>NW_027072040.1:1457431-2057431 GCF_038088225.1 Cyrtonyx montezumae
ACTGAGCCACCAACCCGATTCAATACCAACTTAGGTGGCAGCACATCAAACAGTGACAGATGCCCTTCCTTGGTCCCGCAGGAAGGACTTGCCCATCCCTGCCCTGGGGTGCTGCTGGAGGCCAGCACTGTTGCATTCAGTTCCTATTTTTATGTCTGCCTGACTCAGAAGCAGTGCTTACCCCAATGGCATCCAGTGTGTCATTCAGCTGTTTCCTCTCTTCTGACTGCTCCTTTTCCACGTTGAAGCCATCATAGTAGACACCGAAGTTGAGATACACCTGCACAAAGCCAAAGTGATTCTGCCCATTGTCCAGGCACAGCTGATAGAAACCTGCAGAGAGAAGTGGAGGTTTTTGCTCCCTAAGCTGAAGACAGCACTGCTTCAAGAGCTTAATGCTGATCTGTGCTGGCAGGGAGGGCACCACGACCACACACATCAGCACTGAGAGGAGCACACACTCCTCAGAGCCCACGGGCAGCAGGGACCTGTCTCTGTGGTTGGGAAGTTGATCTGTCCTCGCACATCCCTGGAGGCGCCGAGCTGGATGCCGCTGGGGTCGCTCACCGTGGCCAGGATGTGTCTGCTGTTGGCAATGCCCGCTGCCCGCTGCACCTGGAGGAGGGGGACACCCGACAGCAGGGCTGGGGCACTGCCCAAAGGGGACAGCTGTCCCTGGGGAGGCAGCGCCCACCTCCTGCAGTGCATCACCCAAGGGTCTTTTGTGCCTGATTCTTCTCTTGGGAAAACAGGAGGCAGGAGCCCAGCAAAGTCCCCTCTGCTGTCACTGGGAGCTGAGGGTGCTGGCTGTGCCCTGAGGCATTAAATGCCTCCTGCCGCTGCCAGCTACACATGAAAGGAAGACAGACCCCACAGCTTTGAGAAGTGTCACCTCTCAGTTCTTTGTCCTTGCCCATGGTGCTGCTGGCACTCACAGAGGTAGGGGACCATGTCAGGTCACTGTCAGGGGTCTGAGGAGGGGACAGCAGGCTCCAAGCATGCTCTCAGCCTCATAGAGCAGCACTGAGCTGCACTCCCAGCTGTCTGCTGGCTGGGCAAGAGCATGTTTTGAGTCAGCTGGGCTTGTGCTACATCCTGGGGCTGTTCTCACACAAGCACTGCGTGGTTGCTGTGCCAAGCACGAGGCAGTGGCAGCTGGGCCCCCACGCTCCTTCAGCCAGCAGTGTAAACAGGAGATAAAAGGGCTCCAGTTTCCCTTGTGGGAAGGGGACTGAGCACAGGGACAAGCTGATATAGCTGCACCTGAGACCTTCAGCACTCCTTCCAGTAGCTCAGAGGGAAGCTGAGGTCCTGCAATGGCCTCCAGCCAGCCCAGCAAAGGGCAGCGCTGAGCTTCCTCTGGTGAGCTCCTGGGCACAGGGCTACCACAGCCAGAGCACTCTGTGCCTTCTTGCTCTGCTCCTATTCATGGTTTTCAGTGTGTGAAGGTGGGGTTACTGACGAGAAAGCAAACTGCCTTAAAAAAAACCAAACAACTCAGTCTCTAGGACCAGCTGGTGAAGCTACCACAGCCATTCCCTGTTACAACCGAGGACATTCCCCCCCACCCCGAGGGCAGCAAGGCTGGAGTGCAACCAGCACGTGGCTGTTTTCCTATGAGGGCTTCTCCCATACATCAGCCTCACTGCAGGACTAACGAGGACTCCCCCCCATGCAGGGCCACAGCTGCTGCTCGAGACCAACCCAGCACAGCCATTCCCCCACATCCACTGGCAGAAGTGTCCCACTGCACTCACCTCAAAGCTGAAGAAGAAATTGCCACTCTGGTGTGCAAACTGCCAGAAGCACTCCGTGGTGCCAGCGTGGACAATGATGGCGAAGTCGTAGCGGTCGGCGCCGCGGAACAGGGGCTCATGGCTGGACCCACTGAGGGGCTCAGTCCTGGGGCACACGGCTGTGCCTGGCAGCCCCAGCAGCAGCAGCACCAGCAGCATGCTGCTTCCAGCTGGGCAGCAGCACAGAGCCGGGGCAGCAGCGCTGTCAATCATTAACTGTGCCTGTGCTGGGGCTGGTGGCAGCAGGAGCAGGCTCCTCTCCTCAAGGTGAGCTTGGTGCACAGCAGGACCTGGTCTGCTTTGTTTGTGTAAGATCTCACACAGCTGAAACCTTCTGCTAAGGGCCAAAGCTGCTGCAAAGTGCCACAGTCACCAGCAGCATCTCCTGGCTGCACAGCTCTGGTCCAGGTCCCAGCCAGCCTCGCTCCTCTTGTGGACTAACACTGCCAACGCTTGTGAGCAAAGCAATTAATCACACTGGTGATTCCTGCACCAGTATACGGTTCTCACCGAGCCCAGAACTGGTCCCTGCAAGCTCAGGGTGGTCCCATCTATCCACAGCTGCTCCAGCACAAGCAGTGTTACAGCAACAGAGGGAAATGTACAGCCACAAGCAGGTGGCAGGGGAAGCTCGTTCCAGCAGCTGCTGAAGGGCAGAGGGAGAAGCAGGTGTTTCCACTCAGACTGCTACCCAGCACTGCTCCACAGCTGCTTCAGTGAGCCCAGAACTGATTAAACAAAGAAACAAAACCCCTTCCAGAAAGGAAACTAAAATAAAGATTTAAACAGAGCAGAGGGTGGAAGTAGGCACTATTCCAGAAACCCCTCCAGATCCAGCTGTACAATGCTGCAGCAGGCTCAGGCAGCAAGAGGGAGGTCACTACACAGCCAGGGCTTCAAAGTGCCTCAGGCTCAGGGAGTACAACTCCAGATTACAACTCCTGAAACTCATCAGAAAAGAACTTTATTTTGTAGAAGATACCACTCAGTCATCTGAAGGGAAGAAACAGTACCCCAGGGCTGACAATGCTTGCAGGGACTGCATACAGGATGCTGTTAGACAGAAAGTCACAATTAACATCATTAAGCACTGGATTGTTAACAGGGGGGGTCAATCAGTATTTACTTACCAAAAAAAAAACCAACAGTTGCTTAAGTCTCAGAAAGTGAGGAGGGACAATCCCACCTGCAGGCTGAACATCTACAGAAATACTTATGGGAGAAAAATGGCCTTGATTAAACCTCTTCTTCCCCAGAAGCATTACCTCTCCAAAGGAGAGAGTACAAATGGATGAAACAAAACAGTTCAGACAAGTTAAACATAAAAACAGCCACTGACAAATGGCAGAACAAAAGGCATCTCAGCAGCCCATCAGGTTGGCTGCAGTTGTCAGGTAGGAAAAGGAAGTCCCAATCCAGGCCATTTCCCAGCACACACATTCAAACTGCAGCTTCTGCCAACTGCAGAAGACACAAACCTTGCAGCTACAGCTCGAGACACAGGGCTCCTCAGAAACCGCACCTGACAAGAACCATCTGATACAGAGGGGCTCACCACACACACCAGGGAAGCACACTGCTGCTCTGCTGCCAGTACTGCTATGGTCAACCTTCCAGAGACAGGAGCATTTCAGTGCTGGGGATGCTGTGCCCAGCTCTAGGCGATCCCCAGCTTCTTCATGGTCCGGTAGCGATCCTTGATCTGCACCGACGTGCGGTTCTGGAACGGGTATTTCTCAGAGATGGTCTTCCACCTCCCTTCTCCGTACTTCTTCACTCCGTCCTTGATCCATTCACTTTCCTGTACTGTCCACTTCTGAAAATGCAGGTAAGCAGTGAGGTCAGAGTCCAGGTTCACAAAGGAGTTACACAGCACAGTTTCAGCAGAACATCTCCTCCCTTGTTAGTCCTCCTTCACCAGCTGTGCTATGGACACGGAGGACAGAACGGTTCTGACAAAAGCACACATCCAAAATTCACTTCGTTGTAGATTCATAACTGAGATAAGAGCTACTCGAGTAGCTCTGCTTCCCAAAACAACACTAATCACACAAAAGAGGAATTAACCACTGGTGCAGCAACAGAGATACACAGTACTCAATGCCTACCTCCCACACAGCTGCACAGAGGCAGTGTTAAAAGTGCAAGGTCAATTCTGCTGAATTTTTGCATGGAAGGAAAATAAAACAGAATTGCAGAAAGCAGTCACAAGGGAAAAAAGCACTGCTTTGTGTACAGCTGCACAAGAGCTAGCAGCCACACACCCACGAGCAAGGCTGACCGTTATGAGGAGCTGCTGGAAGGCAACAGCTGCCTCGTGATACCCCTCACCTGAACAAGATGCTGCAGCTCTCCAATGCTCACAAACCTACTTCTGCACCCTGTGCACCAGGGGAGAGCAGCTTTGCTCAAATACCCAATATCTGATGTGTGAGAGGCACAGAATCACAGCCAATCTTTCAATCTTTTTTTAAAGAGAGAAACTCACACCAACTCTGTAAACACAAAAGACCCAGACAACGAACGCAATGCTGCGAGGTCTCAATGAGAAGCACTCTCCAGCCCAGCCTGTGTGCGTGGCAGCAGCTCAGCCTGCTGCAGGGGGCTGCACCAGAGTACCCTCACCAACATTTCCAATCATTCTATAGTTTGCTTTTCTCCACAGGCACATTCTGATTTCAGACCTTACAGAAAGGCTGCAAGAGCTCCAAGGTTACCTGTTTCTTGGAACCGTAGACTGCAGAGTTGTTGCTGCTTGTCTCAGTTAATGCTGAAAAGTAAAACAAGAGAATTACACTGTGTAACAGTGCAGTGTCAGGACACACTCCTAAGCCTTTGGCTCAACTGCCCAGCCCAGCTCTGCAGTTAGCTTACAATGAGAAAAATCCCATGACATGCAATAGAACTAAACTCATTTTTCCCTCTCTTCTCTGCAGCCTCTTTTAAACCCTGACTGCTTTATAGAAAGCTTCCCAATACGAACTGGCTAGTTTAAACAAAGCACGATGTCAAGAACAGGGGCAACTACCCAGGATGTGGCTGCACCCTGTGCTGAGCCTGGAATTAGCCATTCTGGACCCTCATCCACTCCTTTTAACTACCAGTATTTCCAATATTTGCATCCCTTAAGTTGAGCCTAATCAGTCTGAAAGATGAACAGGAGCTCTTGGTACATGTTTCAGGCTAAGAGGCACAAAACCATTTGGCAGCTGACCATTTTTTTGGTCTTTTGTTTTGGAACCAGAAATCATAAATCAGACACAAAAGGTAGCAAGGCATCTATAAATAAGACACAAAGCCAGGATTATTATCAATTAACACCTGTGACAGCAGCTCCATACTTACCCGCATCTGCAAAGAGCTCATCTTCACCACTCCAGCTGTCTTTCCCCTCTTCACAATATGAACAATTCCACCTTGGTCGAGAGGACCTGAAAGCAGGCAAGCATTTACTTCAGCTAATGGCTAGTAAGATTTTGGTGGAATGCAAAGCCAGCTAGAGCACAACAGGCAAGCAATGCCAAAAAACATCACAAAGCAATGTGCAAACAAGCTACTCCTCCATTCCCCTGAAGTGGAAACGAGTCCTTAGGAGCCCCTTCTACAGTATCTCATACTCAGCATCAAGTGGCATATTGTATTTTGTAACCTGCACTTACAAAGCCCAGCAACCTCACATTAACACCATGAACCAAAAAGCACAGAGCTTTCCAGGCATCACTAACTCAGCAGCAGCTCAGGGCAAGAAGCCTGCAGTATTTCTAAGCATTGCTTTGAAGTTTCCACCATTAACACTACAGGCAGCTGAGCCAGAGGTGCCTCAGTGCTGTTACCTGCTACCATGCCTCAAGCACAAACATATGAAATTAAGTTAAGCACTTTAGAAATACTTCCTGAACTTCATGCATGGCTATCACATCGATACAGCTAGATGGAAATAAAGTTAGTGTCATCTCTGGTCATTAGCTCAGCCCTGGGCAAGACACTTGAGACATTTCACCACTCTGCACCATAGCACATGATGCTTGAGGCCACTTGTGTTTCAGAGCAAGACAACGTGTCTCCAGAGAAGAGAAGCTATACAGAACACAAAGATCAGCCATGAAACCATGAAAAATTGTGATTTATTTCTCTTTCTAAACACAAAGCTCTCTTCAGTCTTCTCAACTTCATTCGTGAAGGTCCAAAGTATTATTACTGTCTGCTGTGCATCTTTGCTAACCAAAGAACAGCAAGTGAAGCTGCCACCATCTTGCTATAGCCTGCAGGAGACACCTGTGAGACTTAAGAGTCTCATATCAGTATTAATCTCAGACTTCTGCCAGTGAGCAGAACTTTGGTGTTTTCTGTAGGAAATACTTATAAAAATTAAAAATCTAAAATCCCTCCACCTCCTCCACAGCAGCCATGTGAGCTATAAGGCAAGTGGTAACAAATTCCAGAAACAGAAAGCTACAACTAAGAGCTTCTTAGCCACTGTGTGTCTTGGAAAAAGAGTTTGAGTTCTACTTCTCACAGGGCAGAAACCCCACCATGACTGTCAGAACCACCTCCCAACATTAAGAGCAGTGAGTGACTGCTGCTGGATCACTGTCACCTCTAGTAACCAAACAGCAAATTATAACTCCTCACTACATACACTAGAGGACAAGGTTGGCAAATATACTTGTACTGAATTAGAGAAAGACTTTTGTTATCCACTTTGGTAAAGTTGTTCTACAGAAAAATGCTGGGTACAGATTTATCAAAGCACAAGAGGCTTCATACTCAACCTTTCAGTAGACACAGGCTGGTCAGGCAATTCCTGAACAGGTCTATAGGCAGAAGATACAACTTGTTCCTGGGAAGAGTCCGGGCTTTCACTCGACTTGCTGTACTGGGTGTCTTGGTCCATGATCATTTGGCTTATGGTGAACAAGCGTTTGCTCTTATGGGATATTTCAGGAGAGTCTAAGGTCTCAGAACCTTGTTTCTTCTCTTCTTTCCGTCTCTTGGTTCTGTGGGATACAGAAGGAGACATGTGCTGGGGAGAAGGTAAATCTGTTTCATCCAGTCTGTTGAAGAGCGCATCTGAATCCGGGGTGTTCGACAGCATCTTGAAAGCTTCTCTCAGAACAGAAATTCCATACGTGGTTACAGTTCTACAGGGCCTCCTACAAAATAAAGAAAACTAAGCAGCTTGTTAAGCATTTCACCTAAATAGTTCCACTTCACTGACATCAGTTTTTACCCCATGCTGTGACCCTCACCAATTCACTATGACCCCAGCGTGCAAATAAAACTATTAAAGAAGCAATCACAACCCTCCCGCCCACCCCCCTTACGGGCACTGCCAAGGCCACCTAGCACAGCCAAGTTTTATCTACAGCACAGGGCCAGATTTCTCCGCCCACCTTTCCAAATCCCCGGAGGACACTCCTGCATGCACTGGAGCTGAGGCTGCTGCTTGTTCAGATATTTCCATAGGTACTGAAAAAACTTTGGAGCTCTTAACAGCTGCTATTCTAGGCTGAGGAACTGCTGGGTAACTAGCACTTCTCATAGGCTCGGGAGCTCCTGCTGTGTCCTCTGCCCTTCCAGCAGGGCTGGGCACTCTCACCACATCTCTGGCTGTTTCTGCACACTTTGGAGCTCCTCCTACAAGGTCCTTTATCCTTTCAGCAGGGCTGGGAGCTCTCTCTGTGTCTTTCACTGTTTCTGCATGCTCTGGAGCTCCTGTCAGGTTCCTTGCTCTTTCAGCAGGGCTGGGAGCTCTCACCACATCTCTTGCTTTTTCCACATGCCCAGAAGCATGCACTGGGTTCTTTATACTCTTAGCAGGGCTGGGTACTCTCACCACATCTCTGGCTGTTTCTGCACACTTTGGAGCTCCTCCTACAAGGTCCTTTATCCTTTCAGCAGGGCTGGGAGCTCTCTCTGTGTCTTTCACTGTTTCTGCATGCTCTGGAGCTCCTGTCAGGTTCCTTGCTCTTTCAGCAGGGCTGGGAGCTCTCACCACATCTCTTGCTTTTTCCACATGCCCAGGAGCATGCACTGGGTTCCTTATACTCTTAGCAGGGCTGGGTACTCTCACCACATCTCTGGCTGTTTCTGCACACCTTGGAGCTCCTAGCAGGTCCTTTGTCATTTCAGGGGCGCTTGGAGTTCCCACATCTCTCACAGTTTCTGCACATCTTGGAGTTCCCACTGGATCCTCAGTACGTTCAGCAGGGTGGGGAGCTCTCTCCACATCTCTGGCTGTTTCTGCATGCTTTGGAGCTCCTACAAGGTCCTTTCTCCTTTCAGCAGGGCTGGGAGCTCTTGCTGTGTCTTTCACTGTTTCTACACGCTCTGGAGCTCCTGTTGGGTCCTTTGCCATTGCAGGGAGACTTGGAACTTTCTCCACATCTCTTGCAGTTTCTGCACACCTTAGAGTTCCCACTGAGTGCTTTACCCTTCTTAAGGGCTCAGAAGCTTCATCCTGGTCCTCCATTGCTCTTGGAGACTCAGTCACCGATGAGCGCTTTGGTTCCTCAGCACGTTCTGAATTCAGACTCTTCATCATCTTTGACAGGAAATAAAAAGAAAGCATGTAACCATTACAATGATAATTCACTGCAGCACCATTCAACTTTACGTTCTAAGGGCATTTTAAGCTGTTACTTACAGCTCACTGAGCACTATGTGCACAATTCATGCCTACCAATTAAAGCCTGTAACAGTTTGAAAAGCAGCTCCAACTGTTTAAACTTTCTATGAAAAATCTAAAGTATTTCAGATTAAATCCACTATTAATTAGGTGCTTAAACTTTGCAACAGATTTGCACGTACAAGCCACATCACTATATTTAATTGTCTCATGGAAAGGTAAGAATTCTCCCCAAGATTTCATTTCGTGCCCCACCCTACTGCACACGAGGGCAGAAGGCAGCACAGGGCCAGAAATGGGTGCACAGGGCAGACACACACCGTTACCAGCAGCGGCTCCGAGGTATCCATGTAGGCCTTCAGGAACTGAAACATACACTGCTGGAAGTTTACATAGGAGAAATCTCTGATTATTGGATGAGCACGATTCTTCTCCCGGATGATAGTCTGTAACTCTGACCTTTTTTTCTGAAGGAGGCAAAAACACTCTGAATAGTTACTGGGCCTATAAGCAACAATCTGAGGAAGTGGGTCTGGGTGCCTTCCCTGCTGGGTGCTTCCTGAGCCCAACTAATTTACACTGACCTAAGTTTAGGAAAGGGTTGGAAGAATAGTGAGATCCAACTGGTTTCAGCAATTCTGTTTGCTTCCAGTGCCCCAGACAGTACAGTGCTTACAGACAGGAATGGGGCCTCTTCCCACCCTCCTTGCCAGCTCCTGTTCTAGCACATAAGCTCAAGTTCGTCCTGAGGCAAAGAATGAATGAGGGAACATGCAGCAAGAGCACACTCTGAAGTGACAACCAACAGACTGGAGAAATGCTCAACACTGAAGGTTCATCTTTCAAGAACTCATTTCATTTTACCACCCCGACTTTACCTCCTTTTTCAGATTTACCCAAGGGGTTTACCTCACAGTGAAACTTATGGCTGTGACAGAAGTCACAAACGCCCCATAATACCCCATGAGCCATCACAACCTTCCACCCATCTTCCATTCAGGTGCCAACTCACCTGGTTTCCAGTATCCTTCTCCATATGTCTCTTCAAAACTGCCAAAGCTTTCTCAAACTCTTTGTTTTTTATGCAGACAATAACAGCCTATGAGAGGAGAAAAGACCAATTTCCTGCTGATACCGCATTAACTCTAAGTTGGAAAGCACGTGCAATAACCATCATAGCACATAGGAAAGCACTTTGCTCTCTGTGCAAGCTGCTGTTCAGTTCTACAGTACACGATCAAGAAGCACGCGCACTGAAGATATGCATTTGCAGCCAACCCACTGCTAACTACGATAGTTTATGTGTTATGCAACTACTGTTGTTCACCGAAAACGCTACGAAGACACAAGCAGTGTATTTATTAGAAAAGGTCTTACAGCTTCCTTCAGTACTTTGTGGATGAATTCTATCTTCTTTTCGGGCACACTGAATTCCTTTGCAATCAGCTGCAGGATTCCAATTGCTGACTCAAGAGGAGTGAGCTCTGTCTCTTTATCAAAGGTGCAATCTACAAAAATGCACAGCCCGCGGCTTCAGAAATGGGCACAGAAGCGTTCCGTTCGATCACAAATTCTAGAGTCGCGGACGAGAACAACAGGCAGAGCGCCTACAGCACACGAGGTCCCTCCGGTAGGACCGTAACCGCGCACAGACCTCGAGTAACCGACCCCGCGATGACCCACCTAGGTTCTCGCCCTCCTCAATCCGCGATAGGAACTGCATGACGCGCAGCATCTGTGCCACCGCCGGCTCCCGCTCCAAGGGCCGCACGAGCAGCGCTGCGGTGCAAGAGAACGTTACAGCAGACCGCCCTCCCCTCCCCTCCCCTCCCCTCCCCTCCCCTCCCCTCCCCTCCCCTCCCCTCCCCTCCCCATCCCCGGGGCCGCCCCTGCCCGGCGCCCATCCCCCCGCACCCTGCATCACATCGCGGAGCTGCCGGAAGTCGCGGTTCCGCCCGCTGCGGTAGGCCGCCACGGCCTGGTGGAAGTAGAACTGCAGCACCCAGCGGTTGACCGCCTGCTCGCGGTCGTCGCCCCGCGCCGACGCCTTCTCCTGCTCCTCCATTGCAGCCCGTGAGCGCTTCGCCGCCATCCCGCCGGGAAGTGACGCGCGGAGCGCGCGCAAGCGACGACAGCACCGCGTCAGGACCGCCCCGCCCCTTCCGGCGCCGCGGTGTTATCGCGAGAAGGGATCCCGCGATGATCCGGGAAACTACAGCTCCCGGCGTGCCCCGCGCCAGCCCCGCCGCGCTGCTGCCCCCTGGCGGGTTGGAGGTGCGGCCGGGCCCAGAGGCGGGGGCTGTTACCCGCCCCGCGTGGCCCAGCCGCTCGCAAGCCCCTTGCCCTGTCTTGTTACAGGAGAGGACATAGAGTAGAATTGGATGCACTGGAAACGACTCCAGCTGCAATGAACATGGCTCGATCTGGTTCTCACAGCCACTCCAGCCTGGCTTTGAATGGACCTCCCCTCAGCCGTGCTGGCCGCACTGCTTTTGATGTAGCCCAGGATGCAGCTGGCTGTCTGGGCTGTGAGGGCACAGTGCTGGCTCATGGTCCAGTGCCCACAAGTCCTTTCTGGCAGGACTGTGCTCTGTCCTTTCTCCCCTACAGCTTGTACTGACAGCAGGGTGCTTGGCACTGTTGAACCTCACGAGGCTCACCTGGGCCTGCTGCTCAAGCCTGTCCAGGAGTCTCTGGATGATCTGCCAGCTCCACGGGCAGTGCTCCCCGTCACAGGGAATCCAGCACGTGATCCAGCAATCCCGTGAGCAGCACAAGCACTGTGCCAGCGCCAGGCTTAGTGCTGCCAGCTGTCCCTGGGGCCGCAGGCTCTGTCACCACACTGTGCCACATCTCAGAGGTTGCTTCACCTCGAGTGGAAAAGCACGTGGAAATTCCTCTCACGTGAGGTTATCCAGGATACTCCCTTCCCTCCACGCCTGGCCAGAGGAGAAGGAAACGCACGTGAGAAAAATCCATGGGTCAAGTGGAAAACAGTAAAACTGGGAGGGGATTTTATTGGCAAACAAAGGGAGATAAAAATAATCGTGTGAGGCCCAGCAGCAGCAGCTTGGCCCAGGCAGCACGGGTCAGAGGGAGCTGTGTAAGGGGAGGTGTCACGTGACCAGCACGGCTGTAGTAGGAAGGCTGCAGAGGGAGATAGGGACGGCTGCTTCCTGGGCCGAGACACGATGGCACAGAGATGTGCTCTGACTGGGATTCCTCACCCTGTGAAACTCCACGAGCAATGTGACTGAGCTCTTTCTGTGTCACAGCGTGTAAGGACGTGGGGCAAGGCTGGTAGTCCCAAACTTCACCATTCTCCCTGATCTGATGATTTTGAGCAATTGCATTTACTTCTGCTATGAGACAGAAAAGAGTCCTTGGAGCCCTCTCTCCAGTGAAACAATGAAAGCATTCTCCCAGAGCCACATGGGCAGAGCCACACAGGGCTGCCTGCCCCTCCAGCCCTGTAGGGCTCAAGGAAAGCAGCAGAGCTGTGGCTCGCCATGCCCAGCACTGTGAGCCCCCTGCTTCCAGCAGTGCCACCGCCCCTGTGGTCCCCACCAACACCTCTCTGCCATTCCACCAGAGCCTCAGCACAGCTCGGTAGCTCACTCTGTACCCTGGGAAATCAAGCTGCTTCAGGTTAGAGCAGACCAATGGGACTTCTGCAGCAGCTGAAGGAGCCGTAGCACAGTCATGCTGACAGGTGTCAGAAGTCATTGTGGCTGAGAGCCGAGATGGTGCTAATCCCTGCAGCTCTGCTGCTACCAGGACATGTGGCAGGGGCTGCACTTCTGGCATCTCAGATAAGTCCTTGCTCCCACAAGGTCTCCTGGCCTGCCTGTGTCAACTATGTGCTAGCAGCATGCAGCACTGGAAAATGACTCTGTGCTTGTGATTTCCAGAGCAGCCACAGCACTACAGACCGTTGTTATGGTCTCTCAATCTTCTGTGACAAATGAAGAGGAAGCAGGAATTATGGAAATGAGACCAGGAATGCTGCGAGCCCTCTGTCCACTTTCACTGAATCCTTTCCCAGTGTCACCATTAATTCCCTTTCAGGAAAAGGTTTGGTGTTTTTTGTGCCAAAAGAAACACTGGGCAGGAAGACACAAATTACAGTCATGCTCGTGCTTTTTAGTCTTAACTACCTGATTTATGGATTTTGATGAAGCGATTATAGATGAAAGAAAACATTCCAGGGAATGAGATCTACATGTTGCTGAGGTCTCGTGTTTGTCCTTCTGTTCGATTTATAGTGGAAAGCAAAATAGGAAAATTACTGAGGGCATTCTGGTCACCACACACTCCTTTCTCTCCTGTGTGTTTGTGCACCCGCTTGTGCCTGATGCTGCCCCAAATGGAAGACAGCATCTGCCCCACAGGGCCTGCACCCTGAACAGACATGCAGTAGATGTCTGACTTCTGTTGGATAATGTTCATGAGGAGCAGTGGTTAAATTCTGTTGCTCATCAAGTAAACACAGAAGCTGTTTGTCACCACAAAAGAATTGTACTGCTACTGTGCCTTGAAAGCCTTATCCTGGGCCAAGATCCCACTGTACTGCACACACTGCAGAAGAGATATTGTACCAGGTAGTCTTGGAAAGATAGTGCTACAGAAAAACTGTAACAAAACTGTTGTCAGAGCAGAATCAGGAAATGCTAAGGAGGGTAATGAGATTATCTTGAAGAATATATGGAGAAACCCATCAAGAATGTAGGCTGCAGAGATGAAAGTACAAAGGCACTTATTTGAAAATTGATCACATGTTGCAGAAAATGATGCTGTGAGCCAACAGGAGACAAAAGGCAAATGCTTCCTAAGGAAATTAAGACAGGCAGCAACATGCCAAACTGGTCTTGAGAAAGGGACACCATTTTTGATGCAACCCCATGTGTAGCAGAAATGCTCAGTCACTGCCTGAAGCAGTGATGGAGCACCTGGTGGGAAGGCAGGGCCAGCCCAGGGGAGCTCAGCTGCATGCAATGTACCTGAGTGACTGGAAAGGCTGGAGCCAGGATCAGCCCTTCCCAGCCCTATTTAAGGGTTGGCAGTGGATCAGTGGCTCCCTGCCTGCTAGAGGCCTTCCAAAGCTAAGCAGTTTTCCTTCATTTCTGCATCCATGGCTGCTGTATTTGGGCTTGTTCTCATTTGCTGCGACCTAGGATTGTGTCACTCTGCTATTATTGCTGTACTTCCTATCACATTATGGCATTACAGCATTGCACCGTGGATGGACCTAGCAGAAAAATGCAGACAGGTAGCTTGGCCAAGGCAAGGGTAGAATCAACCCTTATAACAGGAAATGGGGCATGACTGCACTTGCCAAGGCCTGGCAGAAGGATGTTGTGGCAACAAGGATCGAAGATGGTGAAATCCCAAAATGAGTTTATAACCTGTAGCCTGATGAGGGAAAGGAGAGCTTCCCTCTTAGAAATGTTCTCCAGAAAGGAAACTGAAAGACTGCATGTCACATTGGCACCTCCGTGCCCAAGAGGATGCTTGGATCACAGGGAAAATCAGGGACACATCGTGAAGGACTGAAACGAGTTACACAATAAAGGATCGGAAGAAGAATAAGCACAAGGCTTAAGCTACTTTGAGGCTTTTCTGCTGCCTCAGCAGCCGCGTTAGAACAAACCAAGCGCAGCCGTCCCGCGGTGCCCGGCGGGGTCAGGCTGCGCGAGGTGAGCCGAGCCGGGGGGCGGTGCCCTCCCGCTCTGGTCGCTCGCTATTGGTTGCGACCGGCGCCAGGAGACGCAACTGCCGCTCGCTCCTCATTGGCCGGAGGGCTCGGCCCACGTTCGGGGCAGGAGCGGCGCGGCTTCCACCGACATCGCTACGGCGGCAGCCGCGGGTCAAACCGCGCGTTCCGCGAAGCAGCCGGCGTACAGCATGGAGGCCGGGAAGCGGACTGAGGCCGGGGGCTGCGCGGCGGAGGCGGCCGGGCCCGTGTTCACGCTGGAGGAGGTGGAGAAGAGGAACTCCAACCGCGAGGTCTGGCTGGTCATCCACGGGCGCGTTTACGATGTCACCCGCTTCCTGGAGGAGGTGAGGCCGCGCGGGGCGGGGTCCGCCGGGCCGGGCCAGGCCAGGGGGAGGGCCGGGGTGCGGCCGGGGGGGGTCGGGGAAACCCGGAGCTGGGGCACGGGGCCTTGGGGGCGTGAGGCGCTCCGGGCCCCGAGGCTGCTCCGGAGAAGAGGGGCAGCCCCGGGCCTTTCGGAGCCCCCCGCTCTGCCCGCCCGTACTGCGGGGACGCGCCGCCGTCTGCGGTCGGACCCCAGCGGGAGCAATGCCCCCGAGCCTCGCGGAAGCGGCTTGGGAAGGCCGCAGGCTTCGTCCGTTGTGACATCTCCAATTCCGTTGGTTGCAGGGACAAGAAATGTGTTTAGGCTTGATGCCTTCAACTATTGCTTCTAAGAAAGTTGGAAGCAGAGTCCTTGCTCTTTGGAAATAAAAACTGGGCAGGAAGAAATGCTAACAACATTTCAAAGGGAAAGTTTGTCTCAGCTTAAAGTAATGCCAAGGCCACTGCAGCATCCATAGGGTGAGGATGAGAGCTGGTTTGAGCCGGCTGGAGGACAGCACTTCATTACAAATCTTCAAGTTCCTGCTTGCTGGTTTTGGTTGTGTAAATTAAACTTCTGTTTTCCTCCAGGCATATATGATTAAAGCATGCCTGCTGTGTGCTCCTCACATCACAGCAACACATTCCTTTGGTGAGGTGAAAGAGGTTTTCCGTGTTAGGAGGAGGCTGATAATGTGTCAGCTCTGCTACAGTGGCCAGGCAGCTGGAAGTAGTGGCTTTCAGTGCAGCTTCTAGCGTTCATGAATAAAGCTGGACATGATGTATTTTGTTCTTTGGATCCAGCATCACAACGCTTCATTCTGAATCTGGTTTGTGCTTTGAGTCTTCCTTCTAACTTAGTTTATGAGGACAGGCAGATTCAGGGGAAGATGGGACAAAAATGTGGAAAAGCAATTCATTTCTTGTTTCTAAATAACAAAGCACCTTTGGCTTAGGAAGAGCAAAAACAACTGGAAGCTGGGAAGGAACTTGCAGGAAGCACATGCCTCATCTTATGTGTGCCTCAGTGTGTGGTTATGGTTGTTGCTCATTGCTTTCAGAATTAAGAGTTAGGAAAAAATAAATCTTTGAAGATTTTTTCTTAAAATCACAATTTTCAAGGTATTTACCTGCAGACCGGCAGTGTGTATGACACTGTTTCACAGCATGGGCACTGTGGAGTGCTCACAGTCTTCATCTTGGCTCTTTCTGCTAAGATGACATCTGGAGCCTGTTCTCAGGAGCACCTTCAGTGTTCATAAATGAGACCCCAAAATTGCCTCGTTCCACCCCAGCAATTTGGGTGGAGTGTCTGAAAAGTTTCCTTGAGAAGAAGTTTTTGCACTTCCCTTCCAAAGGCCTTTCTCCCATTTGTGTTTTTCTGACATAAAAATTTGCTTTGATTAGGGAAAGGAAGAATAGTAAGGCTACTCTTGAAGTGTAGTAGCGCGGCTAGCGTAACAGTCTCTGCTATCTATAGCTTGTAAACATAGATCATGGCCTAATTTATTGGCAGAAATACATTTTATTATCCCACTGTAATCAGTCCAGTGACAGGAGAACAATGTGTAGCTGATCGGAACCAGGTATGTTTGTCTTGTTCCAAGGTTACAGTTGTCTGATAAACTGTTCTGCTTTTGAGCCCCAGGTTGTTGTAACTGCAGCTATCAGAGTTTCAGTGGGTAATATTTTCCCTTGATCCTGTGTAGTCACTGAAGGAGTGTCTACTTGTTGCCTTTTCTGGCCTTTGGCCATAGATTATTTGAACAAGATTGCTGAATTCTGCTGGAGCGTTGCCTCGGAGCAATTGTGTTATCTCTAAGAATCCTCCCTGCTAGAAGATTGTTGAATATTGCTTCATGATTTCTGCAGCCTAGGTGCAGCAGGTCAGCCATTAGCTAGCCAACTCAAAATCTGCGTGCCAGCACTAGGAAAACAATATTGAATGCCTTCATCTTTCTGCACATGATTCCTGCTTACTCAGGTGTGCCTGAAAACAAAACTCTGTGAGGGAGAAGGAATGTCAGGATCTGATTTTCCTTATGCTGACTTGTTTCAGTGCTGTGGACACAGTCTTAGAGAAACCTGCTTCGTGTCTTACAAGTTGGGAAGGACATGTGGCTGATGAACATCATTTGTGTAGGTATTTTTCTGGCCTGCACGGTGCTGACACATGGCTGTGGCACAGAAATACTCTTCCCTTTCATAGCATATTTCTCTAATAATGGTGGCTGGAAATTTAAGCTTTTGCATCTCTCCTCAACCTGATGATTTTCTTATCTGATCCAGCAACCTAATTAACCACAGAGCTTAATGTTGCTACTGAACTCGTTTGCAGTTTGCAGTGGGCCTGTAACGGGGGCTGCCACACACATGCAGGCAGGCATTCGGTGTTTGCAGACAGCTCCAGGTTCTTGCCTTCTGCATCAAGTTTCTGTGTTATGTTCTCTGAACCTTTGCCATGTGCTGTCAGAACTGACTGTGCTGCTGACTGCTGCTGCAAGTGTCCCTTCTGAAGGTTTCACAGAGAGCATCTTCTTGGCTTTCACCAATAAAAACCTTGCTGGCTGAACACAGAACGTGAGAGCTATATGAGCTGCTCCTAAATACTTATGAGAGGGAGAGTCATTGAGGACAGACTCGTTTTACCTGCTGCTTTAGAGCATCAGTGTGTATTTAAAGTTTGGAGTGGATATGGGATTACTTAATGTCCTACTGCTGCTATTCTCTGCTTTGTGGGAGCAGGTTCTGGATTCAGAGAACTTGATTCAAAGATCACATGGAAATGATTCACTTGAGATCATCTGCTGTAGCTCCAAGTATTATGCATACTCTGCAAATCTGGGGCTTCATTTCCCCCTTAAACCTTCTGACTGTGACAAGAGCAGCCACCTATCCCTGCGCTGTGGGGCTGGGGCTATGGAGTGCCTTGAGCTCGTGGTGGCTGCTGCTTTTACTCCCAGATGGCAGAGTTCCCTCTGGAAAGCTGTTTTCTCTGCTCATTGGCAGTGGGTATATCCTTCCAGGACTGGTGCCTCAAGGCTATTACTGTTGCTGTCATCAGGTACTCAATGCATTATGTATGTGACAGACTCCAGAGTCAGGGAGGTCCTGGTTACATTACTGTTGTTAAGGAGGACTCTGGAGGGCTGGCTTGGGCCCATCTCTTATTCTTGTTGGCTTTTGTGTATTCACGTTCAGGAGAGCTTTATTTTGGTCATTATTTCTTCTGGAAGTACATTTTATTTTCAGACTTTGCCACGCTTCTCACAGTTTATATGTTTTTCTGCAGGAGCTGTAGCTTTGGGAAGTTTTGTGGCAGGGTAGATGACTTCTTGTATAAATAGTCTGGTTTTACATGTGCTTGGGTATGACAGGGTAAGAACTGTCTGGCTGCAGTTGTGGGTGTCTAGACTGGAGAGTTCTGTCAGAGATATTCCAGAATTTTGTGGGGTTTTTTGTCTTGGTGATGATATTGAAGGACAGATGTGTGTGAGTAAATAATTACTATAGATTCAGCAAGGGCATAGGAAGGCTTCAGAACCAAACATGTTAAGAGGGATAACATTTGCCATTCTTCTCTTGCACTTTTTTTTTGGTCCCTTGAACATACGATAACTGGTTCCCACCCAAAGCAGATTACTGTTCCACGTTCCGTACTGCTGCAAGGCTGTGTGTGCTCTTCTAGGGTGAATGACTAGGAAAGCAGGGTAATCTGCAAAAAAATCAGTTCTGAAGTGAGATTTCTATCAAGATGTCCCAAAGGGGGTTTTGTAGAAATCTTAAAAGTAAACGGTTGGCCCTTCCTCGCCTCATTTTTTTTGCAAGAGGATCTTTACAAGTGTGTTTTGGATGTTGGGTAATTGCACACATTGTGCAGAACAGGACGCAGCATCCGACCACTACAGCCAGGTCTGAGTGTGAGCTGAAGAGTGCTGAGGTGACCTGCGGGGGTCCTGCTGCAGCCTCTGCTCCTGTTGATTCTCATGCACCCAGGTCTGCAGTGTTAATTCATGACAACCAGCACAGAGTTGTTTCCTTTCCTTTTTTGTAGGGCTGTTTTTTTGCTGTGGCAGCCCCTGACCCTGGCTGCTGTTGAGATCAGCTGAGCCTTGGAGCAGAAGCAGTAGCAGTAGGACACGTGGCTGGGCTCGAAGGGGAGCAGCAGAGTGGAGCCTCTCTTGGTTTTACAGCTGAGCAGAGCTAATGCCTGGCTGTGGCCCGCTCCCTCCCAGGCCTGCAGACTTTGCCCTTCGTGGCTGCTGAGCGCGCTGTGTGTTGATTATGTTACATACCTGGCCAATAAAGGGATTTATTCAGAATAAACTGCTCTGATATGGGGTTTGGAGAGTTGGCTGCAGCAGCTCCCTGGAGTAAACAACTGAACTGTTTTTGTGTCCAAGCGGAATATGTTTGGTATGAGGCGGCATAGCCAAGTGAGAATATTTAGGCTTTTGGGAGAAAAACCAAACTGAAGAAAGAGAGGCAGTAACAACTGTTCAGTGTCTGTGCGGAGGGAAAAGGATATTACAAGAAAAATGGTTTTTCAGTCCTTTGATGTGAAATTACGCTCCATCTCTTCTGCAGTTCCGGGCTTCTAGGTGTTAGAGGACTTTCAGGCAGCACTGAGCAAGTCTCATCTTCTCGGCCAGTGCACTTAGTGCCTGTTGCCCAGCACTCTGCAGAACTGGGTTAGTCCTTGTGTGTGGACTCAGCGGCCTGATCGCTTTATTGGTTTAACTGGATTAGCTGGTAGTTTAAACAGAAGTACTTCTTCCCATATACACACTGTAAATAGATTGTACTTTGCTGGCCTTGTGGTTAGTGCTTTCTATTGCCAGTCTGTTCCTGGAATTCTGGTACTGACAGTGTAGAGGAGAGCCCAACCCATCAAGGCAAACAGCTCTGCACTAGAGATTTTTCAGTCCATACTGCCTGGTCTTGCCTGTGACTGTCCGGCACAACCAGCAGTGCCTGTGTTGTTGAGGGATGTCCTGTGGATATGGTGCTTCTGTTGGTACAGCTCCTGAATTTCTAAAATCAGTATATGATATCAGATGGTCACTTTTATTTTTTTCTTTCTCTACCAGTCATTAAGTGGCTGTATGCTGCATCATGTTCAGTACTGGTGCAGATATGTTAGAGCTGTAGCTTCTTATGGCAATGTGTTCTCCCTTTGTTCTTCTCCACTCCTCCCTGTACAGCTAAATACTGTTGTCTTTTTTGTTGAATCTGAAGATGCAGAACATCATTTCCTCTACTGATGCCTGTGAAAGCAGTATTGTCTTGTGCTTCACTGAGAGCTGAGTTGTCTCAGGGAAGTTCTTAGTGAAAAAATCCTGCAGCAGAGGCTCCTGCAAGGGAGACTTTTGTGCAGTGAGGCCTATGAAAAGGTACATGAGGATATGCTTTCTTCTGTATTATTTTCTTGCCCAAATCAGTTGCAGAATTGTAGAAGAGCTGGCTTTGCTGTAGGGTGCTAAGCTGTGCTTCTCTGTGTAAGGTGGAGATTCAACTCTTTGGAAAGGTTTTTTTTTGTATTTCCCAGGATGTACAGCATGCATTGTTCTTTGTGACCTCCTGAAGGAGAGGTTGAATGACTGAATCTTCAGTAGATATTATTGGTGATGTTGGTTTGAGGCATTTATAAGGAATGAAAAGGGCTGCTGAGACTCTGGGTACCTTTTTTGGCACTCAGCTCACCTCAAGTCTTCTCTTCCAGCATCCAGGTGGAGAAGAGGTCTTGCTTGAACAAGCTGGCAGAGATGCCACGGAGAGCTTTGAAGATGTTGGCCATTCCACAGATGCCAGGGAGATGCTCAAGCAGTACTACATAGGGGAGATCCACCCGGTAAGGACCAGCCCTCTTGCAAACACAGGATGGAACACTGTAGAAGTGTGCCTTTATATAACCCAGTAAACGTACACCAAGATGAGTCTTGCACAGTAAGTAGTTAGGTTTTTATACAGTTTCTGTGTCACCCAGGGTTTCTGGTAAGGGAAGTGGATCGCTTCTGAGAGAACAAAACCAGATTAGTTTCCTTTACCCACTGTTGAGAACAGGTTTCTCCTTTTGGTTAAAAACTGGTGGCACTTAAAGCAACTGACTGTATCAGTTGCTCCTTAGCTGTTAATATTGTAACTTCCCCATACCTGTTGTTGAGGAGGGTGAGAGATGACAGGGTCATGACACAAACACCAGCTTCCTGCCTACTAGAATGACAGTGCCTTTGGGTGCTGGGGGTATGTCTGCTTTGAAAACTGGAGTCCAGGCAATTGCTTGTATGATGAGGAGTGTGTACAGAACAATTCCCTCACAATGACTGTAGTGTCTGCAGGTTTCTCTTGGAAGTCAGTGCTTATCTCTTTTTTTCTTCTTTTTTCTCTGCCCATGACAGGATGATCGTAAAAAGGGAGGATCTAAGGTAAGCTACTGGTGTTATACTGTTCCATTTTATTTAATGCTGAGGAAACATTATGCTTACCAAATGAACAAAGCAGTCACTATGTACCTTTTATTCTGGTCTTTTTTTTTTGCCTTTTTTCCCCTCTGGAGTTTATGGCTTTATGCTTATGAACTACAGTAATGAATAAATATTCCAAGCAAACGATTCTTTTCTTTTTGTTCAGAAGCTCAGCAAGCATCTCAGTGTGAAAATGGAAGTGTTTTTTTTTTTTGTGTGCCTTCTCTCCTCTGACATCAACAGTGCTATTTCCACATCTTGAGCCACAGACTATATTTTTGCAGTACTCGCTATGTCCTGATGACTGAACTGTTAGTGTTGTTACATTGAAGCCAGGAGACGGGCACAGCCATCATGGGATTGGCTGTAAAACAAGAATTTTCTGTTAACTGCCCTAGAAATCATAGGTGTTGGTTAAAACTCAGGTACTCTTGGATTAGAATGGGACACAGTGTTGCAAAAAAATGCCTCTGAAAGGGATAGGGAGAGGGAAATGGTAATAAATAGAATCCCCTCTGAGAGGTAAACATGTGTCTTGCAGCTGGCTTCTCTTCTTGCTTGGCTTGAAGGTTTGGACCAGGCACAGCTCTGACTTCAACAACGCTTTCATTAGATGTTGTTCGAAGCAGGGCCACTTGCGAGTACCGGGAATCAATAAGGAAACTGTCAACAGTGAGCAGCAACTGAAGCCCTTGGGAGAACTTGCTTATTACAGTCAGCCACAGAAAGAGCAATTCAGGCTAGGTAAAGCCTGGTCTGAGTTATAAAGCGGGGCTGCATGATTATGCATTCACCTTAACATTATATTGTTTGGTTCTACTCTGTTTCATAAACAGAACGATGTGCTTAAAACGTGCACAGAAATTAATCTGAGCAATGCTCCTGGATATGAGTTAAGTATTCTTGCAGATATTTTTCTATTCTAGACAAAGTCCAGTGCGTCTTTCCCTAGTGTGCAACATCTGTTTTAAAAGTGGACCAAGTATAACAGATGGAAGTAATCTGGATCCTACCTATTTATTTTTTACCAGGAGAGAGAAAAAAAAAAAGTAGTGACTGCATACTCTTACAACTCAGGTCAGAGGTAACTCCCCACAGTTAAATGTTAACATTTAGCATCCACTGATGGGGTGTTGTGGCAAAAAGAAAGCACTACAATTCTCTTGGAGTGGAGATAATACTGTTTAGAATGGACAAGTAAGGTGATTTTTGGCTGGTAAGTACTGGAGAACAGCAACAGCCATTGAGAAAGAGGTTGTAGAATTGATAAAGTAATTTTCAGCTGACTGGAAAATGTACTTAATTCTCAGATTTTTTTTGAAAAAGGAAGAAAGAATGAAAGTTTAGAAACAGGTTGTATGCAAAGGAAGATTTGAAGAGAACTTCACAGTTATGTATGTCAGTGGTCAAGCAGTAAATAGCAGATGGGGATGCAGACAGAGGTTTGGAAAAGGGGTCATGGTGAAATGATTGTATGAACATGAGCTGGCAGTGTGCACTTGCAGCCAGAAGGCCGACTGGGTTGCATCAAGAGAAGTGTGACCAGCAGGGCAAGGGAGGTGATTCTGCCCCTCTGCTCTGCTCTCATGAGACCCCACCTGGAGCCCCCAACACAAGAAGGACATGGAGCTGTTGGAGCAGGTCCAGAGGAAGGCCATGAAGACGATCAGAGGGCTGGAGCACCTCCCCTGTGGAGACAGGCTGAGAAAGCTGGGGCTCTTGAGCCTGGAGAAGGGAAGGCTCCAAGGAGACTGTATGCTGTTGGAACTAGGTGATCTTAAAGGGCCCTTCCAACCCAAACCACTCCATGATTCTACGATCATCAGTTACTTTCTGTATCATATAAAATGAACAGTGCAGTCTTAAGGCCATTTTTTAAGGAAGGTGAGAATTGTAGTATGAAGTTGAGAGCTGGGTGGGAAGGTTTAGACTGATGGAAAAAATGTGAAGGTGGGGAGGAGGCAAACATCCTGAGAAGCATCTATGCCTCTGATAGAGAGGATGTTTAGAAAAGGAAGAGGAGGGCTATTTTTCCTCTGCATTTGCAATTGCACGTCTAGTCTTGAAGTCTTATTAGCATGACTTTTTCTTTTTTTCCCTGCTAACTCCCTCCTCCTTCTTTCAGGATCAAAATAAGACATCCTCAGGACAAACAAGGTATAGTATTTTCTTAAAATAAGAGTAAGAAATTGGGAGAATAGGACTCTCCATTTGCAGAACTGCAGATTAGCTCTAGCAGGCAGGAAGACACTCCATGGCATGTTACTGTACTGTCCTTCCAACAAGGAGGTACTCCAAAATAAGCCGCCAAACTGCATCACACTGAGTTAGCTGCCAGGTTGTCCCCTGCTGGAGACGGAGGTACAGACAGCAGTGAGAGATCCCCTGCTCACACTGGGCAGAGCAGGAACCCTGGGATTTTTTAGCTTTTATTCTCTATGTGTTCATTCTGCAAAACGTGGTTGCATTCCCTTTGTGCTCAGTGGGTACTTGGGTAGTTGCTGCAGGCCAGGCATGATGCAGCACAGTAGCATGCATTTTTCTGAAGGATCTTTATGGTGACCAGTGCAGTTCTGTTGAAAATTCAGGAGTGCTTGCAACCAGAACACAAACCTACTCTTTTGTATCAGAACTTTTTTTTGTGAAGGAGGCTGCTAAAGGTGAGCCTGTGCCTGTGGTCTCAGCTTTATGAGTAAGGATGATTTATTGTGGGGTAGATGTAGTAATTTCCATCCTTGAGTCAACTCAGCTGTTTGTATAGCACAAATTGACAGTCTGGCTTATTTAAGAAAAGAAAACAACAAAATACTCAAATTGGTTTCTGTATGTGGCAGTCTGGAAAGTTCAGCAACCCAGCTGCTGTTTTATAAGCAACTAAGCCATCTTTGCAGTCACGGGGGCCTCTCACAGGGGCAGGGGAGCCCTGAGCATGGGACAGCTAGAGCTGTCCTGTCCTGTGTCCTGAGTGGTTGGTCTGAGCTGGTGGGAGATGGCTGAAATCAGACGTGTAGCAAGTAGCAAACGTACTGAATGTGTTATTAACTTAGTACTTTTTTTGTTTGTCTCTTCCTCCCCATAGCTTCTGGTCGACATGGCTAATCCCTATCTTTGGAGCACTAGTCATAGGTTTAATGTATCGCTATTACATACTGGATGGGAGATCGTCTTGAACTGACTTTGAATAGGACCTCAGAAAGCCTGAAAAAGTGGGTGTGAGAGAGAGTGCATGCACGCAACACGTGGAATTCTGGTTCCCTTCACCTTTGATGCCTTGCTTTTAGCTTTGTCAAGTGATGTTCATTTCCATGGGACCGAGTTCATACCAAATTGTCTTAGCTCTGCCAGCCAGGGATCTGTCGTACTTTGGTTTTGCTGTGGCAGTGCAAGTGCAGCATCCCATTCTGTTATGTTTGTGTGTGGTTCCTTGGTGTGTGCGTGCTTGTGCTCTCTCTTGCTCTCTGAAGTAAAACGCAGATAACCTTTTTCTTTCAATGCCTTTCTGTTAAGCCAGACAACATAAAACAGCTGCTGGTGAGCCTGTGGATTTGCCTCAGTACTTCACATAGCATTGTCAGAAATAAACTGCAAGTTGTCTACAATCCTGTCCAGAAAAGATTTTGAGAGATTCAGTTCCACAGTAACTTTCCCATGCAGTGTTGCACGCAGGCAACGCTAATCAGAGCAGCAGGAAGTTGTTAGCTTTGCTACCTCTTTCTGGAAGTGTCTGTTTTTAACGGTTCAACAAATACAAATATTTTAAAAGTGATTCCGTTCATTTTGTAATATTTCTACTTGTCCTTTTAATATGTATATTCTGTGAAACGACGTATGCCTTGGATCCTTGTTTGTTCGGGTGCTTTTGTGCTGTGTGTGGCAATGCCAGAAATGAGAACTGACGTGTGGCCTCTTGAAATGGAATTTTTTCTTTCTTCCTGGGATCTTGATCCAACACATGTATTGGAAATGAAACTCATTCTTACTGCCTGTGAATCTGCATCAGATGGGGGGGGGGGGGAACCCACAAATAATCCTGCCTCTCCTTCTTAAATAAAAAGGGAAAATAAATCCATCTGGGATTTGTGCATAAAATGCTGTTTTTATCTTGGATTGAATATGGGAGGATACTTTGCCTCCTGTAGCCAGCCTCCAGCAGCACACAGGCGGGTGTGCCTCATGCAGCATGAGGCATGAAGCTTTCCAGCTCTTCCAGCTGGAGAGGTGATTTCAGGATCTGCTCTCAGAAGGGAATTTGTGTGCCACGGTCTTATGCTCTTCAGTGGTATGACACTGGTTCCTAATCCAAATGTTGCAGCATAACAGTTCACCTTTCTGAATTGCAGCAAAAAGAGAAGCAATATAGTGTCCTGTCTGTGAAAACCTCCTGTAGATTGTGTTGTTCTTTTCTTTTTCTCTTCCATGAAATCACTATGTTCCTCAGAAGTTGGAAGTTTCTTGCACTTCCAATTGTAGTCCACCTCTTTAAAAATGAAGGCCAAGGAGCTGCATAGCTGTTAGGAGTAAAGCACGCTGCTGGGGCTCCCTCTGCTCTAGTGGGCTTGGCTTGGTTGCTCCCAGCAGCAGCAGGTCATGTTCCTCAAACACTTTTTAGGAGATCTGCAGCAGAAGCCCCCCCAAGAGTTATTTTTTGTTCCCCTTCAGGACATGGTTCTCTACTGTTCATTGCTCTGTCTTATACAGTGAATTATCTGGCCAACCTTGCATGCAGGACAGGGAAACCTAAAGCTCACCATTGCCTAAGTGGCTCTTGAATGCCCTGCGTTTGTCCCTCATTCTGTCCTAGCTGGTTTGGTTGTCTGGTTTCTGTTTATTTTAACAAGAGTATGACAAAAAGATAAAACTGAGCCAAGGAGTATCTAGTGGGAAAGATCTGGGTAGTTCTAATTAGGTGTATTTTTGAAGGATAAAGGTAACAGGCAATATAGTCCTACTGGTCTTAAAGCATGCAACGGGACAGTCAATCTAAACTTACAGAAAATAAACGTATCAGTCTAACTTGCTATTTTTATATTTGAGATCAGTTGAGCTGCTTAGGCTTCTGAAAGGCATTTGATTTTATAGTGCAAGGTATATTGCATGGTTTAATAAAATCAATATAAAAACCACAAGGACAAAGTAAAAAGGGAAAGATTTGTTTAACGGTGAAAGGGCAGAACCGCTCAGTGAGCATGTTCTAGATTTACCCCCAAAGAGCAATGTGTGCTGTTTGAAACTCTGACCTGGAAGGAGACAGATGCTCCCCAGGAACACCAGAGCTGCTGGCACTGAGCCACCAGTGTTGCTGGCGAGCTCGATGCTGGGCTGTGTGTTGGGAAACGTGGGATGCCTGGCTGCATCCTGAGGAGCGTGCATCACACCAAGGAGGTGGCAGAGCGTGACACCAGAGGTAAAGGTTGAGTGCATTCCTCTCCTGTGGTAGTGGGAACTCTTGCCTGCATTTGGCACTGTTGCTGCAGGGAATGAATGCTCTGGCTGTGCCTCTAGCTTCTAAAATCCAGAGGAAAAAAAACATGTAAATGATTAAAAGCTTGGAAAACATTATTTATGGTGAGACAGTTGAGCTCAGTGTAGCTTATCGAAGGTTACAAAATCACAGCATGGAAGAGCTTGCATGTGGAACAGAAACTTTGTCAAAGGGCTTTTTGATCTGGAGGATGAAGTTGAAGTTGAAAAAGGTCCACTCATTAAAGCAAAAGCAGTTCAAACTGGAAACAGGTATTTTTGCACATTTATCATTAGGTCATTAACTATGGAAACAGCTAGGTTTATAATGGATTCTCTATGAAGTTTTAAAGCTGGAAGGCATGCTTTTCCAACATCTTATTCGGAGGAGGATTAGTTCAGGAGAGTCCTGAGCCCTCTGCAGCAGAGGGATTGGTTTCAAGAACCTGAGGTTAGCCCAAGGAGAGGAGCTGTTGGGTGCTGGCCAGTGTGATGGTGGTAACAAATGAGTCTTCTCCGCAGGCATTGTTTTACCTGCATTCTGACTGTTTCATTTTTAAAATATAGTTTTCCTGGTGCTCTTTGCATCCAGCTACATTTTGACTGCTCTAAATAAATTTTGCCATTACTAGATCTTGTCCTGCTGCTACATATGCTGGGAAAACTACTGGCTTATTCCCACCATGTTGCCTTTTTTCTGTTGTTGCTTCCTTTCAATCCATTAACTACCCATGAAAGACCTCCAGGCCTGTTATGTGGCATTTTTGTGTATTTAAGTGCCTTTTTGAATGCCTTATGGAAATGCAAGCAGCTTCTGCCAAACAGCTGCCCCTTTTCTGCATGCAGACTGACTCTTCAGAGAGCTCAAGGTGCTCGAGCTTCCTTTGCAGGAGCTACATCAAAGCCTTCTCCAAATTTACCTGCTAGGAGCAGCATCCATGTATTCTGAAGGGCACTGGCTCTGCTGACCCCAGGTGCTGGATGTTGCCTGCTGGGCACAGCTCCCATCTCCTCTCTCCTCCTGTGGCTCACCAAGTGATAGGGCCAGCAGGCCTGGAAGTGCTCAGCACATGAAGGAGGTATTAACAAAGTTGTTTACTCATTTTATATGAGGATTAAAATAGGAGGCTCCCAAGTTACTGTACTTATGCTTAACTCCTGCGCTGCTGGGGCTGGCTTTGATGTAGCTGCAGAATGCAGGTGCTGCCTCAGCTCTCACCCTGCCAGAAACCTCCCTGAAATGCTGCAGGCTTCCTGCAGGTGAAGGAGAAAAGGCTGTAAGGTGAAGAACTGCAAATGGGCACAGAAGCAGCACATGTGGTCAGCGTCACAGTATTGGAGCTGCCTTGGGAGCACTTCAAAGCTGAATGCTGGCAGCTCCTGCCTCTTTATAAGTCCCAATTCCTTAATAGCACAGAATGTGGCTGTATACAAGTTTGAGGCATTTGGAGGAGGGCTGGGAGCTCCAAATGCATTCCCAGCTTTGTTGCAATTAGCTGATAAATTGAACAACTTGCAAGGAAAGAGGTGCAGAGCTTCCCGTGGTGTTGTGGGTACCTGCCACTGTGAAGGATGTATAGAGCCAGCTCCTGCAGGGTGAGCTGGGCTGTGCCTCGTTAAATAAGTGTGCAATGGGCAAGTGCATAACACTGTCTACAACAGACACAACATGCGGTATGAGTCCACTAGTGTTTAGCATCAAGTTTTACTGCACTCTTGGGCATCCACCGATTGTTACTGTTTCTGAATTTCAAGTATTTGTTATATTTTATAAATCTGACCAGCTCTCATCCTCGCATTTGAGGCCCAGAGTTTCTGAATTCCCTCAGGATGACTAGAACCAGGCCAAGGGATGGGGGAAACACAGCAGCCATCTGATGCTTTCCAGCACGGCCCTCACTCTGTGGAAAGGGGACACCAGCATCAGCAGAGCTACATCGCTGTGAAGGAACCCGAGCTGTAAGTTGGATTCTTGAGAGTGGCTGGGTAAAAGCATAGTGTGGTTTGAGCAGGGAAAATTGGGCCACAACAGTTGTTCTGCTTAAAACTGAGTTAAAGCTGAGAAAATGTTGAGCTTTTGCAGATGCAGGATGTGTCTTCCTGTCAGAGGAAAAATCCTTCAGATGGCATCAGTTAAAAGTGAGCCTCTGCCAAAGATCTTGTTCAGAGCATTGTAACCAAGCAGCACAATTGTTCTTGCTCTGCGCCAGGAAAGCAACAGTTTCTGGACAAACAATGTGTGAGCAACGCCGACCAGATTTGGTGGTGGGGGGAAATGAATGGGGTTTTCTGCAGCATTCATTCCACAGTGGTCTAAACATGGACAATTTTCAAGCTTGTAGTTAATAAACATTGTGCAATCACTCTCCTGTTCTAAACTTATTTGTAAGGCACATCTCCACAACCAGCCGGCGCATCTACGTGGCTGAGTACTGTCCTGTCCTTCCAGTTTCATGAATGCCTGCTCTCTGGTCAGCAGATGCTGATTCTGCAGAGTATTTAATACTGTAATAATAATAATTTGACTTTTTATAATTGCAGAAGAGGTGTAGTGAAAGGCCCTGATAAAATCCAGTCACCTGCTCAGGAAAGGTAACAAGTAAGCTGAAAAGAAGTTAAGGAAGTAAAGTATGGAAGAAGGTGTCAGATAAGTAGCCCTAAAGTCTGTTCGTGTGACAGCATGGCTGTGTAGGCTCTGGGATGAGCACTGGGCAGCAGAGCATTGCCACCAGATGCCTGCCAACATTCCAGCAGTGCACGAGAACACAGACCATCAGAGCCACGTATGTGGGAGCAGAGTTTTCAACAGAAAGATGAAATGGACATAAAAAACACAGTATTTACATGAATACTTATAAAGGAACACTCCCACAGCTGTCAGCAGAATCTAGATCTAGAATTTATCTAGATTACAACATCATCCAGTCCAACTGTCCTCCCATCACCTTTGCTGCCACAATGATGTATGAAACACTCCCCAAAAAGCCTCACACCCCAAAAAACCCATTTCTCCATCCCTAGGAGAGTTACATTGCCTGTCACATCCCACACAGGCTTTGAATGAAGATGCTGTGCTCGTGACCAGGCCCCCCCGTGACTGCCTGGAGCAGATGCGTTTCCTCTGTCACTGTTCCCAACTCGCGGGGCAATAATTTATAATAGGAAACCTCACTGCTTCTCCAGTTCCTGACCTTTTGCTGCTGAGCTGCATGTCACTTCCAATACTCTTATCTTTGGGATCACAAAATTCTTTTTGAGCACTATCCTGACTCTGCCCTGCACGGACGATGTGCTGGATTGCTGCTGTTTGCAGGCACTGGCCTTCCCATGTTGTTATCCTCTTCCGTCACACTACGACCTGTTGTACTGTTGTTCACAAGGAGCAGGGCACAAACCAACTGCCCACAGCTTCTGGGAAGTCTCTTCAGGAATATTTCACGGAAAGTGAGGAAAAAGACCCTTTTTTTAGAAGAGGCTCTTTTAGTGGCAAAAACACCACTTGTAAACTGAAGCATACACTTAGACAGAGGGGCACACATTTATGCAGCTGATGTATGTTGGCAAACCACAGCTGTTGCCCTCAAAGCAAGCAGTGCTGCTGTAGCTTTACCCTGATAACTGCTATGGAAATCTGTAAGCAATTAAACACAATTCTTAATTCTCCTAATTCTCTAAAAGCATAGTTCACTAAAAATCGGGCCTGGATGTGTCTCGTAAGGGCCTGTCAGGAAGCAAGTGGGCTCTCTGGCTTGGTGCAGCCCCAGGACTCGGCTGCCCTGACCCCTGCCAGCCCACAGGAGTCCTGCAGTAGGCACATAGACATCTGGGGGCTCTTGCTCTCAGATCTCAAGTTACTGTCCTCAGGCGATCCTTACCTTGTTGGTTATCTTGTAGCCCCACTCTTCCCTCCTTTTACAAAAAGTTGGCCAAATAGTCGGGAAATTGCACACGTGTATTGCCCGGCCGATGCAGCCATCGGAGCAAGGGGAAGCTCCTGATGGTTGCTAATGACAGCACTAACGATCGTCTCGTAAATAGCAGTCGGCCCACTGACCTCCAGCGGCCCTGTGCCTACATCACGAGGCTGAAGTGGACACTGGTGTCACACACGCAGCTGCCCCGTCTCCAGGGACGCTGCTGGCAGAAATTACTATAAAACAAGTTTCCTGCCAACCTCAGCAGTTCTAATGAGTCAGGAAGCAGTAATCTTGGAGTAGGGCAGCTGCTGAAAGAGCCTAATTATTTTCTGACAGCCCTCTAACATAGATAGAAAATACAACACCTACACAGGTTTAGACATTGCAAGCAGGGCCAGTGACTACGCATGCACCTGCCGATGTACGCACACAAGCAGGGAGCACACTGCTTCCCACTCACACCTGCTGCTATCCACTGCTTACACAGGGAGAAGAGCTTCATTATGAAACAAGGAAATACTTTAATTATACAGAATATATCACTTTTAGCACAAGTCTCACATTTTGATGCCTGGCAGTTAACTGGCTGAGACTTTTTTGTGTTTCAGCTATGTTACTCCACACAGAATCAGTAAGATTAAAAAAGAGCTATAAGTTCAAGTCCAACCATGAGGATTCATGAGTGGGAGTGGAGTGGGGATGGACAGAGCCAAGCATCTCCACATGCCAAGGGCAGCATCCCTGACCAAAACCTGACATTCTGTAAATCTCTGCTGCAACATCTGGGGAAAAAACCCCACCAGTGTGTTCTCTCAGCTGAGGGCCCTTTTGCTCCAAACAGGTCGCATGTTTCCTTTCCTTTGTTATTTAAACTTCCCTTGTTTGTGCAGCTTGCACAGCTAGGACAGCACTCACTGTTTCCACTACAGTCACCACGTGCAGTTCCCCTTCCAGGGACACAAATTATCTTCCCCATCGGCCAAACTGACTGCAAAGCACCAGGAGCCCACAGCAAATCTGCCTGGAGCTGCAAGCCCAGGTTCTGAAGCTGGATGTGCATCCAAAGCTAAAGGCACAAAACGCTCAAAACCCAAAAATGTACAGGAAAATGTCAGTACTTGTTAATATACAACATTCTTTGGCACTCCAGCCTTTCCCATGACCGGCTTTTTCAAGGGTGCCCAGCACTGCATGGGCCATGAAAGGCCACACAGAATCAAAAAATCTGTTCCAGATTCCAGTGGCACAGATGGAGCAATGCTGACATCAACCCGCACATCAGCGTGCTCACTCTGTTGTGCATGTACTTGTGTCATTAGGCAACCCCCAAATCACGCCAGTCTCTGAAAGGCAGGCACATTTGGGGATTTGGTGCCAAAGCTGCTGGGCTGTGCCAGCAGTGGTGACTTCCAACCCCCAAGAGGAACCGGTCTGAATTCTTCCTATGCTGTCCTGAATGTTTTCAGCAAGGAACACAGAATAGGTTCGCGCAGCCCATAACAGCAACATAATGCAGAGCCTGTGGCTAGTGGGAATGCAGAGATAAATCTGATTAAACCTTGTAGCTGCCCTTGCAGCTTAAAGCTCACCTGGGTCTGGGGTGAAGCTGGAAGCTGAGATCTTGTAGGATTCTGACTCTTTTTCTCCAGTTTTAGCCTCGTCCTGTGCCGTCAACTGTGCTCTATCTCTAGGCCTGTCTTGATGTGCTTTACCCCTAATTGTTCTCTCTCATTGCTTTCAGGAGTAAGATCTGCCTTCCTTCTCTGTTGCAGACCACCTCAGGACAGCACAGCAGAGGTGCTGGCTTCCGGGCAGTTCAATGACTGCTGGAATGGAGGAGTTGCAGTGCCCCAGGGATACCGGAGCCTCTGCCAGGAGGGGTACACACTGCCTGGCCTCAGCTTTGTCCTCACACAATGGCTGAGATTTGAAGGGGCCTCGCAGTGCTGTGCTCTGGGACACTGTGAGCTGGTGCCCAGCTCCACGTCCAGGCAGCTTTGGAGACCTCCACACAAGGGACCACGCAGCCTACGGTCTTAGCGCCTGTCACTGCACAGTAGTGATGGGCAGAGCTGCTGATGGGTAGGGGAACTTCACGTGTTCAAGTACACAAACTGCCTCTGATCCTGGCTCTGGGTAGCACTGGCAAAAGCGCGGCTCTGCCTTCTTTCGCCTTCCTTCAAGTACTCATACGCCACGATGAGACGCCCTGGGCCTCCTTCAGGCGGAGTAGGCCCAGCTCCCTCAGCTTCTTGTCGCAGGAGGGGTTCCCCAATCCCTTCAGCAGTTCAGCAGCCCTGCGCTGGCTTCTCCCCGGTACATCCATATCTGTCCAGTACTAGGGGCCCAGATCCGGACGCCCAATTCCGGACGCATTCCCACCGCCGCATCCTCCGCTCTCCTCAGCGCCTCCGCGCGAAGCCCTTCAGCCCCGCCCCCCCCATTCTAGACGCTTCCGCGCCCCCCGCCACCACATCGGCTCTTCCTACTGCCGCCCCCCCCGCCCTCCATGCGCATGCGCACAACCTCTCTGGCGCCACTCGCTCCCGCAGCGCCTCTCCCCTCCCGGCGCAGTCCCGAGCCAGCTCGCGCAGATCGCTCCGCGCAGGCGCAGAGAGTTCAGCTTCGAGGCTGTTCCGTCTCCGCGACTCCCCGCCCTCCGCCGCGCACGCGCAGATAGGCGGCGCCGGTGTTCCTGGCGCGCGCCCCCTCCCCGCAATCCGCGCAGGCGCAGAGCGGTGCCGGAGGGGGCGGGCGGCGCGTTCCGTTGGCAGCGGCCGGTTCCTGTCAGCGGCGGGTGGCGGCGGCGGTGGCGCCCGGTCCCGACGGCGAGCGGAGCCCCCGGCCTGGCCCGACCCGGTCCGCCCCGCGGCGAGCGGAGCGCCGCGCTCTCTCCCGCCGGTGCCCGCCCTCCCCTCCCTGGGGCGGCGGAGGCAGCAGCAGCGCCCCCCCCCCGGGCCGGCCCCCTCCCGCCGCCGCCCCCCTCGCCCCAGCCGGGCCGCGGTGCTGCGATGCCCTCGGACTTCATCTCTCTGCTAAGCGCCGACCTCGACCTCGAGTCCCCCAAGTCCCTCTACTCCAAGGGTGAGCGGGGCCGGGGGAAGGTGCGTGGGGGGGGGGGGCACAGCGGGCCGGGGGGAGCGCCGGGGCCGCCCGCCGCGGGGATGCTCGGCTCCGGGCCCGCTCGGCCCGCCCGCCCCGGCCGCATTCCTGGCCCGGCCGCGGCCGCCTCAAGAATGCGTCCCGACAGGTTCTGCCCGCGGGGGCGGCGGGGGGCTCGCCGCCCGCCCGGGAATGCGGATGGGCCTCGCGGGGCCTACGGCGGGGAACGGCGCTGCGCGGCGGCTGAACCGGGGGGAGCGGAGCGGAGCGGGCCCGGCCGGGGGGGCGGCGGGGCCGAGGGCAGCGCCGGCATCCAACGTGCCCGCGGTGCGGGCTGCGAGCGGGACAAAGGCACCGGCTGCCGCTCCGGCCGTTTAAAAGCTACGCTACGTTGGGTGAAATCGTCGGAGGGGCAGCGATGTGGGGATGCACGTTTGGGTGGACCGTGTTTTATTGTGCCGAGGGCAGCTATGCAGGAGGAAAGATTAAAGTGACATTTATATATGTATATATTTAGGGTTTTTTGAGCTCTTGTTAATGTGCTCATTACCTGTGTGGCTCCAGGAATGCTGGAGCTAAAAGAAATAAAAATAATCTGAAGAATAAAGTACAACTTCAGAGCTCTTGCACTGCTCTGGACCCTCGGCACACTGCTCAGGACCTTACGCTGCCGTTTGTATGCTTCTTGAAGCCCTGTTGCTGTGGGGCTGTAAGGTGGACAGCCCTTGTCCTGGTGGACTCAATGGGCCCGATGGGTTCCCTCCAGTTTGGGATGTTGTGTGATTCTGTGACCTGAGATACACGTGTCACCTGGCTTCATTCTGCCCACAGCAGAAGAAGGGGACAATTCTAATAAAGTAAGGAAATAAAAATAAAGCTGGTGAGGAAGTTAACATAAAAAGTCATTTGGATGGTTGTACTGAGGATCTGAAAAACGCCTCATTAAAACAATTTGTAAGGCATTGTAACATGAAGGCATTCTCTTTAACAATGAGGTTTCCTCAAGGGCTTGTGCTTAACTGCGCAGAACTTGTGAGCTCACTCATCTTGCTGTGAATTGTCAACATCTTTGATTTGTTTCTGTTTAATGGGATGACTGAGTGTCAGCTTCAGGTAGGAAGAGCCTCTCAAACTGGTTCATCAGGAGCACATTCTTCTGGGGGCACTGCTGTGGGGTCACAGCCTGCAGAGGGCTGGGAGGGATGGCTCATGCTGGGAGTGCCCATAGGGAGCTGTGGGTGCAGTGGGGCACTGCCTGGGCAGAGGTGAACGGTGCAGCAGTGAAGACCTGAAACAAGATTGGCTTTTTGTATTCCATCATAATGAAAGATAGAGGAGATATTACTTTGTAGTGCATTTTGATCTAAATTGGAAGTTAGAATGAATGATGTGCTTCAACAGAATGAATAATTAATGGCTCCTTTGCTGCAAGGTTTGTTGGTATGATTTTAGCAGGATTTTGGGAAGGATGTTAGTGGTTATCTGATTAATCGGGACACACTTGGTTGCTATTTTACTTTGTAGATGAGAACAGATAAACTTATCCTGTGCACTTAAGGCTCTGGATAAACTTATCCAGGAGTGTAAGTGCAACTGATGAGATAAAGGAGGAGGTCTGCACAGAGCAGAAAGGCTGTGTGCTTGTGGGGAGGGTGTGCTGGGAGCCGGGCAGCACTGCCCCATGGCTTTTCCTCTGTGCCCTGAGCTGTGGCCGCATCGCTTGGTGCCTGTGTGTGTGAGCTGTGCTCGTGGAGCCGTTGTGGTAACAGTGTGGATGGGAGTGAGGCAGGAGGACTGAGGGCTTCCAGGGGGTCAGTGAAGTTTCCTAACGTTTGTGCTTTGCTCGGTTGAAAGGAGAGAAGAAGAGTATTAGTGCTCGGATTAAATCATCCCGTCTGCTCTTAGGGGAAGAGCGAGGTTATATTTGGATGCGCGGAGATGTGCGGTGCGCTGTGGCCCGGCCGCTCCCCGCGGCTCTCGCTCACCCGGCACTGCGCGGTACGGTTCCGTCTGACGCGGCCACTTCAGCGCTGGTTTTTGTTTGCACGTTTTGACGAAAACATAAACGCACACGGACCTGAGGAGCAATGGCAATCAAAAGCAAGAGTCACTGATGTAGTTTGATCTAATCATTCCTTTCAGGGATTTCTTTTCCCGTTCATGTTTAGCTTGGGAACGGGAATATTTTCCTTCGAGTATCCCAAGAACTTTATCTTCCAGTTCATGCTCTGTACTTGCAGCTCGCGAGTGGTTCCAGCTAGCGTGCATCCTCACGTGCTGACTTCAGTCTCGTCCCCCTCTTTTCCTCACTGCTCTGCTCGGCCGATGTTTCTGTAACCCTACGCTGAACCGCTGGCTGGGGGATGGTTGTGTTAAAATGAACTCAATTTTTCCCTTCTTCATTCTCACTCCAAAAAAAAAGGGGGAAAAAAAAAAAAGGAAGAGAAATTACGATTTTATGACTGGATGAAGTTTGCCATGGGTCTCCTCGAATGACTTACGCTGACTCAAGGAAGGGACGTGTGAAAACTAGCTGTGGGAAGGGTGGGCCTGCGTCTCCGCTGCGCTGGCGTTGGCTCAGCGTGCCTGGGAAGCAGCTGTGATCTACGGCCTCTGGGACCCTGCTCTGGGGCTGTGAGCTCCTGGGGCTGCTGCTGGAGCCCATTCCTGCAGTGCTGAGCACGGAAAAGCAGCTTTCGGTGCATAACATATCATCAATATTTCTAAAAAGCAGATGCTTCGTAACCATTGCTGAGGGATGGTATCTGCTAATAGATGACAGAGAACGATGCGTTTCTGCCTTCTGCTCTTTATATAACATGCTGTCCTTTTTGCAATAAAAGGACCAAAAAGTACATGCGAATCAGTAATGTAGTAGAAAAATCACTGAAGCATAAAACCAAAAACCTTGAGGCTGGTTGTTCTGTGGTTGAATATCATATGCAGAATTGGAATATAACAAAGTTAACTATTCATTATGAACAGGCAGAGGTACAAAATTGTAATCAAAGCAGTTCATTCAATGTCAAGCACTAAATCTGAACTGATTAAATGTGCTCATTTAGCTAACACATTCATTTTGAGCAGCTAGAAAGTAACGTACCGAGTTAAGATGAGAACCCTTTATTCTTTTTTTCCCCTCTGTTTTGTTTTTCCTATCCAAGTACCTGTAAAACTGCAGGGCTTTTTGGAACTGAGAAGCAACAAGAAAAAATGTGAGCGTTCTCCTGAATAGCTCCTTTGCCCTGGAAATGTCACAGTCCCACTGCTGTTTCCTTCCATGCTTACGTGACTGCGATCTGTTTGTGCTCACTGGGACTTTCTGGTACAGTACACACACTTCGTAGCAATTTTTTTTTACTAGAATTCTTTTTTCTTTCCATAATCCGAGAAGTAACTCTAGCAAGGCAATGAATGGATGATCAAAGAGGAGCAGAACAGATGCTTTATGAAAGCAGCGAGAGCCTGCTTTTACTTTTGAACTTTAGAACAAATGGGAGCAGTTTTCAGGAGGAGAAATAACACATTTTAGCTCCTTTGAGTCCTCTGAGAAGGGTCTGTAGCAGACAGGCTGTGCTGAGGGCATCTTTCTGCGGGTTGATGGAGACCAGAGCACCGTTCTCCCAAAGCCCTATGAGTTGTGCTGGCCTCGGGCACATCTGACTCTCCTTTGAGTCCATCTGTTATTGGCTTTAAAATCTGAACTGTGAAATACGTGGCTGCAAAATGATAGTCTAGATTCGGAGCAGGGTGTTCAATTCCCAGCTTTTCTCATTGAAGTTTGGAAATTCCAGGACAGTGCTAGTGGAACAGCCCCTCACCCCGTTGTGTGTTCCCACCCGGTTCTCTGCGTTGTGCCAACAGAATGCTTTCTTGTATCCCCAAATGAATGGGATTGGGAAACCAGTCTAGGAGTACATTGTGCTTTGAGTTGGGTTTTCTGATGTTGTTCTGATCCAGCTTACTGTGCAGCTGCACAAGAGCTGGTGTCCAAACAAGATAGGGTGTATGAGATTGGGGTTCGGTGCTGGAGGAGGAAGGGTTTGGGGCAGAGCTGCCAGCTGTCTGGCTCAGCCTTGGGATGAGCTGCTCCTTGCACCAAGCCTGCATTGCCTGCCCTGTGCCCTGATGTGCATCCTGCACTGAAGGCTTCTCAGGGATCCAGAAGTTGGTAAACTATGCACAACTACAGTACAGGTTTTTCTCAGTGCTATCCTTTCCTCTCACCTTCGTTTCTACCTTTTTCAGTTCATCATATTCTTTGTGGAGACAAGGTTATGCCTCTTTGCATCCCTTGTACTTAGTTTTGCTCTAGAAACTGTTTTTCGTTTGCTGCTTTTACATTTTTGATGCTTACCCTAAAAGATGTCTGAAGGAGTCATAATGATTTATTTTACCTGAAATGATAGCATCCTGACCTCATTTTGAAGTTCAGATATGCTGCTAATCCTAGCAGGAATTGGTGAGTGGCCAAAGTGCAGGTGAAGTAAGGTACGTGCTCATCCCTGTGCGGTTTATCATGTTTGTTATCTTCCCTGTGTTTATGTTAAGAGTAAACTGATGAGGGTGAATATTCTTTGGATAAGATTTGGCTTTCTCATCAGTAAGTACAGCAGTTGTTTTAAGGACTGACTGAAATGAACTCATGGGTCTAACTTTGAACTGTATCATAACAGACTCTGCTGGGCACGTAGTAAAATCCAAAGGAACTGCTGTTTGCAAAAGCGTGCAATGCTTTGGCAGAGCTTGATATGTAAATGCTTGGCATCTGTTCATAGAATCAAATCCCAAGTGGAAAGGGACCCGTAGGGCCATGGAGTCTGGCTGCAGAACATTATGGTCATTCACTGCTGCACTGTATGGTATTCTCAGTTACGTTTTGGTGTTCCATGTTTGGCTCCTGGTCTGAGTGGTGAACTTCCCGCAGCAGTGTAGGGAACACTTTCTGCACTGGGGCTGGTGCACTGAGGAGTCGCCCTCCCTGTCCCATCCGTCAGCTGTCCCGACAGCAGCTGCAGTTACTTTGCAAACAATTAGAAAGGATTTTGGGTCACCTTGCAAAGTTTATGAAACCGGTGCAATGTACCAAATAATGCAGAGGTTTGTTGTTAAAGGCAGGTCTGAGTTGTGGTGAAGTTTGTTTGGCAAACAGAAGGCAGACGGATAGCAATCGATGCCAGCGCATGGCAAGATGGGGCACGTAGGAAAGAAAGATTTAAAGGCAACAATAAAAAAGTTTTTGCTTGTTGGAGTTGCGTTCCAGTTCAGAATAACAGCCGCTTACACGCCCGTTGTTTCAGTGGCATTGTCCAGGGGCCTGATGTTTTGTGTGGATTTGCTGAGCAGAAGAATCTGTAAGTTTTGATAGCAGCACTACAGAGTGATTGGAAAATAATAAGCTGCAGAGTTCAGGAGTTTCCATTAACTGATGGCGGTTTATATTTCCTTGTGCGTAGGGGATCACGGTCTGCTCATACCACCGTTAACTGGTGGTGGTTGTGCAAGCTGCTGTGTGAAGTGGGGCGGGCAGAAGTGACCCCGGAGCCCCAGGGAGGCCGTGCCCAGCATTCTCAGCCTTGCTGCTCCAGTCCCTTCATCATCCTTAGGGCACATGTGCACGTCAGGCTGGGAATTCTGAAAGGTTGTTGTTATTGGGACTTCTGTGAGGTCTCACATCAGAAATTCAAGTCCAGTGTCAGTCTTGGACACAGAGGTTTCCTTTCCTGAAGTTTGTAGGAGATGAAGGGGTTTTGTATCCCATTGCCTCTTGGCTGAAGGTATCAGACAGATTCAGACCGTACTGCTGCTGCTCCCTTAGTGTGGGGGGGTTGTGTTCTGCCTGTTCAGCACGTTTTCCTTCGGAATTGATTTCCTTGTTGTTTTGGAGTTCAGCAGTTTTAAACTCTTCTCTGCATTTGCTACTGGTAGAACTTCCACTGGTTCTTGGCTCTAAGTATATTTGAGTGAGCACGTGCCCTTCCTTTGCCTGCATGCAGATTTCCCTTGGGTATGAAACTGGCTTTGTTTTATTTTTAGGGCATCTGAATTCTAGACTGGGACTTCTGCCTCGCCTTGAAGCCTGAGCCATACCTGGGATGGAGCTGCTCCTTAATCAGATGGGGAAATCATTTGGTTTCTTATTTTGTGGCCTGAAAAGATTCAGTTAAAGCTTCAGCACTTTAACTTGTGCTGCCAATTCAATAAAAACGGTGCTTTCTGAGGCGTGGTAGCAAGGAAGGGATTATACTGTTTAGAGTAAAATTAAGTACTACTTGCTGTGCAGGTATTTCAGTACATTAATACAATAGCAAAAGAATTCATTTCAGAAGATTACCTTTCTACCCCTGAGCCAGGGAATCTGCAGGCCTTTATGTTTACTGAATTAAGCTTTAACACGTAGAGGAAGGAAAGTTGAAGCCTTGGGAACTGGGAGCAGATGCTTGATGCAGTGGGATACCAGTACCTGCTGAAGAAACTCTGAGTGCAAGTCTCCTCCCTTAATTGTTCAGTAAGGAAAAGCATATAATGGATGGAGCTGGAGAGGTCTTCAGTATAGCAGCAGGGAGGCTGTGACAGCCCTGCTCCCTTGCAGTGGGTGGCCCTAGGCGTCCAGCTAGCATTGTTATCTGCACACTAGCTGATTATCCCGTGAACTCTAACCCTCAGCGGGCTTATCTTCTGGTAAATTATCTTTCTGTGAATCCTCATCGAGCTTTAGCACATACAAAGTGTTGCACATGCAAAACCAAGGAATCGAGTGGAGGGGGTCATGAATGATAAAGCACAGATAAGCAGACCTTGCTTTTTCTGTTATTTTTCATGGCTTCGGAGTTAAAGACACTCAGTGCAATGAGTGGGCAGTGATTTAAAACAAGATTTGGTTGTTTTTTCTATTTTTGGTACTCCATTTTGGGTGGTAAAAGGCTCAATGACTTGAGGTGTCAGATCTGTAGGGGATGCACCTGCTTAGTGAAGTGCTGGGGTAAGGAGCCAGTGTGCAGCTGCTTTCTAGAGCCTGGAGGGTGCTCTGTGCAAAACTTAATGGTTCTTGTAAATCTTTCCTTGTAGTTTGCTGCTATCTGACAGAAGATCTCTCTCTTTAGTTTGATTTGGCATTATCATCCTTATGTTTTCTATGTATTCCAGACCAGTTACACCACTCATTCTTTCATTGCTGTTCTTCCTCTGATTCCTTTTGGATTTTAGCTCCACAGTACAGAAAATAACTTCTTATCCATGTTTTGCTGTTAAAGCAGGAAGCCAAGCCAAACATTTATCATCAAACATAGTACTTGAATTGTAGCTAGGAACCAACGTGATGGTAAGGGAACATAAGTGCTCTTCAGTTTGGGGGAAGGTGCATGAAAGCATCCTTTAATGTCAGCATCTTACTAAAGTGAGCCCAGGGGCTGTGCAGATGGCGTGTAGGCTCCAATGGTGCCATGGTAGGAAGCTCTGGAACATGCCAGGTCTCATGAATGTGGCCTCCAGACCTGTGTGTACTGTGAAATGCTGAATCTGAGGAGCGGTTGCAGTGTATGGAGGGCCTGAATTCTTGCACACTGCTGTTCTTCAAGGTTGGATACCGTGGTATGGCTCAAAAGGAGCAGGTGCATCTGTCTTGTTTGCTGGTGGTACAGCAGTGGGTGCTGCTGCAGTGGTTCTACAGCAAATGTAAGGGATAGCAAAAATAAACATTCTGGAAAAAAGTTGTGCAAACCCACAAAGGCTGAGAAACACTGTTCTGAGATGAGAGCAAGCAGAGCACCAAAGGGACTCCTGCCTCTGACTCCAGGTGGTGCTTTGCACCCATGGAACTGGAGTAACCAGGGCACCTGATTGCCCTCACCTCTGGTACATTCTGATTTTGGCACTGTAGCAGTGTTTGATAAGTAGGCATTGCTAGTGCTTGTTCTTTGAGCATCCTGTGTTTGGCTTACTTTGGGCATTTGGGAAATGAAGGTAGAGCTTTCTCTTGACAGAATGAAGATGGGGAGAAGACCAAGTATCCTTCCCAATCAGATTTGTGTGGAATGACAGAGCATTGCTGTTGTTATAACGTTGTTTCCATGGAAAAACAGTGTTGTTTGAATTTCTTAATTGAGTTTTCATACCTATGGTATTTGGACCCTTTCCGAAGGGCAAGCTTAGTTCAGTTACCTGCGTGCTGGAAAACTGAAACGTGGTGGCTTTGGGTTGTTTTCCTTTCATTCTTCTCAGTTTTGGGTTTGTGAGCAGTGTGTGTCTTTACATACTGCTGCTCCTTGTTTGTACTGAGTCCCTCGGCCGTGATGGGGCGGTTTGGCCGTGTTGCTGAGCACGGTCGGGTCCGTGTGTCAGTGCTTCTGTCGTTCCTCAGTTGCACTGCTTTGTCTGCTGTGTTTTATCAGTTCCTTTTGAGTTCTGGGAGTTCAGTCAGGAATTTACAATGGCATAGGACAGACTTCTTAGTGAGTCAGCACTGGCCTGTTTCTTGAAGTGACACTCACTAAATAAAGTTGTTGTCTTTCTGAGATTTGTAAAATTGGATGCAAACAAGACCCAGGATTTATACTGTCTGTCTGCATTTATAAAAGTACTCTTTGAGCTGTGAATGAGGATGACTGAAACACAGCCAGGAAGGCTTTATTTGATATTTGGACGCGTGCCATAAATAGAGTTCAGCTCACACATGCCTTTGTCAGTTGTTGAAATTCAACTTTAAAAGGATTAATTTCTCAACCCTGCCCTGCTGAGCAGAGCCCTGAATATTGAGATTAGCAGCTTTTCTGAAGGTTGGTGGAGTACTGCAGTAAGTAACTTCAGTTCAGGTACAAACTTTGCACAATAGCCCATCTCATACTTGCGTTGTTGGTCTCAGTGCTTGCGGCTTTAAAAAAAGGAAGAAAAAAACCTTTCAGATTTTATTGATCAGTTTTTCAGTACAAGAAGCAGTGATACTGAAGTTGCAGTAAAACTTCAGTGACTTGGCTGCTTAATAATATATTGCTGATGATTTAAAACGAGTGTGGCTGTGTCAGTGAGCTCCTGTCCTCCTCACTAGCACTCTCTGTGTTCTGCTGCGTGTCGGTGTCTGCAGCACCATGCCAGCTCCTCCACTGCTGCTTCAGAGGGGGACTTTTACCAACATCAACTTTCTGCATCAAAGTTTTCTGCTGCAGCCAGAATGATAGCGTATGCCTTTCCCTGTGTGCTCGGGAATCGTGTTGATTTAGGGTTTGCTGCTTTTGTCTGAAGCCAGAGGGAACTGGAAGGAAGATTTTATGTTTGGCTGTGTAAAACAGCCTTGTATACACTGCAGTTTCTTTGAAAACCTGCCACTGTTGCTGTAGCAGCAATATAGCTCTGCCAGTATTGACAGTAAGGGCAGCAGTGGTGGCAGGACTCGCTCCTGGTGTTCGGCTGTGTTGCAATCACCGATCCACTGCTGTTGGCATGGAAGGTACAGTGCAAGGGAGGCAGCAAGCTCACTCACTTGTTTGCACCGCTGTCTGCTTGGAGGTGCGGCTGGAGGAGGGCAGCACTGCTGGCATGCCTTCCTTTCTGAAGGATGTGTTCCTCACATACGTACATGTGCACGGGGAAAGAAGGATGTAACCCAGACATGTTTGTCACCTGGTTAAATGTTGGTTTGAGCTGAGTCCTGTGTTTAATCACGTTATCCTGAGACACCCCCAGAGGTGTCATATGAGCGCTGCTGCGGCGTTGCCTGGCAAACTGAGTATCCGTGCTGGCAGCGGGGCAGCCTCATCAGCTGCTGCCTGCCTGTGGCTCAGTTTCTGCGTGTGCAAAAATCATACTGACAGCCTCATAACGTGCTTTGAGATGCATGCATCGAGGCTATGAAGTAGTTTCCTCCCAGCTCGTCAGCTTGGCTCTTGCAGAGCAGTGAGGGGTTGCACCTTCTGCTAGTTATGCACAAATCCTGAGCAGTTTGTATGAGGGTGGAGGTGTGCACTCAGCATGGCTGTAGCAGAGCTACTTGATGACTTGGGGGCACAAAGCCTCAAGCTGCCTGCCTGCATCTCCCTGTAGGGCCTGAGTGCAGCTGAGGTTGGGTGCAAGCGATCCCTGCACCCTGCAGCAGGGCACATCCCATCATTCTGTACTGTAAGAACCAAACTTTTCAATTAAACCAAATGTGGGGTATGTGGGAAAACATAGTTTTCCTCAGTGGATATATGGATGGAGCTGATCAGCTCCTACAGGCTCTTCCTGACCTGAAATAGTTTGCTTGAAAGTGTTCCCACACCCAAGCTTTTGTTACAGAAAAATCCGTCAGGGTCTCCTGACGCTAACATGTTGTTACAAAGCAAGGCTTTGCTCGTGGCTTGAGTATTTAGAGCTGACGTAACACTCCCACCTCCCTTTGAGAACCCTTTGTGAACTGAGCTATTGTGGTGGAGTTGTTTAGTGACTGGGTTTATTGTATGCAACTATATTGTTTGTCATAGACTGGATTTGTGGGTAGAACCAAACTTGAAGTTAAAAATAAACAAACCAAAAGGAACCAACAAAAACATGTGGGTTCTCCTGAGAGGATCACAGGCCTTGATTTTTCAGATACAGATAGATTTTGGCTTTAATGCCTTCTACAAACATTTCTGAAGGACCCTCAATTGCACATAGAGCTTCATTAAACAGCAGCTACCCTTCAGGAGGAGTGGCGGTGGGGACCTTGGTAATACAAGTTTAGCTCCAAACCCCACACTGTATGCGTGTGTGCATGGGCACTCTGAACCTGATTTCTTTATGCTGCCTGGGGGTGTATGCAGCATGGACACTGGTTTTGGTTTTTTGATTTGCTTGATTTTTCTTTCTAGTGTCTTTCATTTGCAGAGTGCGTGTGCTCTGCTGTACTTTCCTCGCTTGCAGCCTCTGTTGCTGAAGCTACATGTTTGTGTACTTCTAATTGTTTTTTAATTTAGTTCCATGTAAACAGCTCTTTGCCTGTTTGCCAGCTTGTTTTTTGATCAGCTCAGAGTACCTCATTAGAAGAAATTTCTGCTAGCGTGCTGCCAGCTGATTAGAAGAGTGCACCAAGGTTTGTCTAATCTCTGGTGTGACTGTCATGTGCTACAACAAGGAAATGGCTTCAGGAGAAGCAGCCAAATCTGCATGGGTATAAAACCATGCTGAGGAGAACTGTGTTGATAGGGATCAAGTGGGCAGCCATTCTGTGCGGGGAACTTATTAAGCACAAGGATCATCTTCGCTGTTCAGAAGGCCGAGGAAGTGGTGAGAGGATTTCCAGCTTGTACCTTTAAAAGCAAAAAGCCCACGGGATGCCCTGTGTCAGCTCCCACTGCACTGGCTGTGCCCCATGCTGTCCTGCATGGCTGCCCTGGTACTTTGGGATGAGGCTGAGGATTTGGGGGATGCTGCTGTGTGGCACCCAGCCTGGAGGGATGAGCTCAGCTGTGCTCAGGGGCTTGTGGTGGTTCAGCAGCACCTGAGCAGCCACCTGACAGAGCCTGGGGAGGAGATGAGTCCTCGTGCAGTGTCACAAACCAGTTCTGGCATGAGCTGGTGAGGCACTAAATTGCTGGGATTGCAACTCTTCATCCGTATAGCTGAAACTTCTATGGGGATGTAACTGGAGAGTCATTCAAAGCTCATTCTTTGTGAGTAGCTGCAGAGGAGGCTTGCAAGTGCTGCATGTGAGGCAGTGCTGGTCTGGGAGTGTGGGGTTTGATGAGCTATAGCTGCACCAATTATTTGCAACTTCTTTCATTAGCTGTTTTGGGGAAACTGCTTCTTTCCTCTTCCCACCCCCCCTCTACCTAAAGCAGGAGCATCTGTCTCTATGTCAGCATCAGGCTCGCACTGTTTAATGAGAGCTTTTGCCTGGCAGTGGTTTCTCTTCTGCCAATGGGGCGCTGCTCAGAAGGGGAATTGTCCTGTGTTGTTACGAGGTGAGCACACCTGTGCTTTCTGTGGGACATGTCCAGAGCTGGAGGAGGAACGTTCAGTTCGGAGGGGCCCAGGCCACCTCCAGCTGTATGCTCACAGATGGTCCAAAACTTTACGGTGTTGCATATGGACTCAGGATCTGGGCTGTCCTGGCAGGATGGCCACGTGAGGTGCAGTTTTCTGAGGTGGCAGTGTAACTGGCAGCAACATCAAAGTTACAGGCAGCTGATCGCAGAGAGATTGCAGCGCTGGGATAATTGGATAAAGGGCGGGTGAAGAAAGTTGACACTTAAAATACTTGGTGTAAATCTGCCTGTCCCTGTGTGTCCTTGATTGCAGAATTGAATTTGTGAAGCCTGGGCTCACCTGGTCAGTCCAGGGAGGTATTCTGAGGGGTGGTGTGAGATCTGGGAGGTAGTTGTAAGTGGGGTGGTACAGGAGATGGATGGGCGCAGCTCGGGGCTGCTGCTGAGCTGGGCTGCTGTGTCTGTCTTGTTTATGCTTCAGAGTAATAACAGTCGTGAAATGCAGGTTCCTTTTTTCCTGTATGGAAGAAAGAAAATGTATTTAGGGAGAATGCTGGTTATAAGTGGAGCTGCTGCTGGGAAAGAACAGAGACTGGAGATCAACGGGTGCATTCTTCAAGGGGATTTAAAACCAGCAATAAATCAGGAGGCACTGGTGCTGCCAGCTGCCTGCAGCCTGGCTCCTTCATTCAGCAGAGTGCCTGCTGAAAACAGGAATTCTGGTTACGTATTTTTCATGTTATTTTTTAAAAATATTTTTGCTTTCAGATGCAGTGCTGCATCCAGATAATAGCTGTTTTTTTCTTCTTCTTGATGTTTTCCATGTGAATAAATGCAAAATTCTGGCAGAAGGAGCACACTCCACTACCGGAAAAACAAGCAAAGGAAAACCAAACACAGCGATGGCAGAGAGCTGATGATGAGAGGAAGAGCCTGAGCTGTTTAAGCATGGCAGCAGGCATGGGGAGAAGCTGCATCCCCCGGGAAGAATCGGTTTCCTTGCAGCAGGGCTAATCTTTCTGGCATTTGTCAGTTTCTGCTTTAATGCTATTTATAGTGCAGCGTATATAAACACTGGCCTGTGTTTAGGTGAAAACACAAAGTTTCATTTGAAGTCTGATGTGTTAGGAGCAGGTTTGCTGTGGCAGGTTTCCTTAAAGGTACCAAAACCATTTCAGATTGCTGAGAGAAGTTCTGCCGTGATAATACCTGCTTGCAGGGGATGTACGTTAGCTCACAAAGCTGTCCCTGTTCTGAGGAAAATCTGGGAGATTCCCCTTAGCTTAGATGTGACGTTGGACTTGGTGCAGCATCCAGGTGTGTGGGGCTAGCAGCTGGCTGCCTAGGCTGTGTTTTGAGTCGCTTGGTCTTTTAGCAATGAAGCATGAAATTAAAGGTTGTCACTTAATGGTCTTGTGATCTTCGGGAATGTGCTTCATTTTGAATGCTTGCTTTTCCTCCCTGCATTCTCTTTATCATATTGTTAGAATTATTCACAAAGATTGTATTTGTGCTTGTTGTGGGTCGCTGCTAAAATTATCTGTTCCATGAGAAACAGCTTTGGGCTTTTGGCTCCGAGCATCCCTTCAGAGCAGCAGATCTGACATGCCTTCGTCACTCCTGAGAATTAAAAATACATATTTAAAAAAGATGAAAGCTTGATCCCACCTAATTACTTAGCTGGAACGAGGCTTTGTAACTAACACCAATATCTTATGAGTCATGTTGGAATTATAATGATGAGCAGTCCTCTCAAGGAGGATTTCTTGAGAGGCAACAGTGAGAAGTGAAAATGTATGTGTGAATTCTTCGTACGCATGACAAGGTACCCTGCAGCCTCTGGCTGTGGGGCTGCGGCTGGCCCCCTGTCCCAGCCATGGGACCCGGCTTTGGGGCCGGTGCTGCACTCAGGGGTTGGCTCCGTGTCTGTGGGGCTTCTGCTGCTGGGGCAGCAATCTCGGCCTTTAGGTCAAGATACTCATCTTGAAGGCAATCTGTGGTTCAGCAGAAAATAGAAGCATGTCGTGGCTTCCAAATGCCACATTTTATTTGGAGATGTTTTTTGACATATTGACAGCTATGACGCTGGCCGAGCTTATAGGAGGCATTCAACATGGAAATAAGTAAATGTTTTCTTTGAAAACTGCTTGGGATTTGTGGTTCACGGAAGCTTTCTCAGAATGTGGCATGACAACCAACCACCTACAAATCTGCACTGCTGGCTGCTTTGTGCCTGCAGAGTGTGAGGTAGCTTGGGAGCTTGAGTTACACCAGCTGGATTTTAAAAGGTGCGAAGGTTCCTCTGTTCTCTGCTGGAACTTCGCTTCTATGCATCAGGACTGACCTTGCAGCTTGAGAGGGAGAACAGAGGGTGAAAAGCTCTAACGCTGGTCATAAGTGCACTGCCAGAGTCTCTCGCTGACGTCTTCCTGTATGTGAGCAGATCAGGAAGGGTCATTGCACCTTCAGATGAGTTTTGGTGCCTTATTTTGCAGGTTCAGAAGCTGATTGCCAGTGGCTGCTCGCAGCAGTAACCAGCTCCTGGCTCCCCTGCCTGGGTTTTGCCCATCTGCCCCGTTCAGACAGGCTGGGAACCAAGAGCACATAGCCTGGGGGCCGTGCAGCTCCCTTTGCAAGCCACAGAATGTAAAGACACATATCCACCTCCACACTGTGTTCTTTGTGTCCTCCTGGAAAGGTGTATGTATGTGTGCTGGTGCTGAGGTACTCCTGCACAGATCAAAGAGCGCTGGGTGCGATGCGGCGTTCTGGGTGGATGGTGTTGCTTTCTTTGCTGTATCTACATCAGTTTACTGAGAAGTTTGAGGCAAGAAAAATGTTGCAGATAAATGGAAGTAAGAGATCTTAGATTACAGGAACTGACACTTATTACGTGGGAAGACCTTGTAGGATATTCTGGAGATGATGGTTCTAAATTAGCCTGCTTCTTTGAAAGTCAGTCACACAGTCTGCATTGAGTGCATGTTTGCCTTCAGTGCTCACACGTTTCTTGGTATGTGCTGTCATCTCTTTTGTTCTAAATGAGTACAGCTTTGGTGGAAGTTCATAAATTATTTATTTGTTGGAAAAAATTTGTGTCCTTTTGTTTTGGATTTGAGAGTGCATGTCTTCATGTTCCCATGGCTGGTTTGTTTTCCAAAGTAACTTCATTCTGCAATGTTAAGATCTCCATGTACTTAATGTAACTGTTTAGGAAGGCTCTGAAAATGTTGAATTATAGTTTGTATCTCTTAGACAAATACATTTTCTTCTCTCTCACTGATCAGGAATACATTTTTCTTTATTATAACTTTCTCCTTTATTCTTTTCAATAGAATCTGTCTATGACCTTCTCCCAAAGGAGCTGCAGTTACCACCTTCCAGGGAAACATCTGTAGCATCCATGAGCCAAACAAGTGGTGGCGAGGCAGGTTCGCCTCCTCCAGCTGTAGTTGCTGCTGGTAAGCATTCTCATTTATCCAGTTGCTTTGTTAAGGTTCGTAACATTCTGGCCAACATGAACAGTGCTGGCAAAGTTTTGGTTGTAAAACGCTTATGGAGAAGTAACTGAGTTTTATGAAAATTTAGGGAATATAAGCTAACATAAATTAGGAGATCTAAATCATCTATGTCAGTAGTTGCTGTATTTCATGTACAGTTTATCTATAGGAAATATTATCTGTCTTCCCATTCTGTTATTATTCAGGAGAGGCCTCTCAGCTTCTGAAAATGCACTGTCATCAGAAAAGTATACATACCTGTTTGAAACTGAGTCAGAATGCTGACCATCTGTAAAACTATCAATTCTAGTGAGGATAAAAAATGGAATGGAGATTGTGTTCTGGGCCATGAGGGTTATCAGGATGAAGGGATGAGGAAAGGTCACGTTTTCTTTCCAGAGGCCTGAGGAGGAAGCTTAGAATTTAAACTCAATTCCGACATAGCTCTCTAGTGTAAGGTATTATAAGATTCTCAAATATGTGAGAATGTGAAATATTAGTCAGGACAGCACATTTATAAAACTGATAAGTTAATTCTTTTTCTAACTGTCAGCATATAACAATGAGGCATGACCTGTTTCTCTTTTTCTTCTCTAGCTTACTCCCATTCATGTTTTAGACTTCGGTCTAAAGACTCTGTCAGTAGACTTCAATAAAAATAAGGTCAGGATTTAAGGGCAAAGCTCTCATTTGTGAGGTTAGTCTTAGTGCATCTGGAATTCTTGTTGGTAACCTCTGTAGATTACTGAACACCTGTGCAATGAGGAAAAAGGGAAGAACGATGCACAGTTTGTCATCGTATGAGGGCTGTTTGTTTGCATAATTTGATCCCTGTATTCATTATGAAGTCATGTTCCAGTTTCCTATTTGCCCTTAAGTTACTTGAGGAAAAATGTGTATGTGTGAGGATTCTGATAGCTGCATTAGTCTTTTTCTTCTCTACAAGTTCATATGCATTACATACTTATATGATGTTTCCCACATTTGCATGGCACAGGAATCCTGATGAGAAATTAAAGTGATTGTAAACTCGCTGGAAAAACTTTACAGCACTGCTCACCTGTCATGTTTTGCCAGACTTCTTCAGAGAGATCCTGTGGATTTAACTGTGCACAGTGGAACTTCAATAATTACAATGAAAAAAAAAGTTTTTATTAATTATTTTGAATGGATTTGATGTTTCTGTATCACTTATTTAAAAACGATTTGGGCATATATTTCTAAAATCAAGGTACTTAATGATCAGCTTTGTTCAAAGATATAGCAGTGACCAAATCCTGTACAAACACAGACCTTAAAGAACAAAAAACCTACAAATTCTGTTACACTCTAAATCCACAGATAGGCACCAACTGCTAATTAATTCTGTATCTAACAGAGAAAACTTAAACACTCGAGGTGAATGGAACTAAATGTCTGTTTCCTCCAGGTATTTAGTGTCTGCTAACAGCCAGTCTGGCTCCTCTAAAAAAAAAAAACAACCAAGAACGTGTTAGCTATCTTGGGGTTAAACTGCAGCAAGATTTTCTTCAATGAAAACCTTCAAAGACTACTGTGCAGATTTATTTGCAAACACTGAAAGGAGGACATTTACTCATTCAATTAGGAACACTTTTCAATGTCAGAGGTATAGAAGTTTCACAAAGACTTTAAGCTGATCCCACTGCCAAAAGAAGAGGTTTTCATCTGAGTGCTGCACAGCACTCTGCTGAAGGACCTGCTCCAGCCAAGAGCCGGGGCTGCACAATGCCTTTGGTGGCACAAGGGGAGGAGTAAGATGAGGAGGAAGGAGCAACGAGAAAAAGTGGCTCTCACTTTGTGGTAGTTTAAATAGTTTGCTGAGCTGTGGCTCTGGAGGCCTTCCATTAGTGCTGTGACGAGACAGTTAAGTATCTGAGTGCCATTAAGCTTTGGATCGGAAGTACCAAGTACAAGAAACTACAGTTCTCCGTGTCGTTGGGAAAAAAATTAAGAAAACAGAGCAAAGACTAGTTTTGTTTTCATTGGTTATGTCACTTTCCACCACAGTGAGGACAAGAACAATTGAATCTTGCCCTTTTATAAACATATGGTTGTGATGACCAGGATAATTCCACAGCCAGTTGTGCTGTGTGCACATGTGAGCAGAGATAAGCCCCGGCCCGAAGCAGTGTGGCTGCTACCTTTAAAGGCATGCTCAGCCTCAGAATTCTGGCCACTGAATGTTAGCAGATGTTTTTAAGGTGTTAATGGGTTTTCTGTGCCCCACCACGTTGCTGATGAATTCATGTTTGATAACTGTTCACTTGAAAAGTGGGTCTGTAGGCTATGATCCAAAATATAGGCACAGCACCGAGCTGAAAGGACAATCCCTGCTCCTTCCCCTCGTTTCAGGAGGAAGGAGGGAAGGGCTCTATACACCCCATGGACAGAGTGGTACTTGGGAATAACTGTAAGTCTGATGCCAGGACTCATTACTCTTTAAAGCTGGGGACAAATTTTAGGAACAGAGGAAGTTGTAGGTGAAGGAAGGAGCAAGAGAGGGGAGCTCACATCTCCCTCGGTGACTTCGGAGTCAGTCCCCACTCCCCCAGATTCCTGCTGGTGCTGGCTGCCTGTGGTTCCTCCTCCCAGCTGTCTTAAGCTCAGCGCTTCTGAGGCGGTGCTGGGGCCTGCAGCTGCTTTGGAGCAGGCGTGGTGCTCAGCGTTTGGTTGCTCTTCAGAATCCCAGGAGTGCTTTTGCTTTTAGTGGGTTTAGCTGTGTGTTTCTTCTGCAGCCAAACTTCTCATCTTTCCCAGGGGAGCAGGACACAGGCATTGTAGGTGTGCCGTGTTTCTAGATCCACAGGTACTGCATTTTGCTGTTTTCCCTAATTGCTTTAGGATTGCTATAGCATCTTTCACTTACTACCACATTACCAAGCCCTGCCTCTTGTTATGGCGAGAAATCTAGCTGGGCTTTAATTTCTTAACAGGAAAGAAGAGGAAAAACAGCCTGGGCTTTGTGTGTATTTGTTAAACGCCACAATTGGCTTTTCATTTGTATATTTTACGTCCTTGACAACATTTTCAAGCAGTTGCCACCATACAGATGATGGGATGAGGAGAAACTTGTAGTCTTCAGCTTGTAGTGTAGACCTGTTTGTTCTGAAATTGTTCCCTGTTTAGTGTCTCTTGTTTTCATCAGCTCTTACTTGTTCTAAAACTTTGCTGTTTTTTGGAAGTGATAGAGAAATGATAATTAGTCTCCATAGCACTATAGGTTATTCTCATTTATGTGGTTTCTGAAAAGAAGGGCTGATTGGAAGCTCTGCTAGCACACTGTGTAGAAGTCTCTCACAGATGTGCTTCTGATGATGTGAGGATTGTGCCATCAGAAATAATGGTCCTATGGGATGAGAGTTTTACTACTTCTGTAGTAGTTACTACAGTTTGTTCCCTGCTTCCCAAAACACAGACTAAGATAGTATGTGGCTCAAACTCAACTTGCCTGGCAGTAAAGCCTCAAACACTTTCCTGGGAGATTTTGTTCCATAAAAATAGTGATTGAAGTAGATCTGTTGCTGCAGTTAACTTCTTGTTTTTTTTTGGAGGAGCAGGATGGGCTGCTTTTAGCTGCCATGACCTTTCAGGGACAGACTTCTAGTTCTTCCATTTTGAAATATGTCTTGCAATTTACAGAACAGCTTTACAAGTACTAAAATGGAATGTTGCTGATCAGATTCATTAACTTGTTAATAAATGTGTATCTGATGTTCGTTAATCTAGACAAAAGCACTATTACCCACTCTCTCAGTAACAATCAGGCAAGTATAATTTAATAGAACTCTAGGATTTTGAGCTGCTATGTTCACAACCTTAGCTGCTATCTCAAGCTTCTAATTCTGTTAGACCTCTGGAAAGCAGAAGGGAGGGGAAGGATCTGATCTTACTCCTAGAATCTGTTCTCCGTGCTTATTTGCGTTACAAGTGTCTTTGTTAAGGACACAGGATTTTGCATGGTGTGCAGTACCACAAACACATTAAATATGAATCATCTTACAGGCTCTTGAAATAGATGAAGGTGTCATGCTGAGATGTTATTGCAAGCTGTGGCTGGAGACAGTCTTGCGTGAAAGAAGTGTGGCTGAAGCTTTACCAGTGCCTCCTGCACAGTGTTAAGCTCCAGTTGTAAGGAAGGATGCTCGATTCTTTTCACTTGCTTGTGAAGGTTGACCAGCTTTTTCCTGTTGGTCAAGATGTACTGAATGCTTAAAATATCAACTGCTAATTTAAATCCTTCCTCAAAGGTGTCTTTCTAGTTAGTAGGTCAGTACCTCATTCTTGTCTGTTGGGGTTGGTTCATGAGTATTTTCAGCCATGCTTTAAACAAGTGTTGTATATTCATCCTTTATTTCCAGAGACAGGAATGCTCAAACCTTCACAGTCCCAGTGAAGAAAACCGTTTCATCTCCTCATCGTCTGCTCCTCCTTGCTCTAACAGAGTTTTGGAAGGAGCTTCTTCAACTACTTGGTGATCACTCATGCTGCTCTCCATTTACTGCGGAGACAAATATATCCTTCTGTATTTTTGTATTGCTCCTCAGGAAAGTATTTACTTTTCTGCATCGTGTCTGTGGCAGTTTCCATTTCTTATCTGAAGTTGAATTCCCTGCAAAGAGTGGTGGTGTAAGGAAAGAGGAGCAGATTTTTTGTTGCCACTGTGACGCTTGTACTCAACTCTTTTTCTGTTCTTCATGTTTAGATACAGTTGATGTGTTACATATTGAATTTTTCTGCCTTCCATGTTTCTTATGGAAACATATACAACAACAAACAAATATTCTAGAGATACATTTTCTGAATGACAACATTTTACCTTTTCGTGTCAATTTTATACTCCTTTTTAAGTAAAGGGATAAACTACTTGTCCCAGACAGGAGTAATTCAGCTTTCTGGATCAAAGAGCTGTTATTATGATTCTTGCTATAAGCATTTCTGTTCATTTTAGTTATGAAAATAAAGCTTTGTTTCTCAGATGCTCCTGTAGTGAAGTAGATAACAATATTTGGATTACCTGCGGGTAGACACCGGGTGCTGAGGATATGGGTCATCTTCCCCCACAGAGATAAGGCTTTTTGCATCGTTTCCAAGCTGAAGATTATAATATTTCAAAATGAAGATTTGTTTTATTTTCAAATAGTTGGTCAAGCTTCTTAATTTTTATTTTTATTGGAAATATGTTCTCACTTTGTCATCCTTCCTGGTGTCAGTAGTCAGTTTTTCCTGTTGATACAGAAATAATTACCAGAAATTTCAGAGGGGGTATCGGTGCCACTACGGGCTTATGGCTACGTGGTGTAAACAAATTATCAGAAGAAGAAAGCTGCCGCTTTGTAGTTGATCTCCAGTGTCTTTAAAAACTTCCATTTCTTTGTAGGCTTTTCCCTTCCCCTTCCCACCCGCTCCCAGCTGGAGGTGCCTTCCTGGAGCCCCGGGAGGATGTCTTTGGGGATGTCTGTCTGTGCCGTGCTTCTTTTGGCTGTGGCAGGCACTTCTTTCTTGTGGGATGAGACCAAGGCTGATCCCAGTGCTCTATAAACACATCTTTGCTGCAGGTAGTGAAGGGCTGCTCCGTTCGGCAGTCACTTGGAGCCAGGTCCTGTGGGCTGCTGTGCACATCTGTCCCTGGGAGACACCAAAGAGAAGATCCTTATGTCTTACAGAAACTGGTTAGGTGTGCTCCTGTGACTTGGGGCCAGCATTGAGCAGAGCTCTCTGATAATTGCATGTAAAGGATCATGGAGACTTATTCTAGATCTTTTTTTTTCTAAATTAACTTTATTTTCAGTCTTTCTGAATCTTACGCAGCCAACAAATCCCACTTTTCCGGAGCTACCCAAACTGCTTTTACAGTTCTGAGAGATTTTTGGTGACAAATTCTTGTACTGTGGCTCCTGTTCTTACATCATAAAAAGCTTGAAGGTTTCTCGTTTCTTAATCAGTAATGGAAAACCAAGTCAGAGAAAGGTAAAAAGAGAACATCCTCAGTGTACTCTGATTCAGGCGTGTGCCATAACAGCATCAAAATTTTCCTGAAGGCCGAGCAGAGTTCCTAATTGGTAGGAGAAAAAACAACTGTGGACCTAAAGAACAGAAGAGGCAGATTCTTAACTTGAGATGCCCTTTGCGGGACCCGTGATCTGCTGGTGCAGGTCCTGTCTTAGGGCTGTGCAGGGTGCTGAGGGGAGCTTGGATTGCAGCTGAGGGCCTGGAGTTCTGCCTTGCCTGGCAGGAGCAGAGCTGGGCCTGAGCCACTAACATCAGTGCCTCTGGGATGTCTGAACTCGAGTGTTAATGTAATGGTGGATGTCACGGATAATAAAAGCTGATTGATTGATGTATTTACACAAAGTATAATGCACTGCTTGGTTCAGCATGTGAATGTAAGGGGAATTTACACTGTTGGGCTTAACGTAAATTAAATTAACCTACTTATCTTGAATCTGAGTGTTTTTTAATTACTGGTGAATTGGATTGCTTTATTATATTTGCTGGGACGCTAGTTTTTTTTTCTCTATTAATACACTTAACTTGCATTCTAGCTTCGCCATTCAGAGACAGGCATCGAGTGGTGGGTTGTGTGACAGTGTCTGTCAATAGTGAAGACAAATAGTGCCAGAGACACTTAACCCATCCAATCTCACCCAGGGTATAGGTCGGTCTTGTTTTCAGACTTCTTCATAAGTCTCCTTTCTTTCTTTTTCTTTTTTCTTTTTTTTTCTTTTTTTTTTTTTTTTTTTTTGTTTTGTTTCTAAACAGTGGGTTAATACTGATTTGAAACTAAACTATTTTTGGAAAAGTTGTTGACTTTACATTGGTAATACAAGAATAATAAAAGTAGAAACCCAAGTTTGGCATGTGAGGTATTGAAAGCAGGTTTGCAGCCACTTTGCAGGTTCTGTTTTTTACTGGAAAGCCTTTGGCAACACAAGGGTTGATGCTGGAAATTTTGCACGTAGTATCCTTGTTTTTGTTCTGAAATTGTTGTCCAGTGTTCAGAGCAGATAAAACCTTATAAAAACACGAGATGTTAGATAAATAAAGGAGTATACTTTGTGCATTAAACTTATAAATGACCCTAACCTCATTCTATGTGATGACATTTCATTTCTGTGCTTAATTGTTTCCTGAAATACAGTAGAGGATCACATGAGATGCAGGCTAGAAGAAGGTGAGTCCTTTAATGGCTCTTTGCTAGTCCTGGCTGTTCACATACAGGTGGCAGAAAAACTTGTCAAAACAAGAATAACTCCTATTTGCAGTCTGGAGCTTTCCAGGCTGGGAAATGATTTGCTCTGCACTCTAGCCACGATCGAAATAAAAGTTGACATTAGGACAGTTTTCCCTGGGAGGTTTGGTAATCTTTGCACTGAATATTCTCCATGGATGGACTGAACGAGGATTTCAGGGTTGGCTTCTGGCTCCATGTGAGTTTTATCCAAAGAAAAGACTCCTCAATGCCAAGAAGTGATTTTTTTTTTCTCCCTTTCAGACATTTTTTAAAAGGCTGAATGCCTTGTTTGACTTCACAAGATAATAAAATATAGAAATATATGCCACTGCCTTAGCTGGCAATTCAGGAGGTAATACATTTTCTTTTACAATAGCTTGTTATGGAAAAGAAAAAGACTGCGCTGATCTGCTCATGGGGATGCTCTTTGCTACGTGCTCCCTTACTCTCTGATATTTAACAAGCCTGTGATTTTTAGCAGCATGCATTTGTGCCACATGCGTGTTGCATCCTTCTTTCATTGCCTGCTTTTTGTTTTCAGAAAGAACTCGAGTTATTCAGTCTCTTGGTTGTGAATATGATTTTGTTCACTTCCCAAAGTAAGGTAAATGTTTGGGACCAGTAGACCCCTATTTTAGGCTTTCTGGAAAGCCAATCAATATGCCAGCAACTCAAATTGCTTGGAAATTTAATCTTTCTAAGGGTAGTGCAGAGTTATTGGTTATCTTTATTTGCATTCTGAGCTCTGGCACTAATCAGTTTATTAGTTCTTGATTCCTTTCTGTTTTTCATTTACATATTTCAGAGTTATTGATTGGTGTACAAATTATGCTGTCCAAAACAGAACTGGAAGTTCCTTACACTGAACTGTTTGATATCACTTTACCTATCTGAGAGTTAAAAAACCAACATGTAAGACAGACAACAAATTCTGGATTATTATTTTAGCTGTCTTACAGCTCGAGATGTCTCGGCATCGAGATGGCAATCAGTAGATCCAGGAGGTTTAGTTCCAGCAGTGATCAAGGTTGCTCTAACGTGGCAGTAGTTCTCTCACGTTTTTATTAATTGAAGACGAAGCCTTGTGAAGCTGGTGCATGTTTCATTTACAGTACTGTGGCTGCATACTTGCCATAACGTGCCCTTGGCTTCTATTCTGTGTTGTTGCTCTGAAAGCAATTCTTATTTTGAAAATGTGTTAAGTATTATACTCAGTCTTAAATTTCAAAATGTGCATGCTCGTTGAAACTACGTTTGTCATTGCAAGCACTGTTAAACTGCAAGTGAAAGAGCCACCTGTAACCATTTCCTAATGTGTCCAAGGAAAGTAAACCTCAAATAAAAGAAATGCTTGAACTGGGCAAGGCGTGTTTGTTTCCACTGTCACCTGAGCGACTGCTGAGCAGGTATACCCGTCAGATCGAGTGCCCGATGGTTATATTTGGTTTATTCTCTGCATACTGGGGAAAACTTCCTTCCTCCAAAGGTGGAAGTGCAAGACGTTCACACCATACCAAGCAGTGGCAGTCAAGACTGAATGATCAAAAAGTGTAGAAAAAACTGTTTTTGAATGTAGCATATTCAACCAAGAGACCTCCTTTGGGTGCCAGATACGCATGTGTGGTCACAGGCTTCAGAATAAGCTGAGTAACAGAGGGAGCCACGTGAGAGATGGAGTCATTTGTTCATTGCAGTAATTTCTGTGGATTCCTACTTGATTGATCCCGTTTATTTGTTCATTAGCTCGAAGGAAAATGGGAAGGCTAAAGGCCTGCCTGTGAGAAAATAGATTGTGTTAAACTGTCAGTATTTGCTTAACTTAAAACGTTCATAGATCAGTTACCAATTCACCCCCCTAAATATATGTTAAGTTCTGGCTATTCTAACGTAGCCAGCTTGTTGAATTGGCGTTGGTGTCTGTCATCCTTTCTCACATATTTTAGCTGTTGCAGTAGAGGCAGCACTGGCCTGTACATGCTTTCACACGTGCATGTTTCTGGATGGTATATTCATTTGAGAATGTGGATGACTGAAGGCAGAGGTTTTCTTGCCATTGTTTTTCAGCTTGATGCTAATGTTTCTGTAATTCAATTTTATCGTACAGTGGGATGTCTCTGACAAGTGGAGGAGAATTTGACCAATGTGTAAAGGACAGCTTTTGTTTCTTTCTTACCTTCCTCAAGGCAAAACATATACATTCATACACGTATGTTTTTTAACTTTAGGAAAAAGACACAGACAAGGAACTGTGTTGGGAACTTGGCAGAAGTAACTGTAGTAACTCAAATGTTTCTAACTGCCTCATCCTAAAATAATTAAATGTTAGCAGTTTTTTAGTTTCATATCAAAAAGTATTTTGTTTAGTGATTAATTTTTTTTTTCCTAAGAAACTGATGGAAAAATACAGCTTCCATTTCTGGGCAGGATATACATTGGGGCACTTGCTATGCAGGCACTGTGTTCCAGCACAGAGCTGTGAATGAGCTGCAGCTGAGGTTTTTCATATAGGTCTTCTAAAAAGACCTTTCCTAAACTTCTCCAGTACTTGCTGCAAAAAGATGAACCTTATAGACGAGGAGAAATCCTTCAATCCTAGAGCCCTGCTGCCTGGTTCGATGTAGTTATTTAATTCATGGAACCATAGGATATCCCGAGTTGGAAGGGATCCACAGGGAACACTGAGTCCAACTCCTGGCTCCACACAGCACCAGCTGAAAAACTGAGCATGTTTCAGAGAGCATTTGTCAAAGTCTTTGTCACAGGCAGGAAGACATCAGGTCTGCGTACACTGCATCGTAACGTACGTGATGCTTGGCTTCGTCTGTTTAAAAGGGGCAGAAGTGATTTTTTAACATTGAGGAGATGCTGCTGCTCAGCAGCCCGGCTCAGCATCGCTGCGGTGCGCTCCCCGAATTCTGTTTGCAAACACACTGTGTAGCTGTGTGTGTTTGAGTGCATAAATGATGAACAGAAACTAATTCCATTTTAACAAAACAAAGCAAGCATCACAAGTAGCAAGTGTCAACTCAAAGTGGCTGCAAATCAGCTTCTAAATATTGTCACTGAAATTAATATCTGGATTTTGTAGTTCTTGCCAATCCTACAAATGTTTTTGAAAAAGCATTGCGTTAATGCATGATATGGAAAGGATAAATTTGCCTTAAATTGGAATGCAGTTCAAAGTGACTGAATTCTCCAGTTTCAGCCACTATATTTGCCAAAGAACAAACTGGAAAATGGAACTGGTATCATTCATCTGCTCCTGGTTCTCTGGGAGAATTGAGGAAGGGACTCCCTATGTGAATGAAAGCAGGTTTGAGTTCTGGTGTACTGTAATGACTGCTGCATTTCACTTGACTCCAGTCTGAAATACCTTTGGTTTACTTTCAATTTTATTTAGTACAGAAAAGCTGTAAGAAACCAATAGCTTTTTGAAAAGTTTTTGTCATTAATTGTGGATGACCCATGTGAATGACAAGCAGACTGTGTTATAGGAAGAATTTCTGACTTCTGCTAATGATAGTTGAATATACCTTTATTCTACCTTTATGCTACTCTTAAAATAGCTTACATTGGATAAAATGGTTCAACTATGTCTGAGACTTGACAGTTTTCAGTAATAATCTGGATTACAAAAGAATGTCTCGACAAAAAATAAAGTATCATATCCCTCACCATGAGAGGCATTACCTCTGCTACAGCAGTACCTATCTGAACAAACACACTGTATTATTACCTGTATCTGTTATGAACAATTGATTGCAAAGTTAAATTGTTCTGGCTTATTTATTGTGAGAGGTGTGGTTTGCAGTGCAAAAATAAAACAGCATCTCCTAACCTTAGAGACCCAAAATCTGGATATAACATCCAGCAATTCCTTAGTGTGCTACAGCTGGTTGGAATAAACACCTGTCCTTCCTGCTACCTCCTCTCAAACATGTCAGCCTGCATGTTCAACTGATTTGGACTTTAACGTTCTTCAGCGGAAGTAATTCTGCTGCTCTCCAGACATCTTCAGGGTTCTGTTCTGATCAGTCCACTGCCCTTTATATTTCTACAGCAGCTTCATGCGTGGGTGCCTGGAGGAGTCACAGTCATGCTGCTTAAAATGCCCTGCTTAACGTGAGTTTGTTGGAGGGCTCTCCCAGGCTATAGCGCTGTGAGCGTAGGGGACTCAGCTAGGGAAGTGAGAGAAGTTTGATGTGGAATCTGAGACTGAAAGAGTCAATCTACAGAAACGTTACGTTGCCTTGTGTCAATGTGTCACCAGTACAGGTCTGTCATCCCTGCTTTGAACCTGCAGAATGAACAGCTATGTCATAGTGACTGATACCAGTTCCATTTTGCTTACCAACTCAGTTGATTTTATATTTTATTTCTCATTTATGATGGAATAATCAGCAGCTCTTTTCTCATTTATTTTCTCATATTTTTATTCCAGGATTTGCCTCTGAAGCAGGGAGTGTCTGCATTAAAAATGACCTGTAGTTCTCTGCTTCATAGGTTAGAAACTTATTTTAATATTTTGTGGCTAAGCACAGTCCCGTCTTTTTCAAAAAAATAAAATAAAATCCAGTGATAAATGGTTTAATTGGCATTGAATGTGGATGATAAGCATTTTGCATTGGGGCTTCATTATTTTAGATGAAATGGCTTATACACAAATAATTAGTCCAGCTGAGGCAATGAAAGCTCTGTTTACTTGCAGCCATTTTTCTGAATTAACTTTAAGTTTTAAAAAAGTTGACTACGGCACAATGCAGTAAGTCTTGTTTGGACATTTCCAAAGTACCATATTGGCTAGGCTACATTGCTTTGAGCATTTACTCTCCAAAACTGACCAAATTCCAAATATCTGTCGGGGGAAAGAAATCTGTTCATAAATCACTTTACTTCAATGGGACTGCTATAGCCAGCACACACACAGAACCATGTGTCTTGTATTTACTTCTGAATTGTACACCGCAGATGCTTCTTCAGCTCCTTCCTCTTCCTCCATGGGCGGTGCTTGCAGCTCCTTTACCACCTCTTCCAGTCCTACCATTTACTCTACCTCAGTCACCGACAGCAAGGCTATGCAAGTGGAGAGCTGCTCCTCAGCCATGGGGGTAAGTAACCGAGGGGTAAGTGAAAAGCAGTTAACCAGTAACACGGTCCAGCAGCAGCAGTCAACGCCGAAGAGACACACAGTGCTGTACATCTCGCCACCACCTGAGGACTTGCTGGACAACAGTCGGATGTCCTGCCAGGATGAGGGGTGTGGATTGGAGTCAGAACAGAGCTGCAGTATGTGGATGGAGGATTCACCCTCCAACTTCAGTAACATGAGTACCAGTTCCTACAATGATAACACTGAGGTGCCACGTAAATCACGCAAACGAAATCCAAAGCAGAGGCCAGGGATCAAACGCCGAGATTGTGAAGAGTCCAACATGGATATATTTGATGCCGACAGTGCCAAAGCGCCTCACTATGTCCTTTCTCAGCTCAGCACGGACAGCAAAGGCAACTCAAAAGCAGGAAATGGGTTGGTATCTGCATTTTTTTTTTTTAAGTTCTATCACCATATGTAAAACCAAACTAATAAAACTCCCTTCCCATCAACCTCCTACTCAGGTTCTCACATAAATCCCTTCCCTTCTCTGCCATTCCCTTTTGCGTCCTAGGCCGTGATAAGGTCTCATTAGGCTTTGGCTGTTTAAGTGTTAAGGATTAGCAGTCCTTAAGTAGAGGTAAAGCTAAAGTTTGTCACAGCAATTGGGGGGAGCACTGGTGCTCTCATCTGTATTACTGCTTATGCCAGATTCCTAGAAGTTTGCACAATCCCATTTACAAAATGACCATGAAAACATTATTGTTTGTAAAAACAAAGGCAGAAGTGGACTGGACGCACCCTAAACCTTACTGCTTCTACAGTATTTTATGTGAGGATTTCAGTCTCTGCACTTTACCTTCTTGTTTGTCTCTTTCTCTATTTTCAAATAGAGAGAGTGATGGGAGTCGAAGTTAATGGCTTGTTAAGACTTCTCACCATTTAAATTAACATATCTTTTTTTATAAAAATGTTAAGGTTCTATGGTGAACTAAATTTTGTTTTTACTTGTGAATTCACTTCTGTATTTGATTTTTCAGAAATAAATCTCTAATCCTGTTTCTCTCTGTGCTTCTGGGTTGTGTGCATGCGTGTGTCTGTATGTGGGCACGCCTGGGTGGTGGTCTCTCATCTCTCCCACTTCACACTGTTCACTAAATGCATTTCAGTAGTTGCTTAAAGAAAAAAAATATCCATCAGCTTAGTGTGTTGATTGTATATATATATATATTTTATCTTGTGGCTTTTTTAGTACTCTTTTGATGGTCAAGTGGATAGATTTGGTTATTTTCTTTTGTTGTTTTTTGGGGGGGAAGATATTTATTTTGTTCCTGTTCTTATGTATGTGCTTGCAGTATGTTCTAATGTTCATCACAGTAATGGTGAATATTAAAATTAGACTGATGGGAAAGAGTATGAACTTCTCATATTCCAAAGGGAAAGAGCCTGGAGTCTGTATTCCCAAGGTTACTGCAGTTCCATACTTAAAATTTCACTGTGAAAAAGTGAGTCTGAGAAACTCTCCAGAGTTTGCTGCTGCTGCTTTCTGCATGAGGTCCATCACTGGGAGTTGGCACTGCCACCCGCTGCTCTCCTCAAACCTTTGACAGCAACAGCTGTATGGAGATCATTTTGGTGTCTCTTGATGACAAGTGCTCTAAGCTTGTCTGATGTCGCTCAGCATCTCTTATTTTGGCAGCTGAAAATTATAGTGAAGTAAAACACTAGGTTCCTGCTAGAACCTAGGAAGCACATCAGTGTGGTTACTCCTAATGAGGAAGCTGCTGTCACTGAGCATGAAGGAGGTCATTCACTCAGTTACAAAGGGAAGAAACTGTCAGGGCAAAAACTGTGATCCGTGGCAGAAAGAGGAGATCTAGTAAACTCAGGAATGATGCATGAGATTTCAACCTAAAGCATCACAAGAGTATAGTGCTCCCTAAAATATTAGGGACTAGGCAATGAGCATTTCAATACTTGCATCAAATGTTCTGTGAACAAGGGGTTAGATAAGCATGTATCTTCAGTGCCTTGTCCAGGCTAGGTTAAACTGAAGCAAAAACCTTACGTAATAGAATTGTCCTTTCAAATAGGAGCTTTGCAATGAGAAGTAGCTACGATATTGGAGAAGTTAAGTTTGTAGTCAGAATATGGAATTTTATTATTACGAATGAAAGTCACAGAAGTGGCTCGTAAAACATTTATTAAAAGCTCCTGTCCTGATGGGGTTCAGCCAGTGAAGGTCACTTACGTTGAGCTTGAGGAAAATCCAGGAAAGTACGCTTGCTGATTTGTGAAGTGGAAATAGAGTTTGTCTCAAAAGAGACTTCGAGCTGTCTTTCAGAGGTAGGAAGAAGAACTTACTCGTGTGGAAACTCCTAGAATTTCTGAAAGCCTTTTGAAAATAGATAAGTTAATAGTGATTTAGAGCAAAGACTCTCAGATTTCAGTCATGCTTGGTCTCGCTTTCACTTTCAGGTCTTCACTTGGAACAACCATGATGCAAATGCAGGACCAGACAAACGTTAACTCCCGAAATCTATTTTAATAGAATCATGGGTTTTGCCATTTGTATTTTAGAAAAGAAGTGCTAGCTTTGAGGAGACATTGTCTGGTAACAATTAAGCTAATAAATAAAGGTGTGTGTGTGTGAAATATGATTTTTTACTACTTGTATATGCATGGCTACTAGTATTATAAGTTGACTAAATTAAAAGGATGTGTAAATGATATATCCTGATAATTTGACAAGTAAGAGCACTGAGAAAATCTGGTGAAGTCTTTAAAATCACTTCCATGTTCATCTAATCTTTCTGAAAATAATGATCACTTAAAGCTTCTTAAGGGAAGACTTTCCAAGTAGTTTTTAGGCAGCATCTCTTCACGTAAATGCTGCAGGGTGTGAAATGTTAGCGTGTTGACAATGAAGGTAACTTGGTTTTAAGAGCAAAGTACTTTCAGGAGAATGTGATGATGTGCTGGAGAGGCCCATGACTCGATGTCACACTGGTAAAACCTTGTACTTTTGGTATCAAAAGTGAATTTCATTTCGGTGACTGCCTCTCTGACTCTTCCCTTCAAAATTCTCTGTTAGCCTTATACATCAATTTACTTAGCCGGAATCTGCGGTGTGATGAGGTCAGTGTAAGCAGTGGCTGTGCTGCGTTTCCTCCCATGAAATGAGTCCTGGCGCGGCAGTGTGGGCAGAGCCCGGCCTGGCGCCGCCGTGTGCCCCGCAGCTCACACTGCTCGGTGTCACTGCACGCAGTCCCTGTGGGAACTGAACTTCAGTTATGTAATTCAGAATTCTGAATGAGAAAAAAGTCGTGGAGTGACAGATACTAAGTGCATTCCTTTCAGTGGCTGGGCTGTTGGAGTAATGTCCTGGCAGGAAATACAGATAAATGACAACCTAACAAGCTTGAATTCAACTGCTATTTATCTTACCTTGTGCAAAAGCAAAGAGCTTAGCAGTGTTAAGTACAGCATACCTAGTGTATCACAAGTTTTGTATATACGACACTGCCAACAGCTCGCCCCTTTTCGTTTCCTGAAGAAAGGCGTGTTTGTATACAGCATTTTTCCAAGCATCCTGTCTGACTTGCCTCTGGCTGTATGCAGGACTTCTGGCAGAAGGATGCTGCCATGTGGGCCTCCATCCCTCCAACTGTGGCTGGCTGCCATGAGCCTGAGCAGGCCTGAGGGGGTCAGGGCAGCTGAGGAAGGAGCAGTAAGTCCTGGGCCTTGCTTGTTCCAGGGTTAACCTTCAGGAACAGAGGAAGTGAGGTTCAGGCCCAGCATGGGCAGCTCCCCGGGGTACACCGTAGCCCTTTGTGACTTGCTTGGAAGACCCTTGGAAGGTTTAGTGGAAGTCAGAGTGTGGCAGCAAGGACTGTGGGCTGTGAGCTGCGGGGGCTCAGCAGACAGAGCACCCATCCCTCCCTGCAGACACAGGGGCCCCTCTGCAGCAGGAGCTGTGCACAGTGCCTCTGAAGTGCTGGCACATGCCTTGTGCTGTCCACTGTACAGCAGCTGTAGGAAAGCTGTGACGTTTGTTAGTGTAAGTCAGCTGGGAAGAGAGCACTGCAGGCTGCTTCAGCGTCAGGTCCATGGCACGCTCAAATGGGGTGAAGGCAGCAGCAAAGCTCTGAGTACTGTTGAAGAAAAGGTGTTTCTCTCACCCTTTTCCCTTGGGATAAAAGTCCTCATTAAGTTACTTCTGTACATTGCACCCTGAAACAAGATTTTGGTTTCTGATTTAAAGCTGCCTTCTTCATATTGATTAGTGCTTAACAGTGCATTTGTGGGAGTTTGAAGGAAAAATAATGACAAAATTACGTTCTGCATATCCTCATTGAGCTCTTTTTCTGCCTGTCCCATTTGCTCTGGCACATTTACATTTGTTAATGTCAGATGGGTTTATTGGACTTGGGATAATTATGAAAACGTGCTCCAAGTAAAATCAAGAGTTACCTTTCCTTGTGCTTTAAAGCAAACTAAGAATTGATCCCATAACGTTATGCTTTGGAGGGCTTCTTCATTCAGGTTTTAATTATGGAACTGATCACAGCAAATACAGTACATCTTAAGGTGCACACCCGCAAAGAAACGCTCTTTTGCATACACTGCAGCTTTAAAATTTCTGCCTTTTTACTGGGGAGCCTTTTACTACAATTAATTTGTTTTAAACATAAATTTATCAGTCTGTTTTAACAGAAAATAGTACTTGAGTTTGCAAGGCCAGGAGGAGTCAGGCATGAGGCTGTTTTCCTATTTAAAGTATCATTTAACCTTAAATCCATTCAGTGTGTGTGTGTACCTATGTATATTTTTAACAGAAGTGAAATGGCTTATTCCAGTAATAATAGGCTGTATCAAGTACTATGAAAACAGCAGGTTATAAGCCTTCTAATACAGTTTAATGCTAATTGCTTTTCCCTTCCTTAACGTTTACTCTCTGAAAAAGCAGTTCCTAATTGCAGTGGATGGAAGAAGCAGGGAAGCACCATTCCTCTTCATCCTGCAGGTTTCCTTCTCCGTCAGAAGGAGAAATCTCTCAACTATGAATCCTCTGTCCATTAATACACACTTCTTACCTTTATAGCTTTTCTGTGATTTTGTTTATTTTTATTGGAGAGCTGCTTTTAACATCTTTTTAATGGTCTGCTTTGACTTCTCAGAGCATCAGAGAGCCAGAAAGGAGCTGGAGGGAAGAAGACGCCAATGTGGTGTGGTCAGTATCCAACCAAAAGTGAGGGGAAGGAGCTGAAGATAGTGGTGCAGCCGGAAACCCAGCACAGGGCTCGCTATCTGACTGAAGGCAGCCGAGGCTCAGTGAAAGACCGGACACAGCAAGGTTTTCCGACTGTTAAGGTAGGCTGCTCAGTACTAGGTGATGTGGAAGTTCCTTTCCAAGGGATGCTTAAATAGGTGGGAGCTAGTTCAGTTCAGATAAGGACTGAAATTTCTCCTTTGCAGTCTCTTTAATGTAAAGACTCTGAAACTGTACTGTATCTCTTCTTGAGAGTACAAAGACATCTACTTGAATTGCAACATTAGAAGAGGTAGGAAATTTCACATCAAGGCAATGATATTTTGTCTCTGATGCATTTCCTGTTAGGCTGCAATTAGATGAACCACATACTAATAGGCAGAAAGTTGAAAAATGCAAAAGTAGGACAGCAAAATGCTGTAACTCTTCAATTGCTGATGATAATGGGTCATCATTATCTCTTACTATTAAGAACATAAAACAAGGTTTAGTTCCAAAATACATTTGAAAGGTTATGTGGTTTTCTTTTCAATGAGCATCAGAATCTACTTAGTCAATATCTGTTTTTCAAGCAGAGTCATAAAGATCTGTTAGCTCAGGTGTCACATGTTATTAGAAAGCTACAGTGACCACAGGACAATTGTTATGGGCACCAAACTGAACACAAGCCAGGACTGCACACTCATTGGAAATATGGCACACAGCTGCCATGCTATCTTGGGAGAAGTGTGGCCAGCGGGCTCAGCACGTAACTGTATTGGTTACCATACCAATAAGAAAGATATAAGACATTTCCTTTAACACTTTTTCTTATTTATTCCAGTTTAGGAACTCAGCAGTGCAGTTCTCAATGCAAGCTAGCTTGTTAGGGCCACAAAAAAAAAAAAAAAAAGAAAAAGGAAAAGTTTGTTTTCCACGCAGGCCTTAAAAATCTGTGCTGTTTACAAAGTATTAAAACACACTTGTCCTTAAAGACCAGGTCAGCAGCATTGCAAGTATCTCCAACACTTCACTCTGTCCACTTTGGTGATACAGAAATCCAGTAGAGTTTCCTAAGAAAAGAATCCATTCATATAGTCCTGTTGCTATGGTGATGTAGTGTCCATTTATGTGGACTTTCTTAATGGGCCTTTGTTTGTCTGAATTTCCTTTTAATTCCTTTCCCAGTTACCCTTTAGCACCCGTCAGTGAAAATTTTCTGTTGGGAAGAGTCTCGCGTTTCTGAATTCCTGGAAGCTCAAACTGCTTTACCAGCAGGCAAACTAGTTCATGCTCTGCACACAAAATGACTGTGAACAACGAAGCAAAAGACGTATCAGTGACTTTGTCTGAAAACTACATTTACAGTATTCTTGAGAAACTTGCTTCTCTTAGAAAGCATTGCCTTTTAGGAAAGCGCTTTACGGAAGCCATGGGCTTTCAAGCCCTTTCCTGTTAACCTATTGGCCTGGTTCATATCTATGAGCCTGTGATAGACCACCTCCAGAAGTCTTTAGGCTTGGCCCATCTGTAGCATATAACCCAGCAACCTCCTGCAAACTCGGGTCTCCATTTGGACATGGGAGGCATACTATGATCTTATGAACATTTGCTAATAGTTTTACAAGCCAGCTAAGAACTCTGAATTTCCTAAGCCTGTCAGCGACGACTCCCCTAAGAGATCCTCTTCTGGGGGATTCTGCTCTCCTTTGCTGTCACCTTACCACTGAAGATTAAGCTTTATTCCCCTCTGGAAGTACTGACAGGGCTTGCAGGTGTAGGACAAAATGTAATTCTGTTACATGGAAATCCTCTAGCAATAATTATGAAAACATAATTGATCAGTTGAATCATGAGAACATAAGTTTCTAGCTGATCAATCCACGTGCATATACTGACCAAGACATCCTTATATGCTTTGGAGTCAGCCACAGCAGTTAACTGGTGGATGTCAGCACTGGTGGGGAAGAGACAAGAAAATTGTTAAGGATCAGGTGAGAGTGGGGGATCATTAGAGATATAAAAGTTGAAGTGGATATTTAATGCCATGTGGAGATTTATAGCATTCAAGCTGATTTAAATACATTTATATTCATTTCACCTGTGTGTTGTCTTCTAACAGAAGAACAAGTGACATTAATTAGCTATTGTAGGGAACCTGCTTTAGCAAGGGGGTTGGACTCAGTGATCCCTTGAGGCCCTTCCAACCCCTGCAGTTCTGCAATTTCATTTATAAAGTAGATTAAAAAAAAATCATGCTTACCTTTGGATTGTTTCCAGCAGCACCGGGAGAAGGTTCACTTCAAGTTCAGCTGCATAAAACATTCCCTATTTTAATTAAGACATTGCCAGTCATTTGAAATATCTGCTGTGTGGTGCTGTGTTTCAGCTGGAAGGTCACAACGAGCCGGTGGTGCTGCAGGTGTTTGTGGGGAATGACTCTGGCCGAGTGAAACCGCACGGCTTCTACCAGGCCTGCAGAGTTACTGGGAGAAACACCACTCCCTGTAAGGAGGTGGATATTGAGGGCACTACTGTTATCGAGGTGGGACTGGACCCTAGCAACAATATGACACTTGCGTGAGTAGATCTTATTAAAAATATGTATATATGTTTAACTTGCTTATTTTCAGAAACTTATTTTCCTTTCTCAGTTGGATTACTTAGCAGAGAGAAGTATGAACATCTTGGCATACGTTGGGCACTTAGCTAAAGCTGCAAGCATAAGAGAAATAATTAAATCCCATTCTCTACTTGCTTATTATACTTGATGTTTGGTCTTGTCTTTTTGTAGCAATTTTTCTGTGAGCTTTGTTATATTATTATTAGAGTTTCATGTACTGTTTAAAGAATAACCTGCGTGTTCAAGTTTCACATCGCCCATGAAGTTGTCGCAGATTCCATTGATCTTCTCTTCTTTTAGCAAGCATGAAACTGCTTCTCAGAAGACAAAAGGAGAATAACAGGAACTTTAGTTCCCAGAAGGGTTGAGAGATGCGGACAGGGAGGTTAAACTGAGTTTTCTCTTCTCTCTGTGCTTGTCCATTTCTGTCATTCCTGTCAGGTGGTTCTTTGTGATGAAAACATAGTGCTTTCCCATCTTTGCAGGCCTTGTCTGGTCAAATATAGGTAGCGTTTTGGACATAAAATTAGTGATCTTCAGATGTGTTGAGGCTGTATATGCTGCTGCTCAGGAGGGATGTATTCAGTCTGACGAACAGACTGAATTGTTTGACTTTTTTTGTTTTATATAATGTTTTCTCCACAATAAGTGAAAACTGCCTCTTAAAAGTAATTAATAATTGCCCTCAAGTGGTAATATAAAGCCCTTCAAGCTTGGAGATGCTAGAAAAAGTGAGTTGCCAAGGAAGAGGAGTTTTCCCCAGGCTGTCTTCTCATAAGATTCCTGAATGCCTCAGGAATCTTCCTGGTATGTCTGTGGTGCTGTTGTAGCTGTCCAGTGATGGCAATGGCAGTGCCACCTCATGAATTGCTGTCTCTTCTCTCTCCACCTGAACTGTTCCTCCCTGGGTGATGTGCAGCACAAAGATTTGCTGTACTCAAATTCATTGTGCCCAATGAACTTTTTGGATATAAGGATTGAGGTCCTGGTAGAGTTAGTGTTCTTAGCATGTCAGGCTGTGAGTTTTGTAATTTGTTTTATTGTTTGTTTATTTTTTCCTCTAAATCATTTTGCATCTATCATGTCTTCCTAAAAGCTGGCATGGCGTTGCTCTCCCACCCCAGCCCTTTGTATCCATTTATCCCAGGACCACAGTTGCTGCTCTCAATTTTTTGTTTCACTACTGCTTTCAATCAATCCAGAGTATTTTCCATTAAAACCCCTGCAAACACAGACCTAGTCCGGGGAAGAGAAGTATGAAGATAAATTGAATGTTTTCCAGAATTACTTTCTTATATGGCATTGTCTTTTCTATTCATAGTATTTTCATATTCCTTCTTCCCATGATTCAGTATCCAAATTAGGTAGGGAAGAATTGAAAACAGCTATATAAAGGGAAAGGTTGTATAGAAATTTCCATGTGAATAATAATATTTCAGTAGCTACTTTAAGAACTGTGTCTTTATGTGTCTCGCTTAACGAGTAAAAAGACTTTTAAAAAATGCCAAATTTAACTCTCAACTGCTTTTTATTGTCAGGGTTGATTGTGTGGGAATACTGAAGCTGAGAAATGCTGATGTTGAAGCTAGAATAGGGATTGCTGGTTCCAAGAAAAAAAGCACACGTGCCAGGCTGGTATTTCGTGTTAACATCACTCGCGAAGATGGTTCCACGTTGACTCTGCAGACACCTTCTTCCCCAATTCTGTGCAGTAAGTATCAAAGCAAAAAAGGTGGTACTAGAGGACTCTGGAGTTTGGTGTGAGTGGAGAAGAAAGGAAAAGAAGAACCAAAAAAACCCAAAACAAGATGAAAGCTATGTTAATCTGTGATTATTTCAGAACTGTTATGGCTTAAATCAAATGGAATTATCTTTATTTGGAGTAGGGTGCTTGTTTAATAGCTGACCAGTATTTACAAGTAGTTAGAAAATAGCTAATCTTTCATTAGATTCATTTTTGCCTTTTTAAAGATGAGAAATTCTGTCAGGCTTTCTTGGAACTGATTGTATCACTTGAAAACAGGTTTTAATCTCTTCTGTACTGTCACTTCCATCTGCCAGCTTTCAGTGATAGAGATGACTTGTCCTAAGTTACTAAGCACGTCTCTGTACAGATGTGGGAGCTCGTTGAGCCAGAGGGGGAATCTGTTCTGGTTCAATGCAAGAATTAAACTTTTTATGGCTATTTATTAAAATGCTCTGTTGAACACTGAGAACAGATGGCTGCATTGACTGTTTAGGTTATGCTGACCAACGTGGAAAATGAAATCGGAGTAGATCTGCTTCTTCAGTTACAGGGAATTGTGCTCCTCTGTCAGAGAACAGATAGGGAAAAGCATTTAAAACAGCGATTGATAGATTATTTCTATTTCTTGACGAACAAGAAGATAAGAGAGCTTTTTCTCTGTACTTGGAATATAGTCTGATTATACAAGTGCATTTAAAAAGAGCACGGCCAGCAGTGCGAGGGCGATTCTCCTCCCCTCTGCTGTGCCCTGGGGAGGCAGCATGTGAGCACTGTGCCAGGACAAGGGCAGCAATTGGAGCCCATCTGAACAGGAGAAACAATCCTTTCCTGCGAAGGCGACAGAGCCCAGACAGATGGGGGAGCCTCCTTCTCTGGAGGTATTTGGAACCCACCTGGGGGCTTCCCTGTGCAGGCTGCTGTGGGGATCTGCTTTGGGGGGTTGTTCTGAGGGAGCCCCAGTGGTCCCTCCCAGCTTTTATGGCTCTGTGATTCTGTGCCACCACGACAGCAGTATTAGTAATGTTCCCAAAGCTACAGACGTGAGATGCAGGCCCTTTAACAAAGCCTCTTTAAAGTGTTGGCCTTAGTAATTTGTTAGCAAACCTAAATCTGATTTCTCTGTTGAGAAGTTCATGTGCACTGAGCATATTTAGTAGCTGCGTAATGGTTGCCTAGGAACCTGCTTCAACAGTTGTAGAAAAATCCTTTCTGAAAGGTCATTAAATAATTTGGATTGTTATGGTATATATGCTCTTCTATGCAGTAAGATAAGAGAATGCTATTATTAAACACTGAAAGTGGGCCACATGAATGCAGAACACAAGTACGGTCTTACACCAGTAGGATTTCATGGTGAATAGAAAAGCTGGCTGAAAAACCTCTGTTAGGAACTGGATTTATTTTGTTGCATATTAAATGTGACAAAGTCAAAATACATTATTTTAAAAATCTGATGCTTTGTTCAAGAGCCTGGAGGGAGGTTTAGATTCTGTGCCAGGAGGGTTCCAAAAATGTGTTTATGCACTCAAGCGCACGTCTGTATTTCAGCTATTTTTGGTGGTCATTTTCCTTTAGCACAGGTGGTTTTATTGGATTTGTGCTCTGAGAAGCATAGAAATAGTTTGCAGCACAACCAGTTTGTAACCTTATAGCCTACGATTCAGCTGATGATTTTGGAGAGGCGGAGGTTTCCAGGGGTGTGTGTTGGTGAGCTGCATCCTCGTGGCTGATTCTGGGGGCACAGATTGCCATAGTCCTCAAGGAAAGAGGTGTGACTGTAGCAAGGATTTATATTAGCAGACACATACAGCTCTTGAAAATAGTTTGAACACTGAAAATTTTGTTTCAGAGGTTTAAAAAATGAGAGGAAAGGATAAAAAATGACTAGTGGGTCATTTACCCAAGTATGTGTTTTTTTTTTTTTTTTTGAGTCATTACATTTATAAGAGAAATAATACATTTTAAGGAAGACGTTTAGGATTTGTTTTGTCCTTTCCCATAAGTGTAAGCAAGCTATAATCCTGTTAAAGTTGTAATCACTGTTTTGGATATCGATGTTTTCTGGGATTTCAGGCCGTGTGTTCTTTCAATTGCAGCTCAACCAGCAGGAGTTCCTGAGATCCTAAAGAAAAGCCTGCACAGCTGTTCGGTGAAGGGTGAAGAGGAAGTTTTCCTAATTGGCAAGAACTTTCTAAAGGGAACGAAAGTGATTTTCCAAGAGAATGTTTCTGGTTAGTGCAAAAGCTATGACTGCTTGGAGTGATGAGGAGAGCGTGCTTTATGTTGTTTCATACAGATTAGATGTAGAGAACAAACTGAATCAAAGGCACTAAAATAAATTGCTTGATATGGATGAGCAGTAAATTATGCTTTTTAACTTTCATTTAGATGAAAATTCTTGGAAGGCAGAAGCTGAAATAGACATGGAGTTGTTTCATCAGGTACTTCTTATTACTGTTTTTTTTTAACTTCATATTTTTCTTTTTATATTTTCCTACAAAAATTCCCTATGAGCGTGATTCTTTGGTTTTAAGTCATTCTCTTGGCAAATGTGTTCGAGGAGTAATAGCTTATTACAAATAAAATGCGAAGTGTACAGTCAGGGAAATGGAGCTGAGGAAGATTTCACTTGTGCTAAAAGTATTGTGTGTGGCTCTCCTTGATGGAAGCTGGAGGATGTGCCCAGTGGCTTTGTTTTCAGCCACCCCTACTGAATAAGGGAAGGGGAGGAAGGACTTTCCTTGCTGGGAGGAGAAGAAAAATAGGATTTAAAATAATAAAGTAGCACTAAAGACACTGACTATCAGTTTCTTGAATTCTTCTCAGATTTAACTTTCCGTCTTTTCCTCACTAAACTGACTAATAACGTTCAAACAAATAATGTGTCCCTGTTCTGCCTCTGACCTTCCCCACTTCTCAGGCAGACAGGCAGAAAGTTGTAGAAGAATGAACAAAAAAAACCCAAACCCAACAACAAAATATTTGAAATGTAGAAAGGTTTTATTTCCCCTTGTCAAAAAGGGAATTGTAGTGAGCCTGAAAGACAGAAGGACTGTAATAAATGCATAATTAATATACATTTATTTTCTTCATAGTTCAGTTTATTAAAAAAAAAAAAAGGTTAATGAAGTGCCTAAACTGGTATAGAACTGCTCCATGGAAGAGAAGTGGTAGGAGAGAACTGGCAGCCAGCCTGGCCACCAACTTCTTGGATGAGTGACATTCTGTGTGTATGACCCAAGTAAATTAGGAGCTGAAATGCACAGATCCTAATTAAAATCTGTCTGAAGTAAAGCAACCAGTTGGCGTGCAGAAGTGCTTCTTGTGTAACTTCGTGTCAGTTGGAACAAGGCACTCCAGCTTGATTGTAGTGCTTCTGTGGATAGATTGCTTTCTTTAAAATCTGTGTGCAGGAAATGGTGTCTTTGAAGTAGTGGCTGTATTAAAGCCACTTACACAATGCAACCTGCAGGTCTATTGTGAAAATGAAAAGTAAAAGTGGTACTGCAAGCTTCCTGATTTACTCTGGCCTGACTAGCTCTGACTTCTTCCAAATCAAAACCACAGTTGTTACCAAGTGACTTCACTGACAGTGTAACAGCCACGTTTTCCCCCATTCTTTCTGGTGTTTTATTAGTCTGCTTCTATGTTTAGATGGAGGTAGATAGTGTTAATAGTAATGAAGTAAGGTTTCTGATACGATTTTACTGTTTTTGGCATTACAGAATCACCTCATTGTGAAGGTGCCCCCATATCATGACCAGCGAATAACCTCAGCTGTTTCTGTGGGAATTTATGTGGTCACCAACGCCGGACGATCGCATGATGTGCAACAATTTACATACACTCCAGACACATGTATGTAAAATGGAAAACTGGGGAAGGGGTGGGCACTGACCTGCTAAGCCTTTCTTTCCTAATCTCGTGGTCCATATAACAAATGTTAGAGGATGTTTTCAAACTCCTCTTGTGGTTAAGATTTGCTCTGCTGAGGAAGGCCAAATCCTTAGATTTCATAATTCATTTATGTGTCAAGTAGCTCAAACTTGAGCTGCATGGTGCTGTCACCAAAATTCATTGGCAAATATCAGTAGCAGCTGTTCTTAAGCTTTTCTGCCGTAAGGTTCAAAGTGAAGCTGAGTCAGAAAGAAAAAGACATCCTACATATAGAACTCAACAGAAAAACAGCACTGATTTTTATTGTAAGGAATGAAGTTTCCTGACATAATGTATTTTTATTGCTTTATCCATATGACAGTGTGCAGTGCTATTGCTGACTGGCTTCTTCATTTTTGGAAGTGCAAATGATACTGTGGGCATTGGGGTTCACAGTTTTGTGAACTGTGTGCTCACAGACATAAGGAAAGTTCATGAACACTGCAGAATGTTTCTATGAGTTTTGAAAAAGCTTAGTTACTTTAAGCTATAAGTAACTTTCAGTTTGCTTTGAGGATTTCTTTTTTTCTCATTTGCTGTTTTAATATAAGGAAATTTTCACTGTGTTTTGCTTCAGCAGCTGGTACTCTGAATGTTAATGTGAAGGAGGAAATCTCCAGCCCAGCCCAACATTGTTCTTTTGAAGAGGCTATAAAAGGTACTAAATTGATTCTTATCATTGTTGTTAATAATTTAACCATAAACTCCCACCCAAATTTTGCAGGAATGAATCCACCATCCTGAGAAGCTAAGTATGTACTTAAAAAAATCTGGCAATGTTCTTACAGTGGGGTTTGATTTCTAATCCTGAGTATTTCAGTTAACAACTGTATTCCTGCAAGTGTATTGTAACATGAGAAAGAGTAGAGCAAAACCTCAGCAAAAATAATTTTTAAACAATTGTTTTCCTGACTTGGAACCTACATTTAATACTCTTAAAAAGAAGAGGAGAGAAGGCAGTACAAAGGATTTAGAAGCTATGTAGTGCTAATTGAAGGGTTTTTTTTGTTTTTTTTTTAATGAAAAGACTGGGGGGAAGGAGCTTAAAAGAATGGAGCACTGGAAGGCCCTAACATACTAAATTGGTACTTTTCCTTGAGGTTATAATGGTGTGGTAATATTAGAGGCTGAAGCTGTGCAGTGATTTTATGGCTGCTTTTGGTGGCTCTAGTAAGAAAGTGAGTTCTGGCATTTTCAGCTTGCTTCCCTCAGTGCTGTTTCCTTTCCTTGTCATTCTGTCCATGCAAGGTTAGTTGTTTTGTTCTAAGGGAGAACCGTATAGGCTTGCCTGGTTTGTAAGGGAATTGATCCTTCCTATATTGAAATAAAGGGAGGAAATATTTCTTGGTTGTTAAAACTATGGCAGTGTACAAAGGTCAATGGAAATTTCCACAGCCAGAGCAGGCTGTGGAAGCTGATTGAAAGGTAAGCAAATGAACAATGTGATCACAAGCTTGATAGGAAACCATAGCTTCAGGTGAAAATCATGAAGCTCGTGTTTAAAGTTAATAACCTTACATTTGGCCTTGACAGACGATGCAGTTACAAGTTGAGTTTACAAAATGTTAGGTAGGATAGTGCAAGATATGATGAGTTTAAACCTGCAGAGAATAATAGGGGAGAAATTTGCAGAAAGGTTTAGGGCAATGAAACAAGCTGATCAAAGGATTGGTAAGACTTCTTAGTAGCTAGATTAAAAAGATAAGGATAATAATAGCCAGTGTATTGGGGCAAGCCTGACATCTATCTAATCTAGTATGGAGGCTTAACAAGATGAGATAGCAACAGCATCAGGAGAACATTGCTGTTGGTGTGCACATGTGTGGTTCCTATTGGCTGGTTCCTATTGGCTCATACCTTTGTTCATGAGAGAACTTGTCTTTTCCTTGTGTAGGTTTTCCTCTTTTTTTTTTTTCTCCGTTCATGCCTGTATCTATTCAATCTGCTTTAAGCTGGAGGTGAACCTTAGGTCAGACAGTTTTGTCTGCCTGGTGTACTTTGTCTCTACATGTCCCAGCTGATCCATCATCACTGTTCTGAAATGATAAAGAGCAAGTGTGGATCCAGTGGAATGCTGCTTCCTTCCTGTTTGCTTTCATTGGGAGCAGTGTCATAGAATTCTTGAGACAGTTGCCATCACGTACTGCAGCCTCTGACAGATGGAATGACCTGATGATGCCAAGGGCCTGTACAGTTGCATACTGAACCCCAGGGCCTTTCTGTTCTTCTCATAGGCAAATTTAAACTTTGTCTCGGATGTCTGTAAATATTCCTTAAAATTATGACATCTGCATAAGTATAAATGAAGAAAACCCACATTGCTTCTCCCCCAAAATTCAGATTTTTAGTTCTAACGCTGTAGATTTGAAAGATTTCAAGAGCAAGTTATATTTCAGGATAACATTTAGAATTCTAAAGTTGGAGTGAGTATGGGTAAGTGTATAGTTCAGATCTCTGCCTAAGGAAACGCACATCCTTCAAACAGAGGATTAGTCATGTAGCATTATTTGTGAATGGTTGAAGGTGGTTATAGGTTCCAGTTTCCCTTGGAGAAAAGGGAAAGAAGATGTATTTGCTTTGAAAACATCTCAGCAGTTCAGAAATCCTAAAATAAGTAAATCACAAAAACAGTACAAACCAAAACCAACAATAGTTCTTTGCTTTTGAAAATTCTCTCGCTCCTTTTTCATTTTTAATCTCACCTATTTTTTCATTCTTCCAGCTAAGGATGTCACTGTAAACCAGAATACTGTTGCTAGTACCTAACCTCTATGGCATTGGGATTTTAATTACTAAAGCGTGAAGTTTTTATGGTTTCCAATTAATACAGCATGATTGAACACGTAAGAGAGGAAAACTTGTTGGTTGTGACTACAGTGTAGAAAAGCACTGACTGCTGTGTGTGAGTGGCTGTCCTCAGGCAGACGTGGAGCAGGATTCTTCTGCTTGGATGTTGTTCCCTGCCAGCAGTACAGCACAGCATTCCAGGCCACGTGGCCTGTGCTTCTGGAGCCATCCCAGCCCTGTGGGTTAACAGGAGGGGAGGAGCTTGGCTGTTGCTATACTGATGAGTGTTGGCATACTGATGACTGAGAATTTTTTTACTGAAGATAAAAGATAACATTTCAAGAGATCATATTTCCTCATACGTAGAATAAACACATGAGAACTGTGACATAGGACTCAGCATACTGCTGATAGAGGTTCACACAAACTTTACTGCCATGTTCTTGTAGGATTTAAGTTTGTTCAGGGTATAGAGATTTTTTGCTTCATGTTGAAGATTAATTCTTTAATCTATTTAAAAGCTACTTACAGATCTGTGGTCTTCACAGATTTTCCCATTGGTTTATTTTAAGCTCAAGTAATTTCAGCAATATTTGAAATCAGGAAAGCTCATTTCATTTACTGCAAAAATCTCAGCCTATGTAATATATATATATATATTTTAATCTGGATCAGGAATAATAAAAGTAAGGAGATCTAATTCACATCAAGAAGCCACCTTTCTATTTCAAAAAGAAATAAAGGCACTGCAAAGGCAAAATAACAGTTTGCTAGGGAGCTGACATACATATCAAGTTTTCACTTGGTTAGTTTAACAGAATGAAAGTACAGTTTGGATGCTTTGTGTGTTCCATTCACACATTTATCTGAAAAAAATCCCAGACGTTTCTAAAACTGAAATAGAGTAATTGTACAGTTAAAGTACAATATACTTTAATTTTTTTTGTGGAGAGATGTGTTAAGCTTTTATGTGTGCAGTTTAAGGCAATTGATGGTTTGCTATCCTGGTCCAGAAAGATACAAATGAGAGAAAATGTGAACAGTTTTACTGTTCCTCAGTATTATTTGATGCATGTTTGCAGTGATCTCTGCATTTTGGCATTTTGTGATTTGAGCTGTTATGGTAGTGCTGAGAAGTTACGTGGGAAGCAGGTCGTCACTAGAAACCTCTGCTCTGTACAGTGAATGTTTACATTTCATTCTCCTTTTTGTTTATGAAAGCCACTGGTTGTGATCTGGAGGAGGTAAATATTCTTCCTAGTGCCTTGATAACTCCACTCATGCCAAGCAGTATGATTAAGAATGAAGATGTGTCTCCAATGGAAGTAAGCGCAGAAAAAAGATCTCCCCCTGTCTTCAAGGTAAGTTTGATCATGATCTGAAGATAATTGGCTTCAGTAGCCTGTGTCCTATTAGTGCAAAGTGGAGAAGAGTAATGTGCAGAGAAAATGACGTGTCCAAGATTGGTCTGGCCAAAATGTATGATCTCAGGGCAAGATTAAAGTAATGGACAATTTCCTTTGCAGGTAACTCTTTTGTTCCTGCGTTCCTGCCTTGGTTGGTTGGTGCTACTATGATGAATGTTCTTTTTGTCCTGTGAGACAGAACAAATAAACCATTACAAGGATATTAATCACTTCTTGGTATTGCTTTCGTTGAATTTTGGCCTGACATCCTTGAGATAGCATTTCCAACATTTTCCCAGACATTTGTTTGCATCCCTGATCGTGTATGGAGAGATGCATAGCCATCAAATATTCCATCTGTCTTTGCTGAGCATTATCAGTGGTTGGAAATAGTATAAACGTAACCTGATTAAGCATGTGAATTACTTAATGTGTCGCTGCTCTTTTCAGGCTTCAAAGGTAGTTGGACCAACTCAGCAAACATTAGAAAGCAGCATGCCTGGCATACCACCTTCTGCTTCCCATTTACCTTCTGAAAACGAAAAGCAGCAACAAATACAGCCTAAGGTTTATAATCCAGAGACTCTAACTACTATCCAAACACAGGACATTACCCAGCCTGGTAGCTTTTCATCTGTCTCTACTCCAGGTCAGCTGCAGAACAGTGACACCTTATTGCAGCAAGCTGCACAGTTCCAAACAAGAGATTCCCAAACCAGGGAAGTCTTGCAGTCAGATGGCACAGTAGTCACTTTGTCACAATTAACTGATGCTTCGCAACAACAGCAATCTACACTACCAGAACCAGCGCAGGCATTACAGCAGCAGATCTCATCAAGTATTTTCTCGTCAGCGAGTGGTGTGAGTCAGTTGCAGAACACTATACAGCAGTTGCAGGCTGGAAATTTTCCAACTAACACTGCCACAGGCAGCAGTAGAAATGTTGACTTGGTGCAGCAGGTACTGGAAGCTCAACAACAGTTATCTTCTGTTTTATTTTCTGGGTCTGACAGCAATGAGGATGTTCAGGATCAGCTAAATGCAGATATCTTTCAGCAAGTTAGTCAGATACAAAGTAGTGTAAATCCTGGGATATTTTCCTCGTCGGATACAGCTGTCCATTCCAGACCAGAGAACCTTTTGCCTGGAAGAGGTGAAAACGTTCATTCACAGCCTGAAAATACGTTGTCCAGTCAGCAGCAGCAACAACAGCAGCAGCAGCAACAGGCAATGGAGACTTCTGCAGCAATGGTGATAGGAATTCAGCAGAACATCTGCCAGGCTGCTACACAGATGCAGTCTGATCTGTTCTCTTCAACAACTTCGGGGAATGGAGCCCTCCAACAGTCACCTGTTTACCAGCAGGCTTCTCACATAATGAGTGGCTTATCAACGAATGAAGACATGCAAATGCAGTGTGAATTATTCTCTTCGTCTCCTGGTGTTTCTGGAAGTGAGACTAATTCTACAGCTCAGCAGCAGGTCTCTAACAATGGGCCTACTATATTTCAGGCATCAAGTTCTGCAGATGGAGAGGAAGCTTCAGGACAGAGTAAGCAGATGCAGAGTTCTGTATTTCAGACCATGGTTCAAATGCAGCACAGTGGAGAAAGTCAATCTCAAGTTAATCTCTTTTCATCTACCAAGAACATGATGACTGTGCAGCCAAGCGGAGCTCAGCAGCAAGGAGGTGGTCTGTTCCAGCAGGGTGGAGAAATCATGTCTATTCAGCCTGCAAACTTTATGCAGCAATCTCCACACTCGCAAGCTCAGCTTTTTCACTCTCAGAATCCTATTGGTGATACTCAGAATATATCACAGGAGACACAAGGCTCCATTTTTCATAGTCCAAATTCCATTGTCCACAACCAGACCAATACTAATTCGTCAGACCAACTGCAGCCTCCGATGTTCCATTCACAGAGCACCATGGGTGTATTACAGAGCTCTTCAGTTCCTCAAGACCAGCAGTCTGCCAACATGTTCCTTTCCCAGAGTTCAATAAGCAACCCAGCAACTCAAGAAGAACAGATGTCATTCTTTACAAACCCAAGCTCCATTTCTCCTCTTCAGGCAGCAGCAAACACTGAGCAACCAGCTTCTTTCCAACAACAGACACAGATTTCTCATATCCAGAGTTCTATGCTTCCCCAGGAACAGCCACAGACTCAGCCTGCTCAGCAGGGTTTGTTTCAGCCTCAAGTACCATTAGGCTCCATCCAGTCCAGTTCAATTCCCCAGAACCAACAAGGAGCTATCTTCCAGCCTCAGCATTCAATAGTTGCTATTCAGAGCAGTCCTCCATCTCAAGAGCAGCCACAGCAGCAGCAACAGAACATGATGTTCAGTAATCAAAGTGCAATGAGTACAATTGCTTCTCAAAAGCAAAACATGATTTTTAATCCAAACCAAAACCCCGTTACTAATCAGGAACAACAAGGCCAGTCCATTTTTCATCCACAGACTAACATGGCACCAATGAACCAGGAACAGCAGCCCATGCAATTCCAGAATCAAACTACAGTGTCTTCTCTACAGAATCCTGGATCCAACCAGGCTGAAGCACAGCAGCCAGCCATCTTCCATAACTCACCCCAAATTCAGTTGGTCCAAGGCTCACCAAGTTCTCAAGAGCAGCAGGTCACCCTCTTCATCTCTTCAGCTTCCATGTCTGCCTTGCAGAACAGTATGAGCCAGCAAGAGCTGCAGCGATCTCCTATGTACTCTTCTCAAAACAGCATGGCAGGAATGCAAGGAGCTGCTTCTCCTCCACAGCAGCAAGCTTCTTTATTTCATAACACAGCAGGAGGTGCTATCAACCAGCTGCAGAATTCTCCTGCTTCATCTCAGCAGACTTCAGGAATATTCCTGTTTGGCATTCAAAACAGTAAGTGATAGATGCATGACTGGGAGTTGAGAAGAGCTACAGATGGGAGACTACAAGACAATGATTATTCTCTTCTATTGTTTAATTAAAAAAAAAGTAATGCAGCAGTATTACTGAGTGTATACATCTTCCTGTTGCTCTGAGTGTACACTTCTATTGCTATTAGCAGTGCAGGAGTACTCTTCACTGTCTGTTGGTTTTCCTACCCTCAGATATGACAGAAGCAGCCTCAAACATTGCGTGCATCTAGATATGTAGTCATAAATCATGCATTATCATGCATAATCCATGCATTAATCAAATTTAAACGGTCCTTTTGTTCTTTACTTACTCCTTAACAGACTGTAGCCAGCTGCTGCCTTCTGGACCAGCTGCACTGCCTGATGAGTTGATGGCTATCAGTCAGCCAGGTCAGCCGCAGAGCGAGGGACAAGCAGCGGTGCCAGCGCTTCTCTCCCAGCAGATACCCGAGGCTTCTCCACTACCTTCAGCTATGGCACCCAGTCAGAATATTGAGAAAATAGATGATCTGCTTGTTTCACTGCAAAACCAGGGGAACAACATGGCTGGCTCATTTTAGTTAGGCAAGTAAGTAGTGTGTTTGTGTTTCTGGGCTTTTTCCTGCCGTGCATGCTTTTATTCAGCACGGTTTTCTTTGGAGTGTATCTCTGTGCTTCAGGGGTTCAACTGAGATATCAGTAATGCTGAATTAAGAATGTAGTATCGGTAGGTAGAACAAAGAGTCATTTTAAGTAGTCCAAGGTCAGAATTTCTATGAAATAGTTGGCTGAGTTTTGTTGTTTGATTGCTGTGTATTTTGTCATCTGTTTTTGTAGTGTAGTACTTCAGTAGGAAGGAGGGATTGGATCACTGACAGCTTGGCAGACAGAAACGTTGTGGAATATGGCTGTAGTTAAAAGCATACTGTTTATTGGGTAAATAATACATTTCGAGTCTGTACTGTTCAGAAGTTGCCCTATGAAGTACAATAGTGTAATGTGAAATCAAGTTTCTGTAGACTGACAGGTATTGAGTGTGTCTCACGGTGAGTCTTTGTTAAAAACGAGATCACAGGGTCAGCAGTGACCAGGAAATATTCTGCTCTTAGAAGATGCCTTTTTCAGAGAGGTGAAAGAGCCTTCGGCTGCACCAAGAACAGAAGGACTCCGGAATCTTAACATTATCCACAGTATGTTACTTGGCTTTAGAAAATTGAGTTGCCATTCAGAATTTCCCAGAAGTTTCACTGACGTGAAATTACTTTGAGTGAAGTTATGAACTTGAGTTGAAGGAAGGTAATCCTGCTGTATGAAGGAGTGCACAGTTCTGATACGTGCTCATTGTTTGTCTGCTTGTGAAGGACATTTTCAAAACGAGATGAAGGAACTGAATAGAAATAGGAATGTGTTTAACTTTTTGTGCTTGCTTTTTTTTTTATTTTTCCTGCAGAAATTCTGTGAAGAAAGGTGATGGCTTCCTGGATCCTCTCAGACCTTGTGACTCTGGATTAGGCAGCGTGGAACTGATTGCTTCTGTCAAAAAGTGGCCCTCTTTTCTAAAGAGCACATATGTGGCCAGTTGCAGTGTCTAGCACCTAAGGCTATGACTGTATTATTTGAGATTCAAGATCCATAGTGCCAATAATGCTGAAAAGCTATGCTTTGTTTTACTAGGGCATGGGATTGTACTGTTACCTGACTCCAAATCCCTACTGAGGGTGGGATGCTCTTTGAATTTAAAGCATATCTGGTCAGTTATTATTGTTGTTAGAAGGTAATACATGCTACCACGTTTACTTTTTCCCCTTCTCTTCCTTTTTCACATCCCCTTTTTTGACTAGAAAAGCTAGAGAAGCAGAAACATCAAATACCCATGATATGAATTGTGACTCATAGCTGTCAGTAAGTGAAGGGACTGGATGTTTTACAGTTAAGTGGGAGAGCTAATACTGTGATTTATTAACTGCAGTAGGGGGCAGTGAAAATATTGGCACGTATAACAAACGAGCAGAGACTTGCTTGCTGCTGTAGGTAGCCTGACAGAGGTGGGTGCTTCCCATCTGAGAACGTGATTAACGGTTTTCTGTGTCTCTTACATGTAACTGTAGATAGAGCAAGGGTTTGGTGGCTCTAACACATAGAAGAAACGAAGGGGAACTTTCAATTAAATTATGCTCTAAAAATCTTAAGCTCTTAAATACCTTCAACTTGGAAAGAGTGTTCTGCCTGGCTGAAGAAACGACACCTTTTGGTCACCCGTGCTGACTGTGTGGGTCAGAACTTGCTGAAGCTGCATTACCCATTCTTAAACCCTTTTCCTTTTTGTTCTTTTGTTTTTCTTTCTCTCTTCCTCAGTTTTGTATTGTGTTTTTGGAAGTGTTATAAATATCCTGCTCTCTTTCAAGATCAGAAGCAGCTTTTAGGAGTCCGTTGCACCAACCTTTGTGCTGTTAAAATGCTTGGTCAAATAGGCTCTGACAAATAAAGATTACGGAAGCAATTTTTCTACGTCCCTTCAAAAGCAGGAATCCCCCTTAACCAGTTGCTTTCCGGCTGTTGCTGTTGTAAATCTTGTTTGACTTTACTCCAAATAGGGGGAAATTAAATCATTTTAATGCATTCTCAGAAGTTTCCCTTTATCCTGAGCTGTTGCATCTTTGTAGCATATTGAGCTCATTGCAAATTGGAAGTGTTATTTTTCTCTTGATGGTCCCCCAGATGTAACTTCTAGATAGTCAAACATCGGCTCGTTGCAGAATGTAAAGCCAGCCCACTCCAAACCATGCAGTTGTGTTGTGAGGCATGTGACTTTTTTGGGTGCTCCAACTGTCCAGAAGGTTTTGTGATATCTCACTACAGCCTCATTTGGATATTTGTTTCTTCTCCTTCTGCACGTAGAAAGCTGTTAATGCAGTTAGAGCCAAACAGCTGTCATGTATGGCTATTATGCCTCAGTATAGTGTAGTTGATATCATGTCATTTTTCACTTTTGTTATTTTAAATAACAAAGAATAGTCTGTAAATGGTTTCTAAGTTACTTTTAGTCTGTTTACTGTGTTTTTTCCCTAACTCGTGTGCTTAGTTGAGCCGTGTAGAGGTTTTGTTTGTTTCAATGGTTTTTCCTGTTTGTCGGTCCGTCACAGCGTTCATTTGCTCTTTCTGTCTCTCTCTTTCTCTCTCTCTCTCTCTCTCTCTCTCTCTCATTGAGAGGCATTGAATTACGTTTTCAGTAGTAAGGCTTCTTGCCGATATGAAGGGAACTTTTCAGAAAGAGACCTGCTCTGGGTCATTTAATTTTGAATACAGTTTTCAATCGTTCAAGTTTTGGATGGTTTATATCTAATGTGTGTTTCATTTTTTTGGAAAGCTATATTTTGTATTTAGGAAATGGTATACTATTTTGCTATTTGTACTGAGTGAGTACATTGGCATAAATATAAAAATTTATATATATACATATATATAAAATATTCTTTTTGCCACACATTTTTGTGGTAAATTTGTGAGTTTGTCTGATGTTCTACCACAACGTGGCGTCTGATAACAGTGGGGTGGGGTGGGGTTTGTTATGTCTTTATTGAGTATTTAAGTACTTTTTGCAACATGAATAACTTGTTCATCTGTCGCCATTCCATCAGGCAGTGTATTGTTCCAGCTGGCTATGAGGAGCTTCACCGTGTGTTTTGGTGTCTGTCACTCAGCAGTTCGATCTAGTTCGGAAACCCGCAGGCATTTAGGAGCAGAGCGGATAACGGGGTTTCATTCAGAATGAGCCATTCAGCTTTTATCCTCTATCATTGTCTATTTAATATTTTATTATTAGTGCCTCTGTGTTTTAACTTTTAATTTATGATTATGCTAAAATGTTTAAAAAATTTAATCACGGTAAAAAGAATTCCCTGCTTCATACTGTCCAGAGCTGCTTTGTAACCCTGAACCATACTTTTTCCTCCTGTGATTTATATATATTTTTTTCTGCTAAGAGCAAATATTAATAAAACCCTGTTACGGTTCGTGACATGAACATAGCAACCTTGCAGAACTGACTAAATGCTAGATGAGGATGCATAGAAGACTGAGAATTGTGGACCGAAACAGCTTCCAGGTGGTTGTGGAAGCTGGTAGCCAGTTACTCACTGGTGGCTTTGCAGGATCCCAGTCCCAGAACAAACTGCCAGGTGTCATCTGGGGCCTTCATACACAGAAGTAATAGGAATGACACGTTCCCTTGTATGCTGCTTCAGTTTGTTCCATTGTTTTGAAGGGTTATCCTTTTGTAGAAGTGTTGTTGGTCAGTGCCAAGTCACCAGGGACCAATTTTCCAATTAAGAAGTTGGGTGTCCAAAAGAGAACTTTTATACCAAGACCGCTACAGCTCTGGGGAAGGGTATGTCTGAACTGCGCGTATTTTAGGTGGCTTGTTCAAAAAGAAAAAAAAATGGAAAAACAAAACAAAAAAAAAGGGCTGTGCTATCACATTTTTCACTTTTGGATAACACCTTTCATTTACTGTGTTTAAATTTATCTCGTTTCATTTTAGGTCAATGTTTAAATGTACAACACTTTGAACACGTGATTTGGTTACAAAAAGTATTTGTCTTATGAAGGAAAAGATTGCTCAGTGGTTGATTAGTGCTGGAACTGCTGCTTGCAAGCAGCTGTAAGGAGGGGTAACAAGAGGTTTGATAACCCACTAACAAGCTTAAGGACAGCCTGCAGGATTTCATGGCGGAAAGGGACGAGAGCAGTGTGAGCCACATGGGTATGCTATCAGAGTCCTGAACGCTTGTGACAACCAGTTGATGTTGATCATTGGAGCTTATTCTGTGTTTTTAATCCCTTTGTTTACTCCTCTGCATGTTGATGCTGGTGTGCCTGTTGGACTGAGGGCAGGTGGATGCTTGCTAGCACAGAGCTGAGAGGAAGTGGTATCATGTCTAATCCATTTTGCAGGAGGAAGTTGGAAGATACTGAGACGTTTAATCTGTGCATTTTAAGTTCCTAACATTATTGTAAAAGAGAACCTACTGTCATATGTACAAAGCAGCAGTTAAAGGCAAGAAATACTACTAGGTGAAAAGTGAAAAACCAGAGCTGTGTTACTCATGGGTTTTCTCTGTGTTTCTTTGTTTGCTGCTTGAGCTCTCTCCTGAAGTCATCTGAGCCTCCATCCCGTGCTCCTCCAGTTGTACATGCCTCTCTGCTGCCTGCCTGGTGCCTGATGGCTTACAGAACAGAGATTTATTGGCACAGATAAAAAACTGCAGAGGTGTATCTGCTAGCCACCAGCCATGGGTTCGTGTCTGCCTGTACCTTGTTTTACAAATAAAAAGAAACAACAAGCAAAACTTTGTATGAATGGCATAACACACAAAGTGATGAGCTGACATCTCCTGGCAGGACGTTAGTGGTGCTGTGTGCTTAAATGGCAACTCCACCTTTTGTTAGTAATTGCCTCTTCACTGCTTCCTCCTCCAGCAGTTTCTGAAGCCTGGTGCTTTGCTATTTAACAGCAAAATAGTTCAAGAAGAACAGTTCTGGCCTTATTGCTTCCAAGTAGAGGTTTAATCACCAGCCAATCTGTTACATATATATATAATATATATAAAAGCAAAATCAGAAGTTTTTATTGGACTAAAGCTAAGTGTAGATCCTGCCAGATGTGTGCAGATATGCACGTGCACATTCATTAAGAGCTGTTAAGGACTTTCCTGTCAGTTTCCCAGTCTCACGTATCTGTATGATGTTGGTTTCTTTCTTCAGAGTTATTACAGTAGAGGAATACTAAGGATTGCAGACACTCATCTGAGAGACAGGAGCAGGAGTGAGGAGAACGAATACCTTTGCATGCTCTCAACTGTGAGTTGTAGGGGGAAGGTGCTCATTTGGTTTGGGGGTTGTCCCTTCATTTTGGAGTAGTGCTTTGGGATAGGTTGTGAGCGCTTAACATTCAGACTGATTACACTGGCTGTGCAGGGCAGCAGTCAGCTGAGCACCTGAGTCTGTGCTGCTGGGAGGTGGGCACAGAGGGCACTGTTGGAAACACCACATGTGGTGTTGGGAACTCCTGCTCAGAAATGTGCTCCGTATGGGCACCGAGGGGTTCTGCAGGAGAGGCTTTTCCTTCCATACAGTGTGTAAATAGGCAAAGCCTGTATAGTCTAGGATTGTATATATGTATATAGAGGAGTCGTATATCTATTATAAATAGTAGACACGTGTTAGAGTCCTGCTATATTTACATTTTTATAAGCTTGAAACAATAGTCATTTTCCTGACCATGTGGTTATTTAGCAAGGTTTTCTAGTAGCTCAGTGGTAGCTGCAAAACTCCTTTCAGTACTGTACGTGTGGCACTGTTGGTAGCATTGCTTCAGAAACAGTCTCTGCTTTTGGAAGTCATTCATGTCCATGGGGTTAAAGTGGCTGTTGAAACCAGCCCCACAGTTTTGTATTTTTTGTATATTTTTATTAACAGCTGCAGTTGTGGTGCACACACTTCCTACAGCTGCGTGTGCTCCGCTCGCTGTGCAGCGCTGGGCCGGGGCTGCCCCAGCACTGCTTCCTGTGTGCATCTGCAGGCAAGGAGCTGCAGTGTGTGCTCTGCAGGAGCTGAGCTGGCACCAGCAGAGTTCTTGCAGTGGAGTTAGGAATCCTTGCCTGGCAAGGGATAGTGGCTGCTGCTCGGCTTGGGCATCCCTCTCTGCTCCGATCCTTGCACGTAAGGGGAAGCATCTCTGAACTTGTTCTTATTTTCATTGAAGTAGTTGGTATCTAGAGTGCTCTCGCCCTGGAGCCCTGTGAAAGCTCTCCCCGCTTCCTCCCTGTGGGGAACGCTGCCCCGACCCATATGATTTTCTGCAGATTGTCTGAGGAGTTGAGCTCTTTAAAAAGAAACGCAGATTGTAGGCTCAGCAGTGTGTGCTTTGTCCAGATCTGATGGGCCCCACTGCAGTTTGGCGTCAGGTTGATCAATTCATAGATTCATAGATACATTAGGTTGGAAAGGACCTAGGCAATCAATAGGCGCTGTTCAATAGGCATTGTTGTCTTGGTGCAAGTGTTGTCAGAGCATCTGCTAAACTGAAAGCAGTGTGCTCACTTCTCTGAGCTGATCTCTGCTTCTGGAGCTGGAGATCTGTAGGTTTTGCTATTACAGTCGATGAAATTGCTTGTAATGTACCAATGCACTGCGACGAGGTGAGGAATGTGAGGATTTCTCTGCCTCTGGTGGGATACTCACCAAGATTCTTTGCAAGTGCTCAGTTCAGCCTCCAAAACTTCAGTACGCAGCCCTCTGTAAGATGTTGTGTGCATGTGCTGTAATTCAGGTGAGGAAAGGGTCCTATGTTGGGACGATGTAAATTGCCTTAACTTCCCTTTAGTCCATAGAGCTGCCCTCATGTAAGCTGCTGAGGCTCTCCCCGTGCCCTGGCCCAGGCTCCCAGCAGCAGCACCGTGCCCTGCAGCCCCCTTCCATCGAGGGGAGAGGTGGAGCTGGAGATGAGCTCAGTGTCCCACTTCATGGCCCACAGCATTGCTGGAGCTGCCTGATTTTGAGCACTATTTGAAATGAGGCAGCTCCATGCTTTTACTAAAGCTCAGTGCTGATGAGTAAGCTCCAAAGCCCTTGAGATCAGAGCATTCTACCTCTGTTAACACCCGTGTCTGTCCCGTGGTGCCACCTCTCTGCCATGTTTTCCTGCAGTGCACTGATCAACCGCTGAGCTGCCTTTTCCCTTGTCCTGCAGTGTGGAAGTAGCACCAGATATTCCCTGTGCATTTCTGTGTATATGGCTTTCGTAGATGGGATTTTCAAAGCACTGATCCCCAGTGCTTTTGGTTTGTTCTGAGGGGGATATTTCATTTGCATCTATGTTTTTAGCTATCCTGTGATAACTTGTTGAATATTAAAAAATAAAAATATTTTGCTTCTATTGGGACATTTGTATACTCGCAACTATATTTCTGTAAACAGCTGCAGTCAAGAATAAAACAATGAAAGTTTTCATTTTGCAGTGTAAAAACTTGTTGTGGTTCTTTCAAGGACACCTCTGCTGGGAAAAGGTGTCCATCTGGCAAGACTGAAGAGCGTGGGTTTGTGCCCTTGCATAGGAGGAGGCACTGTGTCATGCTTACACCTTGGGGGGGGTGAAGAAATTGCAGTTTCTTTTCTGTTATGTGACCTCAGGTCCAAAGTCACTTAATGTGGCTTACTGCCCAAACCACAGCTGGGAGATATGGAGCTTTCAGGGAGGGATCTGTGGGTGCCTGAGGTGGGGGGGGGGGTTCCCTCTGTGGTCTCCCATGCTGGCAGCAAGGCCGAGCTCTGGGATCTGCCTCGGCTCAGCCTGATGCAGAGGGAAGTAATTAATAGAGGTAGTGAGTACAATCAGTGTAACTGAAAATCTGCCTTGGTAGATGTAGCTGTGTTCTTAGGGGTGAGCTTGACCAAGATGATGCTTTGTGGGAAAGGTGGTGCGAGCTCTGAGGTAATTCCTTCTTGGAATTTTCAGATGGATGTGCGAGCTGCAGAAATATCAGGGATACAGTTTGGCAGAAGTCAGCTTGTGCAAAGTCCTCTGCTGCGTGGTAATACGGGCTTCGTGCACCTCCAGGATGAGAAAACTACAACAGAGGTAAGAAACAAAAACGTTGAAGTTACCCTGAGCACTGACTGCTGTACGATATTGGAGCAGAGATCAGACCCTTGAACTGCTGTTGTGGGCGTGTGTTGGTGTGTGGGTGTTCAGCTTCCTGTTAGCATTACTTTTCAATGATGCATCAGAGTCCAAGTTCCTGGCCATGTCCTCAGCGGGCAGGGACCGTCACAGAGCCCATCCCCGCAGAGCTGCGTCACTGTCATGGCCCTCCCTGGGTTTGAGTGGGTGAGAAAAGGGAGCAGAACTTCCCCTGCAGCCTGGCACAGCCTGGCTCTCCCTCTGAGCTTGGGCCTGCGTTGTGTTCACTGCCCATGCTGATAATCTGGTGCACGCTGCTATGGCTGGAGCCCCCCAGCTCGGGCCTCCCTCCCCACATGCCTGAGCCAGCACCACGCTCCCTTCTCTGTAGTGATGGCTGCTGGCTCGGGGAAGACCTCACACCCCTTCCTTTCAACTTTAATCCAGATTGTCCTCCAGACTCCTCCTAGTGCAAGTACTCCCCCAGGGCATGGCCCAGCATGGGAGGAGGCGTGCAGCTGTGCCTCTCTATCGGGTGCATGTGCAGGAGGTGAGGGACTGGGTGCCAAGGTTTCCCAGGACACAATGGGACCTGGAAATCAGGGCTGCGTGGCTGCAGCAGGGCTGCCCGGTGCCAGCGGTCCCCAGGGTTCCTGCCCAGCTCTGGGGGTGGGTGTGGGGCAGCCCCCCAGCTGCACAGCAGAGCTGGGCCTGAGTCTGCGCTGCCCAACGGGGACAAAGAAGAGCACACCAGCACCAGGTTCCAGATGTCAGTTTATTGCTGTGTTCGCATAGGCTCCAGCCACAGGTTGTGCCCTGAAGGCCTTGATTTTGGTGCAGAAAAAATGTCAGTAAAGAGAACGTGGAGAAACAGAATAGCATGAGGGCACGGAGGCTGCCCTTGTGGCCCTCAGGGCCCGTCAGTGCAGTGCTGTGAGGCCAGGCCTCGTGTGCAGGGCCTGGCTGCTACTCCTGGGCCCGGATCTGCCCATCGGGGGGCACAGCCTTGCCCAGGTGCTGCCCCACTGTCAGGCCCTGCTGCTTCCCCTCCTGCTTCGCCAGCACCTCACGCTTCAGCATGAAGCCGCCAGCCGGGCTCAGCTCGAAGCAGCTGGTGGGGATGAAGCTGAGGGGCTTCTCCTGCTCCACGGTGCTCAGGCGGCTCTTCCATGCACTCAGCATCTGTGCCCGCACCTCAGGGCCCACGTAGCGCACGCCATAGCAAATCTGGGGTGCCAGCATCTGGAAGCCGCAGAAGTGCAGAGCCACCTGCCAGCGCCGGGGCAGGGGGAGCAGTCAGCACAGAGCCCCTCGGCCCCACGCTGCCCCCAGCCCTGTCCATACTACCTGCATGGGCCAGAGCAGCACGTTCATGTCGCCGTTGATGCCGCTGGGGCTATATGTGGAGCCCATCCCGCCGGTGGTGAATGACAGCATGGCTTTCTTCTTCTGAGGACGGGAAGGGGAGAGGCAGGGGCTGCAGGGCCAGCACGTGGTCCCCCCCAGCCCCATGGCCTACCTTGAAGGGCCCCTGGTCATACACGCAGGCCTTGGCCATGGAGTAGGCGAAGCCCTCGGTGAGAATGCGGTCAAGCCAACCCTTGAGGATGGCAGGCATCCCAAACCAATGCAGTGGGAACTGCGGGCACAGGCGGTGGTGGGACGGGCAGTGAGTGCTGCTGCTCTTCCCAGCCCCTCCAAAACCAACCACCCCCCACAGAATCATCCCAGCGCATGCAATAAAGATTGCACCGTGGCCATGCCTGGAAGATGACCAGGTCTGCTGCTTCAATCTTCTTCTGCTCGGTGACGATGTCGCTGCTGAGGCGTCCCTCCCTCCACGCCTGCCCTACCTCCATCTCGTAGACAAAGTGCTCGGGGTTCTTGGGGGGCCCTGCATGGAAGTGGGGGCTCAGAGGGGACCGATGGGTCGGGGACCAGTGGGATGATGGCTGCACTCGTACCAGTGATGTCACCCCGTGAGATCACGGCGTTGAACCCCATGGCGTAGAGGTCAGAGATGGTGACTTCCCAGCCCTTGTCCCGCAGCGCGCTGCTGGCTGCTGCTGCCATGGCATGGTTGAAAGAGGTTTTCTCGGAGTGCGCCAGCACGATGAGTGCGTTGCGTCCTGAGGGGAGGGTGCTGCTCAGCAGACCCACGTGAGTACACCCAGGAGCAGCCCACGCTGCCCTGCGGAGCCCCGTGGATTTCACATGGATGCTGCACAGACCCCTTACAGATGTCCCCCCAACAAGTGCCTCCATGTGCCCCACCAAGCCCTGCCAGCACGCCGCCGCTGCCCCAAGCCAGCTGTGCCAGGAGCTGCAGCTCCAAGGCCGTGGGAACCCGGGAAGGCAGCGGCACAGCCGATCATCCGCTCCCGGGCAGCGCTGCAGAGAGGAAGCACGGCCGGAGCCAGCGGCCGCGGGGCCGCTCGGTGGCTGCGTGTCGGCCCCGGGCGGGATCCGGCTGTGCCGGTGCCGGAGCTGACCTACCTGCCATCGCCACGGCTGCTCGGCTGTCCGGAGCTGGGCTGAGTGAGAGCGCAGCACCGCGGGCGGCCTAAAAACACGCGGGGTTGAACTTTGCTCGGGGCAGGGCTTACAGAGCCCGGGGGGGGGGGGGCGGCCGAGAGGCGGAGTGCACCGCGGCGCGGATCACGCGTGCTGCCCCACTGCTCGCACGCGATGCCGGCCCTGCAGCGTGCCCCCAGCCCCCTGCGGCACCAAACGCTGCCCTCGGGCAGCCGCGGCTCCTCATGCTGCTTTCATTCCCCCCCCCCCCCCCTCGGAGCCGTCAGCCCCCCCGGGTGGGTGTCACGGGTCTGCCCTGCCGTGGTGGTGACACCCCAGGGGTGTGCAGCCTTCCCCCCGTGGGAGCGCATCCTGCCCCACGTCCTGCAGCGTGTTACCTGCACGAGCAGCCACGCTGTGCAGGTGGGGGGCTCTGGGTTGCTGTGCAGGTGTAGATGAACGCTGAGCCCCAGTGAGGGCTGGGCTGGCCATGACATTTGCAATTAATATTTCCTTATCAGAGTGTGCCCTGAGAGAAATGGTCACAGTGTGCTGCCGGTGGATCCCAGCCCAACAGCCCTGCCTTCCCTTCAATGGCAAAATGACTGAGTCATGGTGGTACAGCATTTCTCATTTATTCTCGGAGCTATCATTCAGCATGGAGCCCATGGAGATAAACAGGAATGCCAATACCTGCCCTCGGAGCGTAAACCTGCACTCTCCACGTACACTGGGTCTGGCAGGCAGTCAGGGTCACTGCCTCACACACCCAGAACCCTGCTCCCACTGCTCCCTGCCCCACAGACACCTGAAGAAGCCCAGAAGGAAAGGCTGGGTGCTACAGGCACGTCACCCTCCCGCTGTCAGCAGATGCCACGCAGTGCCCAGGCAGCCATGCACCGCAGACAGCCCTGAACTGCCTTTCACCTCCTCTTCACAAACTTCTTTCTCACAGCGTTGGGGTTCAGGCGCCTCCTGCCAGCGCCCAGCGCCACGTCCCGGATTTGCAGGTTGGCAGCACGACTGTAGATGTCATTTTCTGCAAAGGGAGAGACCCCCGCGATGTAGTCGGGGTCGAAGACGTTGGTCTTCTGCCTGGCCTTGCGGGACAGCCGCTGCTGCGGGAAGGGCTGGTCCTCCACCAGCTGCGGGTTGTTGGCGTGCTTCCCTCCCTGCGGTGCTGGCAGTGGGTACTGCCCAGAGAACAGAGACCGTTAAACCTTCTCTGGGCCAACTCTTGGTTAGAGGACCTTCACAGCGACTGCTGGTTTACAGTCAACTTAGCAACAGAAACCCAGCAGTCCCTGCAGTAAGAAGAACATCGGGAAGGCAATCACAGCCCTGCCTGGCCCAGCCCATGCAGTGACTCACCCTGAGCCCCCGTGGGTTCAGCACCTTGGGGTTGCGGGAGAAGTGCATGTGGAGGCTCCCGTCCTCACTGACACTCACTGCAACTTTCTTCAGTGTCTTGTTACCACAGTGAGGGCAGAAGACCTTGGTCATGTCCGAAGTTGTCCTGTGGGAGATGGAGGGGATTTACCCTCCCTGGACTGCAGAGCAGAGGCTCAGCCCAGGAGCTGGATCACTGCCCAGCCCCAGAAACTGCCCCCTGCCCTGGTGGTGCTGTGCACGCACCTGAAGCAGCCATGGCAGCGCAGGATGTGGCTCCGGGCCTGGCGGATCAGCATGCCATTCACTGCCAGCACGTGGAGACCCATCTGGAGCAGCACATTCTGTCACGAGGGAGGAGGAAGCAAGATGCCATGAGCCCAGCAGCCCCACTCAGGTTTGCCTGCTTGGGCAGTGTGAGGCCAAGGGCAGCAACGCTGACAGGCTGTGCATAGGCCTCTGCTGTGGGGAGAACCAGCAGCTTCAGACACAAAAAGAAGGCACTGCAGGGTAACTTTTGTATGGCACCTGTATGGGATCAGCTGAGCTGAAGGCTGGAGCAGTGTCGTGTGAGGTAGCACTCACCTGCATGGAGAAGTCCGTGGTGACACAGCCAACCTGCACGTTGGCAGGGACAGTGTCACAGTGCCCTGTGTCCTGCTGGATCTGCTTGAGGTTGCTGGGTGTTATCCAGCCCTCATCATCATCGCTCTCCTCCTCATCATCCTCTTCCTCCTCGGCACCATCTCCATCCTCTGAGCTCTGGTGCTCATTGGTGGTCTCTGGGCTGGTGGAGATGCTGTGTGTTTTCTGCAGAGATGGGCAGTTGGTGCTATGTATGCCACGGAGCCGGGATGCAGGGCAGTGAGCCCAGCAGCCTCACCAGCATCTCCTGGAGCTCATCCTCGATGCTGGGCAGGGGCGGCCTCCAGTAGAGGAAGGAGCCAAACTCTGTGCTGTCGGGCAGCTCTGTGCTGCTGTCGGAGCATGGCTGCTGCTGGCCCTTCAGCGGCCGCTTGTGCTGGGGGAGACACAGCAATCTCAGGCTCCACATCCCCGTGGGTACCCCACCCCAGTCCGGTCCCGTCCCCATCGTGCCCCATACCTTGGCAGGCAGGTGGAAGCCGGCGATGTGCAGCGTGGCCTCGGGGTGCCGCGAGCTGGAACTGAGCCGCACCTGCGGGCAGCACCGGGCTCAGCAGCGCCCACAACCCACCCCCGTCCCCCTCCCGCCCTTACCTTGTCCGGGGGCTGCAGGCGGAGGCCGCCCGGCCCCGCGTTCTCGGTTTGCAGCTGGCAGGTGAGCGCCAGCACCTGCAGGTCGGCGGCGGACAGGCTGGGGAAGTCCCCGGTGCGTTTGGCGAACTCGGTAACTGCGGGCGCGGGGCGGGGAGGGCCGTTATCCCCCGCGGCCGCACTCGGCCCCGCCGCCCCCACCCGCACTCACCCGTCCGCACGAAGTCGGCCCGCGGGCGGCGGAGCTGCAGCTCGTAGGGCAGCGCGGCCAGGCGGCGCCGCGCCCGCCGGTCCCGGATCTCGGCCAGCACCTCGGGCACGGTGTACACGCTGTGAGCCACGTCCTGCGGGCGGAGCGCGGCTCAGCCCCGGCCCGGAACACCTCCCCCTCCCCATCCCGGAGCCCTGGGCCCGTACCTGCAGAGCGGCGCCGCTCAGAAACGCGCCGGCGTCGGCCACCACGTGTGCCACGCGCGCCATGTCCGCCCGGCCCGAGCCCACGCGTGTCCCTCCTCGCGCCCCGTAGCGCCGCGCGGGGTCCGACGGGAGCGGCGGCGCGGGAGCACTTCCGGGCGGTGCGGTCACGTGCGCGTGGGGTCACATGACGGCGGCGCTGCAGCGGCTGCCGGTGAGGCGGGTGGGGGGGACCGGGGCGGTCTGGCGGGGGTTTCGCTGGTCGCGAGCACGCGGAGCTCTTCCGCTCCCCTTTACCGGCAGCGGCTGCCGGCCCCTAGAGGGGAAGCCCGGCGGGGCGGCCCGGGGCGCCGGGTGCGGGGCAGAACAGCGCCGAGGCCTAGGTGTAGGTCTGGGTCTCGGTGGGAGGAAGCGGCGGGCCCGCCGGGAGCGGCGGCAGCGTGGCTCGGCCTGCAGCCCGGGAACTCCCGCTGCCCGCGGCACCGCTCTACCGGGGGGTTCCGGGCGCTGGGACGGGGCCCACAGACTGCCGAGCCTCTGGGAGGGGTCCCGACCTCTCTCCCTCCCCACACACACCCCGGCCGTGGGGCTGAGCGTAGCCCTGGGGCTCTGTTGGGGCGTGGGGGGAGAAGAGGGCCCCGGGTGCGCCCGCGCTGCTGTGCGGTGAAGTCGAATCGGGGGCTGTGTCTGTGTGGGATGGCTGCGGAGGGGTGGAGCTGTGCCTGAAGTCTGAGGGAAGAGCAGAGAGCCCCAGGTCCTGGTACAGTGATTCTGGGGTGCAGGTCACTGTTGGTGGCACAAGAAGTGCTCTGAGGAAGAGCTCGCTGCTCCATCTGCATAGGGCTCATTTGTGGGCTGGTTGTGTTGTGTAGGGTCTCAGTAGTGGTCCTAATGAAGTGAGTGGTGGTGTGGAGCTCAGGAGACAATCGGCAATGTCCTGGAGGCCAACCTTTGTGCCAGTGTAACTGGAGTTGGAATAACTTGTAATAACAAGGCAGTCAGTTTTGGGAATGACCCAGGAGGATAGAGGGGCACCTTGCCAACCCCAAACCTGGCCTGGTGTGGCCCAGCAGAGCGTTATTGGTGAGGCTGTGCAAGGCCCCCAGGCTGGCACCAGGAGGGCTGTGGGGAGACTATCTGTGGGAGAGATTAAAAAGGAGCTAGCAGGGGCTGTGATGGGGTCCCTTGAGAGCAGTGTGATTCCATAGCTGGCTGTTAGGACCAGTACCAAGCACCTTGTGCTCCTGCATGATCCCTGACCCTGGGATTTTCCTCCGTGATCAGGCATTTCAGAAAAAAGCTGCTGTCTCTGCCGTGTGGGCAGCTCCAGCAAATAACTGTGGGGAGGGGGAAGTGCTGTGGCTGCTGTCAGTGATGCAGTGCCCCCAGAATGAGGAAGTGGTGAGTGCCTGGGAAGGTGCAGGCCGTGCTGGGGTCCTGCCCTGCAGTTGGAGCAGCTGTGGTTCCCCTCCCCACTGAACTGCAGCTCTGCAGGGTGTTGGAGTAGAGGAGGCTGATTTTTTCCATGGTATTTTGCTGCCTGGCACCCACTTGGGCTGTCCTTGGGGGACATGCAGCTTCCCCATGCTGTGAGCAGACTTGACTCATGGTGCTGCTGTCTCATCCTTTCCAAGGGATCCCACGTGCCGTGGCCTCACCTGCAGGCCTTGGTGCTCAGCAGCACTGGAGGCTGCTCTGTCCCCGTGGGCTGGATCAGCAGCAGCCTTGAGGTTGGGGTGAGGTGGAGCTGCCCACAGAGCTGCTGCCCCGAGTGGCTGTGCACTCTCTGTGCTGTGGGAAGTGCTGGACACAGGATGTGTTTGGGCCACAACTCAGTCTCAGTGCTGAGTCCCCATCTCTCTGTCCCTTCCAGGCTGGGGGTGATGACATGGCCTCTGCGAGCTCCAGCAGGGCCAGGGCAGGGCTGCCCTGCGAGAAGTCCCAGCTCTCTGTGAAAGGTGAGTCCTGTGCAGGGCTGGGAGCTGGGCTTTGGGCTGCCTTGGGGAGGTGCTGTGTTCTGGGCTCTGTGGTACACGCAGCCCTTACCAGGCCTTGGTGCTGGTGGCCTCTGGGAGCCGAGCGCTGCCTGTGGGGGGCTCTGCCTCCTCATCTGGGACGTGGCTCCATGGCTCTGCCGGGGCAGTGTTTGTGCTGCAGTGGCCACGAGATGGCTCCAGATGCCGGGAGCTGTGTCCCAGTGCTTCCCACAGCCCCTCTGGTCCAGGCACAGCCATCTGGAGTGTGGCAGTTCTCCCTGGGTGACTGCCTCCTTCCCTTGGCCCTGACTTGTCATAGAGCATGGGTTTCTCATCGGGCTCCTGGGGCCGGGAGCAGCTGAACAGGGATGGTATGTATCCGTGGGGTGAAATGGGTGTGAGTGAAGCGTGACCAGGGCTGTCTTGGCCCATTGCTGTCCCCTCCCCAGAGCACTGGTGGTGGAGAGGGGGTTGTGCATGTGTGAGGCAGGGGCTGTGGGACTGCTGCTTGACTCCTGCCTATCCCATTTAGTGGTGTCTGTGAAGCCCAAGGCCCAGAGCCGCCAGTCACGGATGAACTGCTATGTGGAGGTGGCAGGAGATGGGCTGCCCAGTGAGACCAAGAAGACAGGAAAGCAGATGGGGAGCTCTGAGCTGCTGTGGAACGAGATCCTCATCCTGTAAGTCCCTGCAACTCTGTTCTGTGGGGCTGGGACTGCCCCTGCTCCCATGCCCAGCCCTTAGTGAGAATCCTTGCAGCTCCATCCGCTGGGCTGTTTGGGTGTCAGAGGGCTTTGCCCCTTCTGAGGACGCTGTGTCACCAGGAGGGGGATGCGGTCTCCCATCACCCTACAGTCTTCCCTGCATCTCTTCCACTCCTTGGCTTAGCAGTCCTGGCGCTGCCTGCTGCTGAGCAGAGAGAAGGGACAAGGCCGTGGTGATGGCCCCTCTTCTGTTCTCTCATCAGGAACGTCACGGCTCAGAGCCACCTGGACCTGAAGGTGTGGAGCTGCCACACGCTGAGGAACGAGCTGCTGGGCACCGCCTCCGTCAGCCTCTGGAACCTGCTCAAGAGCGGTGGGAAACGTACGTCCGTGTGGTCTGCCCAGAGCTGCCTCTGCACGGCCGTGTCCCTGCTCAGGGCGGGGGTCTCCCCGCGCCGCGTGGCCCAGCAGGGAACAAGGCACTGTTGTGTGCTGGTGCGGGGCCGGCTGCGACGGCGGCCAGACCTCCGTTAGCCAGAGTGCCAGAGCTGTGTGGAAACACAAACCCGCAGCTATTTGCTGCCATTTGTGGTCACCGGAGTGTGGCTGTGGCGGCAGCTTCTGCATAAAGGCACCCATTCAGGGCTCAGCCGTGGAAGCTGCTGCGCGGGGCTGGAAAAGGCTCGCTCTGTCTTTTTCAAGCAAAGCTCTGCTTCTCACAGAACTCAGAGCTGGTATGGGGTGGGGAGAGGGGCCTCTGTGCCCTGTGGGGAGTGGGGTGTGCTTGGCCTCTGCCAGGCCTGTGTGGGGTTGATCCCTGCCACTGCAGGTGACGAAGCCCTGCAGTGTCCCCACTGTGCTCCTTGGGGTGGGCGTGCTCTGTGTCCCTGGGGCCTTGGCATTGCTGCATCTTGGCTTGGCACGCTTTTGGAGCTTGTTTGCTGCTGTCGTGCTGCGGAGCCCGTGAGGACCTGGCTGGTGCCCGGCAGCACAGGGCTGGGCTGCTCGAGCTGCCTGTGCTGGGGGCTCAGCCCCATGGCACTCCCTCTGCTGCTTTCTCCCTGAGCTGTGCCACTGTTCCCGCCCTACCTGCCCGCTCCTGCGGCAGGGCACAATCGGCCCTTTCATTAGTGGGTGTCCCAGGGGGCTGTGTGGAAAATGAATGGAAAAGGCAACTGGCTGTTCTAGCTCGTTCGTTAACGTGCGGCAGAAAAAATGTGTCAGATTTTTCCTTGACACCGTGGGCCAGGAGGGAGGACTCTTAAAGCTGCAGAGTGCTGCTTTGCTGGGGAGGTGCTGCTGCAGCGTGGGCACTGCTGCGTGCTGCCTGTCTCACCCAGCTGGGCCTTGCTGCTTGGCCTTTGTGGCTCTGCTCCAGCTCTGTGTGGGCCCCAGGGAGGAAGGCTGCATCCTGAGGACCCTGCCCCAGAGGGGAACTTCTCTGTGTGTCCTGTGGCCTGGCTGCTGACTCCTGCCTTGCCTGCTGAAGAGATGAGGAGGCCATTCCCAGTGCGTAGCAGTCTGGAGACTGGGGAGTTGGCCAGGTCAGCTGGGATTAAAGCCCTCTTGAGCTGGACAAGGGATGCCCTAATGCAGTCTTGGTTCCTCTGCTGGGGGAGACACTGGATTGAGTGCTCTCTGCCCCTTGGAAGCCCCCCGATCTCATTCCCTGCTCCTGGGAGGTGCTGAGCAGGGACACATCTTCCCCAGGGCTGCTCTTGGCTGGCAGCATGCTGCTGTCTGACCTGGCTTTTTTTTTTTTTAATATGGTTTTGGTGATGTTTTCTGTAAGTTACCGCTATGTAAGCAAAGTTGCAATCTTTTGTTTGTGTTCCTGTAGCTTTACTTGCTGTGGAAGGATTGTTCTCATGGCTCAGCTTTTGGGCAGATGGGTGTTTTCCAGCAGGGGTGGTGTTCTCGTCTCCAGTGACGTCTGTGGCAGTGTCTGCAGGGCTCGGGCTGCCAGGAGCAGCCGTGGCTCCCTCTGTTCTCGCTGTCGGTCCTTCTGCCAAGCACGCGTCACTCCAGGTGGAACAGCCTCAGCTCTGAGGCCTGGAGCCTGGAAAAAGAGCTCTGCAGTGAGCCAGGGTGATGGGGAGAGCCCACGGGGAGCTGGACCTGGGCTGCTCCACAAGGATGCGGCCTGTGCTGGGGCTCAGGGCAAAGCAGAGCGCGCTCCTGTCCTCAGCCGGGCTGGGTGGGGATGGGATCAAGGACAGAAAATGAGGCACAGCCTCCTGGGCTGGTGGCACAGCCCTGCCCTGGGCCCCCCAGCAGCAGTTCTCTGTTCCCAGTGCCAGCAGCTCCTTGGTGCGGCTGCAGCAGTGTCCCCGGGCGGCCCCCGACGCGGTCTGGGTGGAAGCTGATCGTGGTGCTGCTGTTTGCTGGTCCCTGGCAGCGGAGCAGTGGATGTCTGTGCAGGCTTTGGAGGGACACCAGTGCGCTGGGCTGCAGCTCGCAGATGAAAGCGCTCGCTTTTATTGCTTGCTGCTCGGGTTGCGAGTTACATCAACAGGCTCCTGTTTCTCGAGTGGCACCGTATGCCAGGAATTGACAGATCCCGCAGAGCTCTTTCTTTCCGTGCTGCTGCTCCTCTGGCCAAGCCCCCAAACCTCTGGAAAGCTGCAGCTGACCCCACTGCGTGAATGTGCCGCCACGGGAGTTCTGCGAGGCCAGAAAGCAAAGGCTCTTTCACTGAGGAGTGGTGAAAGCAGGCAGTCAGATGGGCTGCAGTGAATTCTTCAGTGCCTGTCAGGGCGGTGGTCCTGCTCAGAGAAAAAGAAGGGGAAAGAAGTCTGAGGTCCTCCTGGTTGTGCTGTGTGGCAGTGGAGCGGCACAGTTCTTGGGCATCTGAGGCTGGGTCAGCAGCAAGGACTAATCCTCTGCTGCCTGGGAAGATTTGTTGTCTTGTAAGACTAAAGATGGTCACTTCTCCTGAACTCTCCTTCCTCCCTGATTTGTGGGATAGATGGGCAATGTCCTACTCCCCCCGGGTTCCTCCCAGAGGACCGCAGCCATGCATGCCATGGGTTGGTGGTGATGCTGCCCCAAGCAAACAGGGGGCACGTAGATTGCTGAGTGCCGTGTGTGGCAGTGGCTTTTGGGGCAGCCTGGAGGAGCTGCTCATCTTCATGTCAGCAGTGCTCCAGGCAGCTCTTGGTCTCTGTGTGGGGCTTTTTGGGGGGGGGAGGTGGAGGGTGCAGTGTTGGTCATGTGGAGCTGTTTGAGAGGGAACTGAGTTTTACCTGCAGAAGAGCAGTGTGAGGAGGGCTGTGTGAGGTGGGAGGTGTGCAGACCTCGTCTGCCTGCGGGAGGAGGGAGCTGTCCCCATCAGGTGAGAGGCAGTGAGGCTGTCCCCTCTCTGCAGTGCTCGTGCTGATGGGCAGGCGGCTCCCAGGGGTCCTGGGGGGCTCGGGCTCAGCCCAGAGCAGTGCTCGCTGCTACCAGGGTGGAACTGTAAATCCGCTTAATGGGCTGGGAGGGAATTCCAGCTCACTGCTGCTAAATGGGAGCTCTGATGCTGCTTGCGGGGCACTGGAAGTAGCTGAACTGAGACCTTATTCAGGACCGAATCACCCCCGACCCCCTCCCAAAATAATAATAATCCCTCTGACATTCTGGCAGCCGGCGGGACACAGGCAGCCTTTGTGCCTGGCCATTCAGGGGACCCTCTGTTGGTGCAGCAGCAATGTTCCTTTGTGCGTCCCGCGTGCTGGACGGGGACAGTGAATGGAAGGTTCTGCTGGTGTTTATTTTCTTTAAAAAAGCTGAAGGGGGTGGAGAGGGGGAGAAGGCGGCCGGCTGGGAGGTTCATGTTCACATCCTCTACTCGGAGACACCTCGTCTTTGCTCCTGTGCTGCCGTCCCCCCGGGCCGGGCGCTGCACAATGAGGGTCTGTGCGGCTGTGGGGCGCTCGGGGGAGGGGAGGAGGGGACCCCCGGTGCGGGCGGGCGTGACTTCCGCGCGCTGCAGGGAAAGTGCACATTCCTACGGCTCGGAGCAGGCAGGGAGGAACAGGGTCAGGGTTTGTTCTGCTCTTTGGCTGTGCTCGGCACCATCTTCTGTCTCACGTTCTTCGAAGGATCCGTGAGATCCGTTCCCCTTGGAAGTTTGGAGAATAACACCTCTATGCAGATGGGTGGGACCGGGCTTAACTGAGAACCCCATCTGATGGCAGCTGGGAGACGAGCAGCAGCTCCGACCGGCGTCCGTGCCGTGCCCCAGGGTGAGGGCCCTGGGCACTGAGGGTGTCTGCCTCCTTGGGACCAGAACCCGTGATGCTCATGCAGGTCTGTCAGCACGACCTGTCCTGCAGCCCCGCGTTCACCACGAGCACCAGGTGCTAGGTTTGGGATGGACATCGGACACCCAGCATGTCACAGTAGGTGACATTGCACTCAAGGGGTCCCAGGGAGCTCCACGCTCACTTGCCTGCAGGCCTTGCATCCAGGCAGGGCGGTGGAGAGGGTTTCAGTGTCTGATTTCATGCCCCTTGCAGTATGGTGACCCCTTCTCTGCCTCCTTGTGTGTGGTTTTGGGGACAAATCCTGGAGCCCTGGGCTTGGGGAGCACTCCCAACCCTGAGCTCTGTGTTGTGCTGGACTGGGCTGTGTAGGGGACCCCTCCTGCAGCCCCTGCCCTGCCCTCACCGGGAGGGACGAGGGCTCCGTGGGGGACATGCTCTTCTCCTGCTCCTATGGGTGGGTACTGCATCTTGTCCTCACGACGAGACAGGGTGAAGCAGGTTGCTTAAAAATGGTGCTGTTGTGTCATGAGCAATCCGTGTATAATACAAATATTATTTGAGCAAATGAGTCAGGAAGTGTCTGGGCCGGCGTCCCGCACTGGGGCAGCCAATTTTTTTCTGGCCCTGTGTGGTGGAGCTGGGTGTTTCGGTCCTGCTGGCTCCGTCGGGGCACGGCCACGCTGATGTGAGAGCTGTGGTACTGATGGTCCCATTGTGCTTCTGTTTCAGAGGGAACAGGGAGGGTGTGCAGGCAGACCCTGTGCTGTTCTCTGCCACCCTGGGGCTCATGGCTGCCCCAGTGGCACCTGGGGACGTGGGTCACTGCTGTCTGGATGGCTCCTGGAGAGCTGGGCACGCGGTGTGTGCCCGCCCTGGGGCAGGGAGTGATCAGTGATTCAGGGCAGGCTCTGCTCCTAGCAGCCCCAGCTTGGTATGTGGTGCCCATAGCTCCTCTGCTGCCTTCCCCTTGGCTGCAGCCACAGCAGGCAGTTTCCCCGGATGGATAACCTGTGGGTCATGCAACAGCAGCTGGTGAAGTCTTGCTAAGCACTGGGAACCAGTCTGGCTCACTGGTGGCCCAGTGCTGGGGCTGAGTGTTCCTGTGTGTCATGGCGTAGTTCTCTGTGCTCAGTGAAACAGATACATGAGGACATGGATAGAGTGGTGGGCCTGGGGTTTTCTTTTGCTGCTTGTTTGGGTTTTCTAGGTGGGAAGAAGAGTAAGCCGAATCTGAAGGGTGCTTCTGCTCCACTGCAGCAGAGCAGGACTTCAGGCACTTTGGCACATAGCTGCTGATCCGCTCTGTGCTGCAGGCACCCAGTGGCTGTGCAGGCACGGGTCTCTTCCTGACCCATACATGAACCCACCCCAAGCTCTCCCTGCAGCCTCAGATCTGGGCCTGTGAGTTGTTGTGGTCTGGGTTGTCACGGCCATGTCCCCGTGTAAGGGAATGGAGGGGCCTGGCCCTGCCCCCAGTGGCTGGAGAATGGTGCGTGGGGGTCTTCCTCAGGAGCAGCAGTCAGACTGGCAGCCCTCCGTGGGCACTGTGGAGTGCCTGTAGGTGTGGGGCTGCTGTCAGTGCGTGGGGGGACAGCTGGCCCTGGGGGATCCTTGGGGACATGGGGGGGGCTTGGTTCTGCGGGGAGCCCAGGAGGTGATGTCCCTGTCAGGTCCCAGGTGATGACCGGTGGTCTCTTTCTCTGTCTCCTCACCTCCCCCAGTGGAGAACAGGCAGCTGACCCTGAACCTGCAGACAGAGAACAAAGGCAGCGTTGTCTCCGGAGGAGAGCTGACGATTTTCCTGGACGGGCCGGCTGTTGACGCGGGCAGCCTGCCCAACGGCAGCACTGTGACTGAGGGTGAGTGCTGCCCGGCCCCGCGTGCACGCAGCGGCTCTGCGCACGAGGCGGGGAGAGGTGCTGCAGGCCCCCAGCACCCCTGAGCAAACGACTGAGTGCCAGCAGCCTCCTGCCCCAGGTGAGGCCCTGGCCTTGCTCCGGGCTCCCACGGGAGCAGATGTGTGGTGGGACAGGAGCGGGAGCACCGGTGGCATCGTGCCTGCCTCCTCTCAGTGCTCGAGCAGCACGGCCCCTTGCACTGCTTTCCCATGTTGGGCTGAGCAAAAGCATTCTGTATTTGATGAACCACTCAGAAAAGTGTTCTCCATGGAGGGAGCACATGCAGCGCGTGGACGGGTGTCTGACTGCTCGAGGTTGCCCAGGCAGTGAGCAGACACCGTTCTGGGAAGTGCAGTGCATTGCGTTCCCTCTGTTCCTTCCCTTCCATGCTGGGTGAACCAGGCCCTGAAACCTGGGGTTCCTTGGATATCCGAGGCTCTGGTGGTGCTGACGGAGCCCATGGTCGTGCTCAGAGCTGTGGGGCACAGCAGGATGGGCAGAGCCCCAGCCCAGGGCTGGCAGAAGGGAGCAGAGCTTCTCCTGGATAGGGTTGAGGTGGGCAGTGGGGAGAGAGCTGTAGTGCTTTTGGGTCTCCTTTATGGTAGGAAGGAAGACAGAGCTAGTCAGTGCTCCAGTTGTTTTCTTCACCCTTTCAGGGTCCCAGGTGCCTGGACGGGACCCCAGCAGCATGGCTGCAGCCACGGAGAGCAGACACCAATCTGCCACCACAAACTGCTTTGGGAGCAGATCAAGGTAAGAGCAGCACCTCCCAGTCCATCACTGGCTGGTTACTGAGCCTGTGGGGGCACTTGAGTAGTGTCCACGTAGCTCAGGGGCATGGTAACTTGCCCAGGCCTCCCAGCAGTGTAGCACACAGGAGATTTGGGGCAGGACTGGGTGCAGACAGCTGAGCTGGGCATGGTGACCACACAGCTGGAGTGCAGATGGCCAGCAGCTCCTTAGGTATTTGTTTCTCAAGGCACATCAGATTCGTGATTGCCCAGGCAGTTTCTCCTTGTTGCTCTGCTGGTATGCACAGGGATGGTGCATTGGGGGGTGTGGGCACTCAGAGCAAGGAGCCTGGTCCTGGTCCTGGCACGGGGGGTTGCTCTGAATGGCTGCTCAGTGGTGGGCACTGCACCTCGGCCTGCAGCATGGCCTTGGGCCGGACTGGGGGGCATCACACCCATGGTGGTGGTCACAGGGGAATGCTTCAGAAGGTTCAGGGAGAGCAAGAGAAGCAAAGCAAGCCTAGCTGCAGGGAAATAACAGCTACTTCCAAAGGAAATGAGATGCTTGGGCAGCAGCCGCCCTGCCTGGCGCGGTGCCTGTCTCTGCCTTCTTGCTGGACTGGAGTGGTGCAGAGCTGCTCCTTTTGGAGCTGTGGTTATTGAGGGACGTGTCACACTGTCAACATGAAGTTGAATTTAACACCTATTTATATTTCCACAGTGTGGCGGTGGCCCAGCAGCCCATACAGATATTCTGGTTAACGTGTGCCTGTAGTAAGGAGCCTGCAGCCTGCACAACAGGGGGCTCCTGGTGTGGGAGCGTGGCAAGGAGCTCTGTGCTTGGAGCTCCTCTGCTCCTCTCTATCTGGCAGGTGCATACAAGAGAGGATTGAAGGGAAGAGGTACTTTTATCTCTGAAAAATGACCTTCAGCACAGTGCTTGTTTAGGGCAGGGGAGTGGTGACACATTGCTGATTTCAGTCTGTGCCCTGTTACTGCTTGGTTCCTGCTATCTGGGTGTTAATGCCATCTCAGAGATGAGATGGAGCTGTTTCCTGGTAAGAGCTGCCCTTTGCAGCACTCAGCAGCAGGAATAAAAGAACTGGTTGTGATGCTCAACCTGGAGGCTGGGTGCTTCACATTCGCCATTGCTTTGTGCCTGTGAGTAGTTTCTGCTCCTGGTGTCCTCCTGACCTGTGAGCAGCCTGCAGCTGTGACAGATCACAGCATGGGAAGCTTTGTCACTAGTTCTTTGCTTCATTCTGGGCACACCTGAAGGTAGGTTGTTCTGAACAGTTCAAAATTTTTGTGTAGCACTGCTGACTGACAAAGCATGGCTGTGTGTACCCAGCACAGAGGCAGCTGCCTTCCCCGGGTCCTTTGCACATGGGAATGCTGTTTGATGTTAGCTCTGTTTATATGCAGAGCAGTGTTTATTTTCATGGGCTTGGTGATGGATGCTGGCAAACTTGCTCGCAGGCAGGATGGAAAGAAAAGTTTCATTCTTTGCTCCTCAACTATTTCTGCACTGTCCCCCCCAAGGGAAACTGCTTGCTCAGGACTTCTCTTTCTTCTCCTGAGCAAATGTCATCTTGGGATTTGCTGCTAATCTTGGTGACGGGGTGTGAAATTCCACAGCCCTCTGCACAAAGAGAAAACAGCCCAGTGGCCCCGGGTGAGGTTTGGTGCTGTGGGTGCCCGGAGGGTGCCACAATCCCCATTTGTTTTGTGGGGGCCGAAGAGGCTCCTCCTGACTGCAGGGGATGGTCTGCTCTGGCTTGGAGCTGGTGGGCTGAGCTCTGTCGGGTGTTGCTCTCTGACTTTGCTGTCACCTGTTGCAAACAGTGCAGACCCCAATGATTCCTTTGGTGTGTTGTGTGTCGGCTTTCACTGCCTGATCACATCCAAGGCCCACAGCTTAGCTGGTGACAGGCGTGAGCAGCCCCAGGGACAAGCAGCACCTCTGTCCCCGTGAGCCCTATTCCCATGGTGAGAGCCCCGTTTTCTGGCTGCTCCACAAAGCAGGGTGTGCTGGGTGATGAGGATGAACTGGGGTTGGGATCACACCGATTTGGGGTTTCAGAGCTCTAAGCACCAGTGCTGCTAGCTGGTGTGGGGTGACGAGTGCTCCTCCAGGTTCTGGTGCCTGTGCTGTCCCCATTCCCTACACCACACGTGACATGGGGCATGGTGGCTGCCTTCTCCCCATCTTTCTCAGGGACAGGGAGAATTCCTCTCCAGCTGCCATTTATCATATTGCATCCTGGATGAGACCAACTGGCACTACCGTGGCTCCTGGCATCTTGTGCTTGGGTCATGGGGACAGAACCCAATCTGCATTTCACACCTGGGCTTGGGGTGAGCACGAGTGATGAGCCCTGCTCTGCATGCCCTGCATCAGCCCGTGCAGAAGGGCTCTGCCTTGGTGACTGACACAGCTGTCCTTTTTGGCTGTGCCCATTCCCTCTGCCGTGTCCTGGGGTGGCTGATGGAAGGGGGTGGTGGGCTTGTGCTCACCACCAGGGCAGGGGGCTGTCCCTGCCAGCTCCTTCCCAGCAGCACTGCTGCCTGTTCCCATCTGCACACTGCTGTTTTTTCCCCCATTCCTATTTTAAGAGTTTGTTCCCAGTCTAGCCTCTGTCACGTGGCCTCACTGGGTTTGTTTCCATGCATCTATTAAAAGACAATGCCCAGATGGGAGCGCTCGTAGGAGGGCTGGGCTGGGCTGGGCTGGGCAGCCCGTGGGCTAATTCAGGCCTGATAACCCTGTGCGGCCAGCTGGCAGCAGGGAAACATCCTGTTTTGGTTGCTAAAAACTGTGGGCAGCTCTTAGCTCATCTGCAGCAAGAGGGGTAAGGACAGGATCCATCCTTCCATTGCTTCAACTAAGGGTGGGCACAGAGATCTGGGTCCTGCAGCCTGGCTGGCTCTGAGCTGCTTTCTGCCTTCCCGTGTCTCTCCCCAGCCCTTCCTCTGCCTGGCGTGGCTGTGAGCCACTCCCTGAGGAGCGTGGGGAGGATCCAAGGGCTTGCTGGAGCTGCTGTGGGTGGCATGAGCGATGCTGTGCCCTGCCCTTGCCAAGCTGCTGTCCCCTCCCAGCTCGGCCCTGGGAAGTGGGGACAGTCTGCAGGTTTTGCCCTTTTAAGGGGAGAAGTTGGCTGGAGCAAAGCAAGCCCTAATCCCCACGTCCTGGTGCTGTGGCTGTGAGCAGTGCACTGCCCTGGGAAGGGGTGGCCCTGCTCTGTCCACGCTCCCCAGGCCTTGGGGTGGGGAAAGGGCTCTTCCCAGTGGTGCGGAGCTCTCGCTGCCCCAGGGTCCTTCGGTCAGCAGTTCTCTCACCTTGATGCTTGTGCACCATCCAGTGCCCCACTGTTGGGCGTTCCCCTGCCCCTCGCTGAGCATCCCTGTGAGAAGCTGGGCTCTGGCTGTGATGCTTTCAGTGCTGCTTTTCTCAGCTGTTCCCCCCTGGCAGTGTAGGCAGAAGCGTGCAGCTTCCCCCCCCACCCCGTCTCTGTGCAGGGCTCGTGGCTGCTGTGAGTGTTTCCGTGGGGGTCTCCTGGGGCAGAAGGCAGCGGTGTGTGATCAGCCCTGGGCACACAGGTGGGGGCTGCACTGATAGCCCTCCCTGGTGGGCTCGGGCACTGGGGGTGGGATGCCAGGACCTGTGTGTGGGTTCGGGGCAGGTGTGTGCTGCTGTGTCCCGGCAGGCAGGCAGATGTCTGTGCTTGGAGAGCAGCAGCACTGCGTCGGGGCCTGGGCCCAGCTGTGCCTCACCTCCTTTTCTTTCCCTGCAGAACACAGCGACTCGCTGCAGGGGCCTCCAGGCAGGGTGCAGGCAGTGGGGAGCAAAGTCCTAGCACACGGAGCCGGCACCGGCAGCCGCCCAAGAGCCCGGCAGCCACCAGCATGGCCAACGGCACCGCCAGCAGCACCGGTGAGCACGGCAGGGGCTCTGCTGCTGCCAAGGGCGTGGGGTGGGCAGGGCTGGGGGTGCAGTGCGAGGGGGAAGGGGATGTGATAAAGGGGTCCTGTAGTGCTGAGGGATTGCTTCCCTGCTAAGGAACCGTTGGTGTCACTTTGATAAGCTCGGCAGCTCCTTAGGGCTCGCTGGTGGGACCTGTTCTGCCTCTTGAGCATGATTTCTGTGGCTGCTCTCTGTGGGGGCACAAACCCAGCACTCAGGAAGGTGCTCAGCCTTATGGCAGCAACACCTTCTGGAAGTTTTCCTTGTCTTTCCATGGGCTTGTCCACAAAGCTGTGAATACCCCGCAGAGAGGGGCTGGGTCTGGTGAGTGTGTGATGGCAAAGCTGTAAGCAGCTCGCCAGCTTTTTTCTGCTGGTGTGCTGGAGCTGCCCAGCAGTGCAGGAAGCCTGCAGCAGCCCTGGGATGTGGTGGTAGGATGGTGCCTGGCACTGTGGGCTCAGCAGAGCTCCCATGTCCCACATCCTGGACAAGTACATGGTGCAGTGCTGTAGGGTGGGAGGTGGCAGCAGAGTGACACCACTACCACAGGCATTTCCTACTCCCCTGCACTGCTATTTTGCAGCCAGTTCTGTCCTTTCCTTTGCTTTTGTCAGAGACCTGAAGGAGGAGCAGCATGTTTTGTTTTAGATAGAAGGAAAAGTTTGGTCCAACCCAGGAGGACTTTTTTCCTTTTTTTTTTTCCTCATTACTTTGGAAAAACCTGGATCACTGTAACTTCAATTTTGCCAAAGTCCATTCTGGGAGGGAGGTGGGGGTGCAGAGGGCTGCAGTGCAGTCCTGGCATCCCCCAGTGCTCCATAATGCTACTGCCCACCTGGCCCCTGCCCCACAGGTGCAGGCACAGTGCTGCCCTGGGCTCTGCTCGCATTGTGCTGGCCCAGCTCCGGCCTTCCTGGTGGCTTTATGGCTGTGCTGTCCTTTTGCTGTTTGGCTGTGGCCCAGCTGGATGTTACACCTCGGGGTGGGAGGTGCTGGGTGCTGTGTCATGCTCAGCGTGCCTCCAGAATTCTTCCTCTTCCTCCCAGCTCAGTATGTTCTGTGTGCAGGTTGGGAGCAGACCATTACAAGAACTTCCCAGTTACATTTGTTGCCCGGAGCTGTAATTTCACCTGAGAAGAAAAGAAAGTTTCTGCGTGCCATGCGTTCTCCATGGTGTAGCTTAGCCCCTGCCCTACTCCTCCTGAAGTCCTTATCAGTGGACTTTGGATTATCTTTTCCCCTGTTCTGTCCAGGGCTGAGATCAATGCAATTTCAGTGCAGTCACCCGAGTCAGGTTTCCTCAGAAGTTGGCACAGTTTTTGAAGCTCCTCGAACCTCTTCCAAGGCTTGCCAGCAGGGAACACCTGACTGCTGTGAGGTGTTTGCTACAGAACTTGGGCTTGCAGCTTTTTGCATTCCTTAACTCTGACTTGTGGAGTTCTATCTGCATCCTTTCTTTTTTTTATGTATATAATTTGTTTTTAATTTTCATTTCACTACAGCTGTGGTGAAGGTTATCCTCTGCTGTGCTGTTGAGCCCTGTTTTTTTTTTTTTTTTTTGGCTAGCTGATAAATATTCATCAAACAAATTTCCTTTCATTCTTTTGGTCTGTGTTTTCCTCCTGATCGGTTTTCATTGTGGTTTTCCCTTGCTCAGTCCCTTCCCCTTTCCACAAACTCAGTGGAATAAGCCCCGCTCGCCCCCCAGCAGTGCCTGTTGTGGGGATGCTGTGAGGCAGCCCCGAGCTCATCACTTCTGCCACCCACGTTGGACCCGCAGCACATCTGCAGGCAGCAGAGGGGATGCTGAGCACAGACACAGTTGTGTCTGCTTTTATCTCAAGAGGAAAGATGGAAGAAGGGCTTGGCAGGGCCTGGCCTGGCTGCTGGAGTCGTGGGAGTGGGTGCTCCCTGTTGCTCCCACCATCACCGTGGTTGTGGGGCTGCCCTGGGGTGGTGGAGCAGCCGTTGCTGTTGGTGCTAACATCCCTGCCCTCTGCCTTCCCAGTGAATGGCGATGCAGTGGGAGCTGTGGACATGGAAGAGGAAAGGCCAGCTGCGGGGGCTGCAGTGACATCGAGCACAGCTGAGGGCTCTGTTGCTGCATCTGCCCCTCCTGCCCTGCCCGGCCCCGCAGAAGCTGAAGAGGCAGCACCCAGCACCCCGCAGGCACGGGCAGTGCTGCAGGCCCAGGACTCTCTGCCCCCCGGGTAAGCAGCTCTGCCTCCTCCTGCTCGAGGCTCTTGTTCCCCCGATGGGGCAGTGGGGCTGAGTGCTCCAGGGGGACTCAAGGAAAGGAGGCACAGGAAGCATGAGAGCTGCTGGGTCGCTGCTCTGTGCTGGAAGAGGGGGTGTCTGAGGGCTGGGCCGTGCAATAGGGCTCAGCACTGATGACCTTCCTGCTCAGCAGATCACTGGGCATAGGAAGTCCTGCAAGGGGCCACGAGCACAGCCTGGGAAGGGACCCTGGAGCAGAGAAGGGGTACTGCTGGGGGGTACAGAAGCATCCAGGAACGCGTGCTGTCTCTGGTTCTGCTGAACGGGGATTTATGTCTCCTGTCCCTAACACAGCTTGTCCTGTCCAGCCAGAGCTGAGTCTGTCTGTGTTGCTGGACTTCTCTGTCCTCCTTTGGGCCAGGACTCTGATCTTTATCCATTTTTAGAGGCCTGGGGAAACAAACTGTGAATCACATCTCTACCATAGCAGAGATGACTTCACTGGGAGAGGAGGAGAGAGTCATCCTTGGGAGGGTGAAGCCCAGTCCTGTGCTGTGCCAGCTCTGTGATGCTATGGGAATGCCTGGGACTGGGGTTCCTCTCTGGCTGCTCTGTGTCTTGCTGGGTGCTGAGAAGGAGTGGGACTGGGGCTTGGGGCAAGCTGGGCCCCATCCTCCACCTTTCCTACACCTTTGCTCTGGACTGCAAATGCAGAGCAGTGCAGGGGGGGCTGCAGTGCCTCGTATCTGTATGAAGGGAGCTGTTTATTTTCCTCTGGCTAAGCCGATGCCTGGAAGGTCAGGGCCTCACTGATGTGTCAGTCACAGGTAATTAGGGTTAACGGCTCAGTGTGCCTTTATGTGGGGTGTGTGAGGGTTACTGTTCTCCAGCCTGGGCGCTTCCTGTTTCCAGGCAGCTGGAAAAGTCCAGGGCTCTGAAAAAGGTCTTTATTCCAACCCCATGCCCCTTCTTGCTACTGGGCAATTGGGAGCAATCCTCCCCACCTCTGCCTGCCTGAGGTGTGGGTGCTTCTCCTCGAGGCGTGGGGGGCCTTCATTTTCCCTCCCTGCTTCTCCTGACCACAGGATTTGTAGTGAGAGAGAACAGCAGCATCTCGTGTGCACTGTGTGAGCTGTAGTGTTGCTCTGCTCCTCGGGGTGGGTCTGAGTGTTGAGGTGTTCCCAGGTGATGGAGCGTGGAGCACTGGATCCGGCCGGGCTGTGAGCCTTGCTTGAGCACGGCTGGAGGCTGCTGCTTCTGCTAAGCAGGGAGTACAGAAACATCTGTGGCCCTGAGATGGTATGAGTGAGTTTGGGGGAGATCTCTGGAGACCTGATGTGGGGAAGCTGCCTCTGGCTGGCTCACTGCACTGGGGGGTTACTGTGATTCATGGTTTGGGGCCCAGAATGGGATGAGGATGCAGCTGGCTTGCAGGAGACAGTGATGCCTCAGGCAGGAGGGTTGTGGACCAAACCAGGCTGTTTTGGCACTGTGTCCTTGCCAGCCCTGGTGATTGTTAGGTCTCCTGCAGAGCTGCTGGGAGCCATCGTGTCCCTAAGAAGCCACCAGAAGGCTGCCTGTTCCCAGGGCTCCTCTGAGCATCCCCTTCCACCCCAGGAGCAGGGAGAGTACTCGTACTGTGCAGGGCAGGAGCAGCTCTGAGCCCATTCCCCCTGTCAGTCTGGGCCGCGTGTGGAGTGCCAGTGTGCTGGGTTCACGTGGGGATCTGTAGCTCTTTATGTGGCCCAGAGAGCTCTCTGAACATCTGCACCAGATGTGCTGAGCACAGAGGCAACATACAACCAGCAGTCTGTTTGGGGCTGGAGGGTACTGGAAGGTGTCCTGAATGGTTGCAGCCCCAGCTGTGCTGGAGCCCTCCCTCACCCCTGGCTGCTGAGGAGTAACTGTGCTGCAGGAGCAGCCTAAAGCCTCAGCGTGGGGCCCTGGCCCTCCTCCCTGAGTGCCCAGGGGACAGCAGGGCCACAAGAGCCACTGGCCCTGCATCTGGTTCCTATCAGCAGTGATCCCACGTGGGGACAGGCACTCGCTGCCATTCTGTGCACATAGCCCCGTCTGCACGCACAAAGAGCTGCATTATGTGGCTGGCAGCAGGCACGCTGCTGTGGTTTCTTACATAAGGAAGGTGTTCTGTTTGGACTGCAGGACTGCCCTGCACCCACCTCTTGCCTCTCCCACATTGGTGTGGGAGCATGTGGTGCTCTCTGGGGCTGACAGCTCCCAGCCCTTCTCAGAGTGGTGGCACAGCTGAGCCGTGGGGGGACCTGTGGTCGTGGTCCGTAAGGCACTGGGATAATGTCTTACCCTACGGGGCTGGGGGAAGCAGGAGTGCTGCAGGTGATGGGCACTGGTGCTTGGAGCACCTTTGCAGAGCACTGTGTGGCCCTGCCAGCCTGCATCCATTCAGCTGCCAGCACAGCAGAAGCGAGTAGGTTAATTTCCCAGGGCTTTTAGTGATGATTAATTGAGACTGAAGATTGAACTGGGAGGGAGACCTGTGGGAGCAGAAGCGTGGCAGGAGAACGCTTCATCTGTCAGCAGCTGTGTGCTGCAGAGTAAGAGCTGACAAAGCGTGGTGCTGCACAGAGGCTCCGTGTTTGCCAGAGCATAAACTTCCATGAATGAATGAATGGAGGTGAGGAACAGCCGCAGTGCTGCAGGGACTGGGCCACCCCATGGCACTGGGTTCCCCGGGGGACTGCGTCCCTGTGGTGTCCGGCAGCAGTGGGGCTGCCAGGGGAAGAGCCCCATCCCAAACTTGAAGGTTCTCCTTTAAAGATGTATGAGAAGAAACCAAACAAAAAACACACGGGACATAAAGCTGCTCCTGAGTGAAGTGTCTGACTTTCCTACTTTGTGCAGGAAGTCAGGGATCTGTGCTCCCAGTGACGCCTGTCACCAGCACACAGCCTGCTGCAGCACCCCTCCCCTGCTCTGTGTCCCTGTGTGGACCTGCTGTCGTACTGTGCTGTAAAGAAAGCTTGAACTTCTGTGGCTGAGCAGTGCAAGGAGGCAGCTTACTAACCCACCAGATACAACTCTGTGTAATAAGTTGACTTTTAATTACTGATGGCCCACTGGTCCCTGGGGAGCCCGTATGGGTTAACACACTGTGTGGGCAGTGCTGGGTCCCTGATGCTCCTTCCAGCTGAGCCCCTCTACATAGCCCGGGGTTCCTCCACGTCTCCTGCTGGAGCTGCTCTGCCCAGTGCAGGAGCTGTGCAGTGCAGGCGTGGAGAGCAGCAGGCTCTGGTTGCTGCTGGGGTTTGGGCTGTGCCCTGCTGGGGTTTGGGCTCGCTGCCTGCACGTACCAACTGTGATTGTCTCTTCCAGGTGGGAGCAGCGGGAGCTGCCAAATGGTAGAGTCTACTATGTAGACCACAACAACAAGACCACCACGTGGGAACGGCCGCTCCCGCCGGGGTAAGGGGCCCAGGGCAGGCGTGAGGCATGGTGAGCTGGGAGCTCTGGGTGGGCACACTCAGACATGTGCTGTGTGCCCCAAGCCTGGAGCTGGACTGCCTCTGCTCAGTGGGGTCTGTGTTCTTACTGCCCTGGGGTCTGCACGTCCTCCCTCGTACGATGCTGCACAGCTCTGTGAAACCCGCAGGAAGATCTTTGCAGAACTTGTATTTGTGGGGGAGGTCGTCCTTTCGTTTGCAGGGTTACACAGGCTGCAAGTAGCCCTCAGGGCCCGTGCATTTTCCAGAAGCTTGTTGAGTTCTCACCTCCTCTCTGTGCCCCAGAAACAGAGAAGTCAGTACAGCCAAGCTGCTGCTCTCTGGGCTGGGTTAGCTCACGGCTGGAAGGAGTGCAGTGCTTCACAGCCAGCATAGCAGTGAGCGTGAAATACAAACCAGTCCTGGGAGCTCCGGGTCCCTGTGCTCACACGCTGCTCTCGGTTGAGCTGTGATTGCTGCAGCCCTCTCTGCTGCTTGCTGGTCCTCCAACAGCTTTAAATCTGCTTGGAGTTCAGAGGGAGTCTGTTTCCAGGAGGGAGGAAGGTTTGGGAGGGCCCCAGGTGCTGCTTCTCTCCTATCCTAGAATCACAGTCACAGTGCGATTGGGTTGGAAGGGACCTCACAGCCCTCAGTCCTATCCTATGCCCCCTCCACTCCAGCTGCCCAGGGCCCCATCTGTGGCCTTGGACACCTCCAGGGATGGGCACCCCTGGCTCTGGGCAGCCTGTGCCAGTGCAGGTGTTTGCTTGGTGCCTTGCCCGTGCTGGGTGCCAGCCTTCCTGGGAGCATGTGTACTGCATCTCAGTCCAGCAGGCTTCTGTGTGCCCTTGTGGTAGAGCTTACCTTGTGCTGAGAAGCACTTCCACCATGAGCTTGGTTGTGCTGGAGCTGGCAACGGAGCCCCTGCATTGGAGGGCAGTGTTTAATCTTGGGAGAGGAACCAGAGAGCACATGTGGGAGGTCAGTCCACGCTGTCGTTCCCATGGGGGACCTCAGCCCCAGCAGCACTCAGTGTTCCTCCCTTGGAGTCTGCTTTTCTCACCTGTATTTCTGGAGGGTGCTGATCCTGTGGAGTGTTTCTGAGCCCCTGTGCTTTCACACAGCAGTAGCACTGAGTCGTTGTGTGGTGGGTCTGGGTCTGTGCTGGTTGTCACTGCTGTGCTTTGGTGTACCGGACCCTCTGTGTCCTGAAGGGCTGTTAGCAGCGTGATGCCATGCCCGGGGCTCTGGGCAGCAGCAGAAGGGGTGCTGGAGGAGGTGGGGCGGTGTTGTGCCCACCAGTAGGGTGTGGAATCCCTTGGAGAAGGAGGCATCCGACCCCAGGAGCACCGAAACGGCTGCAGGTGCCCAGGGAGCCCTTTTCCTGGTGACAGATGGTGACATCTTCCATGGTGTTTCCAGGTGGGAAAAGCGTGTGGACCCCCGAGGCCGCTATTACTACGTGGACCACAACACCCGCACCACCACGTGGCAGCGCCCCACGGCCGAGTACGTCCGCAACTACGAGCAGTGGCAGTCCCAGCGCAGCCAGCTGCAGGGAGCCATGCAGCAGTTCAGCCAAAGATTCCTGTACCAGGTGAGAGCCAGGGGCTGCGTGGCAGCAGGAGGCAGCAGCTGTGTGCCTGCGGTGCCCATGGCATGGACGCTGCTGCCCGGGCAGCCCCTCCAGGCCCCGTGGAGGGAGCTTCTCTCCTGTGGTCCCACGCTGTCGGTGTGCTGTGGCAGGGGCAGGGGAGGGGGCTCCTGCTGTGGCTCTGAGCCTGCCACTGCCTTCCCCAGCAGGAACCTTTGGAGCCGCTCCAGAGCTGTGCGACTCAGCCTGGCTGGGTTCTGTGAAGTGCAGAGGGAGGGACTCGCACTCCAAATTTAGCCCGATGAAACGATTGTACTTCTCATTTCGAGCTTTCTCCTGCCAGCAGCGATGGCTCCTGCGCTGCCTCCCTCCCTGCTGGGGCTCTGTGCCTCACTTTGCCCTCCTGGTGGTGTGGAGCCCTCTCGAGGCCGTGCTGCAGTGGGGTCCCTCTGCAGCGCACTGCCTGGTTGCAGTGCTGTGTGCACGGAGGGGTCCCATGGCACAGGGCTGTTCCTGGGGGCTGTGGATCATAGAGCTGCTGACTGCTGGCTCCCCGGGGCCCTGCGCTGAGCTCTCATCTCTCTGCTCTGTTTGTTTGAATTGGTTATTTTTAAGGCCTTGGATGTTCCCCAGCTGCATCTCTGGGCTGGGAGTGAAGGAGCTGCCCGAGGTGTACTGTGCTGTGCCAGGGCTTCTCTGCTCATCCTGGTGCAAGAGGAGAAGCCGAGAGGCGTGGGCTGCTCCAGCCCTGCTGCACCCCAGAGCATCCCCAGGGTGCTGGGCTGACCCCTGGGTAGTGGTGCCCATTCTGGGCATGCAGAGGACCTCGACACCCCCAGTGGTGGCTGTGCCCTGTCCCCATGGAGGTGTGGGGCTGGGATGTCGACCCCTCTCTTGAAGCTGGGCTTCAAGAGCTGCGATGAAGCAGCCTTATAATAACAATGCATTTCGTATTGAACCCTGAAGTCATCTCCGACTCCTTCTACCCTGAATCACCTGGGGCTGCGCTCCGTCCCCGGAGCTGTGGGCTACTGCAAAGCAGGGTGCAGTGCCTGGTCAGGGCTGGGTGGGGCTGCCCACCCAGCACAAGAAAGGTGCTTTGTGCTGCCCCGACCTGCGGGGCCTGGGGGGGCCGGGAGCCGCCTGTCTGCACAGCCATGAATGTGCCCTCAGTGCAGCGCATCCCGGCCCTGCGCTGCCCGGGAGGAGGGGGGTGCGGGCCCCGCCAGGAAGCGCTGGGCGTGGACAGGGCTTGTGGGAATGATTTCATTGGAAAGGCCTGCGATATTTTTTCCCTCTTGTGTGTGGTTCTTGGAGGAGGCTGGAGGTGTATCTGCTGGGGAGAGCCGCTCGGGCCAGCAGGAGCGGAGCGGCCGCGCACATCTGGAGCTGCGACGTGGTCCCGCTGCTCCCCGTGCTGCCCCCAGCCTCTGTTTAGGTTGTGTTGGGTTTTTTTTCCTCTATTTTTTTTTTAACGCCCCCCTGAGTGTGCAAATGTTTTGTTGTTTTTTTGGGGGGAGGTTTTTTTTTTTTTTTTTTTAAGCTCTTTGGGAGCCGTGGGCCAATGGGAGGCGAGTGGGAAGCAGGGCTGTGCGCTCCCCTCCGTCTGCTCCTGCCTGGCCTGGCCCTGCTTTTCATTTTGTGTTTTGCCCTCTCTCATCTCTAGCCGTCCGGCGCCCCGTCCGACAATGATCCTCTCGGCCCCCTTCCTCCTGGCTGGGGTAAGTACGCAGCCCCTCACCCTCCCCTGCCCTGCCCCACTGCTTCTGAGATGCTCTGTGCATCTGTGTGTCCATCCTGTGTCAGCGTGTGACCCATCTGGGGACGCAGTACTCCCCGTGCTCTGCTGTACGCGGGGCTGTCTGCCCACAGTTACCTCCATCTCTGATTTGAAATCCAGCTTTTTTCCCATTTTTTTTTCCACCTTTTTTCTCTTTTCCTGGAGAAGTTCCCAGCTCTCTCTCTCTCAGCTACTGAATGCAGAAGTGTTTGTGGTTGTTCTTTGGACTGGGGCAGAGAACAGGGATCCAACTCCTCGCTCGGCCCTGGAGCCCTCGAGCTCTGCCTGCTGCCACGCAGTGCCCCTGCAGTGCCCTACCCCGGGCACAGCGGGATGGCAGCACTGTCCTCGTGTCCTTGTGCTGCATGCAGAGCGTGGGGGGACCTCGGTGTATCTGAGCTGGCAATCAGGGTGGTGAGGGTCCAGTGACATGGAAGTGACGTTGATGGGAGCTGAGGGATGCTGAGGAGTGCCAGGGTGTTTTAAAGGAGCCCAGAGTGCAGAGGGCCCCTCTCCTGAGAGGGGCATCCCTGCAGGAGTGTGGGCTGGGGTGTGGGGGACTGCCCTGCCTCTGTGTCTGCACCCAGGCAGATGGACGGGGTGCCTGGAACCAAGAGCAGAAGTGCTGAAGCACCCCATCACCGTGCCTGGTGGGGCTGGGGGCAGGAGTGTCCCATCGCTGTGTTCCCTCCCACAGCCTGAGAGCGGGCGGGGGGACAGGGAAGGGACAGGTTGTGCGTGCAGGGTGTCCCTCCCAGCATGGAGTGGGGCTGCACTGGGTGTACATGTGGGGATGGGGACACAGCCAGCAGAGCAGGCAGAGTGATGGGCAGCAGTGTTTGTTTTATGGCTGTGTGCAATGGAGAGAGATGTGTTTGTGCGTGTGGAGGCAGTGGGGCTGTGCAGGGGGAAAGCATTGCTGGGGTTGTGCCCCTGGGGGCCCTGGAGAACTGGGCCTTCTCCAGAGGCACTGCAGCATGGAGAAAATGTAATTTTAAAAATAATTACTTCTAATTCTGCCTTTTCCAAATGTGCTGTGGCAGTGGAGGTGGAGTGGTCTGACAAACACTGGGAGGGGAGGGCTGTTCCTGGGGCACTGGTGCCTGCAGTGCTCCAGCTATCGCTTCTCCTCTGCTTCCTCCTAGAGAAGAGACAGGACAACGCGCGGGTGTATTACGTGAACCACAACACGCGGACCACGCAGTGGGAAGACCCTCGCACGCAGGGGTAGGAGCCCACGGGAAGAGCAGGGGGTGATGCTTGTGGTGGGGCACCAGGCACTGAAATGTGGTTGTGAGGGTGCTCAGCCCCACAGACTGGGGAGCTGAAAGGGGGAGCGTGGTCCTGGAGGTGGGAAAGTCCGAGGCAGTCTCCAGGGACAGTGACACAAAGCAGGGGAGAGGTGCCCGAGGTGGCAGGGTGGTGACCCCAGATCTGCGTGCAGGATGATCCAGGAGCCTCCTCTGCCTCCTGGCTGGGAGATGAAGTACACCAACGAGGGCGTGCGCTACTTCGTGGACCACAACACACGCACCACCACCTTCAAGGACCCACGGCCAGGATTTGAGTCTGGGTACGTGCTCAGAGCTGCGGCTTGGATTGCTCGTTGTCCCCCTGTGTGGTCACAGGGTGGGCAAAGCGGGGCTTTGTGGTGGGGGTGCTGAACGTTGGGTGTAGGTGGTTGCAGGGCCGTGCAGTGGGGTCAGCTCCCACCTGTGGGCATGGCAGTGTGTGCTGGAGCTGCACCCCGAGCCCACCACGCTGGTGCTGCTTTTGTAGGAGCAAGCAGGGTGGATCACCAGGTGCATATGACCGAAGCTTTCGCTGGAAGTACCACCAGTTCCGCTTCCTCTGCCACGTGAGTAGTGCAGCTGAGGACGGCTGAGCCCACGGGGCTGGGGGTGCTCGTGGGTGGGCTGCTGGTGCAGGGCTGCCACGCCAGCCCACGCACGGCCTCATCTCTGTTCCTTGCAGTCAAATGCCTTGCCCAGCCACGTGAAGATCAGCGTTTCCCGACAGACTCTCTTTGAGGACTCCTTCCAGCAGGTGGGGGCTGTGGGGCTGGCAGAGCCCTGGGGGGCACGGGGCTGTCCCCCTTTGAGCATCCCATGGTGATGTGCTCTTTGCCCCTCTGTAGATCATGAACATGAAGCCCTATGATCTGCGCCGCCGCCTCTACATCATCATGCGTGGTGAGGAGGGCCTGGACTATGGTGGCATCGCCAGGTGAGCGTGGGGCCACGTCTGCTATGGGGCAAGGTGAGCCCCCCGTGGCATGGGGCCTTGTGGTAGCGGGGCTCAGGGTCCCCAGCCCTCCTGTGGTGCCTGCTCAGGCAGAGGAGGTGAGAGCAGTGAGTTCTGGAAGGCATTGCCCTCCCTGATCCCTTGTGCAGGGAGGGCTGGGGGCCTAACTGGGCTCTCTGCAGCCCCTGGTGTGGAGTGGCCGTTTGTGATGGGCTGAGCTGCCTGCTCCCCCTGCAGCCTGTCCTGCAGGCAGGCACCAGTGCTTCTTGGGATGGTTGGTGTGTGCCAGGGCAAGTGTGGTGCTGCTGGCTTCCACCATCTACCCAGTGCATGGTGCTGCATGGCACTGCGCTGTGCCTTCAGCTGGAGGGGCTCTCCCTTGTCCCCGTGTCTCCTGGCCGTGGGTGTCAGGCTCGCTGGTGGGCCTTGCACTGCCTCTCCTGCCCCAGAACCTGTGCTGCAGTGTGCTCCCCACCTCCTCCTTCCCAGTGGTGCTGCCGGCTGTGGGCAGGGCTCCTGCTGCCTGTGTCTCTCTGTGTCCTGCCAGTGGTTTTACCCTATGGTAGGTTACGTCATGCTGTTCTACCACAGGGTAGAACCACGGACGGGATGCTGGGGCTGCCTCTGCGTCTGAGGACCGCCAGCAGCGGGGAGCAGCGTGAGGGCTGCTCCTGTTCTGCACTACTCGGGGTGGGAAATCTGGGGGGGAAGGGGAGGGTTGTGGATAAGGATAGCTGGTGCTTGTGGGCACTGTGTGTGTGTGTGCACAGGCACGCATGCTCATGTTTGACAGCCTGGATTCATGCAGCAGGTTTTTCTTACTGATGTCTCCAAAGGTGCTTCGTGGCTGGGTCCTGGGCTGCCCAGGGCTCAGTGCTTGCCCCATGCCCCAAGGAGCTGAGCTCTGTGCAGCTGTGCTCCAGGGACATGGGTCTGTTCCCACTGCTGGGACAAAGCCTCCCCCGGCAGCCCCAGGTTCTGATGTCTGCTCACCACTGTCCCCTTCCTCTTGCCCAGGGAGTGGTTCTTCCTCCTGTCCCATGAGGTGCTCAACCCCATGTACTGCCTCTTTGAGTATGCTGGCAAGAACAACTACTGCCTGCAGATCAACCCCGCCTCCTCCATCAACCCCGACCACCTCACCTACTTCCGCTTCATCGGCCGCTTCATTGCCATGGTAAGAGCCCGGGGAGCTCTGCCCAGCACAGTCACCCTGCCGAGCACCTTGATGCTCAGTGTGTGCCACGGCAGCATGAGCTGACACTGCGGGGCTGGGGCTGGCCATGATGTTGGGGTCCCAGTTTCCTGGGGCTGTTTGCTTGGCTGCCAACCCTGATGCTGTCAGCTCTGCAGCTCTGGGGCTGTTTTTAGCCTCAGCAGTATGAGGTTTTCCAGCTGCCCCTGCCTCATTCCTCCTGTTCTCACCCTCCCCAGGGCTCAGTGGGCACGGGGCTGCAGTGATCCTGGATGGGGCAGGGTCTGCCCAAAATGCTGCGCCCTGCCCAGGTCCCCCTGCCCTGCCCTGCCCCGCGCCTCGCAGGATCCCAATAAAACTCCAGACTATTACTCACCGCTGGGCTGTTCTAGACAAGCGTCTGCATTATTTTTGGCTGCCTTTGCCTTGGGGCTCCTGGAAGCCAGGGATTCAGGGAAGCCACGGCAGAGCTCTGTTTAAACAAGTGCTCTTAATAGAGCTGCGAGGGGAGAAGGAGATGCGGTGGAATTCATGCTGGGGAGGGGAAGGGGTTGCGGGCCCCGTGCTGTGATTCCAGCCCTGGTCCCCCTGACCCCCCATCCCCATTCCCTGTAGGCTCTGTACCATGGGAAGTTCATTGACACCGGCTTCACGCTGCCCTTCTACAAGCGGATGCTGAACAAGCGGCCCACGCTGAAGGACCTGGAATCCATCGATCCGGAGTTCTACAACTCCATCATCTGGACCAAGTGAGTGCCTCACACTCAGGGGCTGTGCAGGGGGCGGCAGTGCTTTCCCCCCCCCCCCTCCCCCCCCAATCGTGGCCCCTCACGTCCCGGTGCTGTCTGCAGGGAGAACAGCTTGGAGGAGTGTGGCCTGGAGCTCTACTTCATCCAGGACATGGAGATCCTGGGCAAGGTGACCACCCATGAGCTGAAAGAGGGCGGCGAGAGCATCCGGGTGACGGAGGAGAACAAGGAGGAGTACATCATGTGAGTCCAGTCCTGGTGCCCCATTGGGTACTTGGCTTCAGGGCAGTGCTGGGTGGGAGCATGGGGCTGGGGACGTGGCCACTCCTTGGCTACGTGGCTTTGACAAGTCCGGGCTGGCACGGTGCTGCACTGCGGTCTGGCTACCTGTGGTCTGGGCAGCTGCCAGGGCCCTCAGAGGAGAGGAGAGGGGAGAGAGCCTTGTCCCATGCTGCTCTCTGACCTGTGCATTGTGAGGCTGCTGGGGCCACAGTGGTGCTGTTGGTGGTCACCCAGTGCCGACTGCTTTGTACTCTGAGCCTTCTGCTGCTTGTGGGAGGGAATTGTGGAATCACAAAGGCTGAAAAAGATGGTGAGGAGAGCCATGGTGCTACCCATGGACCCATCTGCCTTCACAGGCTGCTGACGGACTGGAGGTTCACACGGGGGGTGGAGGAGCAAACCAAAGCATTCCTGGACGGCTTCAATGAAGTGGTGCCACTCGAGTGGCTGCGGTACTTTGATGAGAAGGAGCTGGAGGTGAGCAGGCCCTGCTCCAGGCGGGTCTGGGATGGGATTGTGGTGCCTATGGGGTGTGTGGGCTCTGCTTAGTCCCTGACACTCTGATTTCACCTATTAGCTCAGAGGTGTGCCCACCCGAGGCAGCAGGGGCTGTGTGTTGGGTCTCTTGGTGAGAACTTCTCATCAGAGGCAAGGAATTCCCTTATACACCTCTGTTGCTTGAGCTTGTGCCTTGCACAGCCCCAAAGGAGTCAGTGCTATGAACTGCAAGCATGGGGCTGTGTTTCCATCCCCCTGACTGTCCTCTGTCCCCAGCTGATGCTGTGTGGCATGCAGGAGATAGACATGAACGATTGGCAGAAGAACACCATCTACCGGCACTACACCAAGAACAGCAAACAGATCCAGTGGTTCTGGCAGGTGAGCCCCAGAGCCTTCGTGGGCCGTGCTCGGGGCCGGGTACTGCCTGAGGCTGTGAGGTGATGGGGATCCTCCTCCCTGTGCTTGCAGGTGGTGAAGGAGATGGACAACGAGAAGAGGATCCGCCTGCTGCAGTTTGTGACTGGGACGTGCCGCCTGCCTGTCGGGGGCTTCGCAGAGCTCATCGGTGCGTGGCCGTGCAAAGGGTGGGCAGGGAGGGGGGACAGGGCCGTGCCTGGCTCTGGTCACTGGGGCCAAGTGTTTGTGTTGCCATTCCAGTGGGGCAGTGATACAGCTGCAGTGACATCTGAGTGAGGCAGTGTGCTTGGTTGGTGCTGTACTGAGACAAATTCCTTGGTCGTAAACTGTGCTGCTGCAGTTAATTTTGTCAGCCCAGTTTGTAATCTCATTTTGAATGAGATTTGAGTGGTTTTTTTTTTTTTTTTTTAGTGTCTTTACAGTAAAGGTGTGACAGAGCACCAGAACAGATTGCTTGGAGAGGTTGTAGGTCTCCTTCTATGGAGATGAACTGAAGACCTGCCTGGACACCCAGTTGTGTGACCTATAGTAGGGAACCTGTGATTCTGTGATTCTTTTTTATTCAGTTTTAATTTTTTGTACCATGAAACTTCTTTTCTGGAAAACCGTAGTGTGGCATTGCTGTGTGCCTGCCCTTTAATTTGCTGCTCCTTGGGGCCCGTAGCAGCCTGCCCATGGTTTTCCTGGAGCTGATGTGTACCAGCTAACTTAACCCATTCGGTTATCCTTGCTGCCATATCAGCCTTTTTCCAACCCCTGAGGCCTGCCCAGGGTTAACCATTTGTTGAAAGCAGCCTCAGTGACTCAGACCTCCTGGGCCAGGTCCCTGGAGCACGGACTGCTCGGTCCTGTGGTGCTGCAGATGTGTGTTCAGTGCTCTCTGCTGCACCACCCAGCTTGCACTCTGTGCTGTGTTGCTGCACACTCTGGGAAACACTGTGTCCTGCTTTTCCTTTGGACGCACATCCTCTCTGTAGGAGGCTCAGAACGAGCTCTGAGTGCAGCTCTGGTTTTGTGCCCCCACGTGCTGTGGGATCGTAGGGCTGAGGCACTCTGCTGGCTGCAGGGCTGGGTCAGAGTGCTTTTCCAGCTCTTGGTCACGTAATGAGATCTGCTCTGCTTCTCATTAACAGGCAGCAACGGGCCTCAGAAATTCTGCATTGATAAAGTTGGCAAAGAGACGTGGCTGCCTCGGAGCCATACATGGTAAGTGGCTGTTGCGTGACGCTGCGTGGGGCACATGAGGACAGCTGCTGTGACCCTGCGGGGCTGCATGGGGCCCTGGGTCCTTCCTCCCCTGGGATGGAGCTGTCGGGGGGGACCTGTGCGAGGGGCCGCTGTGTTGGGAGCAGAGTGGCAGCGGGGCTGGGCTCCCTGCCCTGCTCACAGCACCCTGTCTCACCAGCTTTAACCGCTTGGATCTGCCTCCCTACAAGAGCTACGAACAGCTGAAGGAGAAGCTGCTGTATGCCATTGAGGAGACGGAAGGCTTTGGCCAGGAGTGATGGAGCCGTGCTGCTCTCCCAGCGGCTCCGGCGGTGCTCGCAGCGCTGCTGCCTGTTGGGATGGTGTGGACTCTGTTCTCTTGTTCCTGTGTGAGGTCTGCACACACAGCCCCGGGGAAGCATCCACGCGTCCCTCCCAACCCAAACTGAAATTGGGATGGGGAAGTGGGGGCAAAAGTCTGGCCCTACTCAGCCTGGGGCTGAGGAAGGACCAAGCCCAGCCTTGGGCACACAGTGTGCACCACGGCTCCCGGCCCCTCGCTGGGACACTGGGGGACGTGGGTCCTGCAAGGGGCTGTGGGCTGTGCTCCCTGTCCCAGAGGCTGCTCCACGTTACTGGGGTTGTCCCTGCTTGGAGAGGTGTGGAAACCGCTGTGCACCTGGAAACGGATGGGAGCAGCTTCTGACTGATGTGCTGAAGCCAATCCCCAGTGTTCTCTGCAGTTTGTTTTGCCCTTCTCCCTGTAACATTACCCCCCCCCCCCGCCTTCCCCTGTGGCACAGGGCCACCGATGGACCCCTGCCCTGACTTAAGGTGCCAGGCTGGGGCTTTTCCCAGACTTAGTTAAGATCTGGTTTAGGTGTAGACTATTCCCCCCCCTCATTTTTTTTCAGCCTTCCTGTGGTGTTTCAGTAGATACATTGAGGATGAGAAGTGGCTCTTGAGCTGACTCAGGTGCTCATAAAGATGTGTTTGGGCCCTATCCTGCTCCCAGCAAAGTACTGGGCCTGGCACCATGTTGCACCTTGCTGCTGTGTTTTGAGGTGCCAGGGTGCAGTATTTAAAGCAAGTGTTGAGAGCTGGTGCTCTGCAGTGTGTGTGAGGCTCCCCCATCCCCATCCTGGAGCAGCCCCCACCCTCTGTGCTGTGCCAGGAGCTTCCAGAGCTGTGATAAGGGCAGGATTGGGCCCTGTTCTGCCCAGGGTGAAGGGTTGTGTGTCCCCTGTGGCTCTAGGCCCGGGCCCTGGTGAGCAAGCATTGTTGTGTGCATATCTGTACATAAATGAAATCGTGGATACAAAGCCCTCCAGCAGCTTCTGCCCGATAACCGGAGCGTTTTGTACTGCACCATCCTGCCTCAGTGACGCGGATTTCTTGTGCAATAAAAGACAAGCAGCTGCCGTGGTGCGTGTGCCTGGCTGGTGTCAGTGCAGAGCAGCCCCTGCAGATGGCTGCAGGTTTGGGTACAGGGTCTGCCCTGCGGGCTGCCCCCTTTCAGGGGCTGTGGCCCCGAGGTTTTCATGCGTACATAACATTGTGTTTTTCTGTGTGCACATTGGCGCCTTCCTCGTGTTGAGGGCTGGCTGGGCACAGCTCCTGCCTGCCTCCCCCAGCCTGTAATCACAGTTAAAAATGGCTCTGGGATGGTTGGCTGGCCGTGGTGCTGTGGCTGGGTGCCTGCAGCTGGGTGCCATGATGGACGTGCCCCCTGTCATTAGTGGGTTGGGGGTGGGCACGGCTGGCAGCAGCACGGTGGCACCGCCCTCACGGGGCTGTGGTGCCACTGGGGCTTGGATGCTGTCATCCTGTGTGTGGTGCCAGGCCACAGTGCTGACAGCTGTGAGGCAGCAATGGAAATCAGGCACATGAGAACAGCATCCCTGGGAATTGCAGCTTCTGGTTTAAAAAAAGAAAAAAGAAATCCAACACAGCAGAACTAAATAAGCCTGCTATTCACACCACCAGGGGCCAGCCAGCATCCCATAATTTTGCCATCACTTTGCTTTTCAGCAGCTTTTGCAATGGGTTTTTGTTTCTTCTACGGACTGTACTTGTGCTGCAGTGTGGGAAACTGCTGCCAGTACTGCCCAGCCCACCCCCAGAAATTCGTTTGCTGTGGGGCCTCCTGTGGGTGCACTGCTGTCCCCTGCCCCCCAGCTGTATCCCATACAGCAGCGCCTGCCCCTCTGAGTCCATCCACACAGCTGTATCACAATGAATGCAACAACAAGAGTATCAAAGCAGCAAGAAGCAGAGCACTGCTCACTGCAAAGGGAAAGAACCCAGCAGCAAAGTGACTTAGTTTACAAGATTTTTTAATTTACAAATAAAAAAACTACACATTTTACTTTTTCTCTTTTTTCTCCTCTTTCTTGACATCACTCTTCTCCTTGTCCTTCTCCTTCTCATCTTTCCTCTCCTTTTTACTCTCTTCTTTTTCCTGTCCTTCCTTCTTCTCTGCATCCCTGTTGGCAATCTTGTTGTTGATGAGGTTGTGCAGGGCAACCACGGAGCGGATGAGAGAAGCCAGGTAAACCACCACCATCTGGTCATTGGTCTTCAGGTAGAAGGCCTTGACAAATTCTTGCAGATTGACATCTGGAAGCAGGTTGAAGACATCCTGAAGGTGGTAAATGATCTGGTGATTGATGGGGAGCTTGCCCATGGCTACTTTCTCGAGGTAGCTCCTGATGTCCAGAAGCTTGGAGTTCAGTCCCTTCAAGCCATGGACCTGATTTGTGATCCGCTGGGACAGAGTGCCCACCGTGGTGTCCTTGATGTCTCTGAAACATACATAACAAAGATTCGACGTTAGAATGCTTGCTGCATGCGCACAGCTGTGCTGTTCACTACGAGGCCTTTCCTGTTTAAAAAGAACAGCCGTTGCACGAGCAGATGAGGCACAACTAAACAGGACTCTTCAAGTCAAAGAACAAGATCGAACTGATCTACGTACAAAGCATATCTAAAATAGGTCACTGCTGGATGCTTTTGTGCAGAATGCTGTCCTTGGAATAGTAATAACGGCAGTTAGAGTTTGCATGAGGTGACTGCTCTTTTCCTGGCTGGCAAGCTTTGCCAGTTTGTCAGCTGCAGCTCCAGCAGCCACACTCCCACTCAGCCCTGCTCTGTGAGGTCTGCAGGGGCTGAGATGGCTCCAAACCACGATATTCCAGGGCTCAGAAACGATGACAGTGTAGCTGTCATCATCGGATGGAGCTTCAGTTACGCTTTTCACTAGCAGCGACTGAACATGCCAAGCAAGACTGCTAAGAGAACACACTCTTTCAGAACGTAAGCAGCATGTTTCACGAGCTCTGCATTTCCTCCAGGATGCTGGCACTGGGAGATGCCAGATGGACCACGTTCCCTGCTGTGCAAGTCTCACAAGAAAGCTCTCATCTTAAAGGTGTGTACCGTAACAAGTGCTCAACGCCAACTTCCTCTGCCTCCTCAGCTCCGATCTCGCTCGTCACGTGCTCGAACGTCTTGGAGGTTGGAGTGCCATCCTTTGAGGTGCACAAACACAATGAGACAGGGTTAGGCTGAGCACACAGCTGACTACAGGTACAAAGAGATGGGCTGGCTCGTACAGACGCTCACCCACAAACAGAGGGGCAATGGGAACAGTGCCAAAGAACTGAGTCCCGTTTGCATGACAGAATCAGGAAGAGGCAATGGGACAAATTAGGGCAAAACAGTATCAGGGGACAGACCCTCATCAGTGAATGCAACATCACCTATGCAGAGGGCAAATGAGAGCCATGGGATGTGTTCCTTTTGAAGAAAGAGGCATCCCAACACTCATCTTTCAGTGGAAATCCTTTTCTTAGGAAGGCACAGAAAAATCATAAGTACTCACATCATGAACTTCTTCAACTGAAATATAAGCTTCTGTAGGCAGTCCCAGGTCCTTTGGTTTCACATCAATGATCACCAACACCTTATGGGAAAAAAAAGCACAAAAACAAAACACAGAAAGCCAGGTTTTATTCAAGGGCTGGAACAAAACACCTTTGTGCTATAGGCTATGCACAGGTGTTAGCTCCAAGCACTGAAATAAAACATCCACAGCTGTCTGTTTAAAATACTTTGCTGTGAGATTTTCAACAAGTTCGATCAACAATTACAAAGCAGAGGCCAAGGATTCACAGGTCCTCCATTTAGGGAGAGAGAAACAAACCAACAAAGCACAGTACTTACAGAGTTTGGACAGTATCTCTTCATCAGTTCATTGATTGCAATGTCATTCTTGTGCAGTTTAGGGCCTGTGTGGTACCAACCAACTATTCTTTCTCTAGCTGAGCAAAACCAGAAAGGATTCTAAATCAGAACTGTGTAACGAGACAACAACAGAAGTATTTGGGTGGAGACTGAATTAGCAAATGAGGAATGTGACGCATGCAGAAGACGAATGTATGGCAGGGGAAAATGAATCAGGAGGCAAGACAGTGACATGGCTTGCAATGAAGACATCTTTACAGAAATAACTGCACTCCAACGTCCTTAATTAAACTAGACTATTTCATGTAATGCAGTATTTCATATCATACAGCAGCTGACAACCTGCAATTCTGGCATCCAAGCACACAAAAATTCTAGGAACAGGAATTGTTCCACAAATGCCTCAATCGTATCAAATCGTTCCCAGGGCAAAGAAAATTCATGAATTTGTGGGAGTTGAAGTTACGAAAGAACGTTCAACTCTACTGTCTCAAATGAAGTAGTGAAGAGCTGAAAACGTGAGTTTGTAATACGTGTAAATATTACATAAAAACAAAATATGATTTTTTTGTTCATAGGAAAATCAATTTCAGGGCAAATCTGTATAGAAGTTATAGAAGAGAAACACCTGTAACTCTTTCATTCTGAAGATACAGAGCTGTCAGGAGAGTTTGGAAAATCAGTAAGGTATGAATGAATGTGTTAAGAACACAAACTACTTGCACAAGTTAATCCATTAGCAACAGTGAAGCCACATGAGGAATTAGCATGGAGAGGCACCTTACCTGGGCACATCACTTCCTACTTAGCTATGAATGCACTTTCTCATGTGGACAAAGTTTTAAAAGTTTCTCAAAGTGCATCCATGACTGCAAGGCAACCTGAACTTACCGTTGACCTTCTTGAACATTCCATACATGTTCTCCAGATAGTCATGGTCCAGAAACCACACAGTATCATCCTTGTCGTCCTCATCAAAAGGTACTGGAAGTAAAATGGCAATATTTAAGAGTTTTTCTGACTGAAAGTATTTATAGAAGCTCCATGCTTTAGGATAGCTCTGGAATCTAAGGGTGATTGGATCTTGATCGTTTCCAACTGCTCTGCAGTGTTACACTGCAAAGGCAAAACTACAGTGCAGTTCTTTCTCCTAATTGCCAACAGGTTTAAAACTGAGGAATAACATGCAGTGTTCTGAAAGTCATCCTTGGTGGCCAACATCAAAGCATCAGAGGGAAATTCTCCCCTGCACAGCAGTAACTGCATGGTACACATACACATTTGATATGATAAACAGGATCCCAGCAGACTTTGCAGCTTGTTGATCAACAAAGAGCAAAAGGAGTTTTCACTGTAGGATGCATTTGATCAATGCTTTTACAGACTGCTGGAACACAGAGAGGCACTTTAGGAAAGGACCATTTACCACTGAGTAAAGGATGAGTTATTGTATTGGTTAGCGTGCATTCAGGGACACACTGCTGGCTTTGAGAATGCTCTCAGCATTTTAATTTACAGGAATATTAAAGCTTCAAAGTTGAAAGGCTGTCAGTACTAGCAAGAAAAAAAAAAAACCAAACCAACCAAACCTCTTTTCAACTCAAAGGGAAAAAACGATCCTCCAAAATTGGCAGAGAAAAACAGAAAAGGTCCTCACGTGGGAGAACTCCTTACAACTGTGAAACTCCATAAATAAACTGAGATATTTCTGCTTTGTCACAGAATAGTCCCACCGGGGAGGAAATGATGTAACTAACACAAACAGGTCAGTGAGAGCCATGCATTCAAAAATTACTCCTGATATCACATGGAAGTATGTAAGAGGAAATGATTTCAACACCAGTAACAACATGCCCAAAGGAGGAAGGAGTGCTTTAACTGGACAAAACACGAGGAAAAGAATCAAGGCTGAAACATACATTACAGCTTTCCCTGAGCAGTAACAGCCTCATCAGCACTGAGCAGTGATGTGTTTGTTCCACAGGCTGAGGCACGGAGTGCTCAGCAGAGGTCAGCACATCCAATGCAGCAAAACATTCAGCCGTGCTTCCAAAAAAGTTTACAGCTGCTGCTGGAAGATGACACATTGCACAACAACACTGCAGGGAGGCTGCAGGATGAGACAGGCTGCAGTGGGGCACTGCTGGCAGCGGGCAGCTCGCACAAGTTTCACAGAATCACAGGGGTTGGAAGGGACCTCTGCAGATTACCCAGTCCAACCCCTCCTAAAGCAGAGGTTCCCTAGCTTCGATACAGGGTGATCTGTACAGGCTGTGTAGCCCGGCAGGGTGGCTCAGGGAAGAGATGTGCAGTGCAGCCACTAAATCATGCTATAACAGGGATCAGATGCCCAACTCACCTGCAAAGCTGTTGGACACATCCAGGATCTTCTTCTGCCAGGAGCCCAGCAGCACGCCCACCACGCGCTTCTGGTTCCCAACCTTTCCTATTCTGAAGGGAAAAGGCCGTCAGCTCCCGCTCCAGAGCCCGGAGGCAGCGAGCCGGGGAGCTGCTCCTGCACCGGGCACGCCAAGCACCGCGGCTTCTGGTTCCTGACCCTTACAAAGGGCGTCCGGGCGCCCTCAGGACCGAATGTTGGAGCGCGGCTGCGGGGGACACTGCGGCCCAAACCGGGGACCCGCGCTGCCCCCCCAGCCGGCCCGGCCCGGCATAGCACAGCACAGCACAGCCCGGCCCGGCATAACACAGCACAGCACAGCCCGGCCCGGCCCGGCCCGGCGAGCCGCCGTATTTCCGCAGTGCCGCCGGCGCTCAGAGGGCCGCGCTCAGCACTGAGGCACCAACCCTTCCCTGCCCCCCGAGAGGTCCGCCCGCGGTCCGCTGCCGTCCGAGCGCCCGTTTTCCTCCTCCCGAGGACGAACCCCCCCCGCCCAGCGCGCTCCCTCTGCCCCAGGGCCTCGCCCGGCCCCGCAGCCCCGGTGCTCCGCAGCCCCGCGTCCGTCTCGGCGCGGCCCGGGCCCGTGACTCAGCGCGGCGGCGCCGCCGGCCGCGGCCCCACCTGTTGAAGTGATCGACGACGCTGAGCAGCACCAGCGGGTGCACCACCACGCGGTCCACCGCCAGCTCCGGCATGGCGTCCCCCGCCCGGCCCGCTCCGGCCCCGCGCCGCCGCCCGCCCGCTCCCCGCCCGCCGCAGGCCGCTCCCCGCCGCCAGGCCCCGCTCCCAGCCTGCCCCGCGGCGGGGCGGGGCCAGACCGCCATCTTGGGGAGGTCGGCGGAAGGCGGGCCCACTCCGCGCGGGCGCCGCCATCTTGAGGAGGTGCGGCGCGGCCGGCGCCATCTTGGGGAAGTGGCGTTGATCGTCGTGAGGTATGGGCGGGCCGGCAGGGGAGGGGGGTGGGCGGAGCGGGCGGCTCCGGCTCGGGGGGGCTCGGAGGGGGTCTCTGGTGGAGGTGGAGCGGTGCCGGGGCCGTTTCTTGGCGGCGGGGTCGGGCGGCGGCGCGGCCGCAGGGAGCCGCGGCGGTACGCGCCGTGAGGCGCCGTGCGGTGCGGGCCCGGCTCCCGCCTTTTCTCCCGTTTTTATTGGAAGGCAAACTCGTTGCCGAGCGCAATGGGAGCAATTTGCGCCCCCTCCGCACGGGTACGTTGTACTCTGCAACAGCGTCACGCGGCCGCCCTCATCCTACGCTCCCCACACGTGACTCCCCCGGCGCGCCTCTCCGCCATGCCCGCGCGGCCGCGCAGTGCCGGATGCCGCGGCCTCAGCGCCGCCCTCCGCCGCCTCAGCTCCGCCGGCCGCAGCGCGGCGCGCGCCCCCTCGTGGCGCCGCTCGGGCGTTACGCGCTCCGCCGCCGGCAGCGCTGCCCCGGGCCGGGAGTCCCGGCTGAGCCGGCGGAGGTTTCTTCCGGCAGAGGGAGACCTGTGACCGTGAGATTCAGGCGCAGGCGGCGTTCCCGCAGCTTGTTTTATCAATATACATACAGGAGTCTCGATGTTCAAATTAACTAGTTCAATAAGTAATTTAGCTCATTGATTTTTGGGCATATCCTAAGTGCCATTACAAGCTACGGATATTTTAAATGCCATTACCTAATAAAAGGTGCTTAAAACATTCCTTCTATTGATTTTATTACTGCTTTATTTTGCTCTCTTGGTTTAAAATCATTTTAACCGCTCCGTAATCAAGAAGAAATATATCGTTGGTGAAATAGAGTCAATTTCCTAAAAACCTTTGACATCGTTAAATAAGGAATTAGTTGTTAAATCATGTCAGGCAATAACCGAGGGACAGAAAAGATATAAAATTTGGAGCGGTGGGCCAGCGTACCGTAAGCTGCTCTGACCTTTGGCATTCAGACTGTATGTGACAATCACACTTTAATTCTGTTCTTGATTCTTACATCAGTCAGAAGAGATTTAAAACCTCAGCGTGCCAGGAAGGTTGTTGAAGGATAACGGAGTACGATCTAGAGACAATTAAGGGGCGTTTTAATGACCCGCTGTGACTTTTTGTTAAAATTACTCTCTAACTTAGCACGTTTGAAGTTTCATTTGCTGGATTGTATTGCTGGTAGTTTAGTTATTGATGTTACACACAAAAGGAGTAAATTGAGTCTGCTCGTAGGGATTTCAGTTACTTCCCTTCCCAGCTCTTTTGACTTGAGAAGATTATCAGCATTATTGAGCTAATCAGTTGGTGGATGGAGACTGGGAATACGGGCAATGTGTTGCTTAACCAAAGAATTGAAAAGTAAGTAATGAATGTTGGTGCTCAATAAAAAACAGCTAATGAGTTGATTGCATCGATGCTTGATGTAATTTAACTGTAGACTGGCAAACATCAATACTTATTTATGATTTGACTGATGATTGCTGATCTGAAATGCAAAGTTTGGAGAGGTTCTGCTGTAAGGGAGCTCCTGGCAGCCATCCTGATGAGGAGGGGCTCCGGGAATGGAACGAGTGATTGCACCATCTCTTTTCTTCTTTTCATATACGACTTTTCAGGAGTTTAAGAAAAAATAAATTGTCGAAAATAGTTCAAAAGTAAAATCAGCAATTAGAAATATTGAAGCGACCTCTGGTCCTCTTGTAGTAACAACCTTAATAACCTCAGAGGAAATGTCAGTGGTAGAGATGCCTTGTGCTGTTGGTGGAGGTGGACCTACGCCGTGTTTCAGCAGCTATCCCACCATCACTTGTGTTAGTTACTATCAGTTATGACTGCGTTTTAAAAGAAAGTTAATTGTCAGGAAAACACAGTCTTGAATGGTACAAGCGTTCTGAATTCACTTAATTCAGGGTTCACCTTTTGCCCTTGCTCTCTTCCTTCTGGTTTGCAAGGTGTTGTTGGCACTCCATAAGTACAGGTTTATGCTTATTGGTGACACAGGAAGACATCTTTGCAGGCTTTTCTGAGCCATGCTCTTTGCCTCTGTATGGGAACTGCTGAATCACGGCCTGAACCACTGATTGGTCACCTGAGGTGAGCAGCAATTCAGCCACAGGGCCACAGGTGAAGGCAATGTACCTGTGTGATTGGAAGGGGTGGAGCCTGGCTGCACCTCTCCCAAACCCCATTTAAGGGCTGACCGCCACCAGGGAAGGGTCTCTTCTCAGAGTCAGTCAACGGCAAGCCTTCGCCATCGTAAAGGTGAGCCTCTCTTTTGCTATTTGTCTGTGTACAATCTATATAGGCCTACTGAAAATGTACCATCTTCCGCGCTGTTTTCATTGAGTACCGTTCTTGGGGGTTATTGCCCCCCATCACGTCAGCTGCTGTGTTGCCAGCAGTGGGAAGGCTGTTGGTGCCCAGGTTCTCAGTCATTTCTGTGTTCCTTATTTTGTTCTGCTCTCTTCTCCAGCCCTAGGGATGGCATTTCTATGTCAGGACTTCCTTCCATCAGGAATTAGTACTTGTCTTCAAACTGCAAAGTGTTTCTGTTGCATTTGGGTCGACGTGCTTGCTGGTGTAGGGTGTGGTGGCATGTTCTCTGGGCAGCTGTCAGCTGTGGCTTTTTGGAGTCCATGCTTGCCAGCTGAATTCTAATTTGGCTGATGCTGTCTGGACAAAGCCCAGTAACGTGGCTGAGGGACTCTTTTGGTGGCCTTATCTCTCTCCTGTTCCTTTCCACCTGCAGCTCTCGCTGACAAGTGGCAGCGTGAATTTGTAACAGTAAGGGGAAAAAATAAACGGAGATGACTGCTGCGGAATCACAGAAGCGCCTGATGACCGCACAGAGGCTGGGGGAGCGTGTGTTTACAGAACACATTTGCTTTGTGTTTCTAGGTGCTCTTTCCAGCTGTGAGAGTTAAAAACACTACTGTGCTTTAAATGAAAATACCAGCATGCTGCAGTTAACAACCGCAGCTCATCAGGCCCAGGAACGAAGCCTCGCATGGCTGTGCGATAGCTCGCACCCTCCCACCTTGCTGCTCTGCTGTCCCAGAAGGGCCAGGTGCTGCTGCTGGTCATCAGGAGCCTCTCCCTGGGAAGAGGGTTTGGTTGCTGAACCTTCTCCAAGCAGAGGGTTTCTGCATACCTAAAGGGCAGAGTGCAGCTGGGGGGTGTGGGCTGTGGTGCAGGGAGGTGGGTGAGCTGTGCAGGAGGCAGCGATGCTTTTGCCCAACTTGCTTTGCATCTGTGGCTTTCCAGTGCCTGCCGGTGGTAAGGGACATCCTTGGCACTGCGGCTGCAAAGGATCCTCCCAGCCAGGGAATATTGGTGCCTGATGCTTTGGATCCTCACCCTAAATGACACTTCTTAATGTGCACCTTTGATTTTTGGCTTTGTTTGTTTGTAAACATAATCCCAGTGTTGTTTAGATAGAGGAATCGGGGAGGGGAGAAACAGAGTGCATCCACGAGAATGTGTTTTCATTGAGATGCTGTTAAAAATCCACTTAGGAGGAATGAGGCTGTCTTTAGACCTGTCAATAGTTTGTTGCATACTGTCTTGATGCCACCAGCTCAAACAGGGAATATTTATTTTCTTATAAGTAAGTTTAGCTCTGTCCAAATCACTGTGGTTTCCTGACCAGGCTGTGTCATGAAGTGTTCTGGGAGGAATTGTGCTGCCTGGAGTGGAACAGGGGGAAATACAAGCCATGGAAGGAAAATAGAAAGCCCCCACAATATTATTAGTTCTGGTTTGCTTTGGTTAAACTGTAATTTAATGGAATGCTGATGCTGTAAGCTCAAAACATGATGCCATGGAGCATGGACTTACCCAAACTTCAAAGTAAGTATCAGTTTGTGTATGAAGACCTCCAAATGGGAGCAGTGACCACTCTTTCCGAGTTCTAGAATTGAATTTCTTAAACTTTTAATCTGTAATTGTCAATCGATCTGCACAATTCTTTGCAATCGGATCTTTAGATGTTTGTGTTGCAGTCATTTCTTTGGTTCCTTGTGGGGCACTGTTGCTTGATCCAAAAGTACATCTAGAAGGAAAACTTGTGCTGCTCACTGTGGTTGGGTCAGCTGCAAATATTGCAGTAGCTGCTGCTGGTGAATTTAAGACCTTTTGGCTGTGCCTGGGGGTTATCCAATCATAACCCTACCCTTCCTCAAATAGTATCACGGTGGAATTCTGGATGTAGAATTGGCACTTCCTGCAGGTGAACCATCTGTGGAAGAATTGTCAGCAACTAATGCGAATCTGTGGGAGAAATCCTTCATGTTTTATACTGCGTACTTTTAATTCCTTGTGGTTCTGTTCAGAAATCAGAGGGTATAGAAGTGCCAGAGAATTTTTTAATAACTTAACCACTGACTCTGAATTTTGTATTTTGATACAGCAATTTCAATGCTTTATTCTGCTACTTTTGCTGAAAATGATTTTGTTTTTAATTTTGGAAACGAATAGTTAAAACAGTGCAGAACAGGTTCCAGTCATACTCATTTTTCCACACCTTGAGGACCAGCAAATTCTTTAATATGAGATTTTATTTGTACAAAGCAAAACTTCAAAACCACTCAAAAGCTTTCTTATTAACTGCTGTCAGTCCTTTGATTTACAAGGGCAATAAAGATCTGGAGGGGGCACATTTATCATGGCGCTCAGCACACCAGGAGCCATTTTCTCAAGCGGTAAAGCCGAGTGATAAAATGAGTTCTTTTGTTCTATAACCAAGACACATTCCCTATGTTTAAAAACGTGTGTTGGACTTCTTGGCTTGTAGTTTGGCTGTGTTCCTCTAATACTCCATTTATAAATAATGAAAAATTGCTAACATGCAGATGCTGATGATGCATCTGGAAAAAACACACTTTCTGAAAGCAACTTGCTTTCAACTTAGGTTTATTTTCTAACTCTTTTTCCAGTGTGAACTCCTGTGTGATTTATTTTTCACAGCACCTTTTAGAGTAGCACAGTTTTGTTGGTTTTTTTCCTCCTAAACTGATGTGGTGATTTACCTCTGCAAAGCTTTGCAATTTCAATTAGGAAAGAATTGAAAGTAAAGAGCTGTGCTCTGAAGGAGTAGTGCCCTTTTGCAAATTTTTATTTCATCTGTTTCTAAACGTGTTTGGGTGACTTTTTGAAGGCTCTTCTTTAATGTAAGCTGATAGGAGGAAAATAAATGTTTATACAAAAAAAATCAACGACTTGTATGGGTACTTCATTAACTGTGTGGGAAGAACACCTTGCAGGAGTAAATATCCTTTGTGAGAAGGGCTCAGACTCTGTGTGTACATAGAAATGAAGCTGGTTCTGTTTGTTCCACAAAGTGCTGCCACCTCTCTTCTTTTCCAGAAGTGAGAAGCTCTGCTGAATGCTGGGCAGTTGAGTGAATCATAGAATCATAGATTATCCACAAGGATCATCAAGTCCAACTCCTGCCTTCACAAAGGACTACTACCCAAATGCAAATGGTCCCTGAGCAGTGGCAGCTTGAGGCCATGCCTGCTGCCCTGGGCAGCCTGCTCCATGCCCACTGCCCTCTGGTGCAGAACCTGTACTTAACCCCAGCCGCCCCTCCCCTGACACAGCTCCATGCCATTCAGGTCCTGTCACTGTCACGGAGAGCAGAGTGCACTAATGTGCGGAAGCCAAAAGCTTTGGTTGGCCTATCATGGCAGTCATCATAGTTATCAGTTATCATGGCAGTTCCTCATAGCAGAGGAATCTGCTATCATTTTATGTTGATATTTGAAATTTAGCAAGAACAGGCTTCATCGAGGAGGTGTGCCTTCGTGTATGGCTGTGCATGCTACTTCTGATATTTGCTGCATTGTAGGGCCTGTAGTCTCTGATATTTAAAGTTGGGAATTATAAGGTTTCATGGTGTTGTTTTTTTTTTTTTTAGACCCTGGGGCGTCTTTGTGCTGTAGTGTCTTGAAAGATCCTAAAGCTCTGGAAAAAAAAATTGAAATACTTTTTATTTTATGAAGCAGTTTTGGGGTCAGTTTTTCTAAAATGAATGCTTTTATGTTGGATAGTTTAAAGACCATCTGTTAACTGAAACCAACCGTAAGTGAAGTTACAGTTATGTTTCCTATTAGTCTTGTATCTTTCCTATTAGTCATGTATGAAAGAATACAGAGACATCCAGCAGAACTCCAAACAAAAATTGAAAAAGCAGATGTTGAAGCTGTTAGCTTGCTGGTTTTCTTTTACAGGAGCAAGTAATTATTAATGAGTCACAAAAATACAGTTTTGTAAACTGTGATCTAGAATTGTGGTGGAGGTGTATTTCTGATTAGTGTATATTGCAGCTGAAAGTTGGAGCATTTTACTTGGAGAAACTGAGGAGGGTTTAAAAAAAATAGGTCCATAACTGTTATGTCTGGAAGCATACAATAAAAGATAAAATAGCAAATTTTAAATAGTTATGCACTTCTAGTCTCTCAGGGCTCATTTATTATGTTGTCATGGTGAGCAACAAATAAAAAAAAAGTTAAATAAAAGGCTGCTTCTTGGGTAGTTGTGACTTATTGGTAGTTACCTTTTACAAGAGTTCCATGCTGACTTAAGTAAAGATCTCTGAGGAAAAAAAAAACAAACTTCATTTTTTGAATACATTCTGCTAAGAGCTTACAGCCTTCCGTGACACCACCTGAATTATTATTAGTGTGCACTGCTGGGAGAATAACACTCGCTGCTGTTTAACAACAATGTCTTTCCATAGAATTTCTGAAAGTCAGTAGGAAAATGAGAGGCAGAATTGAGAGCTGAAGTGGAATTAAAACAGTCCATTCTGAGGCTGGGATGTTTTCATCATTGCTTCTGTAAGAAGGAAGAATTAACGTGTACTGTGTATGCAGTTCCATATGATTTGCTTGAAAAATTTGTAATAGCTGTGTGTGTTAAGCAGAAGGTCCTCTCCTGCCTGGATAAAATCTTGAAGCATATTTAATTCAGGCTTTCTCTTTTTTCTACCCTTAACCTGTAATTAAATATCAAAAGTATATGCAATTTTGCCTACATAAAGCTTCGTTTCTCACCAACAGTGGAGGCTAATTAATTTTTTTGCTTATGTGCATCATAATAGAAGATAATGTGTTGCACTTGGTAGATGATGAGATTAAAATAGGGCCGTTCATCCCCCACTATCTGTCCAGCTCTGTTCAGGTGCTGTCCCAGCAAGGCTCCCTGCCAGACCGTGCTGCTGGAGCCCCTCTTGGCTGCTCCCCATCTCCTCGTGCCCGGGTTGTGGAGGGCAGCTGTGTCTGTGGGTGCTATGGGTGCCCCATGGGCCCTTTTTGGGCTCTGCTGCTGTGGAGGTTACATGAGCTCTCTTGTCACATGATCCTATTAGTTATGATTTGAGAATCAAGGAGAAAGATGCATCCTTTCAGAAGGACAAACTGTATCTACTGTTTTGCTGGAAGTGTGATGGGGAAAAATATGGAAAAAAATAAAATAAGCCTCCTATGGCAACTATTTTCTTTTAGAGAAAACACGATTTAGGCTAGCAGTTACAAACACTTCATTGGTATTGCATTACAATCTTTCAAAACCGTTTCCATAACTAACAGGAACTTAATGGATTCACTTTATTTCCACTCTTGGGCGGATATAAATCCTGTACAGCATAGGTCTGCATTTTATAGACCAAATTTACTGTTCTTGATGCTGTGCTGATTATGTTGCATTGGAACATCTCTGGCAGGGACATGTGCTTGTTTCCCACAGTCTGTGGTAGGACAAGAGCTCGTGCTGAGCATGGCTGCCCACCCTGTGCCCCTTGCCCACCCCCTTGGTTCTCCTCTCCAGTGCTCCCCCAGCCCTGCCTGCATGCACTAGCTTTGCTGGTTTTCCAACCCGTCCCAGCTCTGGGGAGTAGCGAGTGTCTGGGAAGCAAAATCCATCCCATACTAACTGCTTTTACAGGTGGTTTCATACTTATTAATAAAATAAGTCCCAATATATGGAATCTAAAGAACATCCTTACACTTTGTTTTGGAATTAGCCTGCCATTTTAATTACTGGTGCTGAGTGGGTGATGGGAGCCCTTAGGTACTGGGACCTCTTCTTGAAAGGACAGTCTAGTTGGCTGTTTTTGGCAATTTAGTTGCAGCTCTTGAACAGAATATTTAAAGAGGATTGATTTATGTAATGCTTTTAAGAAAGAGTGAAACTGTAATCCCAGAATCAAAACAGAAAGAACAGAGAACGTAAAATGTACTTTTCCTTTGTCCCCTTTTAAAAATCTGTCATTACTTTGTTTTCACAGGACTGTGCTGAATGAAAAGGTGATCAGTTTGTGTGTGTGTGTGTGTAACAGTTACTAGCAGGCAGAGGGCTGCAGGGCTGCGCAGTCGGGGCTCTTGAATGAAAAGCCATGGTCAAATGTAGAGGGGAAACATTGTGCAAGATGGGATAAAATCACTGAGGGGCAACATCTCAGATAATTCTTCTAACTGCTAAGCCAATTGCTTTCCATTTAAAGAACAAAAAATACCCCCAAATACCTAAAGCCCTTTGCTGGTGGTGCATCATGGAAACGATACTCAAATGTTCTTTTCATATTAAAGCATTACATGCTATCTTTGTTGATGAAACATGCACAGGGTTTTATTAAAGATTATTTTCTTGGCTTATGGAAAAACGTTGTTCTAGCTCATCCATTCTCAGATTCTGGTGATAGTCCTTTTAATTTCCCTTTGCTCTTATTGGATTCTGGAAAAGGTTAATTAGTTATCCACTGAGCTTTTGATAGAAGATTTTTTTTTAGAATATAATATTAAGAAATGTTCTACTGGGGTATGAAGGTAACACCACGAGGGGGTACTATAATTTTATCAAATTTGTCTTGGTAAGTCAGTTTATTAAGGTAAAGTGATTGCAGCCCGCAGAGTTAATTTTAATATGCTAATATGCCGCAGCAAGTTGGGAACTTAACTAAAGTGACACAATTAATTTTAATTTATAGACGGTAGAGAAGCTTAGTAAGGTCATCTGTGTGTTGCGTTAGGAGTGCGTATGGGCTCACCAGATTTAAATGCAGTTCTCTCAGAAGCAGCTTTAGCTGGTGGCTCACACGTCGCTGACCTTTGCACGAGGAGCTCAGCACAGTTGTGTGCACGCTGCTTTGCTCTCGTGTGAGGGGAATAACCCTTCATGCTCTGAATGCAGGGAGCTAACGTCAGCTGTGTGTGTGTTTTAATGGGTTTAACACCTGTTTGAAGCTGTATGTTTATTGGGGCTTGAAAAGGTTGTTTTTTTAATTATTTGCAGTGGAAAAATATGCCATCTGGTATTGTTTCTTTGGTGCAAGGATTACTCTTGATGGAACCTTTCGATGAAATAATGTGATGTGTTTTTGGATGTACGGGAGTGGGAATTGTTTCCGTGGTTTGTGGAGGAGTTGGGCCCTGCTTCTGTTCGGAACAGCTGTGGTCTTGAGTTATGTCACTGTCATGTTCAGGTAAGTCCCTACCTACTGTGCCTCAGGAACAAGGTAATGAGGAATTGCACAGGAACTGGCTTCTTGGAAATCTTGCTATTGTATTTGGCTAGGGAAAAAAAAACCCATAAATTAAAAATAAAGAATGGGCAATTGCACTCTTTACAGAGCAGAGCAAAGCAGAAGTTGTGGAAGACTAGTTCTAGCATTTTGGTTTTGTGTAGCCTATGGCTCTACTTTATTTACCAGAGCAAAACTTATCTGAGCAGCTCTGCTACCTATGCGGGGGTGTCCAGGTGCATCCTGCAAACGTGAAGCACCACCAGCAGTAGCACTGAGTGCTCGGGCAGCACTCCAGGCTGCTGTGCAGCACACTAGAGGCAGGACTTCACTCTTAGCAGTGGTCTTTCTGTTCTCTGGAGATTTTGTTGAGATCCACAGAGAATCGTGTTAGAAAGCAGTAAAGAAAGAATGCATCAGCAGAACAATTTAGATATTTTCTTCTGATTTCTATGGAAGATAAGTAATCTGTCTTTTGCTTTCATTGGGAAGTTTCCGAGATCTGTCTTTCCCCTCAGGAGATGGAAAACCAGACAGCACACCAACAACCAGTTGAGAGGCTGGCTTGCCAGGAGCAGTAATTGGCAGTGATGTCACAAAATGTCCTTTAAAAACATTTGGGGAAAAAAGTGCTTTCCATGCCCATCGCAGTCCATTGTTAAAGATGACACATAGCATCTGTGCATATGGAAGGGAATGCTATGCTGAGGTCAGTGTTGCAAACTTGGTACTGGTGTGAGGAGGTGAACATGAAACTCACAGTGATAAAAGGATCTATCCGGGTTATTAGTAGAACCTGCCAGATCTCTCCGGAAATCCATGAGTTGTGGAGGCCTCAGAGGTACAGGACTACAGCGATGGTGCCCTTACCAGTGGGACTCTGTCCCTTCCTGTTTTGTGAGCAGCAAACAAATTGCTGTTAACCGTGCAGTGCCTGTTGCTGAACGTTTGTCCCTATGTAAGGAAATACAGAGATGATGTTGAGCTTGGCATTTTGGCATAGCGCATGGATGCTGCCATTCTAGAAGGTCATAATGAGTCAGTTTTTGCAGAAAATGGGTCCTGTTTTACTATGATCACTATTGTATAAATAGTTTCCAGGGATCTGGCTTTCTCCTAGGAGCTGCACACCCACAGAAAAGAGAGTTTTGCCTTCCATGTGTGCCAAATGCTCTTTATTCTTGCCATGGCGCTCTGTGGTTGTTTCTTGTCTCTGTATTGAAGGGGTGCCATCATCTGAGCTTCATTAATGAAGCTAGGTCCTGCATCTCTGTGATGAGAACAGGAGGCCATGTGTAAGAACACTTCCAGAGCAGGGAAAGGGCACGATGTGGTGGTTATAGGGGCTGTCCTGCTTAGGAAGACTGCAGAGAAAATGCTGCAAAATATAGAGCTTCGAGAGAAGAATGTTTATTCACAAAAACCTTGGAGAATGTAACTTACTTTCCAAGGGAAAAACCACAAAAGAAATTAATGCATTATATATATATATATATATAACAAATTATTGACATCAAATTATATGCACAATTAATTTTTTATTAAATAAGAGATAATGTATGCAATATTATGACAAACTTCTAAAATATAACAAGTTTTTAAACTTTACCAGCACCATGCACTGTGCCTGTGCTTCTCAGGGGGCTAATGTTAAAAGTGAGGCATTCAGCAATTGAAAAGGAAATTATAAGATTAGTCACTTGAGTAATTTAAACATGCAAATAAGTATCCCAGCTGTGTTGATACCAGATTTAGCTGAATTTACTAGGGCTGCTTCAACTTTATCACCCTAATTATTCCTGCTTTGTGTCAGACTTCAGAAAGACAAAAGTATCTGTCACAGAAGTTTCTCGTGGTACTGTATTGCCATATTGTATGTTCACTGGCAAATAATATTCCAGGTTTCTTTTCTTTCTAATTAGCTGAACAAAGGTAATCAAGTCTCCTCTATCACTGCTTCTCTCAGAGTACCAGAGATTTGAAAACATTTGGATTCTGCTCGTTGAGCTGATTGAAATGTGATGTATGTATCCTTCACAGCAAACAGAGCAGTGTCAGCAGCTGAGCTGTACTGTGTGACCCCGCTTGAATTAGGTAAAAATTACCTGTGAGGATGAAGTGCCAGTTGTGCTGGTGGATGCACACCACTTCCAGAAGAGCTGGTGGCTCCTCATCAGTTCCCCAGCCTGCAGACATCCCCAGGGCAACAGAAAGGAGATGGTGAGATGGTGTCAGCAGGCCCAGGAGTGATGGCCCTGTCTGCTGAGGCCATGTTATAGGCATCCTGAGAAGGGCTTGTTCTTGTGGGAGCAGCAAGCATCTGTTTGTTGAGATGTTCCTATGTTACAACTGTATGACAGGAGAGGGTGAAAATATCCACTTCAAAATGAATTGGCAAACAGCTTAGGTGAAACTAAGGTGAGGATTTCAACAGTGAGCAACAACAAAATGGTGATGCCTTCTGTCAGCTCCAAACTTTGCAAGTGGTGAAACAGCTTGAAAGTAAGATGCATCATTTTGGTTTTTGTATAGTGAGAAGGGTAAATAATAGGCAGAACTGTGAAGATGGATTTCTTAAATTGAAATAAAGTCAAGATAATGATTATGTGACCGTCTTCTAAATTGGTAGAGCCTGAGTGAGACTGCATTTAACAAATCTGTAGAGAAGAAAGAAAAGAAGGTTGTAGTTGATAAGTTATAAGATGAAGACCAGGTTGAAGAAAACGTGTGTTTCTTCAAATTTTTTGCACAAGTTTTTAAAATGCCCCCCAGGAACTGTGCATAACAACTACATCTTCCACATGTGGATAGAAGTGGAAATAATCTTTTCAGCTAAGGATGCTTGTTAATATTAGTTTAAGTAAAGATGCACATAGGGCTTCTGCTCTATAAAAAAAGGTGAGGAAAAATAAGAACAAGTGTTAATTCATGTACACAGAATTTGTGCTTGCACAGCAGGTGTAAATGCTACATTAATGTTGGAAATATTTGTCCTGCTGTGTAGTTTTCCTTCCTTTTTATTACTCCTCTGTTTGGTCTCGTATGAATGCACCATACTTATTTGCATGTTATCACAACAGATTCCTCTTTCTCTTTATCCATATAAAGATGCTCCACATGACCTTGATATTCAAATGGAATACTATAGCAGAACAATCTTGGTTTCAATAGCGTGGTGTATCCGTGCATCAGTATTGTTTTTAGTGTGGGTTATTAATTGCACACAGAAATGCAATTGGGTATGCAGTGTCAAGCACTTCTAATTGTGGAAATGTCAGAAGTAGGGTTCAGCCAGAATCTCCCTGAAACTGAATGGAAAATGATCCAGGCTGTGTGACTCAAAGCATCAAGCACTGATCTTGTCCTTTGTGTAAATCAAAGCCCACAGCCTCAGCCTTTGACCCATGTGGGCGCCCACCTGTGCGAGCTGTGGCTGGGAGCCTGCTCTAGCAGGGTTGGACTCCATCATCCCTCTAGGCCTCTCCCAGCCCCTGCAGTTCTGGTTCTGATAGCGGTACAATGAGAAGTCCCCTGCAGGACTGAGGCCGTGGCTGCAGGTCAGGGTTCTCCTCCTGTGCTTCTGGTGTGAGGTGCTCCCTGCAGCTGCTGCCTGGATGCTCCCGAGCTGCGTGCAGCTTGCCTCGGTGCTGCAGGTGTTGGTAAGCTGAGGCAGGGCACGGCTGCTGTGAGAGGTGTGAGGAAGAGCTCGCTCCCGTGTTCATAGATTCACGAGTTGCACGTGTTTCTCATCACCAAGAATGAGCAAATTGTGCAGTTTGTGCTCATCTTCTATTTTACTGCTTGCCACAGGGTTGGTGACAAACATGGAAATACTGCAATTCTCTGCTTTCTTCCAGTCAAGGCTCAGCACAGTGGGGCACAGGGATCTTTCAATGGTCCTCTGCAGCTGAAAGAATTTTGTCTCTGTGTCTGCTGTCCTGTCTGCAGGGAAGCAAAACTGCTGCTCCAAAACGTGTCATTTAATGAAGCTGGTGCTCTGCAAAGAGCGAGCTGGATGAGGTGGCTTCTGAAATATGTGCTGCTTCCTCTCCTGACCTAAAAAGTCTGTTTTTTGTTCCCTGATGTCACAGGGCCAAACTTTCTTCAATGATTTTAGAAAGAAATCTGTAATTGTAATACTGTGTCAGACACATCGAGGATTGGGCAACTACCATCTGTAAGCACTGCTAAATAACTTGTCTTCATGCATTTATTTTTCCTTCTTCTTGAAAAAAGTGTTGATATTTTAAGCATTTTAGCTGCTGCTGCTTATTTTTTTGCTTCCTTTTATGACATAAAAATGCAGTTTGTCGGTTCATTCTGAGCCTGACTGGAAGGCTAAGTTTGTTTATTTTGGCAGCTTAGCTGTAGGTCGGCCAAGAGGAAAATGAAAAAGTGTAGCCTGTAGGCATTGTGTGTGTGCTTATCTAAGTACTGCTGGGAGCGGGGATAACTGTCTTTTTCCTGGTGGTGAATCCAGCCTACGCAGGAAGAAATACCAAGAAGGCTCCCTTGTTTGTCTCTTTGTGTTTTTCTCGTATTGGAATTCAGGGTCTTCAGGTGTTGGTCTGTTCTGGTGGTACAGACACACCTGCACGGGGAGCGGAGGGTGTAAAGCACTTCTGTCCAATGGGAGTTGAAATCAATGTGATCAGTGTGTTTTTAATTCTTCTCATGTTTGTGAAGTAATTTGAGAGTGGGTATCTCATGGGTATGAGTATTAATGTAGCAGTGAATCAGAAAAAGATAAAGGCTCCTTTTTGGTGCAATCATTCCAAAAAGAGAATGCATTCCAGGAGAGCGGGTGCAGCTGCAGGGAATCCTTGAGAGCTCTGCTCCACACTTTGCAATCAGGGATGGGCACTGCTGAGTTCCTCCCCGTGATCCCCAGCACCTCCTGGTTCCCCTCTCCTGTCTGTGCTGCCGTGGGGGGGCGTGCTGGGCGTCCTACTGTGCCTGCAGGGTCAGCACTGGGCTGGCTGCTCAGCTGGGGCTGCTCAGGGCCTCCCTGGTAGGGTTTGTGTCTGCAGTACGCTGTGGTACTGCTGGGAGATGCTGAACACTTTTGGATTTTAAAAATCCCAGGATGCTCACTTTTAATTTGCTTTCATGTGGTGCAGGAATACAGAGCATTGCCGTACAATTCACGTTAAACGTTTTAGAAGTCTGTTTATGGGAACTTTTCAACGTGCTTTCTCACTCGGCATTGTGCTTTGCGTGCTCTTTGTCACTAGGGGTGTGTGGGAATGTTTCTTACAAGGGATTTAAATTTAATTCATTAGAAGTCTGTAACAGGTCAGATACTATTGATCTGGTTTTGTTTTTTTTTTTTAAAGATACCAGTGGAGAATCAAAAGGACATGAGGCTCAGGAAGTGGATATTAGTTTAATGACTTTTTAAAATGCATCTATCCTAGCCTCTGTAGCCTATGAGGACTTGGGTGGTGTGCTTTTTTAATGCCATTTTTTTTCACAAATAAATTATTCCTTCTGTTATTCTAATCATAGATGTACACTAAAGCCTAATAAAATTTTTCCTTATGTGTCTGAGAAGAAAAATGTATTCCTTTGTTTGGAGGAGCCTGGCGGCTGGGCTGCGGTGGATTACTGATGGGAAGCTCGTCCAGAGCCACAGCTCCTCCTCGGAAATTGCTTTGACAGAGAGCTCGTTCACGTGGCCGCAGTCCACGTGCTTTGAAGTAACTGGGGTGGCTGTGCTTACAGCCAGCACAAGGCACAGCTCACGTGCTGGGACTGGCTCTTGCAGCAGTGCCTTTTGTCTTCCTTATGATTGTGGATGCAGAAGGGCTCAGCTGTGTGCGGATTGTGGAGAGGTTACCTTGTACTCAAGCCCAGCCTGTGTCCTGGCTGTTTCTTGCAGTCATTTCCCCTTATTTTTCTCCTCCAAGTACTGGCAGACCCAGCAGAGGGCCTGCAAACGCCTATGAGAAATAGGTAAACTCTGCCTAACCCGCCCACCCCGAGTTTCCCTGTCACCACTGCCCTCACTGTGGGATGGGGTTGATGCCCGGGCACGTGGTGCCTGGATGGAGGAACACATCTTATGTTAGGAGAGAGATTTAATCTGGGTTTGATGTTTGGAGAGCCCTTGTTTTCTGGGAATGTCCTTCTGCTCCCTGGCCATTGCAACTAGTATCACTGTGTATCTTCCCGTTTTTTTCTGAATGACTTATCTGCAACAAAAGTAGCAGCAGTTCCTTCCTCCCTAGCAATGCTTAAGGTTCCTTTCTCTTAAGCATTATGTCGGGGCGGGCAGAAGTTTTTATGAATAAACACGCTTCAAATTATGTTTAAATTAAAATACTTTCTGGAAAAAGAGACTAATTTTTGCATATGAGCAGGAAAGAGGGGAGTCAGGGCTTGGGGAAAATGGGAGTCGGGGCTTGGGGAAAGTTCAAGATGAATGCAAATGGAAAGTACTGGAAATCGATCTTCAGTTTATCCCTTCCATGGAAACACACCCAGAGATCTCATGGAAGTCCGTGTGTGTGTTGTAATTAACACGTCTGCTTGGAAAGTCCTAAGATTTATTTCTTGCTTTAAAACGTGAAGGGTCTTTTATGAGTTGATACAAAACCATGATTGGTTTAATGTCTTTCATTGTTTCAGTTCCTTTTAGCTTTCTTTAATTCCCTAAAGCTGATTTTTTTTCTTGTATCTGTCCAAATGTTTCTTTAAATAATTCAAAGTCTGTTGGATTTCTGTATCTTGGTGTGAAAATAACAATCCTTTCAACTTCATCTCTAAACAAAGAGGCTTCTTCAGCTCCTTAGTTGCTTGGAAATGCACGCGTTTGATGCTTCATGTTCCCATTGACACCTTCACAAAAAATGACTGCGACATCACATGAGGCTTTGTTCTGGATGTGTGCGCTCAGTTTTGACTTAAGGATCATTTTCTCTATCGTGGTCCATGCAATTAGGGGTTATTTTGGTCTTATTAGCTCTGTATGAAGAAGGCACATGGTCAGAGAGCCTCTTGTTATAAACCATGGCTCAGCTCTGAGCACCCGTGACTCACCCACGCAGATGCAGCCCTTTGTCTGCAGGTTGCTTCACGCAGCTTCTGAGGCCCTGTGGTCTTGGTTTTGATGAAACTGTGTTATTTGTGAATGGCAGAACTACCTGAAGTCTAGTCATCTTCTTAACAGGAATAGGCTCTGTTTCCAGAAAAGGAAATGAAAGTTTGGAAGCACTTTGTTTGAGTGATCTGTGTATAAGTCCAGGCCACCTGTGCCAATGTGTGTATCTCTGTATGCTCATGGCTACTGAGAAATATTTTTGAATTTGCAAAGGATTTCATATGGTAAATTTAATGAATGAATGTGCCAAGTGATTCCTTTGCCTGAGCTGTAGAATTTGTAGGAAAGCAAAACCGGTGTGCAAAACCACAGCCGTAAGGCAAGGAGGGAGCTGGAGCTCCACTGGTGGTTGACTGTGATGCTGGTTGCACAGAGCCGTGCCCGTGGCATCACTAAGGTTGGAAAAGATCTCTAAGATCCCCAAGCCCAACCCACCCTGCCTGTAACCACACCCAGCAGTGCCACATCTCCGCAGTCCTTACCACCCCCAGGGACGGTGACCCCACCACTCTCTGGGCAGTCTGTGCTGCTGCCTGACCACTCTGTGGGAGACGTATTTTGTCCCAATATCCAGCCTGCCCTGAGGCCATTTCCCCCCTCGTCCTGTCGCTGATCCCTGGGGGTGGAAGCTGGCTGCCACCTCCTTTCCTGGAGCTGGAGAATGTGATGTTCTTCCCAGCTAACGTAACTGTACAGCACCTAGGATTGGTGAGTTAGTGTTTTTCTGTGAGGCTGAGTTCTGGTCAGTGCTTTGTCAGTATGGGTTATGTGGTTCAGTGGTTTTAAAAACACTTGTCACCCTTGTGCTTGGGTGTAAAAATACACCTCATGCCACACACACTACCTTTATAAAGTACATAAACACGGTTTTTCATCTGTGCTCCATTTACTGTTACGTTTTGTTGTCTTTGCCATGGGCATTTAAGACTGAGATGTTCTAAAGAGCCCTGCATGAAATTTTAAAGAGACTGGACCTTTCATCTGCACACCAGCAGGACACCAGATAGATGAACAAGAAAGAAAGAGAAATTGTTTTTGAAGCAATAGCAAAAAAAAAAAATAACAGTAGAAGCAATTATTTTATCAAAGGTTTATTTTCTTTCTTGTTTTTTTAAAGACCTTTCCTCCGTTGAAGTTTGCTGCCTCCTTACGTATGTTTGATTTGTGGGTTTCACGAGGTCCAAATGAAAAATGTCAGCTGAAAGATGTGTATTGTTAATGAGCAATCACAATGGTAACGGTGATTTCAGTGAGTTTTGGTGCTCGGATTTGCAAAACTCTGGTCTTCTATCCTCAGAACAGCCCTGTGTTTCCCTTTCATATTTCAGGCTGTTCCTTGTCTATGGAAATGCCTTTTTGGTGTGTTGAGAGCCACATTAGTCTTGGCCTCGTTCCTTCTTGTAGTGAAATAAATGGTGTTTCTTAGAATGCTGAGATGCATCACCATCCCTGGCTTCTCCTTTTCAGGCTGTTAAGCAGCAATTTCACCCTGTGCCAGCAGAGCCCTGACATCGTGGAATGGGAGTGTGCTGCCAGCTCCTCTCCTGCACGCAGTGCTGATGGGCTCTGCTCGCTGCCCCTCGGCTGCTGGGGGCACGCTGGGGCAGCTGGAGTGCCCTTCTGTGGGATGGCAGGCGTGCATTTAATGCACAGCAAGCCGGGGATGGGTTGCAGAGATCGCAGGATTCCCTCAGTGCCAGTTTGGTGCAGGAGAAGGTTAGTGAGAGAGTGAGGGTGTGAGCAGGGACAGCAGCGAGTGGCAGGAGGAGGAGGGGAGCAGGATGGGGCCTGCTCAGCACTCGGGCACTGGCTGGATGTGCCGTGTTGGATGGCTTGCATAGGGTGAGGAAAACCTGGAGAAATCTAAAGATACCAATCGGTGCATCCCACGTTCCTCAACTTCAGACAAATGTACCTTGTATTATTATATGAGGCAAGAGAGCAGAGAAGGGTTTTTTGTGCAGCTGATAAGTTTTGAAGCTGGAATCTTGTTCGAATTAAAAAGGTGTGTGCTGGGTGAAGGAGATCCATGGATGAAACGTAGGGCTGGAGCTTCCAGCAGTCCATACTGTCTTTGCTGAAAGGCATATTTATATCTTCCAGACCAGTAATTAATCACTCAGTAGGATTTTTTGGGACGTGCATTCACAGAAGATCTTTTTGTACTGCCAGGAACCACAAAACATGGGCACAATTAAAACTCTGATTTAATTTATTAGGTAGAGGCATGGAATGGGAATGTTTTAAGCGATGCTGACAGGCCAGGATTTCAGAACTACTTATTTTTTTTTAATAGAAAACAAATGCTGCTCCATACAAAACTTAAATTACATTAATAGCTGCTTTCTAATGCATTACTAGAAAGAAAACAAAACTTTTGGCATTAATTAAGATGTGAAGAAACAGTATAATTTTTGGATAATACATTTCAAAGTTGTCTATTAATAAGAAATAAAAGGTAGTGCCTTTGTTCAAACTCCCTGTAGGAGGATGCTGCTCCTCTGAAGAACTCGCAGCCATTCTGAGCTGCTCTGTTGCTTGCTGGGGCTGACCCAGGAGCAGGACGCAGGCGTGCCTGGCTGCAGCATCGGCGGTGGATGGAGAAGGACTTTTCTGCAGCGAAAGTTCCTGAGATGCTCACCAACTTCCTTCTCGTGGTTATGACTTCTATTTTCATTTGTTTCTTCCTCTGCTTCAAGTAGGAAGCATAAGGGTCCCATAAAGCCATAGGGTTACGTAGGAGATAAGTTCATAGGAACTTCAGTTTGCTTCCTTCCGATCGGAGCAACTCGAACACTGTGGATGTAGAAAATAGCTTGTCGTGTTTTTGTGGTCTTGGTCTCAATGCTCTGTAAAATGGCACTGTCCTGAAACACAGTGGTGTGGGGCAGGGCTGCACAGCCAGTCTGCAGCCCAGTAAGCTTCCACCCCCCAATCCAACCATGATGTATTGGGTTTGAGAAATGCTGCTGGTTTCAAAAGCTGTCATCGGGGGTAATCTTAATGATCCGTGGATTAATAGAAGCACACTTCAATTTTGGGTCATTTGTATGATCTTAAATAGAGTTAAAAATAATTGTGTGATTGGTGCTTCGAGATTTTATGATGTGTTGTGTAGGCTGTTTTCTTGTTTGTTGCTTTATGGATGATTGGAAAGAAATATATATGCATGGACTGAAATAAAACTCGAGGAGTCCAGTTCCAACTGGAAGCCACAGATCCCATCCCTTCCCATCCCTCTGCTGGGCTCTCCTGTTGCCTTGGCAGCTGCAGCACTGTGGGCTGCACAGGAGCTGTCCCATGGCAGCTCCTGGAACAAACCAAGGGGAGTTCTGCAGTAACACCAGTGCTCAGGGACTTTTGTGCATGACCTGAAGGATGCCATGTAGGATTCAGGTTCGGCTGTGCAGGATTTAGGTTTCCATGATTACTCTGTGCCATTGCAAATGCCTCTGGAGTGCTGTCCCTCTCCTGTGCTGATGCCTGAAAGGTGCTGGAAAGGATGCTCAAAAAGTCCACGAGGATGATTAAACAAGTGGAAAATTGTCTTACGGTGACAGATCAAAAAAGCCCAACGCAAAAGAAACCAGAACCAAACCCTGAGCTTCTCAGGTTATCAGAAAGACATGAGGTGATGTGAACGTGGTCAATAAGTGCTTACACGGGTGAGAGAAATTTGAGAACAGAGAGCTCTGGAAACTAGCAACAAAAGGATAATGAGATTCAGTGAATTAGATTAAAGGTAGACAAAAATTTGTCTAGAAATAATGTATGTGTTAATCAGGCAAGGTGATTAATCATTGGAACAGCTTAATGGCCATTATGGTGGATATTTTAAAATCAAGATAGAATGATTTTCTAAAAGCTGCAGTTGAAGTGCAACTATTGAGCTTCAAACTGGAAGTGATACAGAAAATTCCCGTGGCCTATATTATGCAAAGTGTCAGATCAAATCATCGCAGTGTCTGGGGTCCTGTGAATTAACAAGGCACTTTTGTTTCTGAATAAACATGACCTCTAATAATTTTCTGTTTCTTGAATAATTCAGCAGTCCTGCGGTTCACCGTTTCTGATACGCTTTATTCCATCACTACGAGTTGTCTGAACGTGGGATTTCTTGGGTGATGATCCAAAGCGTAGAAAATAAATGATAATGGAATGAGCTGTCAGAAAAAATGTATTTAAAAAAATCCTTTATGGTTCTGCCTTTGTGTGTATCCCTGTCCGTTCCTCCCCTAAATGTGCAGCACCCCGTGTCAAACGAGGTGTTGTGCAGGGCTGCAATGACGAACCCCGCGTTAATTTCGCTGCCGTTAGCGGATGTCACAACACGAACGTGGTCTGTTTTATTGTTTGGTAGTTACCGTGTCAGTGTGCGTACGTTGTGTTCGCTTAATGAATGAGCGGTGATGGGATAAACCGCGAGATGCTGCGGGAAGTGACAAAGGAAATAAAGGCGTCTTCATTTGAACAAGCTGTGCACCGCCACGTGCGGGAGCGCTGCGAGCAGCACGAGAACAACGAGCTGCTCGCGGGGCACGGTGCCGGCTGGGGGTGGGCGGCGAAATCGCAGCCGTTCCTTTTGGAGACGACTTTGAAGGTTATTTTGGAAGAGCTTTCCAAACTGACTTTTCCAGTGCAGAAGGGTGGATGATGGAGAGGCAGTCAGTGGCATTAAATGTGAGCAGCCAACTGCATGAGCAGGGGTTTTCACGCAGGGCATCACGGGGCAGTTTTCTCTTTCCCGTGATGCGGTTACACGTTGTGCCCTAAGCTCTGCAATGAGAATGAGCACTGCGGGGCTTTGCCTCTTCTGAGCGTGGGGTCCCATAAGTGTGGTTCTCCACGAGCAGCTGCTGCCCGGCAGCTCCCCAAGGCTCGGGGTGGAGGACGTGCATCCCCACTTGGCTCCGCAAGGTTCTCCTTCATTTCTTAAGAACTTTTTGTTAACGTTTCAAAAAGAGGAAAGATTCTGAGTGATTTCCATGCTCTCTGGGAGGTGCAGGCAGGTCTGAGCTTTGTTCAGCTGAGGTGCAGTGAGCATCAAAGAGCGCAGCACAGTGCCGGTGTGGTGGTAGCACAGCCTGGCCCCATGGCACGGGCCCGTGCAGGAGCAGTGAGCCCTGAACTTCCAGACCTGTGGACAGTGATGGAAATATGAAGAGCTTTTTTGAGTGTGAAAATAATTGATTTTTCAAAGCAAATTTGTCTGCAGTTTAGTTCTATTCTAAAATAACACAAACGGAGACAGTTCCATTGGAATTTCATTTATGAATGGACCAGATACACGTAAAAAAAAATGTGCTAGAAACCACAAACAGATTTTCAAAGCTGTTCCAGGGCAAGTAAAATTTCCGCATGATTTAAAGGATTCCAAGGGGGAATACTTCACAGCGTGGGTCTCCGTTTCTTCTGGGATGTAAGGAGGCATTTGTTATATGTATTTCCGTACCCTAAGAAGCAGGTATTACTCCGTGCACGGGTACCAAATGGTTTTGTTCCTGAGTGGAAGGAGTTTTATTGCACTGCTGATGTCACAGGTCAGGGGGCTGGGGGACACCTGTTTGTTTGGCTCTCGGGGAGGACTCTGTCCGCTGACATCTTGGGAGATTTATTCGTGCACTGGAAATTGCAGATGACAGTCTCTCTGACTTTCTTTTTAGATTCATGGTTTGCGAAGGTTTTTTCTTAATGAACTGTTAATTCATAACAGTATCTGCCAGTGATGTAAAATAAAAGTCTGCTGCCTTCCAAGCTGGTTTGCATTGTGCTGGAGTTTGCAATTTTTAGGAGAAAAGGATTTATTTCCTCATGAGATTTTGTTTTTAGACTTCAGACTTTCTTAAGAAGCTGTTAAAACTTGCTTGTGATTAATATTTACGGAAATATATACAACATCTGAATAGTTGTGTGTGCACTTCTGCATTTTTATAGAACATATTATCTTATACATGGAGCCCCACAACTGCACCCTCCAAAGCCATGCTGGCACCATACCAGGCAGGGGCAGCACAACCTCCCCCTGCCCTGAGCTCAGCCATAAAACCACACCGGCACAGATCCACAGTGCTGGGAGGTGTGCTTTGGGGCTGCTTTGGTGTGAAGCATGCAGCTATCTAAAATTATAATGTCACCGAACAAGATCGGTGTCGCTGTGTGTTTGCACCGAGTGGGAGCTGTAGGACATCGATGCTGGGAGCAGGACCACCTTCCTGCTGCAGCACTGGGGTTGCTCTTCCTCCTGGTTACTCACTGGGACAGGAACTGGAGGCTGGGAGCTGGGTGCTGCATGCTCACTGCCCTGAGCAGCAAGCTGCCTGGCAGGAGAGGAGAGGTTGGATGCGTGATGGATGAGGAAATTATCTTGGCTGTAACGCTCCAGATAGGCTGCAAACAGAGCAAGGGTGCATTTGTCAAGGGTGCATTTGAGAAGGGAATGTTGTGGTAGCTGAGGAAAAAATATCTCTCCTCTTAATGCTGGGAGTTTAGGCAGCAGTCCCCTGATGATTTGCTTTGGCCATGTGGGATGGCCTTTGCTTTCAAACTGCTCAGCTTTTCTCCCATTAAAAATATGTGGTTTTTAATTGTAAAAGAGCATTGAATTCCATTACGAACCTTTCATGACATCCTCCTGCTGTGTTGAGGTTGGTGCTGTGACCTTCTGTAGGCTCACGTGCTGGATGTTGGCTTTGTGCATGCTGCTTCCACAGGAGTGAAGCAGACAGGTGCTGTCTGCTGCTGCAGGTATTCAGATGTGCAGATATAGGTTTGGTGCTGAGTTGGGCAGAACGCTCTGCAGCCAGGGACTGTCGTGCCTGATCTTTCAGTTCTTTGCTGCTCAAACATATTAATCCCTTCTCCTTCTGAGCAGTAGTGAACATAGCAATAACTTCATGAAGTGGGTTCACCAGACAGCGGAGGGAAGCTGGAGATGAAAGGGCCGTGAGGCTGGAACAGCCCGCAGAGATATTGCATGTTTATAGCGGGCTCTGCAGGAATCATGGGTGTTTATAAATGAGTTCAGGGGGATAATGTGTATTGAAATATGAGTCCGGAGGGAGGGTATGTATTCAGAAACTATCTACTGTATATAGCATAATAATCCCGGTATTTCATAAACTCGTAGGAAAGTATTAAATAAAAATAAATTACAAATGTCTGTGGCTTGATTGCAAATCATTTCAGAGGAAAGGGGAAAAAAACGTCCTTCGCAAAATGTGGAAACCATCTTGTGCTAAACGGCACCAGAAAAAAATTATAATTGTAAAAAGTAAATGTCAGTTATAGTTATTACAGTGGCCATATTGTTTCCAATAACAATTTGGCATTTTATTTAGTCTGTAACAATCTACAATTTAAATTTAAAATAAAGATTTTTCTTTTATTCCCCTCTGAAGTTGTGTGCCAAGCACAGCAGAGCAGAATGTAACATCTGCTGATGATTAAAACAAGCTTTCCTATGGGCCCTGAATACAAAGTAAACATGGATTTTATCCATAGTCAACAGCATTTACAAATGTAAAGGGAGGAAGCTACTGAGTTTTTGAAGAATGAGCTGTGAGGGAGGAAATATAAGTATGGGACGGCAGATGGCGATAATTAGTTCCATATCGTGAGGGCTTCTATTAAAAAATCAAGAGGACAGAGCCCTGTGCTGTGCAGCAGTGCTGGAGCACCCTTTGTGTGCCGTGCTCCGCAGCACTGCGCATGCACTGCTGGCACCGGGCAGCGCTGAGGGCTGCCAGCCCTGTGTTCTGTGCTGCCCAAGCTCAGGTTTAGGGGCAGGCTGCTGGAGTTAAAGGCAGCTGCACCTTGGTGATCCCCTGGTGCTTGGGCTGTGTTTGTGTGCTGCCTGGTTCTCACCTTGGTGCTCAGTTGTTGTCACTAAATTGTAGCTTAATTTTCCCTCCAGGGTGAAATGCTTTTGCCTGCTCTTAGTCTGTATGTTTCTTGTACGGTCCACGTGTTTATTATATTACTGAGGGTAACCATAACTAAGAACTAATTACTGCTGCTGGAATCATTCCATTTCTTAGAGCTCCGCTCAGCCCATTTCTCATGTTTTGTCTCAAGTATTTTTGTTTTTCCAGTAATACTTAGTCTGCACCAGGTGAAGGATCACAAGGAAATGCAGATTGGCTGCAGTTGGTGCACTTCCCAGGAGCAGGATGAACCTCCTTCTGCTCACACAGCATCATCCAGTCCCAGGCTCACTTAAGAGTTCCTGAGTCTTTCCAATTGGGGCTGATTTCACAAGAGGTCACATTTCTATCTCTATTTTTTCTTTTTATTTCTCCTGTGTTTTGCAACATTACAGTTAGCACATTACTGTGGACTTCTTTCCAGTTTCCAATTGCGTTTTCTCCTTTCCTCACTTCCTCCAATTTTCTTTCCAACTGGAAGTGGTTATGGCTGAGTTCCCCACACCAGCACCTGAGGAGCTGCTTTGTGCACTGCACAAACACCCAGCATTCATCTCCCTCTCTCTTGTTCCCCCCTTCTGTCCTTTTATAATTACCCGAGGTGGTAACAGCTCTTAAGAGCCCCTGTCTGTCACCCTGGAACCAAATGCTTTTCAATGAAAATTAAGGAGAGGCTTCAAAAGTTTCAGCTCTTTCAGCAATGAATTATAGCAATCCTCCAGCAGAAGGAGTAAGTTGATGATGGATCCCATTACACTGAGTAACTCAGAGTGTAAGTATTTTTTTGTGGTTAAGAGGGAACGCAGGGACTGGAGATGTGTGGGTGCATGGCTCTGCAGAATAGCACTGGGTGTTGGTGGGGCCGTCCCTGCTGTCCCCTCCACCCCCTCCCCACATCTGGGCAGCTGTGCCCACATCTGGGCAGCAGTGTGCATGGGAGCAGGCACCGAGCTGCAGTGGCTGCGACCGAGCTGAAAGGAGACTGCTTGTCACAGTAACAGGAAAAACATCATTACACTGAAATGTCAAATGCAAAAAGAATTCATGGTGGAGTTCAAAATGGTTTTTAAATTGATGGAAGAGTACATGTGAATATTTTAGGTGAAATGAAACTAGGTTAAACCAAGATACGCATCTAGATCTGCTGAGACATGTGTTGGGCAGAGTTTTCCTAACTTACAGCTGTAGCAAAGTCTACAGGTAACAGATATTGTGCTTAAATGCCCAACTTCTAAGAGAAATGGCTGCAGAAGCTGCTGCGCTTTCATTTTTAATTAAAAATTGGAAAGTCTTGCCTGAGCGGACCTGAAAAGTTAAAAAGCAGTAGGCAAATAAAATGTTATGTCTTTTAATGTCTTTGAAGTTTACTTCTTGTGGCTGCTGGATCCTGTTTCCTTGTGGTTTTGGACACGTTTGTGGGTGGGAGTGCTGCAGCAGGTTGTGGTGCCCGTGGGGACCCGGCTGCACCCCATGTGTCACTGCTTTGTCTGCTGTGGGGTGTGGAGCCCTCCCAGCAGGAGGCTGCACCCCTTGGTCGGCTGCTGGGGGTCCAAGGCCAGGCCTCTCCATGGCAGATGCAGACTGGCCCTATCTTTCCTGTTCAATAACCATCTTCATCGTTCTCTGCTGGTAGTAACAACTTTGAGTCAGTCACATGTGCTGTAAATCTGCTTGTGGAGAATTTATTTAACTGATAAAAGTTAGCCTGAAGTTGTGTGTACCTGAGCAGCTGGGGACTGAACTCTGCACCCATCAGCTTCAGTCCCCCTGCCCAGCACAAAGCCACTGTTCCTCAGAAGCTCCTGCTGAAACTTGCCAAACGCTGTCCTCCATCCCCTCTAATAAAAGCAGTTATTTTTGCAACTCCACAGTTTGGAGTCAGAGCACAGTACAGGATTGAAACACCTTGTAATGCTTACAGATGATCTGCTTTTGGGAGATGGAGGCCTAACTTCTGTTTTGTTCTCTGGTTTTCACCGTGGAATGAGATGCTGCAGCCCATGGTGGTGTGGGACATTCCTGCTGCCCACCTTGCTGAGCTGGGAATATGGGAACATATGGGCCCCTAGTGCCCACCTGGCTGGGTGAGGAGGGCTGATAGGGTACAGCAAGCCCATGCCCTGCCAGTGTGTGATAATGGGTTTTGCTGTATTTTGTGTGTTTCTATTGCTGGTGTGACCCAATCCTCCAATGTCCACTTGAGGACAGCTAGGGCTTGTAGCCTTCACACCTCCTTCCAGGAGTGAGGTCCACTTGGGACCAACTGCTCTGGGGGCTCAGTGCCCCCCACTGCTGGGACAGCACCGGGCAGAGCCAGCCCTGTGGGTTTGGTTTTCAGGGTTCTCAAAGAGCTGTCTGATGTCATCATGAGATCTCTCCCAGTTATTTTACAGCAGTCTTGGGGATTTAGAGAGGTCCCAGTCAACTGGAAGAAACACACAGATGTGGCAGTTAAGGACATGGCTCAGAGGGCATGGTGGGGATGCACTGAATGTCGGACTTAATTGTAGAGGTCTTTTCCAACCTTCATCATTCTGTGACTCCATAGAAGCTGGCAAACATTGCCACAGTTTTCAAGAAGGGCAAGAAAGATGACAGGGATTTGATTTAGTAGTTGGGTAGGGATAGTGATAGGAGGATGGTTGGACTAGATGATCTTGTAGGTCCTTTCCAACCTTATGAATCTATGAACCTATGAGCCTGCACCTGAGGGCTCCAGCTCGGTGTCAGTCAATTCCAACAGAGCTGTGAAACCTAAAAATCAATGTCTGTTCAACAAGACTCTGTACAAAACATTTGTGACTTGAGTTAATTTTATTCCCATCCTCTAATATTTTATTGATCAAACTCTATATTAACTTTCATTACTTTCTGGTGAGGATTGATGTCAGGTTAAGTAATCTATTGCTACAAGTCGTTTCGCCTGCTCTCTGTGAGCATGGAGATAATCTCGCACTCTTCCACTGCTCTGCAGTGTTCCTTGTGTGTTAACGTTTTTTGGTTCACGTTGACAGATCAGAGATCTCTCCTGGTGACTCTTTTACCACTTGGCAGCACAAGTGGTAAAAAAGGGCTGTCGGGTTTTAGTGTGATGCTCCCCTTGGCTAGACATACACCAGGCTGCTTTGCTGCCTTCGTCCCGTGCGGGTGTGCTGCCTGGTGTTTCATAACCAAGTGTTTAGGGGATCATCTCTGTTCTGTTTATACCCTTATTTGTAACGCAACCATCTCTGTCTAATAATAATCTGTTCTGTTCTTGGAATTCCTTTTGGTGCTGATGCACCCAGCTCTTCTCCCCTCTTTCCCCCTTATGGCCACCTGGACTTCAGGTTCGTCCTACTTCTGTGGGGGATCCCGCTCCAGCCTCTCTCAGGCCAACATCTCGTTAGCAGCACTTCCATTAAAACTTAAAGTGTGAGCTTTGCTCTTTGGAAATAGAGATTGAATTATCAATGACTTCTGCAAGTTGATTCAGAATCTCAAGAACAAATAATAATATGACTTCTTGCCAAAAAACTGCCTTGCAGCAGCTTTAAAATACTCAGATGTCGTCGACGTTTGAGGTTTCGTTGTTTATATAACTCAGATGGTCTGCATGCTACATTAAAACAGGGATGCAGGCAAGATTTCTCCTTGCATTTTTGGTTTGATTTTTAAAACAGATTGTCAAGATGACAATCTCCTTCTGGTTTATTTGTTCTCTTACTACAATAAGTTACCTACCTTTAGGTTGCTCTGAAGTTTTCTCTTTGAATGTTTAAAAGAGAAATGCTCAGGGGATTTATGGATAAGATAATAAAGAAATATTGCAGCCTGGTACTGGAGGGTTAAATGCATTCCCCTCCTTCTGAGCTGCACAAAACCTGCAGGGAGGGCTCAGGCTGGTGTGTGTTTATCTCCTGAAAACTGACTGCATTGGCCATGAGTAGAGGGCTGTTACAGTCAGCTTCCCACCAGCAGTCTCTAAGTTTCTTGAGCCTTCTTTAGAAGGAAAAAGATGCCAGTGTTACAAAAGTGATGTACAGAAGCTCAAGGTTGCCCAGTAGATGTGGGTCCTGTGGTATGGAGGTCTGACCTAAAACAATAACGCCAGTTTTTGTGGTGGGACTGAAACAGAAATTGTTAAATGCTTGCAGCAGGTCTGGCAGTGAGGGGAAAGTAATATTTCCTGCACAAACCTTCTCAGTCTTTGGACACATCCCAAAACCTAGAAGGAAAGGTTCCTGTCCCAATGTGCTCCCCACAGATGTTAGTTCTGGGGCTGTAAGTGGAACTTCTGTCCACTGAGTGAAAGGCTCAATAAATGGTGAAGACTGAGAAGAGTAAAGGCAAAATGTTTAATTTAGTGTTGGGATTTGGTGTACAGCCACGTGATTGATCCTGAATTAATTCTATGTATTTTTAAAATATATTTTAATAGGTCGAGTGATGAAGTAAACATCGTTGGACTGACTTCACAGAATGAGGAGTAGCAAGGAGGTTTATACAGGTATGATGTCAAATTGTTCATAGAAGCAGGAAAAATGAAATTCAGCCTTGAAAAATACAGAAGATATAGCTGCCTGTATATGAAAGTAATAGTCCATCATGGGTATATTCAATAGGAAGGAACCTGAGCTGCTGCAGTGTGGACTGACATTGCAGGTAACGACAGGTAGCAAGTTAGGTACGAGTTTACAATGTCCTACAGGAAAAATAAGCAGTGCTGCTGCAGTCACGTGAAGGAGCAGGAAAACAACACTGCCCCCATCCTGGGCTGCAGATGGGGTCATGCTGTGCTCCAGCACCAGCTCAGTGCTCTTCTGTGAGCAGCAGTGAGGGGCAGAGATCTCAAAAGGTGGGTTATGAGGAGAGGGTATGAGAGTTAAATTCTTGCAGCTTGGCCACACAGGGGCTGAGCAGGCACATCGGCACCAGGAGTGCCAGAAGCTGTGCACAGCAGTGGGATGGTGTTATCTTGCAGGATGCCCATCTTACTAACCAGAGGTGAGGGCTGAATTCAACAGGAGAAATTTGTGTGTAATAGGAGGGAAGTAAGCAAACAGCCGTGAGCTCCATGGGACTATGCAAGTATCCCTCAGAGATATGGGAGAAAACTCAATTGCTTGGGAGTTTTAAAGCCAGATGAGGTGACAGTAGAATATAAGGTCTGGTAACATGCTGTATTTTGCTGAGATGTTCTCACCCTTTGATATTCTCACCGTGAAAATATTTAATAGAAGGTACAATTGGAAGTGCAGATATTAAGTATGACTTGTACTGAAAGAAATTGCAAGTTATGATCCAAAAAAGCCATGCAAACTATACGTGCTCAGCAAGGCTGACAACTGTGTGCTCCGTTCTGTTGTTGCAGCCCGTATTGTTTCAAGGAGTGTGATGTGGAAGTGTCTCCTTTCCTGTTGTCCTTCTGCTAATGGCGTGATGAATTTTGATTACACTGCAATTGCATCCCCACAATGGGGACAGCCACGGGAACTATTTGGGACATCAGTTTTCCTTCTGCCAACTTTCAGGAGCATTTTATAGGATTAATATTCAATAAAAAGCCCTTAACATTAAAAAAATGCTTAGTCCCACAATTGTTATTAAATTCTTTTCCTGTGCCATAATGCGGATGCTTTGATCTAAAGTCCTGCAGTTTCTGGAAGGAGCTTGCGTGATTACGATAATGTGCAGTGCTCTTTCTGCTATTCCTATAGGGAAAATAAACCCCACATTAGTTCCATATTAGTACCTGACTTGGAGAAGTTAAAAAGTGCCAGAAAAAGGTTAACCAGAGTCAAGTACACATAAGAGAGCTGTGATTATTAGTGTTAAGGGAGCCATTTGAAAAAAACATTTCTGCTTTTACAGAAGAATTTATTGGTGTCTTTGCTTCTGGCTGCTTTATGCATTTTAATAAAGCAGTAGCAGCAATAATAGGGTGCGGGAGTTGGTTGTGCCTGTGTCAAAGGAGACACAAGCTGGGATGGGTGTGTGGGGCTGGGCTCGCCCCAGCCTGCCCCTCCACATAAACTTCTTCAAGCCCTCTGACTTCCCTGCCAATGAGCAGGGTCCATTCGGAGACCCATGTGAATGAAGGCAGTAATTGCTTTTGTGTGTTAAGAGGTACATGCAGTCTACCAGCAGCTCTGGTAATTTTCTTGCCAAATGTCTGGGATTCTTTTGAAAACAGCCCTGGTCCCAGCAAGCATCAGAGTGGGTTGCACCTGGATGTCTGCTGCTCGGAGCAGTGCCCAGAGATGCAGGGTCCCAGGGTGTCCTGGGACAGACAGGCCTGGCCTTTAACCCACTGGCACACTGCTCCCATACCAAATTTCATCACAAACCTCGATATTTTGCAGCAGCAGTGGCGCTGCAATGATTTAAATTTCATACAGGACCACTTGCAGCAGTTAACGCAGAGAAATCATGTTTAGGTTTTACAATATTTTGCTTAAAAAGCCATGTATGAAATGCAGGCAGCCAGAACGAGTGTAAATAGTGTATGGACATATTGGGCACATGTGGGAGCCACATGGACATGCAGGTTTTTGTGTTTAAAATGTTATCTCTGTTGGTCTGCTCTTACTGCTTTGAGATGAGTTTAGCTGCTTTGTCTGTAGGAAGCACACTCAGGCTGCAGGGTTGCAGCTCCACTGCCCGCTCTTTCTGAGTGCTACTCGTGGCTGTTCAGCCCGTTCAGGCTGCATGGGATGGTTCACTGCTGGTCTGGCTCCTGTCCACCATCTGCATCATCTCAGAACATCGCAGTGTGTGGCTGTGGGTATCTCTGCATGCCTGTGTGTTGCAGCAGCTGAGCTGCAGTGCTGCGTTGTAATGGTTCCCTGGTAGAGTTCAGCTGGGGAACTTCTACAGTTTTTAAATGACAGCCCATTGCAAAGACCTGTCACTTCTGCCTGAAAAACACTGCCCATTCTTCATAACTGCAGCGTAACAGAAACTGGGGTACATCTGGAGAGTTCCCTCTCCAAGCACAGTTCCTTTTATTCTCACACTCTGACTCTGATTTCAGGCTCCCATTTTCTGATGCCTGTAGTGATGCTGTAATTTTTCATGGGTAATGCAACGATCCTATTCTTCTGTTTGGGAGAGCAGGAAAACACTTTGCTTTGTGGCCTTACACATCTGGCAGGGTTTGTGTTGCCTGTTGTGTCAGTATGCTGGGAGCCTTCTGATGGAAATAATTCCCAAAGCAGTGCTGGATAATGGTAAATTCTTTATGCAATGTGGGTTTACGTTGAAGTTTCTTTCCTCCGATGGTTTGCAGGATGTTTTACTCATCCACGTTTCCTCCATCCCAAGTCTGAGCCCCTAACACCCTCTTGATGCTTCAGATTGAGCTGAGACATTATGCTTTCTTCTCATGGGATCACAGAAACATTAAGGCTGGAAAAGAAAGATTGGAAAAGACCTTTATGGTTATCAGCTCCAACCCCACCCCACCGTGCCCATAACCACATCCCTCAGAGAACATCTCTGCAGTTCTGGGACATCCCCAGGGACAGTGACCCCTTCACTCCCTGGGCAGCCAGTGCTGCCGCCCGACTGTTCTTTCAAGAATAAATTTTCCCTGATATCCAACCTTCCCTTCCCTTCCTGCTGCACTCCCAGGCATCACTCGTGGCCATGCGGGGCTGCAGACCTCTGCCTGCCCCTGGACAAATAATCCCATGCACGGCAAATCTGCCCTCAGACCAGATTGGAAATAAAATGCTGGGAGTTAATGGTGGGCTGGAAGCAGAGCGTTTTCATGTGTTTGCCTCTGCAATTTCCCCCTTTGTTTTAAAGGGAATGACTTTACCAAAAATAGTCAAAGGAAGAAAATAAAATTTAAGACTTTTGGGAATGAGCCAAGTTTTCAATGCTGAAAATCAATTATTGCCTAATATTTTAAAGTCAAGATCCCCATGCTCTGGCGGCAGGCCAGCTCGTGGCTGCTCACCTGCTTTGTTCTTTGCCTTTAAAAAATCCTTTATTTGCAGCAGAGCTCCGGGCTCCAGGAGAGCACTGGTTGCTGTGGTCGGTGCTGCTGCGAGGAAGGTGACTCCTTCCAGTCTGCGTGCGTCGCGGGGTCACCGAGAACAAATAAAATCATTGCACGAGATACAATGATTGCTTTGGGAAGGAATTGCAAGGTGGCATAATTAGACATCGGGCATTTTTAAGGTTACTTTACGACTTAGGAGCTGCAAAAGATGGAAGTAATTTATTTCATCTCGGTAATGCTCCTCTCTGGTCTAGCAATTTATCAGAAGTGTTAATCCAACAGGCAGGGAGCGTGCGCGGTGGGAGGGGGCATGGGGAACGCAGGCAGCAGAGAGGGAAGGCACTGAGAATGAGCTTGGAAATACTGTACATCTCATTAAAAATGTAATCATGCATAAAATGAGATCAATGAAAATTTATCTAAAAGTGCAAGGAAAAGGCGTTTTCTGGTATGATACTGGGTATAATAGACTGGATTTTAATTTAGTCAGTTGGCAACAAAAATCCCTCCAGGCTAAATAAAACAGTTTCCCTCCCAGTTATTGTATGGACAGCTAATTTTCTGCACCTTTCCTTCTAATATTCACCCTTATCTCTTGCTGGATAGAGGTTTCAATATACTGTGGAGTTTGTTTTCTTTACATTTCCTATTACTGCAATTTAATTTGCATGATAAATGATGAGAAGTAGAAAGATGATTAAAAGAAGCAGAACATTTCTTTATTAATTTTGTTTAAATTAGTGTAACTTTTCACTGACTGTGCTTTTTACAGAGAAAGCCTCTGCAGGAATTATTTTAAGCCCTGTTGTGGCTAGGGAGGATGCTGCACTCCACATGCACCTCCTGCTTCACGTATCACTGTGCGCATTCCTGTTTTCATTTGTTTGCTTCCCACTTCACACTGTGCCTGATGGTGCCCCTGGGCCATTCCTGTGACAGCACTGGTGACTTCTGTGCAGCATCTGTGGTACAGGGACAGTGCTGGATGGTCTTGGATGCAGGTGTGGATTGGGGTGGGTGTGAGGATGAGAATGAATGTGGAAATGAGGGTGAAGATGGGAATGGGATGGGGTGAAGAGAGTGAGGGCATAGGGCTGGAGCTGGTGTGGCCATTTGTGGACTCTAGACTTTCAGCTTTTGGGGGATTGCTGCTCAGTGATGGGGTGGAGGCTCCTGGGCACAAACAACAACGTGATGTTCAAATGCGTGTGGGTACAGCTCTGCCTTGCTCTGAGTGCCCTGGAGCTCGGTGCTTCTGAGCAGGGTTTGAGATCCAGGTGGTGCAGGTGCTGCTTCTCAGCTCTTCCATCTGTGCAAACTCACTGTCATAGTTAGGGTGTTGACTCATGCATCCTGCTCTGAGCTTTGCTGGCAGCTCAGCTTTTATTTCAGCAGCACAGAGTTGGGATTGCTTTGCTCCTGGCCGTTAGATTACAATTCCTGCTCACCCCAGTGGTTCCTCTCTGTCTGCTGCCACCAGCAGTGTGGCTGGGACGCTGCCAGTGCCTCGTCCCGTGGCCCCAAACCCTGCATCTCCTCCCATCCCAGGAACACTCATCTGCAGATTAACCCCTGTGTTTGTGCACTTAAAAAGGGAGATTTATATAGCACTGAGATTTCTTAACATATTCCACTGTGGCACTTTGGTGACTTTTTTTCTGAGAGCTTGAATTCTCTTGGTGTTTTCCGCAGACATTTGTGAAGAGACAAGAAAAAGCACCAGCAATGGAGGTTTGCCATAAATGTCCTTCTTTCCCCAGTTTTCTGTCTCCCAAATGATATTGCATTGCAGTGGAGCTGAGTTATAAACTTTTGAAAATTGCCTTTTTCCTTCTCTGTGCTGTAAGAAAAACACAGGGAGCGCAACAAAATAATAAATAAAAATTGAAATTCAAGCCCGTGCTGCTGCCTCAGCAGCCTGCTGCAGTGTGGGCTGTGAAACAGGTCTCCGTGTGTGTGTATATATATATATGCAGCTCCTCTGCACCCCTGCACTGTGGCTGCACCTGAAGTCTCATCTCAGGAGAAACTTGTCCTGGAATGCTCTGACAGCATCCTCGTGGGATGTCCTGGCAGTGTCCTCCTGGCAGGGCTGGCCACCAGAACCCAGCCCACGTGGGCACCTGAGCTGAGATCAACGCTATTAATGGCAATATTAAAATGGAGCAGTGTGGGAAATCGAGGCTTGATTTCATATATATTCCTTATCTCTAGAGATGGCCAAATCCTTTGCAGAATGAAAGTATTGTTCTATACGTGTGTATTTGTTTGGATATCTACATTGAATAATTTATTTTTATGTATGAGCAAGTTGTCTTTTTTCCATGTTTTGTCCCAAAGAGTAATCAGATCAATATGTTGTGGCCAAGAAGCAGAAAATGGGATCAGGATTTATGCGTTATGTCTGCGGATGAATTCTGCATTAACTTTCCCCTGCAGCTGCCAGAAGCACAGCCCCCCAGGCCATGCCACACACCCAGCCAGGTGAGACGTGGGCCTGCACTGGAGCAGCCAATGTTGGATCTGCCCATGCTGATGGGTGCCCGCCTGCTAACGCTGCACAGCAGTGGCTGTTACCTGGAGCAGGGACCAGAGCATCCAGGCTGATCCCATGAGGGGGTCTTTTCCCTTGGAAGGAGAAACCCTAAAATTTTGGACCACTCAGAACTGTGGTACATGGTTGTGTCAGAGCCCTATTTGAGGCAGATTGTTGTCTCCTTTTATTCTCAAGAGATGCAATTATGCAGATGATAAAGGCTTGAGGGAAATGAAATAATAGTAAGACGCTGGTTTATTAAAATCTAGAGAGCTCTGTGCCTTTCCTTTCTGCACGGGGCAGCTACTAACATGCTGGCTGCGTGCTCTTGCTGCCCGCCAGTCTTGCAGCCTGTTCCTCTGCCCCATCTGCCTTGTTTGCCTTCTGTGCACTACAGAATGCATCGCTGCAGTTCTTGGAGCCTGCCCTGGTTGCTGTGTCTTCCAAAGGCATCGCTGTTCATAAAGGTTCTGACATTAAAGCTCCTCATTGTATAGTGAACGTGGGTATCGTGGCCGTTGTGCGTTGCTCTGTGCTCTCCACACGATGGTTCAGTGTGATCCATCTGGTTGGATGTTTGTGCTGTGATGTCTTCCTCTTCATCTCACGCACACGGAATAAAACATGCCACGATTTGCTTCCCTGTTTTTCACTGGTAATGCCACCAAGCTGTTAAGTGCCTTAATTTTATTTGTGTGCTCTGAGCTGGTGCGTTTTTTGACGGGTGGTGCTTTAATCCAGCAGCCTGTGGGCTGGGATGTGTCAAATAACCTTTTAAAATCCAAATAGATTATGTCCAATGTTTTCTTCCTGTCTGGAGTCTGCGTTACCTCTTTAAAAAATTCCAGCAGATTTGTCAAACAAGATTTACCCTTTTGTAAGACTCTGCTGGCTACTTTTATATCAGCTCACATTTCTCCAGATGTTTTGTGATCTCATCGCTTATCAATGTCTCCGTGATTCTGTCTTCTGCTGAAGTTACAGTTATTACTGGTTACTGTGCCTATGAATGTGTCAGCTCTTTCTTCCTTATTAGAGCACATCTGATGACAAGAATCTGCTCAGGATGGGCCTGAAGTCTAATAGAAGGAATGGTTTTTGGTCTCAAATTTGAGGGATTCAGAAATACCTCTACTTTCTTAATCTGTTGCTTTGTTGCTGTTATTTAATAACGATATCTGCAAGGATTGGGACGTGCACAGCCCCTGCCATGGGACAGCTCGTGACCTTCAGGGTGGCCCCTGAAGTGGTCCCTGCTCTCCTACCTGTTGCCCTTTAACACCCCACTGCTCATTGAGCCCTGGCAGTTCCAGATGTGTTCAGCCGGTTTCACCCCAGGTGTCTGCCCTGCTATCATGGCCAGGAGCAATGGGCACGAGGCTCTGCTGGCCCAGGAGCTCCACGCAGCACAGATATGGAAGAGGTTTCTCTTCACCACTGGAGCTGAAGAAGCTGCAGAGAAGCAGCCCAGAAGTCAGTGCTAAGCAGGGTGCTGACTTTCCTTGGCCTTTTCACGGAGCTGCTGCCAATGGCAGTCCTTGGTTCTGCTCTCCTTGCACCCCTGAAGGTGTTCTCTTTCACATAACTTGCAGAATCCCATTCAGGGGTGCAGACACCACTTGTGCCTTGTGTGCAGGATGGGGGCAGCGTGCAAGGACGGACAGATCCCGCTGGAGAACCCGCGACAAGATGGCAGAACATACCTATTTGGTTTCTGCCCTTCAGAGAAGTGAAACGTGATGGGGGAGCATGACAACTTTTTCCCAAGTTGCCACTGCTGAGGGACTGTTGGAGGGGCTGGGGATGGAGGTGTGCCCATGCAGCAAAATTTATGGGAGAGTCGTAAGCTCCGTGAAGCGCATGGAATTTGGATCGGATACAAGTCAGCCTCTCCATTACATGTCTATAGCTCTCTGCATATTTGTGATTATCCTTATGAATAATGTAAGTTACTGCTTTCAGATGGGAGAGACTTTGAGAAGGAGTTAGGGAACATGTCTGAGTGCTGATAATGAACTCAGCATAAGAGAAAATAAAGCCATTTGTCAGTGGATGGAGAAGTGCAGTCTTACGTAGAGCCAATAACGTTTCTGGGTAAAGGAACAAAAAGCTTTTTTTACCCTTGTGGTCACTGCTTCTAGAACACCTTTTTTTTTATTTGTTCAGATTGAACAGTTGATGAGGAAGAAGTCAGATTACTGTCACTATTTGGCTTTAAAACAGTAGCTCTTATTTTTATACACTTGTATCTGTGAAGTGGAATTTTGTCATGGCAGTGAGTTTTGATTCACCTGGAAACTGCTGTTGCACTTACTTTAAGAAGTACTGTTTAAAAATTCAGTGTTTTGATGCCTAGTGCAAGAAGTATCCTTCCTTCCAGGGAAACAAATTCTTTACGTAAACTCCTTGAATTTCTCTATCTAGGAAACCTGGCAGGAGGTGAAGATGCTGGGAGCCATTTAAATGCTTCTAGCGGCAAGATGTCTACATTTCATGGGCCTGGATGGAGGCACTGCATGGAGGCACTCTGATAAACTCTCCAGATCACCAGAGCACACTGCATACAACTCATCCATCAGCTCCCCCAGCTGGGTGGGATGCGGGCTGCTCGGCAGAGAGGTAAGGCATGCCTTCAGAGCAGTTACTCCCCCATCTTGGGATGAAAGGCAATTAGTATATAAGGAGAGTACTAGGAGAAGGTTTGACTCTCTTCCTTATCATATTGGAATATTTGTAAGGGGCTGCTATGTAGATTTGATGTTAGCATTATGCTGTGATGGTGTATGGGATGTGCAGCTGTGGTCAGTTCACCTGCTGCTATTTAAAACCTGGTTACTTGCTAGTGGCTGTTTGGCTCGCAAAGAGCTACAGATGCTGGGAAAACCATCTCAGAAGCCTGGCTAAGCATTCCCATTGATTTTGCTCATGCTTGCAGAGCATCTTTGCTTTCAGTGGTGTTATCCTCCTGTTAGTTGTTGGGAAGACTGCTGATCTAATTACTGAAACGTTGCTGAAACTTTAATACTGTGGATAGTCAGAAGAAGTGGGCTCAGGTTAACTTGTGAAATGCCAAGTTCTGCCTGTTGAGGGCTCTTCTGTTTACCTGGCTGAAGATAAGGTATTGCATGGGGATGCTCCTCACTGCCTCTCCTTATCAAGGTGAGAAAGTCTTCCTCTTGCCTGTAGGTGTAAAGAGTCCGTGCTGGTGGCTCAGGCCCTGGTCTCTCTCTCGATGAGCGTGTGCCCATGTGGGACATGCCAGCTGGGATATGGAATCTGCCTGTTACTCCTGCTGCAGCGACTGTGAGGCAAGGGGAGGGCAGGGAGGAGAAGCTTCACTTCTAGTTCTGATTCATCACTTTTATTGAGCTTAAATTCTTTTGTTTTAATGCACACTTGATTGAGCCAGCATTTATTGAAACGTTTATGGTTTGTAGGAAAAAGAGACAGTTGAAGAAAGAACAAATGAATCTAATGTAAATCAAATACTTAACGCTTTTATAGAAACTACAAAGCCTTAAATGTGTATTCTTAATGGTAATTTTACAAAACTCCACCAGGCATCTTCAAATGGAGGTGTGACAGTGATTGTTTCAATCTAGAGATGGCTTTCCTTTCACATGCTAATCATCTGCTCGTGGTGATATTTCTCAGTGTAGTTGCAGTCAGCAAATTGAATAATTTATGGAATGAATTTTGTTGTAAATTTATTGTGTCACAAGCAGGTTGTAATTTCACTAACAGTACACTTAAGTTATTAAGTAAAAAAAAAATAATGTGGTTGATAGGATAGTGCATTTGGAGGTTCTCTTGCTCCCTCCCCAACTAGTTCTCATCTTATATATTTTCAAACAGAGTATTTACCTAATTTTTATTCAGAATCTGATCTGAGAGAGAGGGGACATTAACATAAATGGGTTTGCATTTGCACACTATTGTTGAATCTGGGAGTCGTAAACAAATTACAGAAGATTTTATATAGACAGAAATAGCATTAAAATGGCATAGCTCTGTCGCTGTGCTGCCTTCCTTCCGTGTTTGCTTCTGAGTAATTGTCCTCTGCTTCCAAGTGATGAAGTGCTGGAGGTACAGGCAAACCCGCAGGGAGCAGCGGAGCCTTCTGCTTCTTCCCTAACTTTGTGTTGAGGTAACTGCAGCCCTCGCCACGCAGCTGGCTCTGTGCTGAGCCAGGCACTGCGGTGTGTCCTGCTGCTGCCCAGCCGTGGAACATTGCTGGCAGAGGCTTGGCTGTGTCTGTGCAGGGAAGGGGAGGGTTTGGCTCCGTTACGTTTTTCTCTTGCTCTATTTTTTCATGCCAGAAATACCCATTTTCCCTTGGGTTGCACTGATACTTTCTGTCATCATCAACAGCAACTGCACACTGCTCAGGTGGATGATGACATGTGGAAATGTCAAAGGGACCAAGCATTTGGTCTCACAAGTGTTGCAATCTAATCTAAGAAAGGAACTTCATGCATAGACGTGGATGTTTGGGAAGATCCATCCACCCCCCTTTCTGCTCCTGGGATGTGGTTGCTTACCGACTCTCGCTGTCTCATGCTTGGCCCTGCTCAGTGTTTTGATGGGCAGTGAGAAGCTCAGGTGTAGCTGCAGTTCAGCCCTGTGAGGCAGAGCTCTGGTCAGTGACTGCAGGAGCCACACAGCTTCTGCTGTACTCCTGAGCCCCCGTGGGAGTCCTAGAGGTGTTCATTGGCAAGGCTCCTGCAGAGGTGTTGGTTTCTGCAACCTCAAAATAGATCACTTGCTTGAAGACAGATGTTGAAACTGTCTGTAGCTGCCAGCTGTTAGTCTCAGGACTCGGGCATTTGGGGTAAGGGCTGTTCTTGCATCCTTTTAGATGGGCAAACTGAACAAACCTGTTTGCATCACTGCAGCTCTCTTACAATCCTGGCTGTCCTCTCTTGCTCTTTGCAGCCCACTCTCTGCTCCCTGCTCTTTCCTGCAGACACTGAAGTCTCCCATCTGTGCCTGTCATACTTCTCATGCCCAATTTTAGTGGCAGGGGAGGGCCCAGCCCAGCGGTCACCAGGGACCCTCCCGCTCTGGGTGCACTGCTGTGGTGTGCAAACAGCATGGAAGGCAGATGGGTTGCAACTGTTTATTTGATTGTTTAAATATGCCAGTGTTAATACATGTAATTACACAGTGTAAGCACACTTAATTACTTAAATGAGCTAAATATTTTTGTGTCTCAGTCTAAAATTGCAATCAAAAATCCTCAGTGGGGGGCAGACTTAGAAAAGGCTCCTTCCAATGGATGCCTCTGGATGCTCTTTTCTCTCAGGCACAGGGGTGACATAGGGCACAACACTGGAGCCGGGCAGCATGCTGCTCACAGCAGCTGTCACACTGTGTCACACTGCAGCGCTGCCCTGAAACCTCCTGTGCCACCTGGCTCCATCAGGTCACCAACCTCTGGGCACCTTTTCCTGCTGTTGTGGATTTCAGCTAAAATTGAGAAAGCGTTTCTGCATTTCGCTCCTTGGATGAAATTCCTGTTGGAAGCACTGTGCTGTAATTATGGTTGTGCGTGTTAAATTTTTAATTTGATTTTCATTTGTCTATTCAATTGATATAATTGATGTGCATCCCATCTCCCCCGGGGCGCAGGTTAATAACCTACTAACCTTGGCACAGGGGATGATAAAGGGATACCACACCAGGGTTTAAGGAACCGTTTATAATACAAGTTTTTAACACTATCCTTATTTTTTGTCCCTTATAGCCTGCAGCATTTTGTACTTTCAAAGCCATGGTAGGCATTAAAGTTGAAATAATTAATGTTTTTAATGAAAGGAACCATTCATACCAGGCCTGCAAGGAAGCTAAACATACTGCTGTTGTGAATATATCACAAAACAAAAGAGAAAAATAAAATAGAGAGAGAGAATCAAATTCTGTTCCCTGCCAGAGCAGGTTGTTCAGGTTGCTTGTTTTGTGCTTGTGCAAGCTGCAGAGGGGACGTGCCAAGCCAACAGTGCCTGTAAGCCATGAAGGATGGCGGAGGCAGGTAGAGCTGCACACAGAACATAAGGCATTCACAGACAGCGATGACAAAATGAAAGGCATCTGGGTCCCATTGGCTGGGGATGCTGCTCCAGCAGCCCCACTCAGCTGGAGCCCTGGGATCATAATGTGCCTTCCTGCTGAGGCAGAGCAGGCTGCCTCGTGGTGCCTGGGCTGCTTCTGCTCGAAACAAACACACAAGGTCTCTGGGAGCACCTGTCCATGGCACGAGGGAAGGCAGTGCCTGGGGGCTGTGTCCCAGGACTGCTCGGGCTCCTGCACACAGCAGTGCATACACCTGGCCCTGACCCTCCTGCTCAGGGTCCTGGGGGAGCACTGGTGCTGCACAATCTCTTCCTCAGATGTGCATCTTTTGGTCTCTGATAGAGGTTGGCATAAACCCTAGGCTAAAAGATCATATCTTGTATAAACTTATTAAATGCATTAGAAAAATGCATTATTTTTAACCTCTGTGCTGGTGCACACTGCAGGACAGTCCAACAGCATGCTTCATGAAAACAGTTGTTCATTTGGCATACTGTCAATCCACAAGTGCTTTTGCCTCTAAAATGAATTTATTTTTACTTATTAACATTTTTTTGTTCCCAGCCACATTGCCAATTCCTCTGATTTGCTTGCTTTCCTTGCTCTCCTCTCCTGTGCCTATTACCCTCAAACTTCTGTCTGTTCTACCACATGCACGATGCAGCATCGCTCCTCTGTGGCGAGGGCAGTGTGCGCTGTGTGCTGCATGGAGCTGTGGCAGTGCTGCTGGAGGCTTGGCTCTGTAGAAGGGTGGCCATGCTGCTACAGGGCTGAGGGAAGTTATGGTGAGGTGGGTTGGTCTCTTCTCCCAGGTGGCAGTGATAGGACGAGAGGCGATGGCCTCAAGTTGTACCAGGAGAGGCTCAGGTTGCGTGATAGGAACAATTTCTTCTTCCAAAGAGCAGTCAGGCAGCAGCACAGGCTGCTCAGGGGGTGGTGGGGTCACCATCCCAGGGGGTGTTTCCCAGAACTGCAAAGATGTGGCACTGAGGGATGTGGTTATGGGCATGGTGGGGTGGGATGGGGAGGGACTTGGGGTTTGTAGAGGTCTTTTCCAACCTGAATGATTCTGTGATTCTCAAACTATCAGTGTACCTTCATGGAATGATCTGATTTAAACTTACTATTTAATTGGCACTGATGATTGGCCCCTGAAGTCAAAACCATGCCCGTGAAGAGGTAATGGTGCTGCCTCAGTGTGTGCACAGCCTCTGGTACCCCACAACACAGCATCCCCAGCAATGCACAGAGCATCTCCATCATGTCACTGCCTGGTGAGAAATGGGCATTTCTGACCGCAGCGTTCAGAGCAATGTGAGCTCTGCAGATTAAATCTGACGTCTCAAAGTGCACCCAAAAGCTGACAGTCAATGCAGCTTAGAAAGCAATAGAGTTAATAATACGTGTGAGTCTCCTGCCACGTCCTAAGGCTTTTTTCTTCAATATTATTCAAAATTTAGGCACCTTTCATATTAATTAAATGGTAACTTTCTGTATCCAGTGATCAAACCATCCAATAATGCTTGCTCAGAGCAATCAAAAATGACAAAAATAAAGTACTAATATAATTTCAATATGAATGATTTGATCCCTGGGGTTTCTATCATATTAAACAAAGAAACAAATTAACCAGTGACCGAATTAAGTGGAGGAACTTGCATTATGGACAGGCAATAGATTTTTTTTTCCCCTTCTATATTTAAGCTGCCAGCTACTTTCTTGCTTTGGGTGCAGTTCTTGTGTTTCCCCACAAAGTTCCTAGAAAAAAATCCCACTGCCAGTGCCATTGCTTATGTAGCTAGGTCAAATATTTTTTTACAGGAAGTCTGGTGAAGAAAATCAGAAGGGGAATTTTGAGTGCATTATCCAGCACTTGCTCAGCAGTGCTGCTCACCTGGCTGGGAATTCCGTTGCTGCAGGCTGCCCTGCGTGTCCTGGGGTGGTTGTGTTGTGAGGACTCCTCCCTAAACATGTCCTGTGCCCTCTGGGTAGCAGTTTCCAGTCTGGGATTAGGCACGTAGTCCTGATCCTTCACGTGACGCCACGGCCAAGTCCCACTGCAGGTCTCTGGGGCAATGCCGTGCAGCACCCTGGGACTGATGTCCTCTGCTTGTGCTGGTCAGGAGTATACATATAGATCTGGAACAGATAGATATCAGGACTGCAGATCTGCTGTGACAGAGCAGCAGATCACAGCATCATAGAATGGCTTTGGCTAAACGGGACCTTAATTTTGTCCGCAGCCCTAACCTTGCTGTGGGCTGGCTGCTGCCTACCAGATCCACACCACAGCTGCCCCTGGCCCCGGCTGCGTGGTGGCTGGCAGCACCTGGTGCCTCAGCCCAGCACAGGGCTCTGCCCACCCTGCCCTGGAGGATGGGCTGGTCACACACCTTCCTTTCTAGAAAAGATATTGTTATAACAGAGGGATTAATCAAGAGTTGGGCTGAGGCAAAGCACGCCTGCCCCAATCGGCCTCTGATTTCAGCAGTCCTAAAATAATGGGCAGCATCTTGCTCTGCACTATAAACATCACATCGAGGAGACTGAAAGAATTAAATTCTGAGCCTGAAAAATGCCACATTGAGTAGAAGCTCCACTTTCATCTCTGCGATAATGTTTTTAGGAGGATACGCGCAGTGTCTCAGCGTTAACATTCTTTAACTGCTCCTCAAATTACTAATGCTTCACGTTGCTTTAATCCATTCTGCTGTAATAGCTTTATTAGATTAAACTCCCTGCTGAGCAAGTGAGGAACAGTGGGATTATCGCACTTCCCTTTGAACAGCCAGTAAAGACAAAATAAATGGTTAACAAAATAGAACAAATTCAGTTTGCAGGTGATCTGTGGTTCTCAGCCTCGTGGACGGGGACTGCACACGGCCTCTGAGTGTCCCTATTATTCCTTGCTTGAAAAAACAGCTTTTTAGCAGCCTGAAGGAATTCCTGAGGTTAAAAAAAAACACAACCAACAAAAAAAAACTCCTAATGGAATAAAAGTTCCCTTTTCCCCTTTGGATGTGTTGCTAATTGCATCACACCGACTGCAGGGGACAGCGTGAGGAAAACCTGAAACTATTTTTTTAGCTTCACTTTTGACTAGCTGTAGGTACAGCAGTGACAGTCCTTTATCAGGTGTCTCCCAGAGTGGTAACTCTTAATGACTGAGGTTTTTTATTCTTTTTTTTCCCTTTTTTGAGTCAATCTAATTAACTATTTGAAGCATTCCGTCAAGAGGCTCACGGTTGCTGCACACAAGCAGTGGGTGGCTCTTCGAGGTTCTCTTAAAAAACTCAGTTTCTTCTCAGCGTTCTCAAAATCCTCGTCTGCCGGAGCAATCTGAATTTTGTTATTAGTGACTGCTGGAAATCATAATTCAATAAGGACTAACTCATTTAGAAATGCTCCATGCTGAGCGTGCGTTAGGTAACTTGGGAAACTTAGGAGACACAGAAAAACATATACTAATATTCAGGTCTACACAGGAAATTGGTACGGCACTGAGCAGCTTGAAGGAGGCTTTCTGTATTTTTTTAAGAAGCTGCAGAAAGGTTGGAAGGAATGCAGCTTTTTTTTTCTGGTAAATGTATTCCTTCCCTCTCCCCGCATTTCTTCCTAACTTGCTGGCCGAGGGCCAAAGGAATGCAGCCCCCGCCTGCCAGGGGACACTGCAGCACACACCGCTGCGTTCCTGCAGCCGTGGCAGAGATAAGTAAGAAGGCCGTCGAGTTTCCTTCCTTAAACTCCCTGCGTGTCCCCTGTTATTTGTCTCAAATGAGTTTGGAAGTTTTAAGCATCCCTCGTGCCCCATCTCTGCTATTCCCTTCATGGCAATAATATTACGGCCGTAGAATATATAGTCAGGCCGTGGGGGAGCGGGCCTCCTCCTCGGCTGCTTAAAGCACATCTGCAGCTGCAGCTGGAGCTGCCTTTGAACAATGTCGGTGCTATGGAGGGATGTCGTGTTGCAGCGAGTCGTCCTTCAGAGGGCCCTGTGCTCCGTGCCCCGGTGCCGTCCGGCCGCCGCTCCTCCGCGCCTGCTTTGCTGCTCGGGTTCACCGTGCGCAGTACGCACGGGTCTTTCTTCCCAATTTCTTTCCCTGCGAATTGTTTCATCTTCAGAATCACAACATTTCCTGCCGACATCAGAGGTTTCCACTCTCGCCTCCTCTCCTTGTTCTTTCCAGCCGTCTTCAGACTTACGTACCCTTCTGTTTCTCACCACCGCTCCCTTTCATCCCTGATGCTCTCTTGGTGCCTCCCCCGTTTCGATCCCCCCCGCTTAACCAGGGTTCGGGAAACAACTGCCATCTTCCGCCTGTTTTCTCTCCTTCTCCGCTGCGTGCTTTGACTGAGTCTCTTTGTCTGTTTTCCCCTTCTTGGTTTCGTATTTTTTTCTCCTTTTTAAAATCGGACATTATCCTGGATGCCCCTTCCCCCTCCGTGCGATGCACCAGCGCTGCCCTGAGGCGCTGGGGATGGGTTTGGTGGCCGCGCAGAGGGCAGGAGAGGGGCAGAGGGAGTGCGGGGACCACCGCAGCTGTGCCCGTGGTGAGGTCAGGGGATGAGGACCTGGGACGAAGGCAGAGTGCCCGTGCAGCCCTGCAGGCATACGTCAGCTCGGAGGCCGGTTTGAGGTTGTTTAGCTCGGAGTTGATTTCGGAGAGCTTGGCATGCAGTGTGCTGTTCTGCTTGACGCTGCAGCTGGGCTGCGATTTTCTGGATGCTGCTTTATCCATGTGACCCTCGGCCGCGTCCGCTCGGTGGCAAAGGGGCATCCCCCGACCGAGGGCTGCGGCACTGCGGGGACACAGCCCGGCTGCTGGGCGGGTTTGGGGGAGCCTGGGCTTTAAAAAGTTCTGCTTTCTTCCTCATATTGATGATGCCAGAGAAGCAGGTAAAATTTACTGGGGACAGTGTCAGACGTTCCCCCCGCCGCCCACCTGCCCTGTTTGCGCTGCCTTTCATTTCCCGAAGCGCCACGTATGTGTCGCACGTGTCCTTCTGCTGCATCTCTGCGGCTGAACAAAAAAGCGCAAATAAAACAACGAAGCCCCAAAACAAACACCCCCCGCCGCCCCCTCCCCCCCCTGCCCCAGCCCTGCGATTATTTGGGCTCCGAGCGCCCGCAGGCAGCGCCCGAGCATTGCTGCGCGCACCCCACGCGCGGCCCCGCTCCGCCCCTCGCTGCGGGACGCGGCTGCCCCCCCCTGGCGCTGCGGGGCGAGGCGGGTCCGTCCGCTCGGGGGATGCTCGTGAGCCGTCACCGAGGGAGGAGAGCGCGCGCGGAGCCAGGCGTGCTGGGATTTAGCGGCGCGTTTGGTTTGCGGTGGCTGTGCCGAGGGCTGCGGGAGCTCTGCTCAGCGCACGCTCCGAGCCCACGCGCAGTGTCAGCCGTGCGGGGCAGGATGCGTTCGCTGCACTCCGCGGGGCCCACGGCGCACAGATGACAGCGGCGGCACTGGGATGCCGGCGGCTACTCATGCACGAGCCAAGGGAAACACAGCCCTGCACGCTGAGGTGGCGATAGAGGACAGCCAGGCACGGATCTGTGCTGCTCTGGGAGCTGGGCCCTGGCTCAAGGTCGTTCTGCACTCTCCCGTAGATCCCCTTTGCAGAAATCACTTTCACCGTGTGCTGTCCGTGGAACTAAGAATGAATGAAGCAGGCGAGGAGAGGCTTCTGGATCGCTCGGTCCGGTTTCCTCCATCGCCTGCCCCCTTTCTCCTGTCAGATCTGCTTTTCTTCCTCACTGTCCCTCTCCCTCCACCTTTGAACAGTTCCCATTTCTGCAAGGCAGGCAGCAGATCTCCAGCTCTGTTCCCACAGCCCTGCGGGGATCGCACGGCCGCCCCAGCGCTGCCCGCAGGAATGTGCCGCTGTCCCAGACACTGTTTTCAGCGGTGACTTTCGGCTGTGTTTTGATCCATGTGTGATGGAGGTTTGTGATGCTGCTGCCCCGCGGTGCGGGGACCTGCTGCGTGGTGCTGTGGGCTGACCCTGCCACGCAGAGCAGCTCCGGTGCGGGCCGAGAGGAGCAGCGAATCTCTGCGTGTGCTATGGCAACACGGCGGGAGCGTTTCTCAGCAGCACCAGGAAAAGAAAAAAAAGAAAAGCATTTCATTTTCTGATTTCTTGCTGAATATGGAATGGAAAAGATGTTGATTTAACTCTAAAAAAATGCGCAATCAATTTAGGGAGGGGGGGGGGTAAGAAGGAAAGAGATGCTTTGCCGTGTGTGGTTTCAGTGGACGCGGTGAACGCGCAGTGCTGCGGAGCCGCGATCCGGAGCCGCTCTGCTCTGCTCTGCTCAGCGGCGGCCAACGCGGCCCCGCCTGTGTCCGCACTGCCCTTCCGGGGGCTCTTTCTGCTCCAAGCTGTTAAGAAAGGAATTGTCTCTATTACGGTAATTAAACTCCCGGGAAACAGCCTCGTTAGACTAATAATGAGCAAATGCAGTGGCGGCACGTGTTCGCGGCCTGGCAGTGGGGGTGCCCGGTGCCCATCCGTGCGGGATGCTGCTCCCAGGTGTGCATCTGTGCGGGGATGCCCAGGGAGGTGTGTGTCCGTGCTTCGGTGTTGGTGCAGAGCAGAGCTGTGCCTCGTGCTGCCGCGGGGCTGACATGCTGCCTGCCGTGTTCCCAGAACCCAAACATGAAATGCCTTTCAGTCTCAGAGCTTATGGGTGTCCAACGTTTTGGTTGCACTGTGTGAACTGTGACAGAATCACAGGGTGCTCTGTGCTCCAGGGCCCTACTCCTGGCCATGAACAGCAGCACCAGCTCTCCATCCCGTGCTCGGAGCCCCTGCGGCCGGACCCGGGGTGTCTGCAGGGGAGGGGCAGCCGTGCTGGCTGCCTATCAACTACACGGTATAGTTAACGTGCGTAACAAAACTTCTGTGCTCTGCTGCAGGCCCTGACCCCTCCGGGGCGGGGAGCTCGATGCCAATGCTCCCGTTGCTCTGCTGCCTTTTCAGAAAGCAAATTATGAAGGGAGAATGAAATTAGCAGTAAAAGTATTAAAATATTGATAGCAATCATTCCGCGTCCTGGCTTCACCATTTAATAATTAATTTTACCTTGAAGGTTGGTGCACGAGGTGGACTCTGCTTTGCCATGGCTTCTCTCAGTGAGATGTGTGAGGATGTATTTTTAAACACCCCCAGGTCTCAGCACACAGCTCTCACTCTGCACGGTTTAGCAGCTGGGATTTGCTTTGTGCAGGCAGGAGGGAGGTGTCCCCATCCCCCCGTGCTGTGCCCCCTGTGCCCCTCCCCTGCCCCACTGCCTCCTCACCCCTTTGCAGTGCCACGCAGAGCTGAGCTCAGCGCTGCTTTGTGACTCAGCCCAGGGGGCTCCTCTTAAATGCATGCGTAAGTGACATCGTTTAGTAAGAATACTGGCACAAATACAACCCAGACATAATTTTTTAACTGCACAAACTTTTGAATTTACTGTGAAGAACTTTTTTTTTAATGTGATTTCAGTTTTAATATGGGATTGAGCTGTGGGAACTGCTGTGTGCTGAGTGCTGCAAGGCCGTGCAGGGAGCATCTGTAGGACTGCAGCTCAGCTCTGCGGGCTCCGTGCTCCCCTCCGGTCCCGACGAGGTTTAACAGATCCTTTTTATTGTCTCGAGGGTAAATGCCTCTCATTTCTGAGCTGACAGAGCATACGTGTCATGTGTTTCTCTTAAAGTGGCCCTGATTTTCACGGAAAGGGCTCCTCGCACTGCGCTGGGGTTCAGTGCTTTGAGCTTTGGAAACTGTTTTTCTTCGGTCAGTTTTAGCAGAGGATGCTGGGAAAGGAGCACTGCGCTGTAGCACTGAAAAATGGAGCACACTCAGCCCGGACCCTTTTAAGGCACAGTTAAGGGGATTGCAGCTTGCTTCTGCACATCGCTCCCCACCTGAGGTGCTGCTGCTGCTGCAGGGCAAGTACACGACTCCTGGTGCTGTGACAGTGAGGTCCACTCCCCATGTGTTGGCTCTGTGGTGACACTGCAGGGTCCTTCAGAGCTGTGAGGAGGGGAGAGCACAGCATGGCCACATTTGTTTGTATGACACGAAAGCAGTCAGCGTATGGTGTCCAAAAGAGACGGCCAAGGGGAGATTTGCTGCCGTACCGTGTGGCTGTCTCATACCATCATGGGATACCCGCAGCATTAGGTGTCTCTGTCCTTTGTCACAACGTGTGTGCTGGAAGCAGGACAGCCACAGCAGGGCTGGAAGCAGGCCGGGCAGAAATCTGAATGCCTGCAGCTTCCTGCAGGGCCACCCCAACCGCAGCTGGTGGAGTCTGCTCCGGGGCAGCCCTGACACCGCTCACTCCGGAGTCACTCCTGTGTGGGCCCATCTCGAGAGCCTGGCTTTGAGCTCAGTCCCAGCAGCTTAGGCCAGGGTGCTCAGGCTTGGGTCTCCTGGCCAGGCAGAGAGGGGCTGCTTGTGGAGGGTGTGATGCTGATGGGGGCACTTTGGGGTGGAGGAGGTGCACTGTAGCCTGGGCACTGCTGCTTGGCACCTGCATGAAAACGCATCCTGTAGGGAGGTTGGGACAGAAACAGAGACACTTGTGAGTGTGCCTCATCTGCCTGATTTGTGAACAGTGAGATTCTCCTGCACAAGTAGCACTTATCACTGGAGGACACTGTAGGGCACTCAGGACAAGGATGATATTTTTAATGACTCATCTGGAGCGTGTCTGCTCCGTGCTGCTGGCTGCAGGTGTAACCGGAGAGGTGCCTGGAACCAGCACGCTGGGGCTGCTCCTAGGGGCAGAGTGGGGCCGTGTGGGGCTGCGTGGGGCTGTGTGGGGCTGTGTGGGGCTGTGTGGGGCTGGGCCGTGCAGTGCTGCCTGCTGTGTGCCCGGCAGCTGGCTGCTGCCTTCCAGCACTGACAACTCCATGCAAACCAACTCGAGAGAAGTTAATGGAATTGCAGAGAGCTTCATCTGACAGTGAAGTGAGGACAGCCCCATAGAGAGCTGAGAGCTGCATGTCACTTGGAAACGCTCGGGGAAAGTTGGGAGATGGTGCATATCAATTCTCAGTTAAATCCTTTTCTTTCTTTTCCTTTTTTTTTTTTTCCTTCTGGAAAAAATTCTTTCCACAGTAGCAGCCGTGCAGCTGTTAACTAATCCCATAACAAGTGGCATTTAGCCACACATTTTCCAAATTAAATATGCTTGCATGTTGGACTGGTTTCATACTCTGTAATATAAATACTTTCCCTTCTGGGAAAAGAAAAAAAGGAAAAACAACCAGAAAAAAAGATCCTCCCAGGCACTGAGAGTGGGGAAAGGGAAGATGGGGTGAGTGTGAGTGCATGGCTGTGTTGGCAGTGCGGGCAGTGCAGCAGCCGCTGTCAGAGCAGTGCAGAGCTCAGCGAGGAGTTGTTGGAGATGTGATGGGTGATCAGGGACCGCTCATGCTTACATGATTGGTTGGGGTAGTGACATTAAGGATTGTGTTCGGTCGTGCTCTCGTGGCCGTGTTTTGCTGGGAGGTGTTTGGGAGTTCTCTGTGCTTGCACGTGATCTGTAGTTGCCCTTTTGTTGCGTTTTTTCCCCTGGTCATTTGGATGATGCTTCAGATCCTGGATGTGGTCCGGGCTCAGTGGACACCATTTGGGCACGAGCGATGGCTGTGCCTTCTGTTGAAGTTGGAGGGCTATTTCTGGGGACGTCAGAGTGCCCCCCCCCCCCCTCCCCCCCCCCCAGCCGCCTCCCGCACGTTTTTGAGAATCCCAGAACAAATCTTTCAGGCTGCCCGCACAGGCCGAACGCATCGTTTCCAAGGCAACCATTAATGGGGAGCGTAATTTATCAGTAACGTAGGAAAAAAACCCACCTTGCGCTAACCCCCCGCCCCCCCAACCCCCCCCGCCGCTCGGTGCTCCATCTGAAGGCCGAGCCCCGGGAGCCGTGCGGGGGGGTGCGGGGGTCAGGGCCGCGGGGCGCAGCGCTGCCGGCAGGGGGCGCTCTCTCACCACGGACCGCCGCCGCGCAGCGCCCCGCGGGACCCGGCGGGAGGGGGAGGTGGGGGCGGGGCGGGGGGGACCCGGGGGTCCTTCGGTGCCCCCACGGGAGCGGCCCGGAGCCGCCTTAGAGCCGCCCCGCGGTCACCGTGCGCCCTTCCCCGTCCGTAGTGCGTCAGAGGCTGAAAGCGTCCTGCCCGTCCTCGGCGGCGCTGTCGTTGCGCCGTTGGGTTCCGCGGTGCCGACGCGGGGACACGGACACCCACGGGGACACGGACACCCACGGGGCACACAGACACCCGTGGGTCGCCGTGCCGCCTCCAGGCGCTGCCAGAACGGCGACCCTAACCGTTCTCCGTCGCTAACGACGCCGCTCCTCCAGTTTCCCTTTGCTGTTTGCTCTGTTCTCTTTTCATTTATCTGTCTCTGAAAATACGCTCTCCTTTTCTTTCAAAATCCGAGCGTTTCAAAACGGGAACAGAAATCCTTTTATTTTGCCGAGTAGGTTTCCATTTGCTGCATGTCACTTATTAAAGTAAAATGATTTGCAGCACATCCCCTTACATCAGCACGAGGTGCCTTCACTCTGTGATGAGGAGGGACGGGAGGAGGATGGTGAGAGCACATCTGGGGCACTCTGCTCTGCTTTAACGTGGGCAGTGCTCCGGGGCTGGGCTCCGGGGTCAGCCCTGTGCCGGCGGTGGTGCCCACACAGCCACACGTACAGCACTCTGCCACGGGCAGTGCTGAGCGGTGCTGCCCCGAGGGAAGGCCCGCAGTGTTATTTGAGGAGGTCCAACAACCTGCCCACAAGTGTGGTGGTGGTGGTGGTGGTGGTGGTTGGGCTCCTGGTTTAAATCAGCACAGCATCCCAGGTATTCCCGTCTGTTTGCAGGTTTGTGGCAGCCTGAAGAATTTGGCTGGAGTTAAAAGCAGGCTCAGAACTGTTCAGTCTCACTGTGGCTTTTTTGTAACGAATTTAAATTGTTTTAACTGATTTTAATTGGAGTTGCAATTTTCCAGTAACATTAAAGCTTGCTGAGTTTATCTGTGTTTGTGCTGTTGTGTTTTAGAAGGGCTGTGGATTACCAAGAGGTGTGGGCTCACTGCAGTTGCGTGTTGTTTCTTCGTTGTGTAGGGAAAAAACGGGAGCAAGAAAGCAGAGGGGATTGTTTCTAAGTGCTCTGATTACTGCGGAGCAGTTTTGGTGTACCAGATGTGTAAATGCTCATCTGTCTGTGCAGAGTGGGATTCCTGGAACGCGCTGTGTCGCTGGACTGACCTGTTCTGTCAAAAATAGATTCCTCATATTGAAAATATATCTTTGTTTTTCCTTTCTGCCAAATAGATTTGTTCTTATCTTAACATGTACTTTAGTCATGAGAGAGTATACAGTGTGACTACAAGGACTGAGTCCTCAACAGCTAATAATGCTAATAATCACGGTCAGCCCGGAGTGCCCGTTTCTGAGCACGTGGGCCTGGAGGGCAGAAGCTCGGGTTGGGCAGCAGCTCTGGGTGCTGTTTTGGTTACAGGGCGCAGCCTGGCTGCCCCTCACCACCCTCCGTCCCCGTGCTGTAGCTGTTCCCATTCATAAAATCTCTTTCTGCTTTCTTATATTGCAAAGGCAAATGCTGGTGTGCATCAGAAATAAATAGGATCAGAAGCAGAACCTATTCATCAAGCCCCTTATTTCCTGGAGTTCCTTTTCTGATCCCTATTGCATGCAGTGCATTATATTTCAAAATCTTTTTTTCCATATTTTGTTCTGTCATCTATTAAACATTGGAATATTTTCAGTGTGCTCAAATCCGACGTACTCAGGAAATCCTGCCCGGCGGGGCTTCGTGGCGCAGCAGCTTGCGGCTCGGGGCCTAATCCTCACCATTGTTTTTCATGGCAAAATGAAAAACGAGTTGTTCAAACTCGGTTGGTCCCAGATCCGGAACGGAGCAGGCCGTGGGGCTGCGGGGTTTGCTGGATGTGGCAGTGGGCACCGTGGTGTCGTGGCCATTGCAAAACGATGGAGTGTACCCCGTGCTGCCTTCCCCCTGTTTCCTCCGTCCCGTTTCCTTGGATGGATTGCTGTTATTGTTTGTAAGCCCTGATGTGGTTGTTTCCATTCTCAATCCGTGCTTTGTGCTGCCGGTATTTTCGCGGCAGTTTTCCCATTCCTCCTCCTGCCCCGTGTGTCCCTGTGCTCCGTGGGCAGTGTTTCCCAAAGCAGTGCAGGATTATGCCGTTCCGACCCACGGCACCGCCGCTTCCTCCCGCGCCCAGCTTCCAATGGTCTGCACCTCTCCGGGTCCTAAATCCATCCCGAGTTGGTTTCATCGCCGGCACATGGGTGCGTTCCATCTTGCTTTGGGACCCGGCTGTCCTGTGCATATCTCCAATCAGTTCACATTTTTCCAGGCAGAAGTTTTATGACACGCAGACAGTCTGTGTATGAGTGGCGAAAATGAGAAGATAAAGGGTTGATTGAAAACGCGTCAAATTGTGCTTTTTGCCGGGGTGCAACAGAAGGGATTTTTATTGTGTGCGGAGCGGTGACAGAAGCACTGCCATCAATGGATGGCCCCGCGCTGCCCCGCGGAGGAGCAATGGTTAAATTATGCACTCGCTGGAGTATGAAGGCAGTTCTTCTCTGCTGACAGATAGTTTGACCAGTGTCAGGTTATCCCGATGCGTTCAGCATACCTTCATTGCATCATAAATAAAGCAGACAAATTACTTTTTTTTTTTTTTTTCCTGGGGTGGAATAAGCACCGGGAAGGGGAGGGATCGGGGCTGGGGTCTGGTGGTTGGGAGGGGGGGAGTGAAGAATTAGAAGGAAAAGAAAAAAGAGAGCGATCTTTGCAGACACTCTATGAATCTCGGCTTGGCAGCTGAGAACAATGAGAAAAGCAAGCAATTACCTCGGATCCTTCCCCTTACCCAGACATAGGAAATATATTCCTGCCTGCCTGCACCGTTTTTTTTCCTCCCTCTCTCCCTCCCGCTCTTGCCCTCCCTCTCCCCCCTCTCCTCTCTTTTTTTCCCCTGTATATCTAATTTAATTCCTGGAGGAAGGCGAGGCAGATGTAACAAAGGAAGGAGGGCCGTGCTGGCGGGCCGCTTCCCACTGCAGGACGAAGCCTTCTCCCTGCGAGCGGTGCCTTTAACAGCCGCTGCAGCAATGAAAAATGAGCAGAAAGGTATTTTACAGCTCCAACTCTTTTACAGATTCCTCCCAAATAAAGTGGTGTGAATGCTAAATCACCCTGTCCGGGCGCAGGAAGCTGACGCAGGCTGGAGCCTTAAGAAATCCATCCCCGAGGTGCAAATGGAGCCTCACTGCAGAATCCCCGAAGTGCTGCGTTCGGTGCCCTCTGTACGAGGGCCTCCTGCGTTCTCCCTGCAGTTCTGTAGGATTTCCATTTTCATTCTGGGTTTCCCCCCCCTTTCCCCCAGTGGTATTTGCAAGGCAGGCACCCGTGCCGTCCCTGCTGCTCCCTCTGTCCCAGTGGCCGTGCCCCATCCCCTCATTTCTCTGTCGGGCATCCACCAGTGCCAGGGCCACTTTTACATGGGGGTATTTTGACCTTTTCATTGCTGGAAAACTTTCAACCCCGGTTTGTGCTGGAGGTGGCTGTGCCACTGGGACCGGGGGGGACCTTTACCTTGTGCTGTGTGTGACATCCCCCGCCCTGCGCCTTGCTCTGAGCTCTGACAAATTGCCCGTTTCCAGAGCCTGTGCTGCTAGGAGAGAGCTGCTGGAGCCACCATCAGACTTTTAATAATTTAAGATAAAAACGCCGTTCCTTAAGAACGTTCTCTGGCGATATTTTTACAGTCGGGGGATAGAAAGGGACATTATGGGAAATTTAAAGGAGGCTCCTGGTATTAAATCTTCACCTCTTCCCCAGATAGCGGCGCTCCGTAAATCTGCGCGAGACCTTTGTTTAACCCCCCCCGGCTCGCGGGTGTGCAGCGCGCGGCGCTTTGCATAATACCCTTCAGCATCGGCGATATTAACCTTGATGGCATTATTATTGCTATTTACAGTTCATATGCTGTAATGGTAAACCTGAATGGGATTAATAAAATAAATTAAGTGATGGAAATATTAATGCTATTAACAATCAGTAACAATGGTTGACAGCGTAAGGAAAGGAATAAGCTGCTGTGAGGCAGGCAGGGCAGAGCTCCCAGCACACGGAGCTGGCTGCACTGCCATGAACCCACGGGTCCTTTTCTTTTAAGCAACTTTCGCAGGGCCCTGTGCTCGTGGGGCTGAGCCCTGTGCCGGCAGCATGGCACGCAGCAGCTGCACACAGCTGGGCACAGGGGGAGCACTGCAGCAGCTGCACAGTGCTGTGTGGGGACCCCGTGGTGCATCGCCCCGAACGCCATCCGTGGGGGTGATGAGGGCTGGCTCTGGGCTCTTGGCTGTGGTTCTCCCAAAGCCTGTGAGAACAGAAATTCACATTTTTTCTACCTTTTTTTTTTTTGTTTTCCCTTATGGGAAGGTTTCTCGTGGAGAGGCAGCAGTGCAGGTTTGTCAGATGTGACCGCGTTCCGGCTGTTTTTGCAGCAGCACGCAGCGTGCTGCTCGCAGGTCAGCGAGGTGCTGCGGGGCTGCTCCAAGCACGCCAGGAAACGCTCCCCATAATGTGATGGGCAAAGGTTGGTCAGAAAAAAAATCACGGTTTATTTTTCCCCTTTACAGATGCTTCTCTCCAATCTCTTACAGCTGGCTAAAAGCTAGGATTTCTCACACGGGGGAGGAAAGTGAGACCATAAATAAGACAGGGAGGGACACCTGGAAGGAATAAAGTGCCTTCGGATATTAGGGACACTTTCTTCTCAGAAAGACTGCTCAGGTCTTTCTGCATGGCAGCCTGGGGAGGTGGTGGAGTCACCGTCTGTGGGGTTCTTCCAGAGCACTGAGGGACATGGTCAGTGGGTATGGTGGGAGGGGTTGGGGTTGGACTTGGAGCTTGTAGGGGTCTTTTCCAACCTGAATGCTTCTGTGATTCTGTGTAGTGCACCTTGGAAGACTTATTTTTAAATATTAATCGTCATCCCCTCATCTCCAAAGGTGATATTTGAGAAATGACCGGAGGGGCAGGGGATGGCAGCTCGTGGCCACGTGGTGCCCCACAGGAACTGCCCGCATTGCTGCTCGTAGCGCTCACACACCGACGTGTTGGCACTGGGCACTCTTGGAGAGCAGCGATGCCTTTGGTCCAGGCATTGCAGCGTGCTTGTGAGATATTAAGAAAATGCCTCTTTTAATTGATGTTGGCCATAATTATCTCGTGGCCAGTACGGAGCATCTGAGGCAGCGTCATGGTTTGCTGGAGGAAGGTGCTCTGTGCTGCCTGGTTTGCTCCCGGTGAGCTCAAAATGGCTGCGGCGCTGTGTAAGATGGAGCCTCCTTCTGTGAGATGGAAATGGAATTAGCACACGTAAATTGTACTGCAAGCGGTGGTTCCTGCTTTATCTCACTGCGCTGCGCCTTTCTCTGGGTGCTCCTCTCCTCGTGAGCGATCCCAGCCCCTCTGAGCACAGCAAGCAGTCATCACGTTGGGGTTTTTATCCACTGGTTTCCCTTGCACATTTCTGCTGCCATCGCAGGGCTGCGGGGCTGCTGGTTGCAGTTACAGCACGCTGCTGTTCTGCTGCACGCTTCTGCTCCGAGGGCTTATAAAATAGCCGAGCAGAATTCGCACCGGGGTGAGGACTGGCACAGAGCTGTAAACTTGGGAATCATTTTTTTTTCACCTTACAAAAAATTTTCAAAACACAATTTACTGTATTATTTTTCACTTGACATCGTTCCGGCCGCGCGTGTTCCTAAGCACCTTCCATTCCCATTTATTTTAGTGCCCACCATCTCCTAAGAGCAATTCAGCGCCTGAAAGGTTTGGATCCTTGCAGGGTTTTGTAAGAATAATGCCAGACACATGGGGGAGGGGGGTCAAACGATCAAAGCGAGCAGTTTAATATTGCTGCCTGAGCCTGCTTGGAGCGCGCCGTTCCGAGCATGGCTTTTTTCCCCGCACACTGCCTAGGAGCGAGCCCTGTGGCACCTTGCCTAACCCCAAATCTGTCTGTTCCATCTGGGAACGGTAACACCGTGGTGATAAGCATTCTGTAAGTACTAATTATCGTTATTATTCATAATTTGACTCCGAGTCGAGCTGATGTTGGGTGTAATTGTTTTTATTAGAGAATAATACTGGAAACAGCCATTTGTAAGCCTCAGTAAATATGTAGAAACATTTACTCTTAAAGTTTCATGAAGCTTTTTATGATTTCAATACATATAGTGGTTAACGTTTCTAATTAAGCTATCACACAGGCTGCATATATTATGTAATTATGCTCGACGCAGAAGGAGCAACTCTGAAATTACAAGACAAGGACATACACACAACAAAAACTTAATTAAAAACATGAAAGCCGTAAGAGGCAGAGAGAACAACAAATTTCAGGAAATTAATAGTCTAGATTAAAAATTATTCAGTACCTTAACTCTAATGGGACACCATTTTAATATTCAGCATTCCATGTCAATATTGGATGTTTAAATCCTGAAATGTGAATTTCCATGCTTTTGTGACTTTGACTCACAATCTTAACGTCCTTTTAATGTACTTTTTGTTGTGTAAATCTGTGTAAGTACCATCAGCCATCAAACTTGACATCTGACGGCGTGATGTAGACCCAGCCTGCATGTATTAGGGCTTTTTGTGTTTGTGCAGTGGAACCTACTTACACAAATTCCATTGAAGGCATAAACCTGTTAAAGGAATACATTTTCTTTACACTGAAACAATAGACCCGCATCAAAGGAACATCCAGGGGAAGAATAAGTCATTTCCAAAGATAAATTTCCTTTCCTCAAGCAGGCGAATCGCGCTGCAGGTCTGGCGGCCGAGCAGTGCGCGGTGCGTTAGCCGGGCGCCGAGCCCCTCAAATTAGAATACAGACCGCCACTTAAAAATGATCAGCAGGAGCCCGGCCTGCACCTTCTGCTTTTCATGCTCTGCCATGGTTTGAGGTGATTTAAAAAATTTAAGGAAAACGTGAGTGAGAGCACTCCCGGCATCCTTAATGCAGTGCGAGCGTTCCCACCCCCTGAACTCCAGCACATGGCTACCGCCCGGCTTACGCGCCGAATCATAACGAGCAGGCACACACAAACTGTTCTTTAGAATGAATTCAAGCTAAAAAATGTATTGCCAGTCACCAAAAAACAGAGAACAAGAGGGGGCTGAGGAGAGCAGGCAGCCCTGCCAGCACGGGGCACTGGGCCTTCACCTGTGCCGGGCTCACGGCCATTGTGGAGCCACGTGCTCACGGCAGGGCCCTCCCAGAGCTGGGGCTGGTAGTGTTGTCTTCCAGGGACAAAGAAAAGGGGGAATTGCATCAAGGTCCTTTTCTCTGCACATCCTCCAGAATACTCTTTCCAAGTGTACACTGGGGATTGCCCAAATGCACCTGGGCCATTAAGCTGGTGTATGGCACGATGTATGGCTGGGCTTGCTCCAGAGGGAGAGCAGCTCCCCAGTCATGTAGCAGAAAGACTTTATATTCCAAAGAACGCAGTGGTGAGCACAGGCTATGCACTGTATCACAGAGCAGCTTAGGTTGGAAGTGACCTTAAAGATCACCGAGCTCCAACCCCCCTGCCATAGGCAGGTGCCAAGCATGAGATCAGGCTGCCCAGGACCCCACCCAGTCTGGCTTCTGGGGAGAGGGCACCCACACTTCTCTGGGCATCCTGAGCCAGTGCCTCACCACCCTCTGAGCACAGGACTTTTTGCTCTTGGCCCTTCTTGAGGCACACCAGTGCTCCCATGTCTCCTACACAAGGAAAACCTCTCTGGGGCCGTTGGCAGGAGGATGGCATGGTGTGCCAGGTGCTGCTGGCAGCCTGCTGCTCCATGCGACGGGTTAAAGGCTCTCCTTTTCCTGTATGAACTTACAGTATATTATTTACCTGCCTGACATACTTGAACTCTAAGTACTCTTTTATTGGTATCTGCTCTGTATTTGGCAGTCCTAGCTGGAGTTTTGGCCAAATTCCGCCTATAAGTAGATTCATTGCTGTCATTTGGATTTGTAGTGGCAGAATTTGCCCATTATTGTGTTATTTTAATTCCCTCAAGAATCTAATGAAAATTAAGTGAAAAAATAAGGCTTTCTGTATTCTATTTTCAGAATGATGGATTGATAGAAGGACAGGCGACTTAGAATTGTAGGCTGAAGATTTCATGCATATATACATAACAGATATGGAGACAGAATTTTTCCCTTATGGCAATGGAATGGTTTTGATAGTCTTCATTAAAATAGATTTCAAAATACCATTTGTTTTATGTTTAAACCTTAAATTAAATTTTTCAATAATAAAGTATGCTTGTTATAACCCAATTCTATCAATCACTGAAATGAACAGCACATTGGTGGGTTCAAGCAAGTAAATAAATGTGTTATTTTATTGCATGTCAGAAAGGTTTATTGGGCAGGATTCTTCCCTCTGAACTGCGGGCCCCCGGCTCCAGCATCACACTGAGGAATCGTGCTGATGTAGGGTGCTGCTCTGGGTGCAGGTGGCAGCAGGACAGGCTGCTCTCTGCCTTTGGGAAGGTCAGAGTGCCCCTGAGCTCCTCTCGTGTGCAGTGCTGGAGGTGTATCTGATACGTGGTGTTGCATGAGGACTTTGCTGGAGTTGCTGCCGAACAACTTCCAGCTGCTGCATGTGTCTGGAACCACTGCGATATTTTAAACTGATTATTTTAATAAGTGCTTGAATAAGAAAATAGATAAAATTCACACGGGTCACGTTCTGTGTTGGAGATAAGCATGGAGAAGTGGAGCGTGCTGCTTTGCAATCACTTCAGGGATTTGCACAGCAAAAGTCTTGGAAACTTTTTCCTTTGTGCATTCAACAGCCATGCACAAAAGGTGCCTCGTGCGTGCACCACGGGACAGGGCAGCGAGCTGGGTGAGCCTGCTTCATGTCTCTGGCACTGGGCCATGTGGTGGCTTCCTGGGGCAGTGACGATGGGAGCAAAGCGTATTCTCACCTCTCCCTCTCGAAGTGAACCCAACGTTTTTTACAAGATTTGGTGCAGTTTTATTCTCGTGCGCTACATTCCTGCTTCATTTCTGCTCCTTTACTGCCCAGACTCCCCGTTCTTTCCCCTCTTGTTTCCAGCTGTCCATCAGCTGTCCTGTTTTCTGGCAATTCCTCCGTGCACTTCAGTACAAAGCTCCCTTTCCCTCCAAATGTGGAGCGTGGCCCGGTGGGCAGCAGTGCATGCACGGCACTGCCCATCCCAGCAGTGCAGCTCCAGGGGCGCAGCCTGGAGCCCTGCAGTCCCTGGCAGCTGTCGGGGCCGGCTGCGGAGCACAGCCCTTGGTAACTCACAGCTGAAAGCCAGAGCACTATCCGGTAATGCCGTGGCCACTGAAAGGAGACCCAAATAAATCACGTTACAGTAGCCTGGAGAAGAGGTCACAAATCTTTTTGAAGAAGAAAAGAGCCACTTCTGTCCACCGCTGAAACATGAACTTCCACATGTATCCTGTTATAAAAAATGAGTTCCACGTTGGAAAAGTTATCAGCGTGTTTGGGCATAGCTCATGGCAGGGAGCGCTACTAACACTCAGATGACACCTTCCAGATGTTCTCCCCTCCACGATGGTCGGAGCTCTTGGGGCTGCTGCCACCGCACAGAGGTCCCCAGGCAGCAGGGCAGCGGCCGATGGGCACTGCTGGGCTCAGCAGATTGGGAATGTGCTGCCAGGCGAGAGAAGTGCTGAGCAGCTCGTGCTCTCCATTGTCATGCAGAAAAAATGGTTCCCTTCCCCGGACCATGGTGCAGGCGTGCACCTCCAGGCACACGTGTGTGCAGCGGCACAAGCAGCTCGTGGAAGTGGTGATGTAGCAGATCGTCAACTACCATAAGTGTCAGGGAGAGAAAAACGGCCACGACAGGTGGAAGTCTGTTCCCAAATTAATGGAGAGCGTGAGGAGCTGAGTTGTGACCCCACACACAGGAGCTGTTTTAGTTACTGGCTCGGTTCCTGCCGTAGAGTGGTGAAATCAAAATCCCCCCATTCCCATAAACGCCCCAAGGGCCGCCCCAGCCGGCAGGCCGCCGCTGCGGGTCACTGCAGGGCTCAGGCACAAGCAGAAAGTAAAGGGAACGCATGCTCCAGGAAGATGAAGAAGACAAAAAACGCATGTTTGCAAATGACGGGCGATTCTCTTTGTAACGATGTCTTTGAAACACAAACAGCACAGCTTACGTGGGTCTTTTGTTTTACAGATGCATACAAGTGCCGTGAGCAGCTGCTGGGAGCCTACAGAAGGGATTGGCTTTACTGAGCAGAGCTGATGGGGCTTACCAGTGCTATCAGGAAATAACCTAATGTCTCACCTGGGCGGGCAGTGCCTGGCCCTCTCTCTGCCTCTTTGTCCCCCGGGAAGTGGAAGAACAGAAGTTAGTTTTTAAGGAACAAATAAAACAAGAAAGACGACAAAGTTAAGACTTTAAGCCTTCAGCATATGCCTAAAACTAGCACTCCTCAAATAGGAAATCTTTTGAGCGCAATTTTGTCGCTCTTTAGATTGCCGTTAATTGTGTTTTGCTGTTTGTGTCTCGAGGCTTATGGTGTCATTTCATGTTTATCTGTGAATGAACCCGGGTAAAACATAATGTGAACATGACAAAGTGTGATGGAATGCCAAAAGCTAAGGAGAAACATATGACTTCTGGATTGAATACCTGCCTTACCCTGGTATCTAATAAGAAAAAATCTGGGATGTGGAAGCGGGGTGAACAGTAAGAAGAGAAAAAAATTTGGCACGTCTTTTGTTGAAACCCAATCCTCTCCCTCCCTACTATGCCCAGAAACCATCTGCAAACTTTTCAATCATTTTTTAGGATACAGTGAATTTTATCATAATTTTGTCAACCAAAACCATATGTGCTTTTTCTATTGACAACGTGGAATAACAGAATCATATTTGTTCAGACCACAAGGCAGGTAATAAATAACTGTGGACACACTGCTACAACTTAAGGTTTTTCAGAAAAAAAGTATTGAATATTACCAAAAGATTTAATTTGGGAGGTAAAGTAAACTTCTGAAGAGAAAACCATCTGAGAGAAAGTTTGTGGCTCAATAACTTTCCCCTTCCTGCTAGACCAATTCTAGCTCGGTGTCCTGAGGCCATAATAAAATGAGCTCTTCCACCGCCCTCCCTTGTGTGCGTGGCTGAATGCTCCAGCACGCAGAGCCACAGCCACTGCACGCAGACACTGCTGCTCATGTTGGCCGTCCCACGGAGGACTTTGGATCTCTGAGGTGAGAAGACTGAATGTGAATAGAAGTCATTTAAGTGAGGAAGGTGCTTCCTCCTGATGCAGCAGCCATGAAACGCCTTCCTCTGCTACTGGACAAGCTCATTGAGGAGTGAGCGAGTGCTGCCATAACCGTGCACAGGCCTTCACTCCAGAGCACCGGGGTGTCCTGCTCTAGGTGGGCTTCAGTGACAAACTGCAGTCACTCGTTCTGTGGGTCTAAAAGTGCTGGTGAGGAACACAGCACAGGCATTTTAATGGTAGCTGCGCCCACTGGAAGGTTACCAGAGGAGCTGGCAAATTCTTCATCTCAGGCTGTCTGTAACCTGTGCAGGAAACGCCCCTGCTCAGGACTTTGACAAGCCTCAGCTCAAAGGATGAATATTACTAGTGTGGTTACAGTGAAGTTTGGATCAAGTGATTTAAAAACATCTATGAATCCATGTGTGGACAAACATATGGTTTGAATATGATTATGTGTATTATATTAATAAACATGGAATTGTTATTGTGTTAACGGTGATAAACAGCCGTAGCTTTTTACAGTAATGCCTCATTAAGGTTGACCTGGGGACTTGCTTGGGTCTCCGCCACTTGACTTTGCACCATTGCCTTTACCTGTGTGTGAAAGTGAATGCAGAGAAGCTCGTGCTCTGCTGCAGAGCTCCGAGGTCTGATAATGAAAAGCTACAGATAGAATCCCCCTGTTAGCAATGTTATCATCTCCCCTTTGCAGTATTCATTTTAATACAGCACTTCCTTGCTTGCTGTCATTAGCTGCAGCAGAGGACTCTGCCGCGTTGTTTTCATTATTGTTTCTCTGTAATGAGTTAAACAGAAGGACACAGCCCTGGCAGATCTACTGCTGAAACTATGCGTGTTCCTTACATCACCCCCAGACTTCAGCCTGGATGTGGCCTCGTGGTGTTGGTGCTGGGTGAAGGAGGAAGAAGCTGTGCCTTGGAACATCCCTGGTTGTACAAGGCAGAAAGGAGAAGGGAGAAAGTCAGATAATATGTCAGCAATTATAATGATAAAACAATTAGTAGACTTCACAGGTCTTTAAAGTCTTCCTGCTAAGGTGTTTGATGATCTTAACAAATAATCAATTAAAGCCGTCTGAGATTAGTGGGTATTATTACCCTGTTTTATGGATTAGGTGACTGAGGCACAAAGGGATTAAACTCCCAGCCCTGTACCCTGCCCAGGTTATTCTGTCCCTACTCCTGCCCCAAAGCCTCCTGAGCATCGTGTCAATGCCAGCACACGACGAGCTGTGGGAGCGGGTACTGAAGCGCCTGCCTGGTGACAGGAGGGAACACGAGGGGTCTGGTTTGTGCTCATATCCCTCTGTTGGTATCTTCGTGTTTTAGCCTGGGTTCTCAGAACATTTGGAGCAAATCCCAGTTTTGAAGTCATGCTGAACAGTGTAATGATACTAAGATACTGAATGCAGGAAGCTTAATGGAGAAAAAGAGCGCACTTCTGCACAAAATAATGATGCAGCTGAAGGCTTGAGTCTGCACTTAACACCATCACTGCTGTTTTGTGTAAGAGTCTCACCAGGAATTGCCTTCGTCTCTTAACTCCTGTGAGCTGGTGTGGCTATGGGGGTTAGCACCTGGGTGCTTCTGCTGCCCTTGGAGCAGTGGGGCTGTGCTGGCCGTCAGCCCTGACCTCCTGCAGGGAGTGCTGGGTGCTGAGCTGCAGCAGAGCTCTGCTTCCCTCCCACCCAGAGCTGAGGATGGCTGCTGGAAGGCGATGGTGGCGGAGCACAGCACGCGGGGGAGAGGAGGTGTGCTCGTGGGCGTTGTATGTGGTGGGTGGGGGTGATGTCCCTGCGTGCCCCAGCTCTTCTCCCCCTGTAGTGCAGAGGCGGGCAGGGTCTGTGCTGCTGGAGCCTGGTGTGCTTTGCCGGGTAGTGCTGTCTGTTTCCCAGACAAACCTTCTGGTGGTGCTACTATCTGATTTGTGAAAGATGCACTGGAAGTGCCCGACAGCCCCTGGTGCCAAACGTAGCAGAGATGATGGTTCGTTTCTTTCTTTTCTTGTTTTCTCTCTCTCTCCAAAACATACTCTGTTTTCTATCGCTCTGTTATCGAGGAGGATAACAGCATTCTGCCTCTTGCTTTCGGCGCTGATGGGGCGATGCTGTGGCACAGAAGCTCAGCCTGGGCTCCCGAGCAGCACCTGGGCCCCAGGTTTCCTCGGGGCAGGCCGGGAGGGAGGACACGCCTCTCTTCTGCAGTGAAAATAGTTCGGGTTTGTTTCTGAAGAGCTCTCGTTAACACCTCGTCTCCAGGTGGAGGAGCAGCTGGGTTTTATTTTCTTTTTGAAGCATCTCACCACTGTTTGCTGCACCTGAACGCACAGCCCCGACACCTCCGCGTGTGCCGTGCACCCCGGGGTGGCTGAGCCTCCTTCTCTCCTTCAATCTTTTAATATCACATCTAATATTTAACAAGCCTAGAAACGATGAAAACGCTACTGGTTGTGTGGCAGAACCGTGAACTGAATGGAGGTTGCTTTGAATCCATTTGTGTTTTTCTTTATCAGCTTAGAATTGTTTTGTTTATTATTATTTTTTATATATTTTTAAAGCAAAACAGAAACGGCAGCTACAGCAGAATGTAACTTCAGCACTGTGTGCTTGCGGGCCCAGGTGCTAATAAACACAAGAACAGATCTCTGTGTATGTGGAACAAAACAGTGGGTCCCGGGGTTTGGGGTCGGGAGGGTTCAGGGGTGTCAGGGGAGCACGGAGCAGCAGGATGGGGCCGGGGAGGGAAGCACGGGCACGAGGTACATGCTAATGATCTAAAATGTTATTCCTTCTGTGCTTTTAGAAGAGGAAAAAAAAAAAAAGCAATAAAGGCTCCCAGCCTGCACCTCATCTCAGTCACTCCGGTGAAAGTCCCGGGGGAGCACCCAGCTCCCCTCTCCCCCTCTGTAAAAATGGTGGACCTGGAACCACTTATGAGAAAGGCTTAATAAGAGGCAAATGTGTTTTATATTTTGTATCTTGTTAAGTGAAAAAAGATGGATTCTCACAAGTAGTCTCCTGGTGCAGATTGGAGTGGTCTATGCATGCAAATGTTGTGATGCTCCGTCTGCTCGCGTCCCGCGCCAGTCCCCCTTGGCCACTTAAATCCCACCCCCCAGAGCCAGCAGAGATGAAATTGCTTCATTTGTACAATGGATCTGCAGATCTAGGAAACTTGTTTCTATCTGATTTGCCGATAATTTACTCCTCATTTGATTTTTTTTTCCTTTTTTTTTTTCCTCCCCCCCCCGGAAGGAAGGCATGTCTGAGCTCCCACCTCCTCCCTAAGGAAGCAGGGATCGTTTCACTGGGCTGATAGTTATGATTGAGAGCAACAGAAAAAAATTAAAAAGGCGCAGACAAAGATGGCACATTTATTAGAGGACAGGAAAAACCCTCTGTGTTTGAGAACTAGTAGTAAAATTTGTAATTTACGTTCCTGCTCGCTAAAAAAATCTGCTAGAAAAATGTAACTATTAAAAATATACAGTATGGTGCATGTGTGCTGAATACAAGACATATTCCCCCCCTGATAATCTTTTTTATGACCTTTCGGTGTAAGATAGTGCCATGCTTACTGTCTGCTTTCACTATTCAGCGTTGAGGAAACGCATTATATTTTTCTTTGATCCGGAGATCTGGATTGCTAAAACTGATGGCCGCAATTAAAGGCAGTCCTGCTGAAAACCTGACCTCTGTCTGCTCTCAACTTCATGTAAACTTTTCAATATGGATGTAATTTGGTATTAAATTACCCGTGCTTTATTGCTTTTTAGCACAGCTCTGTCCTGTTGCCTTTTAAAAATATAAAGGGTAACATAAAAGAAAAATTGCAGTGCATCTGCTTAATTATGTAATTATATACTTGTTTTCTTACATTTAGAAACCTTTTTGGATGCGTCGCCTATAGAAAAGCTGTAGGACTGGAGGGGAATTACTTCCCTGTGTTCTAGGAGCAGAGCTGCAGCCCAGGGCTCCCCAGCCCTGCAGGTGGGCTCCGTGGGCTCCGTGGGCTCCCTGAGCTCTGCTGGGCTGAGCCCCTCAGCACACGGTGGGGCTGGGAGGGACGGGGAGGCTTCAACTCATCTCTCACCACTTCCAAGAAATAAAGCAGAGGTGGAATGTGGCACCAGGTGCTGCTGTCACTGTGCATCCCCAGCTACCTCCGTGGGCAGTGCAGTGCCTTTATTAGACAAGAAAACTGCTGTACACCTGAGAAGCAGCACTAAAAGTGTTCCACTCACTGCTTTGGGCTTCTCCAACCTTCTGCAGCACAGCTCCGCAGTCCTGGCCTCCTCTGCCCCCCCGGTCGCTCCACCCCTTGGCAGCAGGCTCAGAGCATTGGGGCTGGCCTGCATGCTGCCCCATCTGCATGAGAAGTTGTGGCATCATTCAGGTTGGAAAAGACCTCTGAGATCACCAAGTCCAATTCCAACCCACCCCCACCACGTCCACTGACCGCGTCCCTCAGAGCCACATCTCCAGTGACGATCTCTTGATGATCACCTCTTGGTGACAGAGAGGTCTTTTCCAACGCTGGTGATTCCATGAACCAGGCAGATCTCTGCCCCGGAGCCCGGGGTCGGGGCTGCCTGTCCATGCTGTGTTTGCTGGGCTGTGTTCTGCTGCGTGGTTGCAGCAGTGTGCCCATAGCACAGGGCTCTGTGTGCCTGGGGCTCACCCCACAGCTCTGGGGCCGAACCCGTGGGATTCCCATCGCACGGAGCCTTTTTTCTTTCCAGACTCTGCCTTGTTAAATGCGCAGTGGAAGGATTTTTGTACCACAACCATCCAGGTGCCAAAGTGAATATACAAACAGATATCAAAATGCATTACCCAAGGGAGGTGGATGTGATTTAATAAAGACTTAAAATACAAAATTATAAGGTTAAAAATCATTAAAAATGAATCTAACAGGTGCAGTAATAAAAGGAGAGTTAAAGGTGTTTGCAGCCTAATCCAGTCACATCTATTGCCTTCTCTCTCGTGCTGCCTCACTTTGATCCTCTTCTCCTTTAAGAACAAATGCAGCTTTACCCAACTAATAATTTATTTATAGCTTTTTTTTTTTGTTTGGAAATATTGCATCCACCAGAAAAACGCATGCTGCATGGAATTCTGTTGACTTCCACGCGAAACTGTAACTGCAAACCATTAAGAAACCGATGGAAGTCAGGTCTGCATCTCATCTAGCCCTCCTTGCGTATTTATTTCTGCCGGGTTCATTCTGTGGGCTGAGAGCACTCCCAACAAAAGCAAACGCAAAGAAATGGCCGTGGCCTGCGGGCACCGCCCCGGCTCGCGGGGCTCCTCTGGAAGGAGGGCACGGTGTGGGGCACGGCTGCTGCTGTGGGGGTCCTGCTGGCTGAGCTCGGTCTTTGTGGATGTGCTGCAGGCAGAAGGAGCATTGTAAGGAGTTATAATGTGTTCGGATGGGTACTGGGAAGCCATACGCAGCTGTGACAGATTGAAAATACATTTATCTGCCTTAGTGAGGTACGTCGTATGTTTCCTGGAGGAGTGGAAGTAAGGCTGAGTTGCCACGCAGGGGTTCTTCTCAAGGTTTCCTATCCCCACTATCGCGTGGCAGCAGTGGGGCTGCGGTCCTGGCCAGGGGAAAGCAGCACCTCCTGCTCCACTCATGGAGGGGTGGGCACTGTGCACGCTGGGGACAGCAGTGCTGGAGCAGACCCTGCTGAAGTGCGGTGGGATCGTCCTTAGGGCCGCGGGTGCGTGTGCCCTGTGCTGTGTGCTGCGGGCAGTGGCAGCCCTTGGAGCTAATTTTGCTGGGGAGCACGAACCGGTTCAAAAAAATGCTTTGCCTGTAGTTTGTTCCAGGTTACAAATGGTGTTCTGAGACAGTGGAGGTTTTCGCCTAAAAATCTGTCTCGACGGAAAATCTTTGACCTTTAACACAAAAACATGAAAAACAACAACTAATTCTTGAAAGCAGATTTTCTTTTTGCATTTTTGATTAAGCCGAGCAAAACAATTCTAAGTGGACAGGGGTTTATTTTCCATACAAGTGAGGGGAGAAAATGCTTTCTGACAAGCTTTAATAAAAAGGCAGCTAGGGGGATGTTTTCTCATGTGGATCCCATTTCCTGGGATTCCGAGCGCTGTCTGCAGCGCACGCTGCCGTGCTGGAGCAGGAAGGGGCCGGGAAGCTCACGGCCCGCGGGGACAGACACAAATCATTTGGGGCTGCAGGGCTGTGCGTGGCCCTTGTCCTGTGTGAGCACAGCGACTGCAGCAGAAAAGGAGCACGGAGCCCACGTTAGCCATGGACTCTGCCCATGGATGACTTTTTCCTCTGGATTCCCCGTGACCAGAAAGTGAATTAAGCTGGGACTCGAGGGCGGTAATATTTGCTTAAAAGCAAACCGACCAAACCAACAACAAACAAACCAACGCTGCCACTGCTGACTGCTGTGATTCTGTGTGTTTTTCATATTAGCATAAATGCCTACTGCATTTCTTCACGTGTTCATCTGCTCCGTGTGTTCGGAGCTTGGGAGTTCCCAAATTCAATCTGCGTTTGCAGAAAGAAATTCCCTTTATTGGTCTCGAACGCATCACCTTTAATTCTGTGGAGGATGCCCAGGTACTCATGCTATGAGGTAGCCCAGGAGCAGATCTACCCCCTGTAGGCTGTTCATTATCTTCTATGCTGTTATTATGCCTCCTCTTACTTGTTGTCTATTTAAGGTTTTTTAAAGAAGTCTTTCAATCTCTTGTCACATGAGACATTTTCCATACCCCCAGTCGTTCTTGATGGTTTGCTCTGAATCTCTTCTAATGATACGTTATTATGTTTGAGATTGGTTGGTCATTCTACACATTGTGGGTGCCCAACTTTTTGGCTTGCCAGGGCTGCACTGAGTGAGTAGAAGTGTCTTGGGCCACCTATAAGATGCATAATATAGTCCATGCGTGTAACTAACAGGACTTCTTTCCTGACCATAGAGCTTCAGCCTCTCTCTCTAACATCCCACCTTGGTAACTTTCCTTGACGCAGTCCCAGCCCCAAACATTGTTCTGGAGGTTCTCTTTGCTCAGTGGCTGGGGTGGCTTTGCCCTCTTTGATATACCCCTCCCACAAAGGCAGTTCCTTCCGTGGGCCTCGCGGGCTCCAATCAGTGCCACTGGAAGACTTTCATCATCCTTCAGTGCTGAGGCAGAACTGAGAAATGATAAACTAAGTGTCTGATCCCACAAACAGTTACACATGCGAGTCATCGTGTTGACTTCAAAGGAGCTGCTCACACGAGTAAAGTGACGAACTGAGATATTTTCAGTAACGAAATTTCCTTGGGCTTAGTTGTGTTTTTATTATTATTCCTAGCAGCACAGAACAGAATTCTGTGCCCAAACAGATAATTGTTCATTACAACCTGAAGCCAGGAGGGTTCCCTGGATGCTTCAGCTGCAGCTCAGGACCTGCCTGCCACTCCAGTCCATTTCCAAAGGCCTAAAACCCATGTGCTGATGCACGCCAGCCAACCTGGGAAGGAGCACGTGGGCTGAGCACTGCCCTGCCAGCAAGCTGAGGCCGTGGGAGAACACGGTGCCTCTCCTCCCCGTTCTGCTCTCAGTTCCAGTGGCTGCAGATATGTGTTGTCACCGTCAATGGTGGTGGCAAGGGAAGCCAGTTGTGTCCCTGGTTGCGTCCTCAGTTCCTAAAAGCTGTGCTGGTGTCTGTGGGGAACTCCAGAGGGCATCAGTTCTTGGCTTTATTTCCTTCATGCACGGTGACAGGGGCACCACCAGCTTTCTCTTTTTTCTTTTTGTCCTATCTGTGCCCTTTGAAAGGTGAAGGATTGATACTAAAGAAATCAAGAGGGAAGTTGAAATGAACAGCCTGCAGTTTGCTTGAGTAAGCACCATCCCAGGTGGGACGGGCGCTGGTAGCAGGGAACGAGCAAAGCCCCCGAACAGGGCTGTTCACCTCTGTATCCTACAGTGCAATGCAAAGGATACACTTTAAATGCGGGCACCTTTCTAATTCTGTCTGTGCCTGTGAAGCTGCCCGGGGAGGGCTGCGAGGACGCAGTGAAAGGAACGGGGCCGGCCTTGTTCTCCGCAGCTTTGAGGCTCTGGTGCTTTATTTGAGCGGCAGAAAGTCCCGATGGCCGTTTGTGATGTTCCTCTAATGGTCCGCGCAGGTATCCTACTTCCTCGGATGAAACATTTTGAAACTGAAATGACTCATCTGCAGACCTGACGCTGAGCAGTAAAACTTTCTGAAAGAGCCACTAATAACTACTTCTAACTTCTTTTTTTTCTGGCATTAAAACAATGTCTACCCTCGTTTTCCATCCTCACCTCCTTTGCCCGCGGTGCCGGCTGTGCTCTGCCCGGGGTCTGCTCCTGCCCAGTAGCCCCGGCCACGCGTGGGTCATGCGGGCATCCTCCCCCGCTCCGCGAGACGGGCAGGAGGGGGAGAAAGGGCTCGAGAGGGAGGAGGCGGACAACGAACCGTGCGGGGCCCGAGGCGGGGATGCGGGATGCCGTGCGCTGCCGTGTGCTGCCGTGCGCTGCCGGCCGCTAGTGGGGGCTGCGGGGCCGCGCAGCGCTGCGGGGCCGGGGGCGGCCGTGGGTTTTGTTGTCGCATTTCTGCTTTGTATTTTTTTTTTCCTTCTTATTTTTATAAATGAATATTTCAAACGGGTTTAAAGCACACACTTAAAAAAACAAAAACAAAAAAAAAAACCCACACAACAAAAACAAAAACCCAAAGCCAAGTTACGTAGTGGAAATTAACTGTATAACAGAAGACAAATTTCCAGGTTTTATCCATGAGCAAAATTTGACTTCATTGGTTTGGGGATTTTTTGGTGCGATCGAGGCAAAGATGTCCATATGATATTTAGGGGAAGATCTGATGCTTTAATAAGGGAATCCTCTGCCTCCCTCATAGAATCGTTTGTCATCCTCATCCATTCCTCATCCATTTACAGCACTGTAAATTTGTCAGTGCCTTTTCCATATTCAGTACTTGTATAAATAATGGCCGTTGTGAACAGAAAAAAGGAAACCTGCATTTTCTATTTCTGCTCTGTCTCTGGTCACAGCCAGGGAAATGGGAGCGGGTTTCTCCACTTCCAAACCCAAACTGCTCAGATCGTGTAATCGCAGAAGCGAAGTGCATCCTCGGGTTGGCCCTTCTTGTGACCGCTGCTCACCCAAACAACATCAGTTTTGAGCTTCTCTGTAATATATGAAACAGCCTGCGCTTCATTACGACGCGCTTTTATCCTCCTTCATCATGTCTTCCTTCTTTTCTGTGCTATCTGAGGGATTATGCAGCTTCTCTGCAATATTCTGAAATTAATCAAACCAAGCAAAACCTCATGCTATATTATCCATCACTGCAGGAGAATGATTTCCGCAATCCCGGCAGCTTTACGTTGCTGTGTCCAGGGGCTGCTGCGGAATTCCATTAACAGGAATAGGCTGGAAATCTGATTTTTCACAAAATGCATTTGTTAAATATTTGCAAATGGCAAATTCTTAGATTCAGTGCCAAGCGTAACCTTAATCACATTTCTCTTTTTCTCGGGTTTTAATTAAGTGGACAGGCGCAGCACTGCCCGGCGCTGACGGCCGCGCTGGGGGAGCCCCGCTCCGCACAGATGGAGGAACTCGGTGCCTGCTCCCACAGACTATTTTCTATTTCATCTATTATATAATCAAGCCCTACAAGTAATTTCTTTCAATAAATTAGTAACCATACTGCAGATTGCAGACACTTAGTTTGATTGAAAGTAATAAAGGGAGATTATCCATAGAGTTGGTTGAATGACGGTTCTGACTTGACCCACTGCCCGGAGAGATAAGAATTAATCTCATAAACCTTTGCCACACTTGCACCGCTCCTCCGGCAGCGGAGCGGGGTCCCACGTGCCCCTTTGTTCTGGGGCTGCAGTGCAGGGACAGGGCCATCCCCAGGGCTGTGCTGAGCAGGGTCAGCGGATGCTGTGCTGCGTTTTGGGGTGCGATGCGCTGTTCCCGAAGCACAGGGCTGTGTAGCTGTTCTGAATGAAGCCAGCTTCAGGTGCTGGGGTCCTCTGCCTCGTGCAGCTCTGCAGAATCGTGGCAGCTGCAGACCCACGCACGTGGGCACACAGCAGATGTGTGAGTGCTCAGTGCTGCACCTGGAAGCACGCGGGCACACCTGCAGCAGTCCCCTCGACAGCTTGTCCTCTGCAAGGTGCTTTCCTGGGGAAAACAGCTTCTGCCCAGTTTGCCACTGGGAACAGAATAGGAGGAGCTGAATGGCACACTAGATATCCCGCATCAGTGCGGGGATGTTTGGTTGGTGCCAATGCATTCTGTGCTTGGGGCTGACTGTGCTGCTTTGCTCCTCCTTTGCCATGGGCCCCTCTGCCACCCACGGGCGGCCCACCCACCCAGCAGCTCTTTTCCCAGCTGCGTTACCATGGCCAAAGGTATTTCCTCTCTCCAAATGGTGTTTTGATGAGCACTTCCACAATTACTGATGCTAATGTCATTAACTCATTTTGTTCAGCCTTTGCTAACAACCGTGAGCTGTTTATTTGTAATGATGTTGACTTCTCACCTCACTATTGGCAGCTTTAGCACTGAGCATTACATTAAGTGGGGAAAATAAAGATGCCTTAAAAAGCAGAACCAAACCATTCTGTGCTTTAGGGAGCACTGCTGGTGTGGGGCAGTGTGAAGGTGTGGGTTATATGGGGGTGCTGAGCCCACTGTGCCCCTGCAGTCATCTCCCACATCCCCAGGATGTGAACTGTTGCAGAAGGATTTCTGAGTGATGACACTTAAGAAGAAAAATCTTTACCTCCCAGTGCAAAGATAACCACAAACTGTGCAGCCTTCCTGTGCTGCTCAGCTGGACAGCACCACTGCCCCATGCTGCACCAGGAGACCCATGGGCAGACCACCGCCATCACCAGTCAGTGTTTGGGAGTGGGGGCTGGGCGGCTTTTCTTGATTTCTCTCCTGTCACCAAATTTCCCTCTCCAGCTACAGATAGCCTGAGCCTGCCTGACACCACCCGGCCTCGCGCACACGCCAGCCGCTTGCCTCCCCTCATTATCCATTCTGCTGGCGATAATACCACCGGGTTAATGCACCGCTTTCACATCTGCAGACATCAGCTCACAACCCGATCTGCCTCCGCGTGAGAGGCGTGCGATGGCGACCTCGGATCCCTGACGGTCATTATTTCATCCCACATCGTGTGATTACTCATTGGTTCGGGGGTAGTTTTGCTCAGACGTGAAGGACAGAGGTCTGGTTCTGCGGGGTTGGGGTTGGGGTGGGAATTTGGCACAGAGGAGTTTTTGGAATGGGGGCTCAGCCCGTGGTTGTGAACTTGGAGCGGCGATGGCAAATTGTTGGGTGAGGTGTGAAGCACTGCGTGAATTGTGTTGGATCATTCCTCTGCTTCAGATAGAGGGGTGGAACTGTGCTTGGCTCCCTTCATCTTAGCTTCTTATATTTATGCCATGGTTGGATGAGCTCTTTTTCATTTTCATAAAAAATAAAATAAAATACAAAGCACCCAAGCCCACAGTCCATCGAGAAGCTGAGCTGAACATCAGGATGGCAGTGTCACATCTGTGACATCACCAGCGGTGGTGGTAATACGATATTCAGATATTATGATGCAAATAACAGGTTTGAGTTCTGTCTTCCTTAAGACCCTATGGGTGCATTGCTTTGGGTTAAAAAAATAGAAGCAGGTCAAGCACCATTGAGCTGGCCTCGCAGAGTAAACAATTATTTTAAACGCCGTGGTGCACTCTCTTTCAACAAGAGAGCGTCTGCTGCAAGCAATACAGTCGCGCTCAAGTATTTAGGTCTCCTTAAAACTGTTTCTTCCCCCACTTGTGTTAATACAGATATTAAGCCTAATAGTATCTACTTAGCATAAACAAGAAGATAAAAATGATTTCTGTGATTGAAATGTTTGTTATTTAGCATTAAGCATCTTCATACTCTCATGTGTTTTGCATTTTAATCCACTCTGTGCTTGGTTTTGGGATTGATAGATTAGTTTTAATCCCCTGTCTAATAGTGGAGTACTGGCGAGATTTATTAAACAGGCAGGGTTTGGTACTTGGATTTAAGAGGACTCGCATGCACTGTTCATGCATATTAAATTTGGGAAACCACCGGTTCAGTTTATAAAGGGCTGCAATGTCCTTTATCACTGAGTGTTTCTGTTGTGCTCCACTAGCTCAGGAAGTCTTTACAGTTCTTAAATGGAACGTTTTTGATGGCTCCTTCCCACTGCATAAAGCGAATGTTCCAAAGATGTGTGTGTTTGACAACTGGAGCTATTGCTGAGATCTTCCCCCCGAGCTCCTGCCCCTCTCGTGGCCCTGCAGCAAGGGTTGCTCTCCAGGTCGTGCTCCAGCCCTCCCTTAGTTTGTTGGGCAATAGCTCCTGCACAGAAAGCACTGGAAAACTTTGAAGATGCCTAGTTTACAAATTCGTGCCCTATCAGTGGGAGATGGGTTGGCCCAATTTGCAGTTTTACTGGCTAATACACCATTAATGTGGTGATACTGGTAATAGTGTGAGAAATGGGGGAAATTCACCTTTTTTGTCAATGTAATTATAGGATTGCTATATAAATGTTATTAACTGCAGAAGTGAAAGTTAGCAAAAATGAGCTTAAATTTAATGGTAAGTTAACAAAAACACTAAAAGCTTTTTGCAAGAAGACATTTCATTATTGCGGGTTTACTTCTCCCGCTAACCTCTATTTTTGATTTATCAAATAAATATGGAAAGCAGATATTGCAAATACAAGTGGCAGCGGTTGTAATCACCAGCTCGGCGAGCCCTGAGCTTGATTAGAACATGGGTAATTAAACCAGTGTCTTTCTGGAACTTCACTTGGTCACCAGGAGCTGATCTGTCCCGGCCCCTCAAGGTCACTGCCAGCGCGTGCTGTGAAGGTGTGCTGCTGGAGCACCTTTTCCCAACTGCTGGATGAAATTCTGTGCTTTGCTGCATAATACCTTTCTACCTCAGGTAATGAATGCATTGGGAAAAAAAAATTGTCTGAACACAAAACATAAAGAGAGAAAGAAAGCCAGTGGGCAGTTATTTACTGCCTCCCACTCGATTTCTTTCTCTACCACCAGAACCCGGGCAGTGACACTGAGGGGAGGTAAACTTAAACAAGGATGTTTCACGTGATGTGCTCTTAGCCCTCACAATTCATCGCCACAAGATGTTGATGCAACAAGATGGAAAACATTAGATATTTTATTTTATGGCTAACAAGAACATCCATGCTAATATATATAATTTCAATTAAATAATCAGAATTCCACCGCTCCAGGACATGAGACAATCCCTAACCAATGGTAATGGGGAGGGAACTCCCCTGTGGCCATGTTATTTCATAATTATCAGCTGTGAGGTTTCTTGCCCATTTCAGTGTGAGGATTCTGAGCAGAATTAACCGTTTGGAGCACAGGGGATGGGCAGAGCACTGCGTTATCAGCTCGTTGCATTCCTCAGGAAATGCTTGCAGTGTGGGAGCTCCATCAGGGCCTCGTGTTGTGCGTGCAGCACTTCAGAAAGTGTCTGCAGTTATGACACGTCATCAGATGGGTGGAAAATTGCTTTATACCTTTTTATTTCTGCACACACTGTAACTTCCAGCATGCTGCAGCCACCGCTGGGGCAGCACAGCTGGGCTGAGTGTAGGACACCACGGCGTTCCCGAACTGCAGCGAATCTCTGGTATCAGGAGACATGCAGATATTTCACTGATTTTCCTCGCTGTTTCCAGCACGTTAAAGATGCAGTTCCAAGAGCAACTTTCTGCTTAGCACCGATGCCGTGATGCTGCTCAGCCCTCCGGGTCCCACAGTGTTATTTTCCCTCCTACTCACACACCCCGAGGATGTCCATCTCCCCGTGCCCGCCGGACTCAGCGCATGGCAGCACAGGGCTGGTGATGGCTGGGGCTCGGTGTAGCTCCGCGTGCTGCTGCCATCACGAGCGATCCCATCGCAGGGCCGGGTGTTGGTGTGTGATGCTGAGCCCGCTGTGCATCCTCCCTTCACCAGGGAACGTGGCTGCTGTAAATCTGCATCCTCAGCTGGTTCAATTCATTCACTTTAAGATGAAGCAATGCTGAAGAACGTCTTAGGGGCAGACGTAGGAAAGCGTTGGCTTGTGCAGTGATTTCTGGCTCATCCTACTGAACGTTGGCAGTTCCTGCCATCTGAAGACATTTTTTTTATCCCTTTCTGTAAACGCATCATGTTAAAAAAGGCAAACTATACAATGTTGAAAACCCTACAGGGCATTAAAAATACCAGCCCAACACATGCGTTCGTTCCTTTCACTTTCTTTTTAGATCACTGGTGTTGGTACAAAATGAGCTTAGAGAAGGAGAGAATTCTAATTAGGTTTAAAAAGGAAAGAATATGGCAGTTTATTTTGAGCGCATGTCTGATTTGCTAAGGCATATCCCATTTCAGATGCAGGCAGAATGAATCATTATTACACATTTATCATCATAAAAATGCTTATTTGGATATATATATTTTTTTTTAACAGAAAGGAAAAAAATATAAAAAGGGCAAAGCAAAGAGCCATCTCTGAAGGGCAGTTATTGCTTGCCCTTGCTTGGGAAAAAAGGCTTCCTCAATGGGATTACGTCCCCGCTCATAACCTATCAGCCGTCTGATCAGAAATTCATAACGCAGGCCATCCATTTCCAGCTCCGCGAGGGCTGCATGATTGAATTTAAATAGGCAAATGCCAGACTTGAGCTCTGACATTCTCCCTGTCTCACTCAATCTCTCTCTTTCTGCTGCCCTCCCAATCACGGCGCTGTTCTTCCTCCCTTCCTTCCTCTTCCTTGCTCCGCTCGCCTCCATTTTGTGTCAGTTCAGGACCAGCTGCTGGGAAATGGAGGCTGGGGGGGGTTGGGGGGAAGGTGCAGCCACGGGTTGGTGCTGTCCTACACTCGTTGGGACTGAGATACCTGCTCGTGCAGCCCCCAGTTCCCCCCATGTTTAGAGAGAGACCTTTCAGCATCTCTCTGTTATCTGTGTCCTCAGCCAACCTGCGAGCTCTGGGGCACGCGGCCCTCACCCGAAGGAGGAGGGGGTGAACTCCAGGCATGGTGCAGGGGGTAAGGGGGCACAGGGCTGCACGTGGGGGCTGGAGGCTGACTCTGTGTTACTGATAAACCAAGGCATCTTCTTGCCTAAGTTGTCGCCTATCTATACTGAATTGCCTTTCTGGATGTTCAGCATGCTTTGGTGGGTTTCATTGACTTCCTCTTCAATCCTTTCTTCTGGTCAGTTTTTAATTAATGACTATAGCTTTGGGAAATGCACTGGGAATTTTGTACTTGGGCCCTGGTTTTGGGTTTCCAGATGGGGCTGAACCCACATATCCTGTACTTTCAGTGCCCTGAGTAAAAACTGACTCTCCTTTCACAGCCAAAAGGCCTCTCCCAAACCCAGGAAGGAAGGGTTTGAATCTAACAGAGCAAATGATGAAGTAGTTAAACTTTCTGGTTGGTGGGAACGGCCTTCTACAGATTCACAGGATTTGCTCAGCGGGACAAAAGGAGAGGTGAGAGGCAGCAGGTCTCAGCGGGAAGGGGCTCTGGGAGTACGGTATTACCGTTAGGTGTGCAAGCAGTGCACACCCGTGAGTTCTTTTTTCTTTCCTGTATGTCACCAGGTGGACAAAATACATGCTGATATTAACTCTATGTTGCATTACTTTTGATGAAGGTATGGCAAACCTCTCTGAAAAAGACAGAGTTCGGCTCTCAGTAATCCTTCCTGCTTTCATGACTAATTAATTAGAAAAGATGTTTGTCAGAGATAAAACTCATATTTGGTTTAGCATCTCAGATTACAAATGCTAATGATCTAACCACGCACAAAGAAACAATAAAGCAAAGTGGTCTCGAGCTGCTTTCAAAGCTGCTCCGCTGCTGTCGAGGTGCCCACGCAGAGCTCCTCTCCAGGCAGCGCTCTCCTCCCCTCCACGGAGCTGCACCGTGTAAGAGCTGTCTGTGGAGCTGGAGGGAGGGAGGGAGGGTTTCGAATCTCGAGTAACAGGTGAGCAGTATTTCAAGGTGTAAATATAGTATCTAACAAACTGATCCAGATTAATTACCTCAAAGGTATAGAATTTCAAATGCAAGTTTAGCAGTGAAATGCAGAAGTAGAAAAATGTTAAGAGAATGGTTTTCATTCAAATTTCGCTTAAAGTCTTTTTTAAGAACCCAGCTATTTTTGACTCCTGCAAAGGCAATCTCGATGATGATAAGAAGTAAAAGACTGGTAACGTTTGCAGTAATCCCTTCCCAGGGGTATTGCAGGGAATGCTGAAGAAAGTGGTGGTGGATTCGGGAATGCAGACGTGGTTAATGATCGGGGAGAGCTCAGCTCACCCAGCAAAATGTTTAGTTCCTTTGCAAACCGAGGGAAGGTCTTAACTCTTCTGAAGGAAAAAATGTGTCTTAAAGTTATGTGTGCAGGCAGCCAGCAGTGGTTCGTGGGGCTCTTCCTATGCCATCCTCTGCCAAGGGTGCCATGCTTGGCTCTGCAGCCAGCAGCACGTGGTTGCTGGGAGCCCTGTCCTCATCTCTGCTGTTCTCAGCTTTGTGGAAGCAGGAGCTCACCGAAGTGCAGCTGAGCTCTGCTAATTGTATTTCAGCTTAATGAACATAAAGCATTTGCCACTGATAGGGAATTCTTATCCAGTGTGCTCTTGGTCTCCCCAGGCGTTTAAAAATCAAAGATAGAGAAAGCAAGCACAATCGTATTTGATATAAAGTTTAAAGAACTGCATAGATGTATTTATTAATCATTTAAACAATCATTTTTACATGGAGTATCTTTTTTAATAAAGTCAATGTTCTTTTGTTACTTCGGTGCATTCAGAAGTTGGAACAGCTTGGTGTGGCTGCAGCTGTGGCACGATCACCTCCCGTTGTCTGGGGTGGATCACGGAGGTTTAAATGCTCAGTGGTCTTCAGTAGTTTTTAGATACACTGGAGTTTGCTTTCTGTTTAACCATATCTAGGTTTGCATTATTTTGGGGAATAATTTTCCTTGTATATATTTCCACATCGTTGTATAAAAACTGACTTCATCAAATGCCATGACTCTCCAGCTTATATAAACTGTGCAGCAGAACGTATGTGCTATGTGTATATTTGGTAATTCTCTTCAAAGATGCAGTGCCAACACCCTCCAGTATTTACAGTTCCAGGACTGATCATCTGGTTTATTAGAACATCTGTTCGGTGGTGCATGAGATTTGTCAACCAGCACCTACACCAGTAAGCTGCTGTTTTGTTTAAAGGGAAAGTTTTGTGCTTTCCTGTTTGAAGATGTAAGTGCAACAGTTGCAGATAGTGCTTAATTGACTATCTGTTCTTGGAATGCTTCTCTTGGTTTCTCTCTGAGAGGTTTTATGTTTATTTCCCATAGGTTATATATCAAGGCAGTGTCTGGGCAGCGGGAGGTGGGGAGGAAGAGCTGGGCAGTCAGCAGCGGGCTGAGTGCAGTGCAGTGCTCCGGGCGTGGAGTGGTGTCTGATATAAATGCCAGCACAGGAGCGGTCTGTGGCCTGTGACACCCCCTCCCCACTGTTGTTGCAGTTGGAAATGATGGTTTTTTGCTTGACTTCGACCGGAGGTATATTTGGCTCGGGACACCACAAGGCAGCTCTCACTGCACAAGTTTTCTCCTTCCTCCCGTAGAGCCGCTCCGCTTCGCCCGCTGCTTCTGGGCGGTGGTGGGGAGGGAGCGGGGCCCACCGGTGGTTCCACGCGCAGCAGAAAGCCAAAGCCGTCCTGCGGGGTGCTCCGCCGTTTTTTATTTCCCTGTATCTTTCAACAGCCTCAGAAGTTGCAAGAATGAAACGGATACGTATGTTTTCCAAAGCATCTGCGTGACTTGGGAACACAAGTACCATTGAGTTTCAGGAGGACGTGTGCTGCTTCGGGCTTGTTTATGTAGGAAAGTTACACCTCCTACCCCAGTGCCGTCCTACGGATGAATCACTTCATCTGGAATAATTGGCTTTTTTGGGTTAGTTCAACTTCTTGAAAACGCTGTAAACCAAACCACGGGCTCCCAAAATGTAGACTATAGAATTACATGAAACGGTAAAATTTATGAATGAGTCAGTTCTGTGTGGCTCTGCACGGTGACTCAGAGAAATTCCACCATGGGGCAGTGGTCTGCTGGCCTCAGCTGCGCCACATAAAGGCGTTCCTGTTCCGAGTGACGGTCATCTGGGGAGCTGCAGCTGTGGCTGCCTCGTGTCCGTGCCTTTGTCTTGTTAAAGTAGTCCTCGGCTCGGAAATGTCTTCCAAATCCAATCAGGATTACTCTGTGTCATTTACAGAGCAGAAGTACACCTGCATCCTTTGTGAAGTCAGGAGGACAACGGCACTGCTGTTGTACTACCTGAAGTGGGATATTTTAGATTTAAAAGTGATTCTGAAAGATGAGCACACTTATTGCAGCTCCTAATTGTAAAATTGCAGTTTTGACTATTTAGTTCTAAAGTTCTTAAGCACAGCAACAAAAAAATAGTGCTGTAATTCTGCCAGTTCACCGTTTGCAGAGCTTGAGGTGTTTGTTTTAGTGCATTGGTTGGCAGCAGTGATGGCTGAGCTCTCTGTTTGGCCATCTGCAGGCTTCCTATGTGGGAGCAGGGGGCTGCAGTAGGGACGCACAGGGATTGGGAGGGTTGGTTTTTCAGCAGGACAAAGTGCATTACCCACGTCCCTGGCTGGGGCCTGGGCTCTTCCCCAGGAGCCTCTCTGTTCCCCACAGAGCTGTGCCCAACACGTGCTGGGGGGCCTCACGTACACGGGATTAATGCCCACCAGGCTGCTCCTGCACATGCTTTGGCACCACATGGCCGCATGGCACAGCTTTCCCCGGGGCAGTGATGTTTGGGTTTTGCTCTCCTTGGTTCTTGCTTCCAATTTTAGTTCTGTGGGGCCTGAACCCCAGCTGTGATCTCTGCTTTCCTTCTGCTCATCCTCCACACGCTCTGGTTGAAGTGCAGAGGAGGGAGTGCTCCCACGGCACCAGACCCGGAGAGCTGCTGGCACGTTGCTCCTTGTAGATGGGTTTGGCAGCATTCACATGTTTGGAAACAAAGACCTCACATTTTTGTGGCTGCAGCGTAGTCTTGGATATGCCATCACATTCTTATTATTAGCACTGTAACAGCACTTAGAGACCACAGCCATGGTAGGTGTTTCACTACTCAGACACCTGAACTTGTTTAGCCTACAGTTCTCCTTCTTTTGAAGTCAGTGCCAAAAACCACTGGTGTAAGAGGACAAAAATTTCACTCCTTGTTGCAGAGTTTTGGTTTAAATAGCTAAACTAGGTGAGTCCTGGGAGACGTGAATTACTGCCCCCATCCCACCGAGGTATGGGGCAGCGTGGTCTGTGCCCTCACCACAGGGCACCCACTCCTCTCACAGCTCTGTGGTAGGAACAGGGAGCCAGCAAGAGCCCAAAGCCCCTTAACAACTTTCCTTAGGACACCAATTGAGACTTAAAAGATTTAGGTACTTTTCTGGGTGCTAAAAGCCTCCCAAGCTGTGTTTTAATAATTGAGAATGACATTACTTAGAAAATGTATCGAATAAGTCCTGTTGTGCACTAAGCAATCTAATGTTCTGGCTCCCAAAAGAGTGCCTTAAAATGCACCCATACGTTTGTTGCAGGTATCTGAGTTACTGAAGCTTATTGGTATTTTTTCTAAGAAGCTCTGAGTCACAGTTGCTGTGTTCAGAGGGCAGTGCAGGAGCTGCAGCAGCGGCACTGCAGAGTGCACGGCAGTGATGTGCCTGCTTTGTGCCAGGCAGAGCTTTGGGGCCACAAAATGATCTTGGGGTGTGGGGTCAGTCCTGCTGGGCCCAGAGGACTCACAGCCACTGAGCTGCCCCTTGCTGCTCTCAGCCTGCCCTGCCCTTTGTCCCCAGGTGAGGGGTGCGTGTCACCGACCTCCTTCTCTCCCAGCCTGGACACATCTTCGCTCGCTTACTCACACTGCCCCATGTTGGTCTCTGTGGGAGCAGCTGAGCCCCACAGGTTAACCTCTGCCTCCTCCAGCTGTGTCTGTGTGACATCTGGGCTGGGTTACTGCTGCCTGTGGGTGACATTGCCTGGCATGTCCCTGTCCCTGCTGCCTGCATGCTGCCATGCTCGGCCACAGCAGCTGCCTGTGCACTGTGCATGGGTCTGGCACGAGTTTGCTCGGTGTGCTCTGCGGATGGGTCCGTGTGTGGGGTTATGTGCTGCTGTGACAGAACAGACTCCTCCTGAACCTGGTCTCTGTGTGAGGAGGGCAGGAGCGGTGTGGTGTAGAGACAGCCAAGATGGAGGGGAGTGCTTGCAGCAGCCTGAACAGGAGGTACGGAGCTGAACGCCGAGCAGGTTCACCATGCTGTGTGTAATGTGGCAGACTGGAGCTGATACAGTCCGGTTATGCAAGAAATAATTTTGGCTGTTGTTTCTATAATTGTGTTTTTGATGTTGTTTCAAGAGAACACTCATTGTTAGCATGAGAGCTGTGGGGATTAGGGACCCTTGAGTCAAACCGTTCCTCTCTGCATGCTGAACTTCGCCTGGGTTTATACGGAGAAATAACACTTTTTATGGGATCAGCTGGCAGAGCTGACAAAATTGGCATGCTATTGAGATCAGAGTTCGGCAATCAGTTTTGAAAATTGTATTTTTAAATCCAGTAGAGTGTTGTCACGGTTCTAACACTCTCGTTACTTAAGCTCTGCCACCTGAAGGCTGAGCACAAGAGCTGCTTAACACGGCCCTGGGAGCCTCCACACCTCGGATTTACCCGAAAACTTCTGGATATTCCAACCGGAACGTGGAGTGTCACAGGCGTTGCTATTATCGTGGCTTACAGGAGGGACATTTGATTAACATTATGTATATGCAAAAACGGTCAGGTACACTGCAGGCCAGGCCAGCTATGCTTTGATAACAGCAACTTTATACTTTGGTCATACATAGATGTACCGTGGTTACAGGTATCCGCATGTTCAGGTGCTGATAGGCCTCACTGGCTGCTTTGATGATTTGGGAAATTAAGGGGCCAGGATGAGAATACCTGAGCGGGGTCAGCGAGGCTCCTGCTTTGCTGCTTGTCCAGGGCTCCATCTTAATTCCTTGTTTATGCTTGGCACTATCAGAAATCTGGATTTCATTCTCCTGCGTTGGCTGGCAGCTGTCCCTCTGCTCTGAAGCAATGGTTTCACGTTGCTGTTCACTGCTGTAAACGTACACAGACATTCTGTATTGAAACCCACTCTGCACCTATGGTAAAAACTCACTGGGGTCGGATTGTGATAAGCACGGTGTGGCTCAAGGAGTTACAGACAGTGCTCAGATGCCGTCTGGGCTGCAGCTCTGGGTGATCCCTGTATGTACACACAAAGTGTTTCCTGGGCTGCCCCCGGGTCCCCTGCTGGGCAGGACGGGCACGATGCACTGCTCTGTAGTGCCGCAGCAGCTCTGTGCTTTGGCTCCTGCTGCCATGCTGGGGCTGGCAGCAGCCGCCCATGTGGACCTTTCCATGGAGCGCCTGTCTCTGAACTTGGGGAAGAAAGCAGCTGGCGCGGGCAGCAGAAGCATTGCTGTGGTCTCGTGCTCTCCTCTGAGTGCCCTCAGACCCCTGCGGTGACCGACTGCATGGAGTCTCTGATAATAAAACGCTGAGAAGCAGCAAACCCTGCCCAGCTCCTCCCTTCAGAACCAACATGTGCCTCTGCAGAGCACTGTGAGCTGCTCTGCACTGCTCTGGGTTTACGTGGAGGATTCTTTTATCGCTGATCGCTATTCACAGAGACGTCTCCAGCGAGCAGTCAGCTGGTTTGCTGCACAGAGTTAATAATACTTGAGCTCTAATTGTGATTGACGCTGCTGGGTCTGGGCTGGGACCAGGGCTGATCCATGGCCCGGGACTCATGTAAGCCATCAGGTGCCCCATGGTTCAGAGGTGGCAGTGACCTGGCTGAGCAGCTCACCTGGTTTGCACAGCCTCGGGTCTGCCTTGCACCAGTGGAAGAGCCGGTGGTGCAGCTGGGTGCTGACCCGATGGCTGCGGGATGCATTTAGCACCCACAGAGCTGCACCACACCTGGCCTTGGTTTGGGACAGGCAGTGGGCAGCTGGCTCTGGGGAGCAGAGACGAATGCTGCTGATTTCCACCTGCATCAATCTCTGAGTGGTACCTTTCTCTGCAGTTGCTGTGGGTTCTGAGAATGCAGTGGGTGCAGGGCAGCACTGTGCCCTGTGACACCCGTGCACGCTGTCCCGTGGGTCCCCTCGGTTGTCCCAGCCATGGATCCCTGCCCCCACCCTGCTCAGCATCTGTGTGAGCACACAGCAGTGCTGCTGGAGCTGCCGGGGGTGCATCCCACGGGCAGGCCGCTGCCCCATGCCCTCCCTGGCTTTCAGCACGGGGGAAAAAAATCCCCTTTCTTTAAAACCAGGTTTTATTTTTGAAAATAATTCAAATAATAAATAACAACCTATTAACCCAGCATGCTTTAATGCTCAGAATCTTAATATAAAGACTACAGAGAGCACAAACATAACATTAAAAAAATCGCGCGCAGTTATTCATCCCGCCCGGCTCCTCTCCCCCATCGCGCACACGAGCTGTCTCTTTAATAATGCAAAGGAGCAGTAAATTTCAGGCCGGGGATGGGCATAACGAGGAGAGCTGTTTCCGCAGTGCCGGACGCGGGCGCACCTGCGCAGCATCGGCAGCTCTGCTCTGCTCCCGGGGGCAGCGCTGCAGCACCACAATGTGAGCATCCCCTCAGTGCTGTGAGCATCCCTCAGTGCTGTGAGCATCCCCTCAGTGCTGTGAGCATCCCTCAGTGCTGTGAGCATCCCTCAGTGCTGTGAGCATCCCTCAGTGCTGTGAGCAGCCCCTCAGTGCCCCGTGCTTTCTCCTGCCCTCTCCCATCCTCACAGCCTGCAGAAATCCACACCATCCACACAGAAAGTGGGAACCGTGCGGTGGGGTTTTTCCATTCGTATTTCTTTTTGGAAGAGAAATAATTCAAATTAATCAAAGCCGTGTTTGCGTGTGGACAAACAGCAAAGTGTGTTAGGAAGGGTGAGCGGGAGGATGCGTGGGCACGGCACTGCCCTCCATGCATGCAGGGTAACGCTGAGTGCCCCTCTGCTTTTAGGGCCGCGGCGGCAGCACCTGCACTTGCTCCTTTAAAAGAAGCTCACTGAGGCATCTGCTAAAACGAATGTTCGTTTTTTCCTAACTGAAATGTATTAAAAGCTGCACATTATGGAAATGTACGTGTGGGTTTTATATGTTCCTATCTCTGCCAGCCCCGCGCCGCCCCTCCCCCAGCCGCCAGTTCCCATCCCAAAATGAATGCAAAGAAATACTATTAGGCTGTCTGGTTATGTATTTTTTATGAGGCCATACAAGACACTGCCTGACCTCGCGCAGCTCATGTTATAACCACATTGAAGATGCTTTTCATTTGGGTTCTGCTTTTCAGCCTGGATGACCTCTATTAAATAAAAAAAAAAAAGAAAAAAATGGCCTAATATGTGACCCCTGGGAGTAGTCGCTTCAAGGATTACATTTAATTCATATGATAATATTGAAATATAATGTTTCTGTGTCTAATGTTTTGGATGTTTTTTCCTTTCTTCTTTATTTCAGGGACCCTTTGAGTCTCCTCAAAGAAATTTTCCTTTTTTTTTTTCTTTTTAAAAAACGTTTTGGGTGGAGGACAGCTCGGCTCGGTGGTCAGGTCCTTAAAATCCCTTTCCTTCTTTCCCTGGCAGCCGGGCCGAGCACAAAAGGCCGCCTTCCCCGCTCCCTTTGAAGGAAAAGAAGAGAAACAAAGGCAGAGAAATTATTTTTTATACGGAGCGTGTCTGCCCCCATCTCGTCAGAGCAGGGCAGCGCCCTTTGTGTGGGGCTGTGCTGAGCGCTGACCCCACGTGGTGCCCCCTCTGCTCCCCCCCACCGCAGCCCCGCACACCCCCGGGTGCTGCCCCTCCGCGGGGTCCCAGTGTCGGTGCTTTGTGACTCCATCAGAACGTCCTCTGGGCCGAAGCGCAGCGTGCGATGGTTCTGCTTGGAAGCAGATTTGCCTTTGCCAGTTGCAAAAATAAACGTTAACCCTTCCTTAATACTCTGTATGCAAGAAAAAAAAACAAAACAAAAAAAAACCCAGGAAAAAAGAAAGTGTAAGGAAGCCCTTTTTCCTTCACCTTCTCAGTACGGTGTCGGTGCGAGGTCGCAGCAGTGCCGGGCAGCAGTGCAGCCCTGCGTTGCTGCCGGGGACGGCGTTGGTTGGGAGAAGTGGTGCACGTGTGTGCTGTGCGTGCGGGCAAAGCCGTCCCGGCAGGCCGCTGCACCGCGTGGTCGGGATGCCCGTGCCCAACGCCGGCCTGCACCGCGGGCAGCCCGAGCAGGGCCGTGGGGACGCTGCGGGGTGACGGTGCACGGGGAGCGTGGTTCCCTGTCCCCGCCATTGTCACAACTATGACCTATGGCAATTAATGCGCGCACCTCGGCTCCCAGCGCGGTTGTGATGAGCGCATCCGGGGCAGTGGTGCAGGTGATGCTGAGCGTGGCACGGGGCTGCGTGGGGCTGCGGGGACGGCCTGGGGTCCCCCCCGTTACCTCCGTGCTGCTGTGTTAATTGCGTTCCTCCCAAACCTCGCTGGTTTTTGGCAAAAATGTAATTAGCGCCGCACACATCGCCCCGCACACGTGTGTTACGCGTGTGTGCGCGGCGGCGGTTGTGTCGGATATTAAAAAAATGTCGGGCTTTTGGCTCCCTTTTGTAAGGCATGGAGCTGTGACCCTCCCTCCTCTCCTCCCTCCCCCCGTAGCCCCAGACTTCGCCGTGCCCTGACTGCTCGCTCAACATGGAGTTGTCTTCGCTATTTTTTTTATAAGCCGCAACACCGAGAGAGGAGGAGGAGGAGGAGGAAGGAGAGGAGAGGAGAGGAAGGGAGAACCGAACCCCGAAGGATGGCTCTCAAAAACCCCGGCGGCTCCGTGGGGGTCCCCGGGCGAGCGGCAGCCGGGCGGAGGTAAGCGCAGCCCCGGGCGCGTCCCTCCCGCCGCGTCGGGGCCGCGGAGCGGGGCGGGGGCGGCGGGAGCGCACCTGAACTCGGCGCCGCTTAAGCGCTCCGAGCGCCGCTCATGTGAATATGCAAATGGGCGCGGGCCGCTCCGTGCCACGTGCGCGCTCCCTGCCCACCTCCCGGCGCCGCGCGGCCCCGCGCCGCCGCGCTCCGCTCCGCTCCGTCCCCGCTCCGCTCCGCGCGGGGTTCGGGGCCGCGGGGCGGTCCCCCCTCGTTTGCGTGCGGCGGCGCCGGGGTGCGGGGTCGGGGAGGGGGGGGCCGGGGGCGGCGGGACGCGCTTCGTTAGCGGCGCTGATTGCGGGTTCGCGCCGCTCCGAGTGGGAAATTTAAATGTTAAACGCGCGGCGCGGGGCCGCGATCCCCCGCAGCCGCTCCGTGCGCTCCGCGGTGCCGTGCGGGCTCCGTGGCCGCGTGAGCGGAGGGATCGGAGCGCGGGGCCGCGGGAGGAAAGATGCGAAAGGCGGTTTTGTTATTAAAGGAACGTCCTCCGTTGGGGGGACGCGCTGCGGGCGGAACTGCGCTTCACCCTTTGCCTTTGGCCGTCCCCACTTTCAATAAGGACGGAGCGGCCGAACAAAGCGGCGCGGAGATGACGCCGGGCTGAGCCCGGGGCGTGCGGAGGGCTGAGGGCCCTCGGGTAACATCACGGCCCTAATTGCGGGAACGGGATTTCGTCTCCGGCAGACGAAACTTTCGGATGGCTGCTGGCGCTGCCTGGGGTCCGCGTGGCAGCGTGCTTTGCCCACGGCTGCGAGTGACCGCTTCCACGTCTGCGCAGCATCACTGCCGCTGATTCACTGCGGAAAGGAAGGCAAAGCAACTCGATTAGTGTTCCGTGGGTATTACCAGGGACTTTAAAAGGATCTGCTAATGGTTAGCTCTATTAGCTAGATGAATAAATAAACAGAGAGCCCCCGATTCTTGCAAGGGGTGCGGTGGGAAGGAGCCGGGGAAGCGGGTCCAGCGACCAGCTGGTAGCACTGTGCTGAAGGTACCCAGTGTGCCCGGGGATGGCACAGCTGGAGGAAAAGGCACGAGCCCCATGGGGAGAGGTGCAGCGTGACCCCGGCACAGCAGTGTGCAGGACAGACACACCTGCCTTACACACCGGTTTCCTAAACCAACAACCAGGCCACAGCCTCATTCTGTGCCACAGAAGCGCCACGTGTCCCTCAAGCCCTCACTCAGAAGTCCCCTCCTCTAAGAGGTGCTGCTGGCAGTTTGGTTTTCCCCTTACCTGCGGCACGTGTGGCCTGGGCCCATCCCAGCAGCATGGTGGCAGCCGTGGCCGTGCCCAGGGCTGTGGCAGAGGGCCCCAGGCTGGGGTGGCTGGGAGCTGTGCTGGGGTGCAGGGCTGGGAGCGGGGAGTGGGGCTGCATGGTTCCCCCCCCAGAGCCCCCGGGTGTGCGTGGCCTCCACCACCATCGGAGAAGCGTCTGCTGCCCATGGCTGCGCTGGGGAGCGTGCGGCTCCTGCTCCCCGGGTCCTCTGTGCCAATAAAGAAGAAAGGCAGGGATGAGGATTGTTGCTATTGATCTGCCCAAGGGGATCATTAGGCATCAGTATCAATCTACAAATCAGTGGGCCTGTGTTACTTGCTTGGGCAGTCATTGCCAATTTGTTCCTATTAGATGGCCGAGCCCGGAGGTGTTTGATGAGCAGATTGGGTCTTTATCTCGGCGCTGGCGAGCGCGGGCTGCAGGCAGGCAGGGCAGCGCCGAGGAGCACCGTGCTTGTTTGTGTGCTGCCGCTGGAGCCCGGCGGCCCTTCACTGCGCCGTAATGCATTCTGTACGGGCCGAGCACGTTTCTGGTTATACACAGGTTTTCATATCATTGTATTAAACATTTGGAGAGTCAGGGAGAAACTATTTTAGAATAATCCACTCTGTTTTATTTGGTATGTTTACCAGCAGCACTCTATAAAAATCCATATTCATGCCAGATTCTTTGTTGTCCTCCTGGGTCAGACGGAGCGGGGGAGCGCAGACGCTGTCCCTTTGCTGTCCCGGACAGGGGATTTCTCCGGGTGCTGTCAGTGGGGCGACCATTCCTGCAATACTTTCCCCCATGATTGAATTAAATAAGCCCAACATTAAAGCTCGCTGCTGATATTTTATTGGAAAGCATTATTTACATTTATATTCTGTGACAGCAGTCCTGGCTGCTCATATATATCAGTTGGACAGTGATCCTTTTTGAGGACGGCTGCACCGAGTGGCTCACAGCAGTCTCTCTCCTCTGAATATTATCTTTATTTTCATTTATTTATTTTTTCTCATATTATGCAAAATGAATAAACAACAAAATTATACAATTATCGAAGAACGTAATTTAATGGCAGAGATGGATTAAACCAGCTCGGACGAATGATGTGATGTGACAGCAGTGCCTCGTTATTTAATGCGAGCCGCGCTGCCCGCGTTGCGTTGCGCTCCGACACGAGCGCCGTGCAGCTGAGCATCTGTCCGGCCCTTAAACGCCATCGATGCTCCGTTATTGGATTTCTGATCTCCAGGTTTTGTCCGGGGCTTTGGCAGACTGTATGAGTGTTTATAATTTCTAATGTGTTTAATCTGTAATTACCTGTGACTGTCAAATCACTTTCCCAGTCCTCTGGAAAAATTGAAAATTCAGAAACGTGTGCTTCTGAATAACCCAAAGTGTTCGTGGTGTCCTTCATATACAAATACACGTGCACTAAGAGCGACTGTACATCCTTATTCTGTTTGAAGCTGGAGAAGGGTTTTAATCCCGCAGATGCGCTGCAATCACAATACATTATCTAAATCCAAGTTTCTTTGAGGACTTTTTGGATATATGTCAGCATTTCAATAGAGATAAAATAGTGTATGTTTTAGGCTACTGCACGCCTGATTATTGCTGCCTGATTAGTATTTGATCAGATCGCATCCTTTTATTTTCCTGAGCCGATTCAGCTCCTGCACAGCAGAGGAGAGTCTCCTCATTCTGCCTGACAAGTGTTGTGCTGCGCAGCGCTCCATCACGTCCATGTAAACATCCATCTGCTCGCGGTATGGGCTCTGCAAGCAGAACAGTTTTAATTTATCATAAACTTCATATAACTCATTAGCTTTCATCTTTACGCCGCGTGTATAGAAATGAATTTGGAGTGCACTCAGAGGGGTTTTTCTGAGGAGTTCGCTGTACAAATATTTATGGACTTTTCCCTTTGTAGTGCGGGCTGCGGTGGAGCAGCTCTGCGATCGGCAGCGGCTTTGGCTGCAGGAGAGGCTTTGCCAAAAGCCGTTGTTTATTTTCCGCGTGGCGCTTTGTATTGAAATTTGTTTTGCTGCTGTGTGTAAAAATCCACGGCTCTCCTGGGAGGAGATGAGGGCTTTCCTGCACGCGGTAAAAGGGGGAAAAAGCCTCCCAGAAAATTCAGCGTGAGCCTGCGTGTGTGTGGGAGCACAACTTTATCGTCAGGCGCATTCCGGCTGCTTTCTGCTGCGCTCATTCAGAAAACACATATATGGAGATTTTATTGTGGTTTTTGTTTTAAGGACAATAATTTGTCTCCGAGTTCCCCTTGTTTATGTTTCTGTCTATATCTCTTCCCTCTCCCGTGTTTTATTTAGTAAGGCTTCATCTGTGAGATTTCCCCGCAAAACAATTGATACATTCTCGGCACGCCGTGCGAGGGAAAAAAAGCCCTTAGATTAATGGTCAGTGTCTCATACACACAAATTTGTGTTACGATACTACAGAGAAGCTGCGAATTACTGACAAGATCTAGAATAATTCCTAATGCTGTCGAAGGCTTCATTTTCTCCTCCGCGTGATGGATGAGGCATAAGAAGTGCTTTCTGAGATCGTTAATGTGCATCATTCTGTTAAGTGTTATTAAAGTCCGTCTGTCTTAGGGAGCAGAAACAATATCTTATCCCTTATTTTCCTCTCTCCCTGCTCAACTCCAGCTGCAGATCCTCCTGGTACTGACGTGGCCTTTCGTTGGTGCCCTCCTTTTAAGGGCCAGTTTATACCACTGTGTTTAGGTTGGTTTGAGGATGGTATTTTCCCTTTTCATCAAAATATTGCCTCACCGCATGGGAAGGAACACGCAGTTTCAAGATTATGCTATCTGTAACCTGTAGATAATAGGAAGGCCGGCGAGCTTCTGCAGTGAATGCTGTGCCTGAGGTTGGGGAATGGGCCCCTTTGGAGCTGTGCCTGCGCTGGGGCAGCGTGGCCGTGCGGTGCTGCCCACGGGGGCTGGAAGTGCCCTAAGAATGGGAAGGGACAGAAGTGAGCAGAGCCATTTCCTTCCCGTGCGGTGACACCTGGGAGCGCGCGGGACGGCGGTGCCGGCCCAGGTGGAGCCCATTAACCAAAGCCAGCTCAGCCAAACAGAAGAATTCACTTTAAAGGTTTCTAACCTTTCTTAAGAGCCAATTTTTCCCTAAGCCGTGTGATAATAAAATATGCTATAATTTATAGAGCGCTTTCCGTGCGTACACATTCCTCTTTTTTCTTTTTTTTTTAATTTGGGTCAGTCTGATAAAACGTACCCAACAAATGGGATGGTAATGAAGACAAAGCAAGACACAGCCGATCGCAGAGCTGTTTGGAAATGCAGCTTTCCTCGTAAGAGAGATTCAGGCAGAGCTGGAGAGCCCCATTTCTGCACTTTGAATAGAATTACAGAAGTGTGATGCACAGCTGGGAAAGGCTCAGTCGTCCACAGCACAGCTAGTTTTTGAGTATTTAATTTTATATTTGAATAATTCTCCAGATCAGGCTGTAATCATGAATGTCATATGAAAAGAGTTTTTTCATAGATTACATTATTTCACAGATGTGCAAATACTTCTGTGAAAAAAATTACATTGATCAGTTTTTAATACCCCCCTGTCTCACCCTTCAGTCAAAAGGAAAAATAGCTTTTTTCCCATCTTTGTCTTCAGAAAGGTGCTAGATTGTAAACATCTGAAGGAAATGAAAGGGGGTTGGCCAGTCCACCCCAAATTCTTTCCAGATTTCCATTCCTTTCACCGGCAGCCTTCTGTTCTCAGAAGAGAGGGAGGAACAGCGAAAGAAAGAGAGAGAAGATGTCTCTGTTTCTTATTAAAATTTAAAGTGAACAGCGTTGCTGGATGTCGCTAATTCCCAACCTGCTGCCTCGCAGGGGATGGCAGGAGCACGCCGGGCACTCGGGTCCGCAGGAGGCGGCAGGGTGCGAGCCTCAGCCCGCCTTGGCCATGCCAGCAAGTGCTGCACTCGTTAGGTCTTCTCCATCACAGTGGGCAGAGCCGTGTTTGATCTCCTCATGGCACAGTGGCTGTGCTGTGCCTGCTCCCAGCGGCGCGCTCTGGGCGTGCAGCAGGTGCTGTGCTGAGCACCGCGGCCTCAGAGCAGCGCCGAGCTGGGAGCTCTGCAAGCTGGATGCTGCACGCGTTGGCCGGGGCACCGTGACCGTGCAAAGGGGAACCTGGTTATGTTGCATGTGGTCGTGCATGGTGTGCCACGGTGTTTAATTCGGGATGACGGTTAACATGGATGCATATTGCGAAGCTTTCCCGTCCGGAGTACGGCTTAGTTACAATTTTCAGACAGTGAAGGCTAAAAATAACATGATGAGAAGGCAAACGAGGCGTTGTACCCTGGCAGTTCGGCCCTGCGGCCGAGTCACGCGCTGATGTTTTTTCGGGAAATTTAAGTACCAGATGCACTCGGAGAAAGCAACCTAAACATCAGAGCGGTGTAACAATATGCGCGCCCTGATCACAGTGCTATGGAAACTGCTCCGCAAAAATGTGGAACGAAAGCTGTTACTGTACGTGTGGTTCATGTATTGTAACAGCTGTGACAGCCCGGTGCAGTTCAACACTTGTTCAATTACAAGAAAATACTCTGAAGGAAGCTTGATTTCAATAAGATTTGTAGCAATCATCTCTCAAATTTACAAAATAAACCCAGGACCAACAGTGTCCCCCAGCGCTGCGCCCCTGCTCGGCGCCTGGGCTGACTCCGGGCACTGGAAGCGTTCCTTCCCCCTCTCTCCGGCTCCAAAAGCATTTTTCAGGGCTTATGTTACAGTTATTTGCAGATTATTTTGGGTCTGTGTTCTTTTATATCCACTTAGCAACTCGCAAGGAATATTTCGGGGCAGACCCTGCTTTGCACAGCTCCTTTTCGGGGAGCAGGAGGGGCTGCGGCGGGTTTGAACACGGTGTGTGTTTATTATTTATGACAGATGGCTTTCGGTTTATGCAAGGCAGCCCATATAGACCCCGGCACGGGGACAGCGTTGGGGGATTTGGACACGTGTCATTAGGCGCTTTCCTTTAACCAAATGCAAGGAATACAGCGAATTTATTTTTCTACGTGACCTGTGGAACAAACATGGCCAATGGATATTAAACGTAATAGGTCTTCGAGGGAACAGTTGCGTTTTAGTTTAACTTCTCTTATCTGTTACCAATTGTATTGATTCTCAAGGTTTTGAGTACACTTACAATTAAAATCTTCATGTCGTATAAATTTTGGTTATTTACTGTAGCTGTGAGTATCGTGAAATGACCTTTTTCTGGCTTCATAAAATCAGTGACTTAATATAATTTAGGATCTGAGAGCGTAAGTTCCTCGATTCATTTATCATTTTATCCTGAAATTTGTTTAGTCTAGATAGAAGTCCTACTCGGCTTTTCCCCACAGCGAAATGTGCTTTGTGCGCTGGAAACCAGGAGACCTTTGTGCCTTTTCTTTTTCTTTTATGCTTGACCAAAAATAGACATTATAGACTTCTCTGCAAAAGCCCAGACCTTATAAATAAGGGCTGTTGACCAGCTCTGAAGGCAGCTCCACAGCGAAGACAGCGTCTGACCTATATTAGTAATTTTTCAGAATAGAAGCGTGTGTTAATAGGAAAGTCGTGGTAGGTTTTGACTGTGTCCCAGGCAACTTCTTTATGAACGCAGTTAAATACATTGTTTTAATAGCTTGAAGGGGAATTAAGTTCTGGACTGTTATATAAAGAATGTTTATAAATAAGCGAGGTTGTAGACAGCTGAAAGCAGAAGGCTATATAGCCATTTATTTTTAAATTTCTGCTGTAGTCGGTATGAGTGATTTCAAATGGGATCCGAGATTCTCCAGGCTGAAGCTCTCATCTTCTGAGGAATTTCAGTTACCTGGAGTAAAATGTTGCCTTAGAAATTATTGACGTAATGGTCCCCTTGGGAACTCCATAGCAGTCAAAGCGAAATCCAACAATAAATCCAGGGGCCACCTGGATAAGTACCATTAGAGGCTTTTTTAGTGGAAAAAAAAACTCTTTAAAAGCTTAATTCTTCCTAAATGTAAAGTTCGGTGATCATGTTTCTGTATAACTTTCACAGTTAGGTGTTTTTCTTGCCTTTGTTTAAATAGCTTTTTAAGCATCTTTGACAGCAAAAATATTGTGCTTTCCACTGATGACATCCCTAATTTAGCCCTGCTTTCACTGAAACGGGGTCAGTGCGGGTTTTCGAGCATAGCCAGCTCGGCAGCACTAATAACTCAGGTTACTCTGCGATGGACGGGGGAAGTGAACGGCACGATAGCCCATAGAGAGCTGTGCATGTTGCTGAGCGAGGGAATTGTTGTAAATAAGACCTAGCCATGTGTTACTGCTGCACGGGTGTCTGCGTGGACACCTCCTGCTGGTCCTGTCCCTTCCTGGGGCCGCAGCTCTGCCTCGTGCTTGCCGAAAGCAGTGTGCTCGACCCGTGCTCCTTACACAGAAATCCCGTGGAAGTGAATTGAGTTTTGAGCAGAAGTTGGAGGTAGAACGTGCCTGAAAAAATGAAAAGAGCAAAATTGATAGACTTAACAGCTGGTAGACTTTGGCAACTGAAAGATGGTAAAAGGTTACACCACTTAGAACCATTATTTTGCTCTCTCGCTGCTGTAAATCAGGATTAATTTCATTGAACTCAGCTGTATTGAAATGGTATAAACAAGATAAGAAGTAGACCCCAACGTGTGTGTTTCTGGAGGGCTGGTTAAGCTCCATGTGCAGCAGAACAGCAGAGTGCTCCAGGATGGTCCTCGTGGCACAGAGCCCCGCTCTGACCCCGCGCCACTGACCTGCTCATCAGGGATTATTTATGTATGCTTGTTGCCACGAAAAAAACCAACAAAGACCTTCTGTGACCGTCGTGGTCTCTAATGTATACAAGTGGGCTGGCGAAATAGCTCCGCTTTGAAAGCTTAATGTAGAAGTATCAAAGAATTTTCATGTAGATGTGACAAACTGAACGGTTTCCAGAGTGTTCGTCTGCTCTGCAGCTCATCCATTATGTGAATGAGATGTGAAAATAGTTTCTTGTTTCTCTGAGATATCGGCAGACCGCACAGGCAGCGTCACTCGAAGCTGCCGGGCGGTTCGGATGGATTCATTCCGAGTGAGCGAGGCTGTGTGGTCCGTGGCCGCGAGGGCGAAATCCCGCGCTGCGCGTGGGGCGGCACGGCCGTGCGCGGCTGCGGCGGAGCTCTCCTTTTGTTTTCTTCAAACATGCACGAAAGCAGTTTGAAGCCATTATTTGCACGTGCAGTTGGTTGATGTGATTACACGTTTGTAATGGTGGTTTTATTCGTTCCGTATTATCTCCCACTTTTCCGCTGACCTCTGGTTCCCTGTTGGGCTGAGTGACGCCGCGGGTTTGTGTGAGCGCTGCCTGCCCCTCTCCGGTGCTTTGCGCTGTGATACGTGTGCACACATACATATGTATACAGGAACACAATAGATCGTGGTGGCTCCCGTTTCTCCAGAATTCCAAATCATATCTTCAGTGTGGAAAAAAAAACCCATCTGGATTTAAATTAAAAACGCTGAGGAATAACCCCCCACGCCCCTGTAAGTTTTATGGCAGTGTTACTCCTCGCTGTAATTTTGTAAAGGGAAAAGGAGACAAGAAACAAACGCTTTAATTTTCTGTGAATGATGCTTAACGTTGGCTGTCTGCTGTGATCTCCACCTCTGCATCCGTGTCCAGCGGCAGTGATGCTGCAGACCACATCAAAAAGAGCATTTTGATTTTTATTGAGATGTGTGTAAAAGCAGACCGTGTCAGCGTGCCGCTGCGTGCACGGGGCCGTGTTGCAGGCAGACCTCGCTGCCGTTCGGGATTGTGCTGAATTTGTCACGTTCTCCGTCGATGCGCGATACAAAATTTTAAGTACTTTTGCTCTGTGTTTTTCCACAGACTCCCAATTCTAAACAGTCTCTGCTGTTCATACATAATGAAGGACAGTTTCAGGCAGTCCCAAGCAGTTATTTATACTGGTTTTTATCTTGAAAATGAGCTTTGTGATATCTTGTCCTTTTGGTTTATTTACCTTATCATTCTCTTATCTCCCAGATCCCTTTTTTTTGCAATTGCATTTATTCTAAAATGGCAGTTTTTTACTCTTCGAGTAATTCTGTTGTTTAGACAAGGTTTTTTTGGCGTGAGTCTAAAAGAGCTGGTTTTGATGTTCCCCCCGAACCACTTTTATGCAGTAGTGCATGCAATCAAATGTAGGAGCCGTCACTGATATTAGGGGAGATGTTTTGTCTACAAAGACCCGGGATGAAAATGTATCCTGATGGAAACCCTATTTGCATTGGAAACACAGAACTCTCATTAGGAATTGCTGACTCCGATGGACTGAGCTGTGGGGACAGAGTTCAGTGTGGCCCGGGAGCGTCCGGCCTTTGTGACCCCGTGTATTTGGCAGCGAGGGGACACCGGAGCTCATCCAACCCAGCCACAAATCAGTGTTCTCTGCCCCCGTGTTGGGAACAGGCTCGCATCGTTTCCATTCCTTGCAGTGAGCAGGGAACAATCCGCGCTGCGGGCGTAGGCTGAAACTCTTTCAGAAACAATTTTTATTTATAGGCCACCGCTGTTCTGAAAGCTTTTGTGTGTCCTTGAGGAGAACGCTGCAGGACCGGAGGTGGTGGTGGGTGGGCAGAGGCAGCAGCCCTGGCACAGGGAGTGGGCACTGTCCTGCAGGGCTGAGCTGGGGCTGCCCTCACCGTGTGCTGCCTCGAGGCAATGGCAGATTCTCCCCTCTTGTTGCTCCGTACCTGGTGTGCTGTGTTGGTGTGTGCTCGGGAGGCCGTGTGCCCTATGTGAGCATCTGCTGCTGCACACAGTGAGCCCTGGGGTGGGCTCCAAAAGGCAGATGATAAGACAGGAGATGAAAGGCACTGATGTGATTTAGGAGCGTGGGAGCTCCCTGGCTTCGGTGGGCGTGAGCTGTGTCAGTGCTGCTGGGACTGGGCAGCACTCCGCTCAGCCCGGCTCCTCTCCCTGTGCTGGACCTGCCCGGGCTGCATCTTCCTGCCCTGCACAGGCCCAGGCAGGGCCTGCAGCCCACCTGCCTGTCCTGGTGGGATCTCCTGGCACTGCTGAGGACAGAGCTGGGCAGGCTCTGGCTGGGGATGGAGAGTGCCAGAGGAGATGGTAGAAGTGGCACACAATGAGCTATAAAAGGATCTGATGTTTCAGTGACAATTTCTGTGCTCTCTGTTTGGTGCTGAATGTTGGACTGATTTTTTTTTCCAGTTAATTTTCAGCTGTTTGAAACACAAGCTGTTCTGGCAGGATTTTGCCTTCGCTCTCCCAGTAGATGGCAATGCAGTCTGTGCAGCGAGAGCCGCTAACCTGTCAGGCACTGCTGCATTTTTCCAGGGTATTTTCCTCTTTTTTTTTTTTCCTTCATCATTAAATACCAACTGACGGTTATAAATAAGAATGCTGCTTTTTCTCCTTACTCGTTGTTCTGGAAGGACCCCATTTCTTTTCGTGCTTTCCTCTAGCCTGGTTAAATGTCCCTTTCAGATGTGGGATGGCATTGTGATTCAGCTCAAACACACATATATGGAAATACAGTGAACTTCCAAAACACGAGCTGCCTTTTGTCTTATCTCAGTGTGCTTCCCAGGACAGCTCCTCACGCTTCCACCCATGGGCCACGTTCAAAATTCAGTTTATTTTGGAGATTTTGTCATTTGGAAGGTTGTTTATGGTGACAGCGTCCCTAAAACTTCACACGCGTTCCCATTAAAATTATCTTCCTCGAGGACTGTGAGGGAATGAGCTGAACTTCCACCAAAATGTAGCGGCGGTTGCCAAAAGAAAGCAGTCCGGTATTAATTGTGCACGTGGCTGGTGACACCAGCGCGGCCCTGAGATGCGGGATCCGGCAGGGCAGGGCAGGGCAGGGGGCATGGGGGAGGGCGGGTACTCCAGCATTTATATTTCTGCCTCAAATATTTGTGTTTGTTTTTCACGGGCTTTGTTAATTCCTCAGGGAGCCATCAATGCAGCCGAAATAACACGAGATCTGATGTTGTCCTGCTATTTCAGTATTTCAGCTCCTAGCTGGAGATGCCAGGAGAACAGCAGATCTCGCGTTATTTTGGCCCGGTAAATAGCTCCCCGGGGAATTTGTAAAAAGCCCATAAAATACATAAACACAAATATGGAGATCTCCAGGCTCCTGCAGAACCGGCGCGGCCGTGCGCCTGCGGAGCACTTCCATCTGTGGTTCGCTCACCTCCGCGCTGCTCTTTGTCAGTGAAGGAAACCACTTCTTTCTCTCTAAAAGTGACACGAGCGCTCCGGACCCGCGTAGGGAACGGTGGTGACGGAGGAGCAGTGCTGCATTGCTCCCACAGGCACAATGTTTTTCCTAATCTGCTCTTTCTAATACGTCTGTTTCATTTTGGGAATCATATCCACAATACATATATTTTTAATTTTTTGCTCCAAATATAATATCCATTGTATATTTTTAGTGGGAGACGGTTAATTGTTTAATCAAGTAAATGGTTTCTTTGCCTCTTAGCTAAAACGAGATAACATCCCGGTGTTGGGATTAAGTTTTCATCTGTATCAGCTGGCTTAAAAATACTGAACTTGATTCCTTTTGAATTAACTGAGTCTTATTTTATTTTTTCTCAATATCACCTATCACCATAGTAACCACGAGCTGTCAGTTCCGTTTCTGACATTTTTCTCATTTGGTAAGATTTCAGAATTGCCATCCTCCCTGCCAACATGTCACGAGCAAGGGGAAAAAAAATTGCATGAAAAATCTAATGGGTGTCTGGTCTGATTGTCCTCACTCGTGGCAGGAAAGACAAAAACTGATGAATTGTGAAATGTATTCAGAGGGATTCAAGGAAAGCAAGTGTCGCGGACCCCCTCCTCGCCAACACCTCCTCGTTTTCGTCTTGTTATGCTTGATGCGCCGTACATGCTGCCCTGACACCGGGGGTTGTAGAAATTTAAGATTAACAGTCGTTACATTCACCTCGCTGATCCCCGTCCCTTGCAGTCGTCATTAAAAATAAAGTTGCAGAGCTCGTGTTTAGCGCCGCTTCCCTCCGCCGATGCCACCGTAACACCTTCACATTTGCAACAAAACACTGCCATGTCAGCAGACAGTCCTGCATCTCTGTGCCCGACTGCTGTATTTTAGGTGCGTTGAAAAGGAGCCACTGAACAGGGCAGTGAGTACTAAAAGGAAAAGGAAATTTGGGGTCTCTCACTGGGCTGCTTCTGTACTAACGTGGAAGAGGATGGTCAGCAGCAGCACCGTGCTTTTCTTTTCGTTTCTTGAATTGTTTTAACTGCAGAAAAAAAAATGTAAATTTAACAAGAAATGGAATTGTGCTCAGCAAGCAATACGAGCGCTTTCTGAATGAAAAACAATAGCAGCGAGACAGCCGAGTGCCGCTGTCGCAGAGCGAGCAGGAGGGAACGCTGCTTGTTTACTGGAGGTAAAGCAAACAAAATCTACAGAAGAAATGCAGAGTTGGAATTCTGGGGCAGCGTTCTGTCCCCGTGCACACACAGAGCGCGGGCAGCGCGTCGGGTCCCGTAGGTATAAAACAAAAATAGCCCTCTGTCACATCCGTCCGTGTGTGCGCGGGGAGCGCCTCGGACGTGCGTTCCGAGGGCTGCTTTGGGGCTCCATCAATCTGCTCTTTCTGACCGTCTCTGAATTCAGGCTCAGCAGCGGGAACTCATTTCAGAAACATAAAACTGATTTGATAAGCAGCTGCAGCGCTCCGTTCCCTTTTACTAACGGGTGGACAACCCCGTGATTTTCAGAGCTCAGCTCAGAGCCGTTTGCGCTTCGGATTTCACATTCAGTGGCTCCAGCACCTCAACAAATGGGCACAGTAGAATGAGAATAATTGGAACAATACTGCGGCGTTGCAGCCGCTCGGGCACGTTTGTAGGAATTTTTATTTGTAAGTGCAGACCCTCAGTGACCCTACGTTCATATGGAAGAGGAATAAAAACACAGAGCATGTAGCTATTTCCAAGGAAAAATGCATTCACGTTATGAAATCCAAACCTGCTCATTTGCACGTGCGTTTTCCTCTGCAAAATTGCATGCTAAGCTTTTCAAAGTCAGTATTTTTGATTTTGGAGCTGTGGCTGAGAAGCACCATCCGAGCAGCAGTGGGGGTGAGCTCAGTGCGGGGCCGTGGCTGCTCTGACAGCAGTGCTGGGCTCTGCGAGCTGCCGCTGCGGCTCCAGCAAATGCTCCTCCTGCTCCAACTTCTTTCTGATCAGACATTTCGGACGCACATAATGCTTAAACCTTTCCTTGTTGGGATAAAAAATCCTTAGAAATAACTTGAAAATGGTCGAATTTTGCCTCAGATTTCAGACATATATTTTGCAAGCTGTGTTTTAAAAGAGCGATGTAAATGGAGCTCGTGAAATAAACGCGGTGGGAAAGTGTGACTCCTTTAGTGACAAATAACATTGGTTTATATAATATTTGAGAAGAAACGGTGTAAACAAAACGCACCTGAACGTCTGCGTGGTTTGTAAGATTTATAACAATAATCAGCAGAGCACTGTGGTGTTGTTTGCACCTTGCGTGCCCTAAAGCCATGGGATCGCTCGGTTAATTGTATAAATTCCACGCGCTACGGAAAATCCTGATGTATCATTTATATTCAGCTATGTCAGGTATATAAATATTAAAATATATTGGCCAAAAATGGCTGATTATCCCTCAAACATTTCATGATAAATCTTATCTTTTTATGGTGCTGAGGGTGGGGACCGGGGGGGGGGGGGAGCCTGAATATTTCATGTTATTTGGAAATATTCTTTAAACAACCCAGATATATTATTAATGTTTTAGAACCGCTTTAAAAATCCTGCAGCTCGGTTCACTTTATAGGATGAAGCGGTTCAGTACCTGAAGAAAAAGTGAATTTCTATGCAAAACGCAGCAGCGGAGGGGATGCAGCCCTTTATTCAGCACGTGAGGCTGCGGTTGGAGGAGGCTCCGTGCTGTGTCCCCGTGTCAATCCGAGGTGACAGTCTGTGCTGCGTGGTCCCCCTCCGTGGGCAGCGCTGCCTCGGCGCGGTGGCACCAGAACCTTGGTGTGCAATGCAGCAGGATTTGTTCTCTGCCTGCGCCCTTAGCTGGGAACCACACTGCTGTCCGTGCTCGGAGCGCTGCTGCGTGGGCACCGACGCAGTGTTTCTGGGCACAGTCTTTGGACAAAAAGTGGTTTTTAAATTTCAGATGTGCCCGTGTTGCTGTGTGTTCAGCGCTCGGCATCCGACCCACGCGTGTGCTGTGGAACAGTGTGGGTGCACAGCCAAGGAAATACTGTTCTGTGTATTTTCTGCTAGTAACACGCGTGTTTAAATGAATAAGTAAAAGGGGAGTTGGCAGCAGCCGTGCCCAGAGAGGAGGAGATGTCGGAGCGGGTCCTGCTCGGGCTGGGAGGAACGAAATGAAGCGGTGACGAGCACTGACAGGGAGGCTCGGGGTGTGCGAGATGCTCTGGTCGTTTGATTCTTAGAACTCAGTCGGGGTTAAATTGGAATCCAGACATCAAAGAATTCTTCCACCAGACCCAAATTTTGTCCGTATAATTTTTTTCTTACAGTTGTCATGATTTTACCTAATTTCACAGTGCAAAATTTTTTGCTGTTTGAAGTATTTCCCTAAATATACCTATAATCTAGCAGTGGGATATATTCCTTACACGCAGCGCGTTTCTGTGATGGCCGCAGACAGGCAGCTGCGTGCCCGCAGATGGAGGAGACCCTTCGGCTCGACGGAGGCTCTGCGCACCCCGCATGTGCCACACACCACCGTAAGCCTTAAATTCTAAGGGAGGGGAAGGCCGGGCGCTCTAAATAGCAACGCCCTTCTTTCTTTCTTTCTTCCTTCCTTCCTCCCTTTTTCTTTTCTTTCTTTCTTTCTTTTCTTTTTTTTTTTTTTTGCCCCCGACTGTTGTGTCTGAATCGCTGGAAGCACGCGGTGCTGCGGAGTTGGTGGGTTTGCAGATTTCTGTGATTTTTATCTGAAGGTCAGGGCTGGGGAAATACATCAGGTTGCGATTTGGGATGTTTGCCATTTGCCATTTAGCCTCGCTCCTTCTTATCAGATCGCTTTGGAGCACGGGCCCAATAAAGCAGGGAGCTGTTAGGGAAAGGAGGAATAAATATCGTTCTGCTTTTACGGAGTCTCCTCATGTTACACAGCAGGCAATGTCCAATGTGTTTCTTTAAGTTCTCCTTCTTGCTTTCAAATTGTTGTGGTAGGTATTAAAAATGAACGGCGGCTGTTTCGAACTGCTCCAGCTATTTGCATACATTCATACAGGCGTTAATTTTTTTAAATGAAAAAAACATTTATTTTTCCACCTTTGAAAAAAAATAAGAAAAAAAAGGAAGAAAAAGTTGTAGGTAGAATGTGCCAGAAGGAAAGGAGAGGTGGCAGAGCACAGTGTGTCACGTGGGGATCCCTCTGCTGCCCTGTGCCCGGCCTTAGCCACTGTGCGGCACCACGAGGGGACACCTGCACCCACAGCACGGCTTCTTTGCTCACAGCAGCAGTGCTGGTTGTGGCACACGGCTGTGAGGGCAGCGACCGTGTGGGGATGGTGCGGTCCTGCACGTGGGCACAGCAGGCGCCCACAGCCCGTTGGGTGGGCAGTGCCTTCGGGCGGTGCGATGCCCACCAGTGGTGCCCATACCATGCTGCTTCCGCCATGTGATGCCCGCAGTTGGATGCCCATAGCTCTGTGCCTGCAGTTGGATGCCTGCAGCGTGCTGCCCCAGGGCTGATGCCCGCAGCGCGGATCCCGTGGCACAGCCGGCAGCCCCGGCCCGCAGGTGGCTGTGATGGGCGCTGCCCTCGGCACGACGCCTGCAGCTGCGGTCGCAGCACGTCCCGTTGCCTCGTGGCTCAGCCCGTCCAACACACGGAGTTTATTTCTCCCTCTGACCCAGTGGGGGGAGGGAGGGGGCTGACGGCCACCGCCATCTCTGCACAAACATCATTTGGTTATTTTAATATTTTTTAGAGGAAAGCACTTTACCTCTGCGCCGATACCTTCTTGTATTTTATTATTTTGTTGCTAATTTACTTAACCATTAGCAAATTAAGGTGGATTACTGCTTGGATGCATTAAAAGCACCAAGGAGTTGTGGTCCTTGTGGCTATTTCGGGCAATGTCATAAGCACACTCTTTTTTTTATTGTCCTCCCAGGGAGCAGAATTTGAACTTAATATTCCATGAAATAAGCCATTGTAATCACGTTGGGTTAATAGAAGAAGTAAAATTGCCTCTCCTCTCACAAGACATTAGAGCAAGGCTGCATTATTAAAGTTTTCTTGCGGACAGGCGGTTTAAAATATATCCTCGGTGGCTGACGCAAGTCTTTTCAGTGGGGATGACAGCTTTTCAGATCTTAATAGGCTGTTCATTTCTGGCCTACGAGTTTTCAGCATTTCTTCTTTTCAAGCCGGGCTGTGACATGATGGCTAAAAACTGACATAAAGAAGTGCCATGTACTGTGAAAACCTTTATTCGCTAAGAGGCTCCATGTAAATTGGTGTCAATAAGCAAACAATTAGAACTTTAAAAAATTGGTGGTTTAAATCCCTTTTCTCCTTAATCGTTTGACCTAAAAATCTCTCCTTTATTTTTCCCTTCCTCGGATGCGGTGCATACAAAACAGTGACAAAGTGTTTGGCAAGTTAAAGTGGATCAGATCTTTGTTCCCTATGGGCAGACAGCCCGTGGGTTGGTCACAGGGGCTTTTCCCTCGGACGTGAGCTGTGCGGACAGCTGAGCCCAGGTGAGCGGTGCTGGGGGATGCAGTACCGGGTTCCCCACCCGCTCCCGTTGTTCCCCTCTCACAGATCTCCCCGTGTGCCTTTGGGAGCGCCGCCTCCAGCCCGGCCCTGCTGGGAGCTGTGCTAACACCACGAAACGTGGTGTTGCTCTTGGTGTTTCCTGGAGATGGTTTATTTGAACGATTCGCAGGGAAGATTTTCTTTTTCTGTGTCATTAAATGAAGAAACACAGCAACGCTCAACGCTTCTCTTCCCATATTGCTTCGCGCAGAAAAAAAAATGTCCACAAGAGCTTTTTGTCTCTCTTTTAATTTATGATTTCTCCTTTTCCTTTTATAACTCCGCTCCTTTTCTTTCTCGCTCCTTTATGCATCCTGCCTTCATCTGAACAAGGAGATGAATAGCGCGCGGCCGGCTGCGGGGCTGGCTGCAGGCGCTGCTTTGTTGGCGGTGCCCCGGGCCCCACTGCTGCCGCTCACCTCGCTCCGTGCCCGCGGTCAGGGAGCACCGCTGTGCCCACGTGGGGACAGGGCGTCCCCACGTGGCATTTTGGTGTCCCCACGTGGCTGCTCAGTGTCCCATGTGACAGCTCGGTGTCCTTGTGTGGCATTTTGGTGTCCCCACGTGACAGCTGGGGGTCCCCACGTGCAGCTCGGGCTGCTGCTGGGGCTGTGGGTGCATGAGCTGTGCTCAGCCCTGGCCTGCAGGGCTGCCCTGTCCGGTGCCAGCACTTCGGGCACCTTCAGCTGTTTAAGTGATAGGTGGTGCTCGGGGTGTTCCTCCTGCAGGGCTGCCCTAGCTCCCGGTGTGCTTTGTGTTCTGGAATTTGCCACGGGCTCAGCAGGGAGTGCTGCCGAGCGAGAAAGCACCGCACACCCCAGTGTGAGAACAGCAAAGCGAAAACGCAAAGTGTGCGAGAAATATATTTAGCACAATGAGTCTGGCATGACGCGCTATTTTATCTGAGTGGTTTTTTCATGATCCCCTTTTAAAATAATCTTCTCAAGTGACAGCTCTGCCTAAATGCAGTTACAAAAAGTGTTAAATGCACCTCCTCGAAAGATACTGCTCCAAATTTTAGTACAAGTGATGCAGCTGCGGGTGGAAAGAGGAGATGTGCAGCTGCAGTGTTCGTGGGGTGTCTGCCCTGTCCCTCCAGAACTGCTGCTAGCAATAAGGGTAGGAATTATTTTTTTTCTAATAGTAGAGGTACCGCTGGTCAGAATTCAGATGTTGGTGTAATTCTAAGTGTTGTTAAGCCATATAGGGTAGGAATTTTATCTGAAGAAAATTGTATGTAATGCTTTGCAAAACAGTGGGAGCAGATCAACGTGGGTTCCAAAGCCAGACCACGTGGGAGGTGGGGAAGGTGGGGAGGAAGTAAGTGATGAGTGGCACAGCCCACCCATCCTGAAGAAAGGTATAGAATGAGAAGGACAGTGAATGGTAAAAGAATACATTTTGAAACTGCTGTTTAAATTGAAAAAAAAGCATTAAGTTTAAAGATTCAAGCCAAGATGTGTGCTATTAGGCCTGAAAGTTTTCTGTGTGCATCCCAGTCCTTGTGCATCGTAACCCATAGGAGGTGTCCTACAGAGCCTTGGGGAACGCTGCTGGAGCTGTGGCCTGATGGGGGGCAATCCCCAGCGTGATGTGGAACCTCCCACTGCTTCCAGCAGCTGTATGTCACTGATGACCCTTTGGTGCAATTAGAATATGGGCTCCTTGCTCTTGGTGCCCTGCTTGAAGCAGTACTGTGACTCCATGCGGTGCCTCTCAAAGAACAGGGAAAACGTGTTTGAATTTGTTTGTGTGCTGCAGTATGGAAGAAGCCAGGAAAGCTGTGGGTCCTGAAAAAGAAAATGGCTGATTGTTGCCCATAATGTATAAAACGTCTGTGACAGAACGGTTATCATCATTCTATAAACTTTGTGAGCGGACAGATGAGGGGAAGTGTGGCAGCAGCTCTGAGAGCCCAGACCCATGTGCGGGGCTGCTTCATTTCATATCGCTTCCAATGATCTCCATGAAAACTATATTCAAAGGCTGTTTAATTCAGAGCTTTCATGCAGGTCTGCCTTGAAGACAATAGAGGCTGATCATCAAATAGGCTCCAGCTCTGTTCAGAACCCGTATTTCTTTCTTTTAAACAAAGGTAGAAGTGAGATCCACCTACGGAGGCGTTAATGGGCGCGGGAGAGGGAGATCCTTTCTGTGCGTGCGATCCTTCCGCACAGGACTCACACTGCAGCCTCAACGAAGTCCCTGACAGGCAGTGAATTTCAGAACTGCCTTCAATGGGTTTTCCCAAAGTTTGTGGTTGGAACGATACAGATGCCGTTAAGTCATTCGAAATCACGCAGCAAAGGCTTTTTTCACGTGTGCCAAATAAAGCAGCATTTCCTTAACATTTCCAGGCATCGCTCCCTTGGCCGTCGCAGGACTGCTGGGGCATGATGGTTACACTCAAAGTACACTTCAAAAAATGATACCACTGACTTCTGGTCATTTTCTGCAGCTTGGTAATTACTCAACGTTTACCAATTTAACCAATTATTGGTGTTTTTCCTTTTAAAGCAGCGGACAAAGCGCCGTCGCCGCCGCCCGCGCAGGCGGCCGTCCTGCCCAGGACTTGCGTGTGCATCGTGCAATCTCTTTCAGTAATCAAAGCAATGTCTTTAAATAAAAGTGAAAAGTTACGTGACCTTGGCTGTCAGACTCAATTTAGGCTCTGCCAGAACACTTTGCTTTTTATTTTTTAAATTAGCTGTTGCCATCTTTTACAATTTGTTTATAGGCTGAAAGAGCTGCTCCAAATGTAAAGTATCAGTGGGCAGTTTATGGTTGTTGCTTATCCACAAACACGGTCAGTTTTAATAGCCTTACATTCAGCCAGGTGGGTTTTTTTTTCCCCTTTAATCCCCCCATGTAGGTAATGCCTCAATCAATTCTGATCAGTTTTCTTTTTAAATCTTTTCTGAAAAACTCTGGGGCTGTGTTCTCTCTGCTCTTCTGTTTCTCTCGTCTCAGATTTTTGCACAGCGCATCATTAGGAGCTGTGTAAGTTAATACTTACCCCTGTGCTACACTTATCACACCACTTTGTTTCCTGGCTGTTTTGCTGCCCATTACAGTCAGGAAAAGGAACCGTGCTTCAGCCCAGAGGATTTTCCCTGGTCTCTGCTGGGGCCAGGCAGACGTGGTGCAGTGCGGCTTTGGGCTGCATCTCCCTTCCCATGGCCCCGCTCACAGTGGCTGTCCCTGTGGGCACCTGTGCAGTTACTGGGGTCAGCTCATTCCTTCCTCTAACTTTGCTGCTGACAGCAGTGTGATTTTCCTATTCTTTATGGCTGCAAGGGGGACATGGGCACTTCCAGAGACACCGGCGAGCCCCTCTTCTCACTGATTTTTGTGTTGCATAAGCTGCATTTTGAAGTGTATGTAAAATAGGACTGAAAATAGTCTTCCAAATATCAGCTGCCCTGTAGCATCTCAGGTTGTCTGGAGCAGATCGTGCTCCTGGAGAGCGAGTAGAGCAGATACAGATTGGAGTGCAGCAATGCACTGCTGGGTGGAATGCTGCTGGCGTGTGGGAAGCTGCTGGCTGCTGCTGAAGATGGAATATGAAAAGGAAAGGCTGAGACTTTTAATCATGTAAAATACAAGAATTGTTTTGATCTAAATATAATTTTAAAATTAAGGAATAAGAAAATCATGTGGAAAAGTACAAACGTGATTACCTGAGCATTTGCTCAATACTGTAAGACCAGATCCCAACCACAGGGAGGATGGTGGTGTGGGCAGCAGCCTGGAGCTGCTGCCTGGCTAACCCACCAGATGGACGTGGGTAATTCTGCCCTTATTTCAGGCAGTGTAGCGTAGACTGTGTTCCATATGAGTCCTCTGCTACCAAAAATCGTAATTAGATCATTTGAGTTAGTTTTATTTTTGTACTTCTTATTAGAGCAGAACCGTTATAGTCCACTGGAATAAAAAGAGTGAATTAACATGGATTAGAGTACATCTCTAAACGCTTTGACCCAGCCTACACGTGAGACAGTGGGCTACCAGTTACTTGATGCCGGTCCGGCAGTGCGGTGCAGATTGCTCACTCACAGCGCAGTGCTGTTTGGAGACATGGTTATTTCCTTTTGAAACAGCAACTTTTTAAGCACAGGCAGAGGTGGGCAGGCTCGAGCAGGATCCTCCTGCTTTCATTAGGTCGTCTGAAATGCCACGTCTGGAATGAGATCTGCAGCGCAACGTAGCAGCAGAATATCTTCCTCCTGGTGAGGACTTTGCTGGGACGCCGCTTGCCTTTTCCCTTCTGTTTTTCCCTGACTCTCAGTCACGTCATGCCTGCGCTGCAGGCACGCGCTGGGCTCGCTCTGCTCGGCTGCTATGGCATGAAAGCGCGCGCAGCGGTTCCTAATGCAAGGGGACAGGCACCGTCGGGCTCCCTCGTCCTCTTCTGAACATATTCTATCCCTGTATTATTGTATCAAACATGCGTTTTAATACAATACCACAGGAAACTAAGGGCCCTATTCAGAGATTACGTGCACCCCATGGAAAGGTACTTTTCATGTACTGGAAGTCTGATTTAAAAAAACAGCCCTACGTGACTCTTCCATAGGCTGGAACTTACACAAACGGGCAGTTCTTGAGGTTTCCTGCATTAGTACCTGCTCCTTTGACATGCCTGGCACCAGCCCGACAGGATCTCATTGTGGCATTTTTATTAAGAAAGAGGATGCTGATTCTTTTTTCTCTGTCAGCTGCCGAAATAAGAAGGTTTTAAGAACAAAGGAAAAACTTGTGCCAAGGAGAGGCACAAGAGGATTATCGCTCCCCAAAGGAGGGGGACGTCCCACACACCGAAAGCCGGGCCGCCCTAATGAGCCGGTGGGTTCTAACGAGGCCGGTAAATATTTTTTGGGAGAAGTGCATGTGGGTGCCATCTCTACTCATTTATTCCTCAAACTGTATTGCTGCACATTTTGGGATTCAGTATATTGCATTTTAAAACTAATGATGCATTCATTCTCAGAGCAAATCTTATTTCTAAGCCCTAATTTAATAGAATTAAACTCTAAGCTGAATTGGTTTTATGAGATAAAACTCTGAAGTTGATAACTGCATTTAGGAATAGTTCAGGTATTGAGTTTCTAATTTGCTTCCTGAGCATGGAAATCCCTCAGATAGTCAATATTGACGACCTGTAATTGGTAGGAGAGGGTCTTGTGGCTGAGAGCTGCTCGGTGCGGGCGCAGCCGCAGCACGGTGCCGTCGCACAGCACAGCTCAGTGCTCGGGGTCTCCTCCCTGCGCCGGAGCCGCGCTGCCCGCTGCCAGCAATCCACATGGCACAGTTACCAGAGCTTGGCTGCTGCTTTGGCACAGTGCTGCTTCACCTGGCCTTGCTCCTCCTCACCCTTCCTAACGGGAATCTGAGATGCTGTCCTTGCCCCAGCAGAAGCTGCTCGTAGGAAAGTGGAGCAAAATCGGGAGCGATAGTGAGGGCGGCACAGGAGAGGAGGTGCTCCTCCTTTGCAGGCAGAGTTTCGCTGCTGATGGTTGGTGTTTATTTGATTTTGTTTTCATTTATCTTACGTAATTTTACCTTCCCACCTGAAGAAATCGCAGTTAGTATTCTTGTGAAAAGTTTGTGCGTCTCCATATACGTGTCTCCTGGGGCAATTTTATTACACTTCATTAGCTCTCTGAGATGTGAATAGTGGGTGGTTCTGCATAGAAATTGGATATCAAGCCTGTCAAGTTCCAAAAATAAATAAAAGCAAAGAGTTGTGCTATTAAAAACAAAAAGGGGGTAGGGAGAGAAAATAACCCAGTTTTTATTGTGGTTGCTTAATGAAAAAGTTTGTTTTTACCCTAATGCCTAATGATGCAAAGCGTCAGGAGGAGGCTCACCGTACAGTTTGTCTCCCTCATTAGGTTAATGAGATTTTTATTGCAGTTTTTCCCAACTTGCTTCTGTTGCTCCAGGTGTCTTCCCTGCCCGTACAACCTGCTGCATACTATTAAACTAAGTGGAAAACAAAAACGTGGGTGCTGCTGTGTTGCACCAGGTCTGCAGTCTCGCAGGCTGGGTGTGGGGGAGCAGCCCCGCTGTGTGCAGGGCATCGGGGCCGGTTCCTGCACCCAGGTCCCTGGTTTTGGACAGAAGTGTGGGGCTGGCTGTGGGGGTGGCCCTGGTCAGTCTGCAGCAGGTCAGAGGCGCTGCACAGTGTCCTTGTTGTGCCTCCAGGGCCTCGTGTACAGTGCTCCATGACACGCGTGCCTTACACATGCCGTCCTTCGGTGGAAGGAGAGGTTTCGGTAACTTCACGAAGCTGCAGACGCCGCTTTCTGCTTCTGTGGCCGTGGTTCAGCAGAGCACCCCTAATGCAGGGTTTCCCTGCTGTTCCGAGCAGTGACACAAGCTGTTTTGTGAAACGCCTGAAGATTTTGGTCATCTGGTGGAACAACCAGGGCCGTAATAGGAATGCAGCGCGCACGGAGCGGCAGAAGCAGCGGGCAGCTCCGTCCTCCCGCGGCCGAGGTTCTGTTCTGTATTCTCTCAGATTAAAGTTTCTCCTTCCTAAAAATGTCACAAAGTCTGCATTTAGCCCTAAACTGTTGCAAATGATAAACAAATCAATATTTGTTAATGTTGTGATGCACTCCCATCTATCAGATACGCATGGAATGATTTATAGAGTACAGCATTTCAGGGCTGACCCTTGCAGGTCTCAGAAAGCACTTAAAAAATAAATTTACCCTGGCCTCTCTCACCCCATTTCAAAAAGGGTGACAAAGATGAAGTAATTTATAAGTCACACTTTTATTAATGCTTTTAACTTTCATATACTTGGCTTCCTTGCCCTCTGTGTGGCTAAGTGCAGCTCGTGGTCGAATGGTAACCTTCGGCGCTTTGAGGGGGGTTCTGTACAAATGATCAACTCATAAATAGGTGCTGTGCTCCGCATTATCCTGCCATAAATTCACAGGACCTTTCAAGTACATCAAGAAAGAGCGACTTGAACTAGGCGCTTTGCGCTCGAGTTTACAGACTAATGCAGTACTAATGAGCAGCTGGGCAAAGGGTTTCCAGAGCATGTCTAATGCTTTGTGCTGTGATCCTGCGTGTGCTCCCCGCTGCAGCAGCCCTGGGGGCAGAGGGAGGTGGGCACACAGCCCATCGCTGGTGGCCCTCTGCCTCCTGTGTGCGACGTTCTGAGCTCGTGGGCAGTGCGGGGAACGCTGATAGAGCGGACTGTGTGAACTAATTATTGCCCCTCTTGTTACAGATACTGTCAGGAAAAGTTGATGTGAAAGAGAACAATGCACAGATACACTTCAGGTTACTTTCCTCAGTGAGCTCCTGTTGCTGCCTTTAGCACTGTGATGCTGCTGCTGGGACTCTGAGCGTTCCTGGCACTGCCCACTGTCACTTCCAGAACCTTTTCTGTACATAACCATGCACTCAGGGAAGAGCTGTGTGCTGATGCTCGTTTGAATTAAAAGTGCACGTGTTTTCTGGCACAGATGGAAAAAGCAAATAGCAGCAGAACTCCCCACAGGAAGCTTCTGAGCGTGGCTGGCCCATGCTCCTTTCTGCCCCAGCCATCAGGTATCTTACAGCAGCCACTGCCCCCTGCATAGGTAACAGTAAAATAAAGGAACTGTTTAGATTCACCTCTCCAAAGTTAGTACCAAATGTAAGCACACTGAGGAGCACATGTGCCTGGAAAGGCACCCCTAGGAGAACAACGACCTGTTTACACATGAGGGTCTGCCCCTTACCCCAGCAGTGCCTGTGCCCCGCTGCCAAGTGGCTGGGAGCTGCCTGGGGGCTGTCAGGGCCATGGGGTGCGTGAGAGGAAGGGCAGGGGGCAGTGAACACAGTCTGAAACGTGGGACATCCTACTTCAAAAAGGAGAACCTTTTTTTGCTGTGCAGGTACTGGCACAGGTTGCCTGGAGGGGTGGAAGAGTCTCCATCCTTAGGGATATTCCAACCCAGCTGAGCATGAGCCTGGGCAACCTGCTGCACGTGGCCAGGCTTGAGCAGGGGACTTGTACCAGACAACCTCCAGACATCCCTTCCAGCCTCAGCTCTGTGGCTCTGTAATGAAGCCTCTGCAGGGTGTTTTCTGTGGGTTGATTTATTCTGAGAAAATATAGCTATTTCCAATTGGAAGCGTCATTAGGACTGGAGGAGAAAGAGTGCTTTATTCAGCAGCTGATGAGTGACGCATTGAGCATCCCACTCTCTGCTAGATCTTCTGAGACCTGACGGTCGGCCATTGATGTAGTATGTCTAATTATGAGAGATGAGGAAAGAGAAAAGTGGTAAAGACGAGAATAGCTTCTATTTTTCAGGAAGGAAAGAAGAATCACGCTTTGCATTTCTGTTGTGCATGTCTGATGTTTGAATCCTATCTGTGAAGGAGCTCATTTTGGATTTTGTTCTTCTGGGGTTTAGTGACTCCTTTGGCCTTATTGCTGCTCTTGCTGCTGGTGCTGCTGCTAGGTCTGTTGGAGCAGAGGCCCACACGCAGCTCCCCTGCCTGCTGGCTGACGAGACAAGCATCAGCTGCTGGAGCACCACAGCTGATGGGATCAATATTACCTGATTCTACACAGGAGCAAGTCCTCAAGCAATTTGTCAGAAAGGTCATTTGGGTAGGAGGGAGGGGATATAAGTAAGGATAGAGCAGTTGGGGCTGCTTAGCATGAATAGTAGTGAACCAGGGGAGAGGGTGAGCTGTGCTGACGTGAGCCAGGTATGTTTGGATTTCTATCTCTTGTTGCTCTCTGTAGTTGTCTCTTATGAAATATCTTTGTGCAGTGCAAATCATTTAAGTATTAAAGGTTTTGCCGTTCTTAAGTTCTCTGAAGTGGCTTGCTCTCAGCCTCTCAGCCTGGCTGTCTTGGGACCTGTGTTCTGGGGTGCAGGAAGCATTTCCTTCTGAGCAGTTGGTGTGTTTGGGCAGTTGTGGAAGGATTCTTGGGAGGGTCCTGCAGCTGTGATGTGAGATTTCTTATGCCTTGCACTTGTGAACAAGCAAACCTCAGTCTTCAGCTCTTGATGAATAATGGCACTAAGTCCCTCTAAAGCCATCATTTTGTCTCCTCCTCCCCACTGTGCAAGTAAGAAGTTTATTTTTCTAACATGGACTCAAAGTGTGCTGCCAGCAGTGAAATGTGTGTGCTCAGGTGCTGTTAGCACCTGGTGGCTGTGAGGAGCTGCCCTGAACCAGCTGTAACCCACACCTCCCCAGGCTGAGCGAGCAGCAGAGCAGTGTGGTTTGGGGCACTCGATGCAATCAAAAATATGCTTTCCTTTGGCTTGAAAAGAACTTGCCTTTGCATGTGAGGCTTTCATTGTTAGCATAGTGGAAACCACTGCTGGACACTGACTTAACTGAGGAGAAGCTATTGCATTAGAAGGCTGGGTCTTATTTTTAGAAGAAAATCTCTCGTGAAAAGCTGCATGGAACTTATCTACTTAAATGTCTGTAACAAAATATTTGAAGAGTAGGCAACGTGGCATGGGTAGGAGCTACTTGAGTATGTTGGTTGCTTTTTTTTCTGAATCAGATCCATCTGTTAATTATGCTAGAAGAAGCTGGGTGAAAAAATGGCTTTTATTTCAGTATAAACATGTAGTGTGGTGCATGGGAAAAGCAAATTCCCTCTATTGAAACCATATGCGTGATCTGAACATGGGCGCTCTCTAGTCTGTTATTAATGAGCTTTGTTACCCCTGGGACCAGCTCAGTTGCCTCTGCCAGTGGTGTATGGGGCTGGGGAGAGCTGCTCGGGGCAGCACAGGGCTTGTCCCTGACAGCAGGTGGCTTTCTGCTCCTTTTTCAAACACGAGTGGTTTTGCTGCCTCCAAAACATATATTCAAAGGAGGGAGGGGAATCGGCTTGCAACTCTGTGAATTACAGAGACTTTGCGATTCTGACACTTGCTTTTCTTCTTAATATTCTGAATGGTTTGACAGCAGTAGCAGCGTAACTGGTGGGTGGGAAACCTCTTCCTAATGAGAAAGTGACAGTGAAGGAATCAATGAACTTGGACCTAGAAGTTCCTCTGTGCTCCTGTTTTCCCTTTCCTCCTTCACCCACCTGGGTCTGTGGGTTTGATTTTTCACTGGTGTGAAATTTACATCTTTGCATGAAGTGTTGCTATAAAGTCTATGCTCTGCAGATGTCGTAGTCCCCTTCGGTCCAAGAGAAGTGTCCTGGCTGTGGCTCAGGAATTGCTGGGTTCTGCTGCATGGTGTGCACTGCTGCCCTGGGCCGTGCTGCAGCGTGCTGAGCCAGGAAGCACTGGAGATGCCGTGTGCTCTGTGTGGCACGTCACTCAGACAGCTCCAGGTTCTGTGTATGTGAAGGTATTTGGACATATGTATGGCAACCTGCTGATGGCCATCTGCAGGAGCTTTTCCAACTTCTTCTGATTTTCTTATGCAAAGAAAAAAGAAAAGCATAGAGATGAAGTAATGACCCTTAAATCTAAGTTTCTTCTGATTTATCTGTTGCAGTCAGTGTGTATCAATACAGTACAAGCCTTGGTATTTTAAAGCTGTCTATTCCAGGAGATCTCAGTCAGTGTAATTCTGCTGTTAATAATTTAAATGATGAAGTAGACTTGGTGAGAACAATAACCGTGAAACAGACGGAACTGTGTGCAGTGTAGGGCATAAATCCGTGAAAACTCAAGGCTCTGCTGTTGAGCATCCGAGTGGATTAGCAGCTACGTGGGCAGCCCTGCTGTGGGTGGAGGCAGAGGAGCTCCACAAACCCAACACAAGCCTTTGACCTCGTTAAGAAACAAAATCAAACCCACCAAACTCAAACAGCAGCATGAACTCAGTGATACTAAAGTTGTTAGGATGTGCGTTTCTGTTCCTGCCTTGCTCTTTCAGTTTTGTGAATCTGCTATTTTGAGCAAGTTCTGTTTCCTAGAATTCACATGCAGGTCCTCCTTTATTCAGCTTCACAATCAGTGTAGCTGTGGAGACCTGGATAGGGTGAACCTTTTGGTTTATGTGACCTGGCACACTGAACTCCAGCTGCTACCATCCCCAGTTCCTAAACCAGGGGAGTGTGTCTGAAGTGTGGCCAGAGCCAGGAGCTCCTGGGCTCAGTTCTCACAGCTGTGTGAGTTTGCATAAGTGGGCTCTGAGAAATCTCAAGTTTTATTTATCAATGTTTGTACACTTTATCATTTTCCTGTGGATTCTTCCTGAAAAATCCTTTTTTTTTGCCTAGTAACTGAAACTGATGCAGTTATTGGAGGGGGAATTTTTTTTGAAGCAGACCTGTTCTATTGGTCTGTGAGGGGATAGTCATAATATTCATGAAATCAGTGACTCTTAGAGGGATCAGCTACTGTGTTGACATTTTTAGCAGCACTGAGCACTGTGCAGATGCCCTGGATCCCTGGGTGTAAAGCTCACCAACACGGCATCTTCCAGTGCACATTGCATCCTTTCAACCCCAGGTTCTTTCCTGCCCTGTGGTCTTGCTGAGCCTGGCTCCCACAGCCTGTGTCAGGCTGTGTCTCCAGCTGCTGGTTAAGGCTTTGCTGTGACCCCACAGCTCCTGTGGGCAGGGGGCTGCTGGGCTACCTCGCTGTCCCTGCCTCTCACAGGGCTGGGGCCAGTCTGATCTGATGGAGTGCTGCTTTTTCCCCTGGTTTTCCTTCTTATTCTTTTTCCTCTGAGGATTTCTCAGCTATGTCTGAGATTCCCAGGGGGTGTTGGCATGTCGCCGTGCGGAGGCTTATTCCCCTTGGGCTGATGTGTGGGGTCTGCATCCTCGGGGGGTGCACAGCTGCTGCTGTGTGGGGGCACAGGGCCTGGAGGTGTGCTGCTCACATCAGAGGAAGGATGCTCATTAAGGAGTGAACAACGCATCCTGGGAGCAAGCTGTGACTTCACGCACAGGTAAATATTGCACTGTTCTGAGGTGCCAAGATGCATGAGGTGGAGCTGGCTGTTGGTGTTGGCCCTTGCTCATCTGCAGAACAATGGATGCTAATTAAAACCACACTGTATTCCGATGTCCTCTCCTTACTCTGTGTTTCCCTGCTCCTGAAGCGGGTGCTGCTTGCTCCTTTGGCTCCTGCCACGTCTCAGAGGGGTGTTTGGTTTTTGCATCGTGGCTGCCCAAAGCAGGGACAGGTGTTTATGTAGTCCTGCTTGCTTCTCCCATCGAAGGAGCAGAGGACAGTGATCTGTATGGCTGCAGTGTGCGGGTAACGGGGCTGCTCTGGGTGTTTGTCTGCCAGTGGGCTGTGGTCAGTTGGCTCCAGAGGAGAGAACTTCAGGGGTCAGAGTTTTGGTCATGGGTGATAGAGTGCTGTCCTTAAATACCTGTTATAGCAAATATTTTGTTCTAATGCAATGTGCTGCATGGCTGGGTTACTGAATGAGGATTATTCTGTGGCTTGTAGGTGTACATCTTTAGATCACTTGAGGAAGGGGATGGGGAATTGCCTCCTGTCAACCCTGTGCTGCACTGCCATTGCACGTAGGCAGGAATATGGCTCAGGTTCCTGAGCATGCAGCCAGCCTTTGGAAGAGGAAAAAACCCAGATATTGTCATTTCTAAAGAGAATTAAAGCCAAGAACCCCGGAAGGTCAGAAACCAGAGAGCAAACAGGGAACCCCGAAGCAGGAATTCTGGGGAGATGTCACCAGAGTCCTAGGTTTCATTCCTGGGTCTGGCAGAATGGGATCCCCGTGCCTGGGAATTCCCTGGGGTGGCTGCTGTCATTAGTGGCTGCAGATGAGGTCGTCAAGGCTGGCCTAAATTACGCTGGGGCAGATGGGAGCTGAGAGGAGCTCTGTGCTGCTCCTGGTGCCCATCATCCCACCGTGCGTCGCACTGAGTATACGGAAGTATGGCATTATTAATAATGAGAATGTGATTATAACCAAATGGGAGATGAGGTGGGATTTGCAAATTGCTTAAAATTATTGCACTTAATTACACTGAGACCTGTTAAGCTGGGAAAGGCTCCTCTCGTGTGCACGGCTGCTCTCGTTAGCTGCCTCTGCCGGGTCCCAGCAGTGGGGCAGTGCTGTGGGGTGAGGCCGGGCTGGCATGCTGTCCCATGGTGTGCTGCCCCGTGTCCTCGCGGAGCTGTCGGGCGGCCGTGACATTTCATTACGCTGATTTTAACCGGTGTGAGTAAAACTTGTGGACAGGCTCTGGTTCTGTGGGGGGAGGAAGGAGTGGAGAGAAGCAACCCATAAATTAAAATAATAACAGTATGGGCCAACAAACAGCACACACGTGGACAACAAAGAGAGTCACCCTAATAAATACATTCGCTTTGATTTACGGTGTTGTGATAATCCATACCGTCATCCTTGCGGTAGTTGGGAGTTTTTTTTGTGTGGTGATGAAGGACAAAATCAATGTTGGGCCTTTTCATTCTTTTAATAAGAAGAAAATAATTCCCCTTCTGTGTTCTGCCAGTCTTGGAACTCGGCTTCAAAACCCATATAAATCTGTAAAAACGTAATACTGCCTTAGGATTTTCTGCCTCCCGCTCCTGGAGGAGGGTTTTCCTGAAGATGTTTCTCTCTGCTCTGGCTCATAAGCCCGGCTGCTCCCTTCCTCGCCTGCTCCGCCAGCGCAGCGGTAACCGCGCAGCCCAGGGCTCGTGTGCTGGGCTCTGCTCGGGGTGAGGGCTGGTGATCTGCAAAAAAAGGCAGAACAGGCTGATAAATAGCCCAAGGAGGTGAGAAGCGCGAGTGTTTACAACTTTCTGAAGTAACAGTAACAATATTGAAGTGTAAATAATGCTGATGGGCCATCATTTGTCAGTGAGAATTGCACAGTGCTCCATCAGCCGTTAATGAGGCGCTCCTGAGATGGGAGCGCTTCGCACTGCTCTCCACCGCAGTGGGTGCTGCGGGGAAGGGAAGCTTGGGGCGAGGCATGGGTGTGAGTACTGGAGGCAGTGAGTTTCCTCGTCCTTCTGCCACAACAGCAGCTTCGCTTGGTGTTGGACTAAGGCCTGCATCCCACACAAACTTATTCCAAAGACAGACACAGATTTTCAGGCTTTTAGTAGCTGTTCCGCCTCTGTGCAGGGCTCCAGAGATGGCTCTGGGGGTCTGTGCCATTGCCCGGATCTGCAGGGCCGGGGCTGAGTCCCTGAGCACAGCACATGTGCAGCCTGGGGATTCTCCCACAGCTGTGGGGGCAATTCGGGTTACAGCTTTCCATGCTGCAGCGGTGTCTGGAGCGGCCCTGCATGGCTTGGGAAGCACTCAGGTCCTACAACCTCTGCAGGAACAGGAGGGAAAAGGAGACAGGGCTGGCAGGGCATGGAGGCTTTGGTTTTCATGTTCTATTTGCACAGTGAATAGTGCTGAATGTAGAAATGCTTTCACTGATTTGATTCCTTGGGTGAAGGAGTAAAGCACCTACAGTTCTGCCCTAAAAATCAAACAGCCTCAGGAGCTGTGGATTTGCTCATTGCTAGCAAGATGTTTTTTCTCTGATATTTATTATATCTTCTCTTGACTGAATTTAGGACACGCTGTTGGAATCGGTAGCAATATTGATGAAATTAGCCATTATTGACTTGTAGTGATATTTTAGTATCAGTGTCATTCACGTCATGTGATTGTTCTGTAAAGGAGTTGTCGTGATCTTAGAAATGCTTTTGCAGATATAAATCATTTGCCTTAAAAGGATATTTGGGAAAGTTGAACGTACAAACCATTTTTTTCCTCTGCGGAATGAGTTGATGAGTGATTTAACATACATGTTGTGGTGTGTTTTTGTGAACTGTATTTCATTATCGTTAAATGCATTAGTGGATATTTCAAATCCTACAGAGAGAGCTCAGTTCGTGGGTCAGTTCCCTCCGTGGTGTGGGTGTGTGGTCACTGAGCTGCAGTGCCATCAGAGCCAGCAGCACTGCATCCCGGTGCAATGCTGTGTGCACAGCACAGAAAACCCTGGAGCGGAGTCTTTAAGCACAGGGAATTGCTGTTCCCAGATGAAATGATGTCTGTAAGCTTCCTAAGTTGTGGTGCATTTATTGTATTTTGGGAAAGAATATTCCTGTGCTGAACACTGCGCTGGGGTCACAGCAGCTGCCTCTGTGTGGGGATGGGGAGGACTCCAGCCCCAGCACCTGGCTGATTTGGGGCTGTGCACCATGTTTGGTGGAAGCAGTGTGCTTTTAAATCACTTTCCTGTGGCCTTTAACCAGGAAAGATGCTGTTTTGGGGTGGTAAGGAGGACAAGCTTGCTGTCAGAGCAGAAAATCAAATTTTTTGATGTGATGTTGTTGCATTAAAAGGGCCAATCTCATGTCATGTAGCATGTGAATAATGAGGCTAGCATGTGATGTCAAAAATTGCCAACCGCCTCATAAATAAGTGCAGCACAGCCCCTCCCCCTGCGCCCACAGAAAGGTCACCCCATGAACCGGGGCCTGCATCCCAAATTACCGTGTGTGCGGAGCCAAGGTTAAAGGTACAGTATCCCCTTTCAAAAGGCCCATGTCAGTGTCTGTGCCACGAATGATAAATAATGTTTGAAGCCAGCTATCAATTTCCAGGCCTCCCCGTGGCTCTGTGCTGCCGGGGCCACGGGGATTTCTGCCTGCTGCAGCCCCAGCTCCATCTCTGTGCTGGGGAGCCCAAACCGCCTGGCTTGGTTGGGTCACTGGGGTGCCACATGTCACACGACCAGGTGCGATGGCTTCGCACACCTTTAGGTTACCAGAGCAGAAAGCCAAGTGACCAAACCCAATGGCTTTGGAGGTGCTGGTGTGCAGGGGCAGCCCGGGTGTGCACTACCATTGTGATGGTGCTGGCCCCTGCCCACGTCCCCTCGCAGCATCTTCTGGAGGGTTCTGGCCTGGACGAGGTGCTCCTGGCACTGACCGTCCCCTCTCCCCAGCTCTGCACCTCTGCCTGGCTGCCGAGCAGTGCTGGCTGTGGGGGTGAGCCTGTGCTGGATCCATCCTGCCCTTAAGGTGCTTGAGGCACAGCTGGGAAAACACCCTCACATCTTCCTTTTGAAATACAGTGTTGTTTGTGTGGTGTAAAGCTGCCGTAAATCACAATTAACCCCTCTTTACATGCAGGCAACAAAGGCGCTGCGGGTAAGGTCGCGCTCATAAGTTACGTATCCAAATTTGGCTTCAGACAAGGCTGTGCTTCCATAACCAGCAGATGATTTTGTTATTCAGCACCAACCCATCGCATGCTCCACTGTGCTCACTAAATGGGTTCAGCCTCCTGTAGAGGGATAGGGAATTAGCATATAATTCAAGCATATATAACAATGCATATGCAACAGAGGGACAGATTAAGGTTGAAAAAGTAAGCTTAATTATACTATTTTCTAGATTTTTTTGGTGCTTTACTATTTTATAGACACTTTTCAAAGAATAAAATAACGTGAGGGATTGTTAATTTTTATTTTGCAGAGGAGCTTGCAGCAGAGCTGCAGAGGGCTGGGTGGGCTGTGGGTATGCCTCATTCAAGTGTCTTGTGCCTTTCCTCCATGGGACAGGCATCCTCGTTGCTGTGCTGAGCCTGCAGCACTCCTGGAGGACGCTGAGGCTGCATCTATCAATTCAGCAGTTTCTTGAACAGCTCTTCTCCAGGTTTACTCTGAATTTTAGGTTTTGTTTCCTAAATCTGGCAATTTGAGCAGTTTGTGGGCAACTAAGTGAGAAAGGAGAAAGCAAACAGGCTTTCCTTTAACGATCATCATTGCTTGCAGGTGGACCAGCAGGTGAGCACCTCCAAGAAAGCTGGGAATCAGGTGCCAGCTGTGGCTGTGGGGAGCCCAGGGCACAGCTGTGTGCTCTGGGGCTCTGCACAGGGCTGGCAGAGACACATGGATCCTTTATGGCGACGTGTGGGCTAGGAGCTGTGTGCTGCTCACCAGAGGGCTGGATGGTCACAAGGAATAGGTGAGAAGGAGCTTCTTCGTAGTTGCTTTTGTAACAGCTGACAACTTGGGGAGTATTTTTGGTGGTTGTTTCTTCTCAGAAAGCTTTTCCCATCTCCAGCTCTGCTGAGGACGGACTGCTGCTGTGTTTGTGGTGGGTTGCTACCACGAGCTGGAGGAGCGATTGTTTTCAGCGTGCCTCTCTGCTCGTGCAATACCTTGTCCTCATTTTCTTTGGTGAGAGTGTTTCATTATGTTTCGACTAGCAGCAGATAACTAGTCTGGCATGTGAAACTGATTTCCACGTGTGCTTTGGTGATGTCTGCGGGGCTGTATGTCCGAAGGAGCAGCCCTCAGTGCTGCTCGTGCCCCGTGGATGGATGTGGTTGAGCTCCGGTGCTCTACCTTGCTGTGAGTACCCTCTTCGCCCAGATCCCCGCCCCAGGGCAGGGCCACCTAACGCATGTCGGGCAGCGGCCGTCAGCCCGACCCTGCAGCCACAGCTCCATCTGTTCTGGCTTTGTTCACGAGGCGGAGGGGAGGGAGGTGCGCTCCGTGGTCAAGGGCCAAACTACATGTCATATTTCATTACCTTCATTAGCTACTACAGAAGGCTGTGTTAAAAGAAAGAAGGTTGTGGTTAACTCTTCAGCTGCCAGCTGTTACTTAAAATCGTTTTTTGGTTCACTTCCCGCTCTTCTCTTACCTTTTTCTGCTCATGGAGGCCAGCAGTCCCCTCTGTGCTGGTGTTTTGCCCCTCACTGTAACTGCTCTGTCCCAGCTGAAGATGGTTAAAGGCAATGTGTAGTTAGCATTAATAGAACTTTCCTTTTTATTTCGACCATGGTTGTCTCTTTCTGCCTCGAGGTATTCTGTTGATTTAATGTTGCTGACTTGTCTGGGTGGAGGTGAGGGTGAGAGGGTCTTTGTGACCCCCCCCCCCCCCCCCCCCACTGGGTTTCTGCACTGCTGAACAGTTTACTCTGGTGTGAGAAAAGGTTGTGGAAAAAAGTATGGATTATGGATGTATGGATATATATCATATATATGGATATGTGATTATACAAAACTCGGGATAGCTGTGTTGTGCATTAGTTGTAATGTGTCAGGTATTGCCATTGCTGTTTGACTCCAACTGGATTTGAATGCATCAGTGCAGACTGGCTGTGGGATGCAGGTGCTGGGCTGTGCCACATGCTCTGCTAACATGCTCTCCCCTGCTTTAATGATCAAAAAGAGCTTGCGGCTGCTGCCCTGCAATGTGGCTGCTCCCAGGAGGACGTGGGGGCATGGCATGGGGCTCTGGAGGGGAGTCCTGGGGTGGGAGTGGTGGGAGCACTGGGCTGGGCAGGGGAGCCATGCCCGTGTCCCTGGGGTGCTGAGTGCTGTTGCAGTGCTGCTTGGCTCTGGTTCTGCCGTTGGTGTTAACAGTGCTGCTCTGAGAGAGGATTTGTGCAGAAGCACTGGCTGGCCTTGCTGTAACTTTCCAGCTGATATGTTCCCTACATGTCTCCATAGCACCTTTTTTCTTTATTTTGAGAGAGGGAAATAGGATGTTTTTTTTTTTACTTTCCAATGTCTTCTTTAATACAGCAAGTACCTGTGTGTGTGGGGGGGGGGAGGGGGGGGAATAAACTAACTGCAAGCAGGTAATTGGTTTCAGAGCCTGGGAATTGTATCTGCATCTGAGAGCAAGTTTAGGAGACAAAACTGGGAGATCAAAATTGTCATTAAAAGGGATGGATGTACAGCTGTGCATGTGTTTTTAGTGATATTTGTTACGTATTTGGCAGTGGAAAGAAAACTATTCTTAATCAAGAAATTCTTAGGAGTCTATTAAGAGACTGCGATGGGAAACAGTATCAGCTTTTTCTCAGGTGAGTGTCTTATTTGTTGTGGTGTTTGTACACAGATGTGAGACATAATCTGCACTGAGGCAAGATAGCATGGCAGGATTAGGATTTGGCTCCTTATCTGACTGCAGCAACAGCACATGCAGTATTTCCACTGTTATTCTTAAAATCCCAAAGGCCACACTTTGAAATTACTTTAATTTCTTAACAGGCGGTGTGAGGGGCGTAGGTGTCAGCAAGCATGGCTGTCAGATCCAGCCTCAGATTTAATTCAGAATTTTATTTGGGGTGAGGTTTTCTCCTGATTGTTTTGGCTGACACAGATGTTTACTGCTTTGAAATGTAAACCTTTGGCCATAGGTGTTTTTGATGGAAATACCTACGCAACCGTAACCATAGGAGTGTGAACCCAGAGCGATTAAAAATGAGGCAGAACAGCAAAATACTGCTTTTAATTTATCATTAAGGGTTGGAAAAAGGCTCGTTTACTCCTTTCATCCTCTGTGCACCTATGACTTTCAGCCATTACTCTGGAACATACTTTATAATAAAACCTTGGTGGTTTTGTTGCCTAGGGCTCTAGTGTCCATTTTCAAGAAAGGAAGTATTTTTAAGCTTAAAAAATACTCTGTTGACTGATGACGTTTCAGCAGTTCAGTTGGCTGCTGCTGCCTTGAAATATACTGCTAGCAGAGGTTTAAATTGGTTCTCTGTGGTCCCATGAATTGAGAGGGATCAGAAATGCACCAATGTTTTATATACAATGCAACTTTGATTCTGTTTAATCAGTAATGCTTTACAAGTGTGCTCCGACTTATTCATAGTTACTTTTGAAGATTAACTGTATCTCCCATCAGCACGGGCTCAGGTGCTTCAGCTCCACCTGTATTGCTGTCCAGGCACGCCTTGATGCCCTGTGGCTGCTGATGCTGTGCAGTGATGGTGGTATCTCCAGCTCCTTGTGCACTCAGGGTCCCTCCCCTGTGCTGTGGGGCTGCTGCCATGATGCCCATGGCTGCCTGCACGGTGGGAAGCATGTGTGTGGGTGTGTGCTGCTTATCACATGCAGCAAAGTTGAGTATTGCAGCCTTTGCAGCCCAGGGTAAGGCTCCTTGCTCTTACTGTTCGGGGGGTGGTGGGAGGGGATGTGACCCTCCCAAATAACTGCACGGTGCCCTCACTCATTGCAGTGGGTGACCGTGATCCAGGATGCCAGCCCCTCACTGGGAGGACTTTGTTCTTTGTGCTGCAGTTAATGTGCTAACTGGGAGCCACACTAATCCCTGAGATGAGAACTCGCAGAAAGACAGGGATTGTCAGGAGCAGCCTCTCAGGCTGTGGCTCTTACAGTAAGACCTCAAATTAATTCTCTTCCATGTCAAGAGCATTTGGCCTTAGACACAACGGGGACAGTCACATTTCATTGCAAAGTCAGGTTTTAAAGCCTGTTTGCCCAGGTGCTCGTTCAGTTGTCCTCAGCAGAAGAACCTCAGGCAACTCTGTCTGCACAGAGCAAACCAGAAATAAACCCATGCATGCCTGTGCTGAGTGCTCCCTGGAGGGCTGATCTCCGTCGTCACTGCTGACCCACTGCTCGTGGGGACTTCCAGCAGGCACCCTGTGCTGGGAGGGCTGTGCTCAGGTGAAGGAGGCAGTGGGAGTGTGCAGTGAGGTCAGCTGGCATAGCTCTAGGAGACAAGCTGGAAGAAGAGCACTCCTCTGTCTGTCCAGCTTCCTCTAAAACTCAGTTAAGCTATGATCCACATGTAGTAGTGTAAAAATATCCCCAAACATTTCCCTTATTCCTTAGGGGTGAGCAGATACGTTCATGAGTGCTGAATGAAATCTGCTGCAAACACAGGGATGTGCATGGCAGAAAGGAAGCCTACCCAACATAGGGTGCTTTCTCAGGGTTGTATCTGGTGGGTGCACCCAAGGTAGGGATGCTCTGGTGTAAGGAGGCTCTTGGTTATCCTATGCTGCAGCCAGCTGATGCCTGGAACTATTTTGCAAGGCTTGCCTGATTATTATTTTTTTTCTGGGCATTTCAACAGAACGTTGAAGTATGGAATGAGATGTGACTTCCCTGTTGTGAGGTGGCACGGGAGGTGAAATGTGGGTGAATGTGCTCTGGGGCTGCAGAGCTGGGGAAGATGTTTGCTTCTAGCTATGTGAGGCCTTCTGCACTGCTCAGGCTTCAGCTTGCTTCACTAACTGTCCTCTATTAAATTCTTAAGAATGAAAGAAATTGAAAGCCATACTCAGTAGTGAGGCCCATGGCCTGTACACCAGCATTCCTGAAGTCAGGAGTTAGCTGGAAAACAGGTTTAATTTCATCATCTGCCTGTTCCTTACTCCTGTGCAGCAGTGATGCTTGCACAGCTTCGTAGATGTGCTTTAAAAGCCCAGGTGAGATAAGCCTGTATTCGTGAAGCATTACTGGTGCTGTGCTCGCTGCCTCTTTCCCAAAGGTGTTTGCAGAGAGAAGGGAGTGTTTGCAATGTTGGTATCTGTGCAAGCAAAATGCTGAGATCGCTGTATGTGGTAGCACATCCTGGGCCAGGAGCTTGCCTTTGTGCTCTGCCCAAGGCAGGAGCTCGGGAACGGGAGATATGAGGAGAGTGGGATCGTGCAGGGCTGGGGGAATGATGTGTTGGGGCTCGTGCAGTTTTTGTGAGCGAGGGACACTGCTCAAGCTCTCAAAGTGCTTACTTCCTGCCTCCAACTAGAGCTATCAGTATATCGCTCTCAAAATGAGCAGTTTAAATTAAAAGCTAAACTAAAGAAGACCTGACTGCATCTGGGACTTGTCAGAAGCCCCATTCAGATCTGCCATTGTCACATTTTCCAAGAGCCTGAAGATGTGGAAGATAATTATCCCATCCCATAGACAAGTCTATTTGTTCCCTACACCAGCAGCTTCTACGGCTGTGCAGTCTGAGCCCCTTTCCCCATTTAAGGGTTCAGCAGCTTATCAGGCTGCTGCTGTCCCTGCATCTCCTTCTTGCACGTGCTGCGAGCAAAAACGTCGTGTAAAGCTGGCCTGGACTCTCCCATTCCCAGATCCTTATAAACCTGCGGGTTATGTTTCATTATGCCTCTTCAGTTAAGGAGTCTGTCATGGCTGTCTGCCTGTAAGTAGAACTTGTCTGGGAAGGCATGCTCTGGAACTTTGGCAGATGTTGAAGCAGGGCTGGCCCTGGCTGTGGGTGCCAGTGCGGCTGCTCCTTGGCCCCAGCTGATGATGAGGGAGTTTGAGGCTGCTGGTGAGCACCATTCCCAGCATGGGGGCTCTGTTCTGATTCTGCATTCTTCAGGGTCTGCAGAAAAAGGACAGTTTTCACCTTTCCATGGGCTGCCTTCTCCTTTTTGTCAGTCTTGGTGTTTCTTTGTTTGGAATCATGCACCACTGAACTGCAGAAGACTTCCTGAGAAGGAAGTGATTGTGTGGGGTCTGGGTAGGACAGCCATGCTGACGGACTGCCCGCTGTTTGCTGAGCTGCTTGCCTCGGCACACAACGGTCCATCTTCTCTCAGCATCAGGCTGGAGAGAGTCGCTCTTTGCATCCAAAGTTCTCGATGGTCACATGTGAGACAGTGAGGGATGTGAGATAGTGAGTGTGGTGGTGATGGGCAGTTGGGCTAGATCTAGTTGGACTGGACCTCTAGTGATCCTAGAGGTCTTTTCCAGCCTTAATGCTTCTGTGATTCTATGTGCCAGTGCCATTTTTTTGCACTGGAGGATTTGCTTCCTGGGGACACCCATCTGTGCCAGGGAAGGGAACATGAACTTCAGAAGCAGAGGGAAGAGGAGGAAAGGGATTGCCTTTCTTTGCATTAATACAAGATGAAGATTAATACTGCTAGCAGGATTCTGTCGTCTTGTCAGAATTCAGTGGTTTTCTATTTTGGATAAGCGAGGTGCCAGAATGTAAATCCCATCGCCTTGTGTCTTTCAAAATAAAATCAAAAAGCCTTGCTGATTGCTTATATGGGCAGCTAGCGCACCTTAAGAAGTAAGAAAGGTTCAGACAGGAATATAATAAGGCCTGGGAAAGTGGCAGCATGAAAGGGATGACCTTTATTTGCAATCATAGCTGAGATTTACAGTTTATTACTGATAGCTTTTATAAAGAGCCATTCAGTTCAGAGGTGAGAGGTTTGTCATCTGGAAATGCAATTAACTTTAGCCTTATCCCAATCCCCCTGGTCTTAGTGTGAGAGCAGCACTTCAGCAATATCATGATTTTTTTTTTTCCCTTTAATTTCTTTTTCCCCTACATTTTTGTCTCTTGCATCCCTTGTTCTTTGGCATGAATGCAGGTACATGTTTTTTGCTGCTATTATATCATTATTATTAGATGCACCTTTTGAATTTTTTATTAGATCCAACTTGATTTTTGAATGAGAAGATTTCAAGGAAGAGTGACATTTAAACTGGAGAAGAACTAAGATAACTCACGGAAGGAAATTGTGCCATATATGTCAAAAATTAATTACAGATGTGAAGAAACTTGGGGGAAAAAAGGAAAAAAAAGGTTGGGGTAAAAAGGGGAAGAAAAGCAGCAGTTGATTTTTTGATAACAGTGATCATGGCTCTCTTCCACGTGTAAAGGCCGTACACTGACACCTATCTTTGCATGTTTTAGCCTTGATGTTTGGCAGTGTATGCTTATACATCAACCAGATGTGCTTGCACCATCTGCCTGCATATGCACGCTGCCCAGCATACAGTGGGATCGAATGGAAGCACTTTGGTGTCCCTGCAGTGCACTCAGAGCTCCCCAAGATCTGTGTCCCAGGTTTGGTCCCTGTCCTGTCCCATTTGGGGCGGCCGTGCAGGAGGTGCAGAGGCAGGAGCTGTGCTGCATGGGGCCTCAACCAGTTCCTGCTGCCTCTGTGTACTCCAGGGTAAACTAGAGCAGAATAATTACTGCCACTGTGTTCTTCATCCCTATTTTATTGTGGCTATTATTTTCATCAGTGTTAGAGGTTAATATCCCTATTTTTCTCCTCTGCTGCCTGAATACAATAGAGGCTCGGTGCTCAGTCCAGGTGGTGGAGGCATGGTGGTGTCTCCAGCGTGAGCTCCAGATCAAACTGTGGGCAGTGTCTGTGTCCCCTGCTCATCCTGTTCTGTGCAGCATTGCTTTCCTATTCAGTTTAGAAAAAAGCAGCAATTCAGCACATGGTGAATAGTCCAGGGGCAGTGGTGGGCTGGAGGTGCCCTGTGCCTGTCCTGCCTGGCAGGGTGCTGCTTGGCACTGGTCCTGTGGTACCCAGGGGTCTGATGGACTGGAAGGAAGGCAGCCTGGCTGCAGTGTCCTTAAAAACACCTTTCTGTGGTGCGAACAAGTGTTAATGTGAAAAGGGAGATTGCCTCGAACAACATGCTCTCAAACGGGAAGAGTAAACACTGCCCTTTTCTGCAGAAAGCTTTTGTTCTAAGGTGCTCTTTATCCTGATGATATTCCAGTCCAAAAAGCATCCTTTCTGGCTCTTGACAGCAGTAAAGAAGCCTCAGTTGTATTTATAGATTATTTTTCCCCCCTCCTAAGATCCAGAACAGGGTATGGGTGTCCTTGGTATGAGCGCTTACCCTTTTTTTTCCTTTTTTTTTTTTTTTAGTCTGAGTGCTTTTATCTTAAAACCCTTGGTAGCAGAGGAGTGGTGGTGCTGCTTGCAGTGCAATTATTTATTTTGTTTGCAGGCAGCACACCTGATCTTCCTGAGCTGAGAAGTGAATCACGCTGTAGGGATGGGGTGTACCTGTGCTATGCTCACAGACTTCAATTTTTGGCTTAATATCCTAGACAAAACATCTGGTCCTATTACCTTTGTTTTGTTTCCCTGTTCTGAGTGTCAGGGTGAAGGCTGCTGGTGTGGGGCTGTCAGATAGCTGGCTCTGGCCAGGCTCTGTGAAGCAAAGAGTGATTCCTGCAGTGCTTTTCCTGACAACAGCCAGATACCTTCTAAAGGTCCATGAAAATAAGAGGAAGTGGGAGAAGAGAAATCAACTTGAACTGCTTATGAAATATATAATATAGTTGATAAGTAACGAGACTTATTTTTTATACTTTTTAAAATAAAGGGCAGCAGAGACATAAGCAAAAGCTGGAACACTGCAAACTTGGGTAAACTCAAAATCAGAAGGGACAGATGCCCATGCAACAGAAATCAACTTTAGGAACTGGGAGAACATAGAAATCTGTGCGTTGGGTACCAGACCCATCTGGTTGCTTCAAGTCCTTGAGGAAGGCATGCATAGCTACTTCCTAGAATACTGAAAGACATGAGGGGCACGGAGGAAACCTGCTTTGAAGTTTTATGAAGGCTGAAGACTTGGAGGGGGTGATGGAGAGCCATGGGGCAGTGCTGGGCTGAGGTGGAGTGGGGGCAGTGGGTGCCCACGCTGGGGCTCCACGCTGGGTGGTGAAAACAACTCCTCTCCTGTGCATCCTCTCTTTTACCTCCCCTGTCAGCAAATGAGCACAAATGGGTTCCTGTGAGATGTGGATAATAACTCAGATGCGGTAGGAAATTAATTAAAATATATTTATAATTACACCCCTAACTTGAACCTGTTAGTTACACTATCTGTTTTTAATTGCTTTCATTTTGTGGGTTTCTTCAGAATTTAAAAAATAGCATTTATTTTAAACATTCTGTGAGGTTTATCTGGAAAAGCACATTAAATTCAAGTACAGTGTGTTTTTGCAAGTGGGAAATTGACAAGAATTAAACACTGTGCTTGAAATACCCATAGACTGAAGCCCTGGGGTGTGGGACTTTGGGTACATGCAAAACCCTGGGAAAGGAAGATATACAGAACTTATTTCCAGATTGCTGATTCTCTCCCTCTTTATTTTTGCATGTCCAAATGACAAAACAAGGAATGGGAGCACTTTTTAGTAAGAAATGTTATATTCCAGCATTTGATTCTGTTGCAAACTGTAGCCGTGCTCTGAAGCCAGAACGAAATTAATTAAAAATTATGCTTCCCTCAGATTTTGTTCAGGTTTTCCCTGTGTAAATTTTTTTTACGTATAAAGAAGCTCTGGAAACAAATCTAATTAAAAAAAAAACCACTTTTGCAGTTCAGGATACCCTTTGCTTTCAGGGAGTGAGGGCAGAGCACGGGCAGTGCTGCTGCCTGGAGTGCTGCTCAGCTGCTGCCCCTGTGCTTTTCCCAGGGGAATGGGGACACAAAATCTTGTTATGTGATGCTGTGTTATTAAAAATGTTCCTCATAGATTTGCTCGTGCTGACCATTTGTAGATGTTCTTTAAAAGCAGAATCAAAATAGTGTGGAACATTTCTCAGAGCTGATATTCTGCTTTTTGTTCTCAATTTTTGGGGGGGAAAACAGTTCTGCTCCTCTATCTGCTTATAGCTGTGAGTATAACTGGGTTTGTTGAGTGGATCAGAGCTTTCTGAAGTCATCAGGAGTTTTGTCTCCTGCCACCACCCCATCCCCAGGTTTCATCACATGGGCAGGCTCTGGCCCTCCCCTCTGGTTTCTGACCTGTGTGGGAGGGTTTGGCCGTTGTGCCTGATCAGAGCTGGGCATGAGTGTAAATCCTTCAGCTTCTAAATATTAAAGCAACAAAGGGCAAGTGGGATGCTGACACAGAGATGTGTGCTTAATGGGAGTGTAGGAGCAGTGCTGGCACAGCTCCCTGTGGCTTGCGGCTTTTGTGCTGGGCAGACCAGGGTGGGCTCAGGAGCAGCTCTGTGCTGGTTTCTCAACCATTTGGGGTATGTGGTGGCCAGGTTCCCCTGTGTGCTCCTAGGTGAGATACTGGGAGGGATTTGCAACCCAATGAGAGTCTTTCCACTCACTAGAGACTGGATTTGTTCTCAGCATAGTCTGTAGAGGGATGGGACCAGTCCTGGAGCTCTATGGAGCTGCAGAGGCACCATGCAGCATTACCTGGGCGGTGCAAGGGCAGATGCTGCTGCATCCCTCTGCACTGTGCTGAGGTCCTGGGGGACCTTTTGTCTTCCCTGAGAATGAGCAACAGCTTCATCAGATAACCAGGTTTGTGGGGCAAGCTGGATTGTTTTGGGGAGGAGAGAGAAAATGTTTGCAAAAATGATTGTGTTCCAGGGCCAAAAGACACTGAGATGATATTCACTCACATGGTGGCAGTGCTCACTGAACGCAGTTGTATCAGTCACAGCAGTATCCACAAAGGTATCATGTTTGCCACCAAAGTGAATTTTATATCAGTCTATCAGGAAAAGACAGCAGCCATCTCTAACTGATAACTTGAAAATGCACGCTCAATGTGTAAAATGCAGCATGCATAATTTTAGGGATGTTAAAGGCTGTAATCCCTTCTGGGGACAAACAGGCCTGGGGCTGCAGCAGCACATGCAGCACTTCCTCACCTCTGATGGGCTCTGAACAAAGCCCTGCACTGCTCTGCCATGGAGCTGTGCATCACCAGTGCAGCGCAGCTGCTTTCCTCGAAGTGCTTATTCTTGGACAGAACTGAATAGAAAATGCTCTGAAAAGGAATCACTGTGTTCTGACACTGTAGAAATAGCTTAATATCAGCTCATCAATAAGACATTATGCCTTCTGTGTGACACAAAGCCTGGTGGAACAGAAAGGAGTTATGGTTGATGCTGTATGGACCGCGCTCTCCCCTCCCTGCTCCTTGACCATATTTAGTGTGATTAAAAAGGGCGGGGGGAAGAATTATAGGTAATTCTTAGCAGCAATTTAAAAGCCGAATTCTGTTGAGCCTGCATCTTCTCCACGGGAGATATTTATAGTAAAACTGTAACCAGGAGGTTCCCCTCTCTTTCACTGCTCAGCGATAGAATGATTTATGAACGTGACCATCCCACCCCTGGATAATGCTAAGACTAACATAATGTGCAGCTGAGTAACTCCATGCTCCAAGCTTATCGGGCTGTGTAGCACAGCATGGGTTGGTGCTGTGCGAGGGGATGTGCTGTTGCTTGGAGGTGGGATGCTGGGAGCCCACGGCCGGACAGTGCTGGGAGCCTTCCCTGGAGCCTTCTGGGAGGAGGTGGGGTGCAGAGGTGGGTGCAGCAGTGGGGGTATGGAAAGCTGCTCAAGCAGGGGGAGGCCCATAAGCATGAGCAGAGACCATCCACGGAGGTCTGCACGTGTCAGCCAGGTGGGATTCCACACCCTGGCCGGCTCTTCTCCTTCCCTGCCCTGCGGGGGGAGGTGGGAGCCGTTCCCACCCGACCCTGGGGGTGGTGACACCTCAGGGCTGTGCTGGGATGGGGGTGTCCGTCACATCCCCGGGCTGTTTGTGGCTGGGGGAGCCGTGGCTGAGCGGGCTGCTCCTTCCTGACGGGTTGTCAGGAGGAATGGGAGGGTTTAAGTGTGTGACCTTTTGCGGGAGTCACTTCAACAATAGCTTATTGTACCGCGTCAATCGCGGTTGTGGTTGTAACAATGAATTTCACTTTGAGAATGCAAATTGAGTTCCTAATTGAGAGATTTAATCCAGGGTGCGCTGGGCAGTAATCTCTTAAGAGTTTTGTTCCTGTTAAAGCATTTTGGATTCCCTCTAGAGTCAAATGTGCTGTTCCGAAGTTGAAAGTATTACATACCCGGGGAGAAAAGAAATGGAAAAGTGGCCGTGCTTAATGAGAACAGTGCTGGCACTGAAAGCAAAGCTCTGCAAGCCCTGCTAGAGACAGAGCAGGGCCCAACCGGGAGCGGCTGCGGACGCCAATGGGGAAATTACCTCCGCTTGTAAACAGCGCGTGTGCTCGAGCGCACACCTACACGAAAGGGTTTTGGTAACCACTGAGGGAACTGCTGGGTTTTCTGCCATTTTTCGTTTTAGTGCTGGAAAAGTACCTCTGAACTCAAACAACTCATTGCTATGCACGCTCTGGAAAGCTCTTTGTTGTGTATCATCATGAGGAAGGTACAAATGGTGCCTGAGTTAAGGGAAAAAATGAAGAAAAAAATGGTAAGTGTGATAGAAGTGGAGGGACCGAGGAGAAAGCTGTAGTGAGAGGTGTGCACCATCAGGCCATTCCAGTCTAATTACTGATGCACTCATTTTGGGGGGTTTTCTGAACGAGCTGAATATTTTTGGGTCCAGCAGTTGTCAGTGTGTGCTTTGCTGGGTATTTCATAATGCTTCAGTGTACTGAGGCCGTTACTGAGCACTGCTTCATATGGAGCTGCACAATTAAACGTATGTTACGTGTGAAGATAAGGATTTAGTGAAATTTCTTTGCAGATTTCTTCACAAACCAAGTACATGATTGCTTTTGACTTACCAAGAGTCTCATTTGGATAATGACTGCAAATTTGGAACTACTTTTGTACGTCAGAAGACATCACAGGATTTCAGTGCTATGCCCTTTGGGTTAACGTACAACTGGAGTCATTTACAGATTAATGAACCCTGTCTGACGAAGATTAATTTCTGAAATACTTGTTGTCTGTTTATATGAAGTCACACTAGCAACGTCTGCCTTAGAAAAGCACACGAAGGGCTGAATTTGAGAGATCTGCCAAGGAAAATTAACTTCCCAGGAGAGCGGGTCCCCATGGTGGTAACGACAGGCAGTGCTCAGCTGTGAGATGCAGGAGCCCAGTGCTGCGGTGAGACCGATGGGTGGGAGGGACCACCCAGCTCCATTTTTACCCGACTTCAAGTGTAGAAAATACAATGCTGAGAGCATCTTTTACTTGAATGTGAGCTTGGAAATGAACAGGGTTGGGTTGAATGTATTGCTAAGCAAAGACATGTACCCACTGCAGAGCGGCACTGCAGGCCCCGGGGCAAAGACCTGCCTGGGGTCTGTGCAGCCAGTCCATAGCAGCCCCGTTCTGCCCTTTGTGCTGCTGTTTGCTCTTGGGTTGGGTTTTTTGAGTGCAGGACTCACAGCACAGGGCAGGATGGTTGCTGCTGCTCTGAGCCACGCGGGGCTCTGTTGTTGCGATGCCAGCCAGGAGGAAGAGCGCAGTGTGCCATGTGGGCATCGCTTAGCAGCTCCTTGCATTCAGTTGGCAGGTGTCCTGCGTGGAGCAATCACACTGCTTATCGAATTTGTGAGCATTGAGGTGGGCTCTGAAGGGAGCATACTCTGAGCGGGATGGAAAATCCATCCCAACGTGCCTCCATCACTGCGTTCCTTCACGAGGACGCGTGGAGCCACTGCTCTGCTTTTCCGCTCAGGCTCTGCTTTATGTGCAGCAGGATTTGGTTTCACCAAATAAATCTTGGAGCCATTTCATGAAATTTAGACTGTCTGCAAAATGAAATGTAAGCATCTGGCAGATGGCTTGTAAAACAGAATCTCGGGAACCACCTGGATTTTAGGGATCTGAGTTACCTGAACTGGAAGAGGTGCTTTTGGTGTTGCTGACCTATGTGAGCTTTGCTTTAGGAACTTTGCACGTAAGCAGTTTTACGGGTGATGGGACTTGTGCCAAACCTCAGGTGTTCCCCGGATGCAGGGCATGGTGCTGCCCTGCTGCCTCATCCAGCTGAGTGTTTTACACAGTCCCCAAAGCTCATCCCAGGGCAGAACTCTACAAAGGGCTGTGCTTGAGCGCTGTGAGAGGTCCCCACCTCTGTGTTCCCTCCCGGTGACTTTGTTTTCCACTTTGATTGTGTATTTATGCAGCGTGATCCAGGAGGGAGCTTCTAGTCCACATTTCCCCTCACCAACTGGAGTGGAGCAGAAGTAATTCCGAATAATGGTCTTGGACTTGAAACAGGAGATGAATTAGGAACTTTAAATTGCGGGGTGCTAGGAGGGCTGTCTTATTCCACAACACCATCAGCACCATCCGTGGTGTCCTCCCCAGCACAGCACTGCATGCAGGGTGGGCCCTGTGCAGTCACGAGGGCTGCCAGGAGCTCGTGTCGTGCAACACCAGCCTTGTCTGATTTTGGTGTGTTGGTCGTTGTGGAGTCTCCTGCTTTGATTTCGTTTCTGTGACTGCTTTTTACGTGGCACATCCTTTCTTGCTCTTCTTCTGTTGCAGCCTGTCACTTGTTATTTGAGAAACTTTACTTCAGTCATTTGGAGTGTCTTGTTATACTTTGCACATCTCCGGTTTATGTGTATGAGCTGCAGTAAAGTGCAGTGATTGCTTAAAAACACTATAGTTACTTAAAAGAGATGACTTTGATTGTGTGTTTTTTGTTCCCATCACAATAACACTTTGCAGGTGATTATTAAATTAGAGATTTTCTTTGTTTTTGCTAACAAAAAAACCCCACCTTTTTCATGTCAGTGCCAATTATGAGTAGTAATTTTTCACATTTTACAAAAGAATTTTCTGTCCTGCCTCCTTGCCCCCCTAGCCCCCCCAAATAAAGAAAGGCTTTGACATTCTATGACAAGGAGGTGGGGGGTAGGGATTTTTATTATTATTTTTTGCAAACACAGTGCTTTTGACTTTTCTTTAAAAAATCTGTTGACTCTATTGAAATGTGACAGGGCAATATTTAACCTGAATAGAGGCATGTTGACTCCTCTTATTAAAACTGACAGTTAAGGACATTTCTCTCTTTATTCCTTCTGATACACGCAGACAAGTCTTCACTGCTAACTAGTATACAAAATCAAAAACAAAAAAATACAGAGTGAGGAGATGAGTACCTTATAAACAATATATGAATGACAATCGTAAGTTTAATCTAGCAAAGAAACCTTTTTTTATCCTTTAAGAAAATTAAAGCCCTTTCAAATTAGCTTGATATATGAAGACAGGCTGACATCATTAATTTGCAGGCGCTCGTGCCCCGCCGCCTCGCACAGATGCGCTGTGCCAGGTGCACTGCACAGACCCACAGCGACACCTATAGCGGGTGGGGGGCTCTGCCCGTCGGGGTGGGGCTGCTCACTCCTGCCCCGTGCCCACCTGGGCACCTGGCTCTGGGGTCTGTTGGTTGCTCTCCAAGGAGGCTGACCCGGTGGTGCGTGTGGAGGGTTTCACTTGGTGTGTGTGGAGTGTGGGCAGAACTCTCTCTTGGCCGAAGTCGACAAGGCCGAGCTGCTGCAGCCTGTCTGAGCTGCTCTCTGAAGCAGTTGGGAGAATATCCACATGTGCTGTATGATGGCCCTCTGGTCCATGTATGTTGGTGCTTCTGGAGCTGCCCTTCACTGTTCCCAGCACTCTGCATCCTCATGGTGACGTTCTGGGTGGAGTTGTCCTTTGGCTCAGTTGTCTTGGTAGGACAACGAGCAAAACATCTGAACACTTACCTGCTTTTTCAGTTGTTCTTGGGCAGCGTCCTGGAAGCGGGGTCTTAGTAGCATGGAATTACAGTCTTTGTCCCTGGTTAACCGTGAGACCGCCTTCGTCCCTGGATGGGAAGAGAAAGTCTTAAATATAAAGCAATAGCAACTGGAGGCAGCAGGTCAGGCTCTGGGTGGTTGGTTGGCTGTGATGGGTGCATTGCTGCTGGTGCTGTTCTGCTGCAGGGGCTGATAGAGCATGGATGCTTCTCACTATGATTTAGTGCAGGGCTGAGTAACAGTGCTGGGAAACCAGGAGCGGGGTTGCATTGTACCTCTTGTCTGTGTTTGTCTGTGTCATACAATGCAGCTGGTAACTCTGGGAAAAGTCAGATGTGCATTTTGTACTTCTCAGATGAGATTAGGAGAATCTGTAATGCCCTAAGGCAGATAGCTCATGCATCCATGAGAAGCGGACTGCTACACTGTGTGTCAGGTGAGGTCCATGAAGGAGTTTGGGGTCTTCAGATGTTTTTGTGTGAGTTTGGAGAAGGATTGTCAGCTGTGTAGTCCAGAAAACCCCGCACAGGCACTCAGACAGAAGAAGCAGAAGACCAATGCCAACAGCCTGCAACTCAGTGCAAAGCTGTGCCAAGGAGGGGCAGGATGGGCACTGGGGAAGATGTCTTTACTGCATGTGAGGTGTAACACTGGAATGGGCTTCCTAGGGAGGTGGTTGATGCCTCGTGCCTGCCAGTGTTCAGGAGGTGTTTGGACAATGCCCTCAGTGATGTGCTGTACATCCTGGTTTGCCCTGGAGCAGTCAGGCAGTGGACTCGATCATTGTAGATTGCTTAAAACAGAACTACTCTAACAAAAACTGTCCATATATGCTGTAGCTTAGGTCTTCAAGGCAGTTTGTGTCATTTCTTCCATTGGCACAGAACTTGCAGATGGTGCCACAGTATAAAAAATATATGAAGGCGCTGGAGGAAGGCGCTGGAAAAATATATGAAGGCCTGAAGGAAGGCGCTGGAAAACTCAAAGTATTCAACTATGCAGAAAATTCACCAAAGAGATCAAACCCCTGAAAAGTGAGACCACAGCAGGCAGTTCCTTCAGGAACGATGACATGTATGGAAGTGTGCAGTTCTCACTGAAATGAAAGCACGAGTCCAGGCTTGGGATGGCTTGGCACTTAGAGATCTGGCATTGATTGGCCATCATCAATAAGATGCACTGTGTCTTTTCAAAGCAGCAGATTGCTCAATCATCCTGCAAAGGAGGGCTGAAGCATGGGACACATTGTGAAGGTTTTCTCTTTGCCCCCCTCAGATGAGATGGATGCTATCAGTGAGCTTACATAGGTACCAGAGGGGCTAAATGAGTGCACAGGAAGGGAAACATACTGGAGTAGTCAGGAATCTGGTGCGCTATTAGTCCTTATTCTTATGCTCTACCCCAACATCTCAGATTTTAAGGTGGCCCACCAGAGCAAAGCTGGGAATCGAGGGTGATTTCTATGCAGCAGAATGGATGTGCTCACAGTAACAGACAGCACTGAATTCACCTACAGCATTACCTGCGTAGGTCCTCTCGTTAACAGTGAGATCTCTTTGGTGATGAGGGCTGTGTGCAGCTGAGAGGCCAACTTTCATTTGCCACCTGTCTCCATTCGGTCTTTGCATCTGAAGCAAGATTGAGTTTAGACCCATACCTTTATTTCACTGCTGTACATAAAGCGTTTAAAAATACATCTTTGTTCTTCAAAGGAAGTAAACTTTTACTCCACTTCTTCTTTAGTTGTAAATTTGATTGACCAGATGTTTTTTAGACTTACTGGGTTTGTGTTCAAGAATCCTTTTCCTCAATTTTGACTGGGGCCTGCCTTGAACAAGGGGGCTTCCACAGGGAAAGGTGGCATCTGATTTCTTTTTACACCGTAACTTTTGCGTAGCCTGTCAGTTTGATGATTTCCAAAGTTTTCTGTATATCTTTGCTTTATTTTGGTGAAGTAACATTTCCTGAGGCGTGGTGGGATCCTTCAGGGAGATGCACAGTGGGAGATGTAGAAGGCACTGCTAAAGGTGGGGGGACGTTGCAGTTTTCCATTGCCTTCTGGCAGAGGCACAGCGCATCGCTGACAGTGACCACCACCCGTGGTCACCACTGCTCCTCCCTCTCCTGTGAGTCGTCTCCTCTGTGAACTCCAATTAAGGAACATTTCATTTGGAGCTGGCTCTGAGCAGCTTCGTGGAGGCCTATGGGAGCAGAGGGCAGAACGGGACGGTAGGCATTGGCTCTGAAGATAGGCATCAGAGCGAGCACAGGCATGTGATTCAGGCCATGGAGGAGTTTGTCTTTGGAGTATCTATTAAGACCTTTTTTTTTTTTCATGAATGAAATTGTTGCAGGCGTAACTGCTGACAGGATGCTGTTAACACTGTATCAAGACCACTTGCACACCGGCCTGAGAAGTAGGGATGTTCCCGAGCACCTGTCTTGTCATGTGGGCTTTTCTGATTAAGATGTGGAATTGGTGAGGTGATTATGTTTACGACTACAGAAAGTCACTTAAAAGCATTCTGATTCATTAAAAGATTTGTATAGATTGGATGTGATAGCTGGTCTGTATTCACGTGCATTAGTGTTTGTGCACGGAATCCGAGTGTGCTTTTTGTCCGTGAGTCCTGATGCAGTGTGAGCTCTGTGCTTCTGCCCTGAATCAGGATATTCTATATACCTCACAGTTGGAGTCATATTAAAAAGAATTTAGTAATACCACATTGTAGCAGAAATGGCAATCTTAGCTTGTCACTGTTTGGGGTCCTCAGGTCAACCTCTTTAATTAAGTCTTGTAATGTTAAGAGTGAATTCAATACCCATCCTACCCTATCAGAGCTAACACTCTTTCCTGCACTGCTTTTATCAGCATGCCCGATTTTCCACCTGGAATTTGTTTTAACGAAGCCCAAATCCTATTTTGCTGAAGGCTGTGCGGAGCGTTCTGCCCGTTCCTCTGTTATCCATGCTATGCAACTCAGGGCAGACAAGCTGTAAGCTGCATTTTGATGCCAGGTTAAGCTATTATAGTACAAATTGTGTTTAATATATTTTTAAATACTTTCTTTAATATTTTATAGGGTTTTTTTCTATAGAATTAGCAGTAAAAACAGCAGTGCTTCATATTTCAGATCTTTTTCCACCTTTCAGAGGGCTGTGTTCCACATGATGTGGTTACCAGCTGGACAGCCAGAGGCTGAGAGCAAAGAAAGCGCAGCAGGCTTCATTTCTATCCCAGCGTTCGAGGCACAGAGCACTTTCACACAAATAATCCGCTTTCTTGTATACTCCCTTCCATTTTAATTCCATTAAAAAAATAACTTTTCTTTCACTAGTTCTCCAAAGTTTGCCAAAGAGATTCAGTCCAAAACCAAAGAGATTCAGCCCACTGATGTTTATCTGAGCGGAGAGAGCATTGCCTTATGTGTAATTTAAATATTCATTTAAACTACGGTTCCAGTTCTATTTAACTCTAAGACGAGCAGTTCTCTTCATACTGCGCTGTTTGCTTAATGTTGACAGCGTGCTTAAAAGCTGGCTTGGAACTGTAGCATCATTGTCGGGCTCCAGCAAACACGAGAGCAGAAGGATCTGTTGGAGCACAGGTTGACCAGCAGCAGGATTCGCATCTCCATGGGCGTGGCCGGCTCGCACGGTGCCGGCTCTGGGTGCCGTGGGTTGGTGCTGCTCAGCTCAGTGTGCCATGCAGGGTCTGACACGAAGTAATGCAGCACTGTGCGCTCACTGATGTCTGTGTTGACCTTGAGTCACCGAGAATTGCTAAACAGCTGTTTTGTTACTGAAGTCAACGCATTTGAACCCACTTACACTTGAGAGAATCTTCGGGTAGGAAGCTGCCGTTTCTGCAGCACTTCTGGCCAAAGCCATGCTCGATGCTGTCAGTGCTTTCCAAAGCCAGAGGGTGGTTTGCCTGTATTACACATGAAATGGGAAAACATTTATTCCAAAATGTAAACACAGGGTCGGCAAACACTTGAACTCATCTGGTTTCACCACATACTTCTCCTGTGATCGTGGCTAATTTAATATAGGTTAAAATTAAAAGCTAAAGTGAAAGTTATTTTTCTGCAGGCTGTTTTCCAAATTTTCTCCATCCTCATGTTTTTACTGTACTTGTTATATGAAACAGCAGCCACATATGTGTCTGTGTGCTGTTGTGCATACATCTGTTGCGGGTGTGGATGCATGTGTCTGAACATATGTATGAATTAAGCGGAGCGCGCTGCTGGCGCAGCGAGGGCCATGAGGCGGCCACCTGCTCCGGCCGCGCCAGAGAGCGCAGATTTAAAAACAATTACAATCTCGAATGTACTTGTTAGAGCAAAAGAACAAACTAAACTAATTTAAAGTAATTTTTCCCTTAGGATGGTAATTCATTGACAGAATTACCCTGCTATTGAAATTGGGCCTGTTGTTTGCACAGCAGAGCGTATTAGATAAATAGCGGTAATAGCCGTTCTCCACGTTTAATAAATGAGCTAAAATTTCTTGATACGCTTGATCTATATTACGAAGTTTATTTTTTGCTTTCTAGTGGGAAGCCAAGGATGTCTTTGATTTTCTGTAGCTGCTCCAGGCGCGCAGCTCGTGCCATCCTCAGTGGGCTCAGAGGTGGGGGACGGGCAGCACAGCCCCGTGAGCCCCCGCACCGCGGCTGCCCCGGGTCTGACATTCCTCCTTTGAAAGCTTCCTCGTGGAAGTTGCTGTCTGTGTACCGTGAGCAGCGGTGTTACTGTATGATTAACGTAAGCACTTGCTGAGGAGAAGCTGACTGCTTTCCGTACGACCTGTGCTTTTGTATATAGCTTTACTACATAAACCTGCCTGATGAGGATCCGATCAGAAATGCGTTCAGAGCACCGAAGGCAGTTGGTGCCCAAAGACAAGAACTGAATGAGCGGCGCAGTGCAGAGCCCTGCTGCTGGCCACTGCTGGCTCCCAAGCACGGGGAGCTCCCAAACCCTCAGCAGTTTGGCCACAGTTGCATTAATGCGGCACCCGGCGGAGCGTCCACTTGGCTTCTAAACCTCTTGCCTTGTGTTGGCTGCCATGTGCCCCTGTCATTGCCTGGGCACGGGGACTGGAGACTGCTGTTTTGGTGCAGCCTGACTAAAGAAGTGCTCTGATATTTCTGTGCAGCTGTCTGGCTGCTCTGTGACAGCATGCTGGGCTGGATTGCTAGAAATGGTATGGCTGGCTTCAGCATCCATCTCTAGGTGTGCTGGGGAGCCTGGAGGGAAGGGACGGATGAGCTCAGGATGTGGGATGTTAGCAAGTGCTGGTAGGAGAGGTCAGGAGGGTACCGTGCGTACCCTTCTGCCAACCTCCTGAAGTGGGGCTCTGGCGATTTACATCTTATCCTAAGCATCCTTACAAGGAACACCACTTTGAAACAAACTTCACAGCTTCCCTGCTCCTTTCCAAGAGCAAACTTGCTGCTTTTCATTAAGCTGTTTGATTGCTATCAAGCTCCTTGTTGTCAGTACCCAAGGCAGCCAGGGCTTTGTACAGTGTGCCGGGCAATTGTGCAGTTGCTGTGGCCCGCTTTTGGAACAATGTCTCATAAAAATCTTAAGCAGCTATCACTTTTCATGGCTAATGAACTGAGGATCTGGGAATTAGATCCAGAGCCAATTCTTGGATTAAACCCTCTGAGCCCAAAACAAGGCTGTCTTCAGGAATAAAAAACAAGCTGGGGCTGCTGGAATAGGGTACTACAGCCTGTGACCTTCAAGATGTGAGATAAGTGATCAACATGAAGGGTACAGCAAAAACTAATCAAGGAGGAGGGATGAATACCAAAGGACTTGTCTGGGAGTCAGTAATGCAGCTGAGGGGCGGGGGAACTGTTTGTTTTTAGATGCAATTTCTAAAAGGCTTTTTGAGTTTCGGGAATATTTGAAGTAAGTGTCCCTCAACATTCACATGCTGATCAAGGACAGAATGAGTGTAGTGGCCCGGCCTGCCCCTGGTGAACGGGAGAGGGAGAGAAACCCCAACCCATTCCGTAACAAAGGAGCGGAGTGCAATTGGTAATCTCTGCAGAGGGTGGGTGGTCTGTATTCAGAGGGAGGTTTGCAGGCAGATTTCATCCCGCAGACCAATAATATTTAATAATGGCATCGCAAAACCCGCAATCCCCTCAACACCTTAAAAGCCAAAGAAAATACCTGCACAAAGGATGGGTTTCAACGCTTCCAGAAAAATGAAAACATGGAGAACAACTGGAAGAGTTGTAAACAGCAGCTTTAACAGGAAAATTCCAGAATGTGTTCAAAGTAAATTAGCTACTGCCATGCTTCCTCGCACTCCCTCCTCCCTTCCCTTCCTTCCTCAGCCCGCTTTTAGTTGCTTTGAATTTCCCTTCTGCTCTCTTAGTTGACAGCATTTGCACTTATTTCTGTTAGGGAACATGGCCATTCTTTTTTATGGCAAGGTGAAAATAATTTTATTTTCATCACTTTCCCCCACTCCCGTGATGGATTTACTTGAAAAAAAATAATGACGGGCTTCACAAACTGGCCTGACAGTTGTGATGCAGAGAGTGAGCTGGCTGAGCAGGGACAGTGAGGCATCTCTGTACCTATTATGGCAAAAATCGATAATGCTTTCTGTAAATTGCTCCTCCCAAAGGAGATGAACAAATGCAGGAGACAAGGGAAGCCATCATTCTGTATGAAAGCCCCGGCACATTTGGACCAGTGCAATTATCAGGAAGGACTTTTTTCTTTTTCCCTTTTTTTTTTTTTTGTTGAGGGGGGTTGGAGAGCAAGAGAGTGCGATGTGAGGAAGCAAAGACCTATTTTTCAGGAAATGTTAATTGAAGGCTAAGGTTTAGTGAATTGCCTAAATCCATTGCTTTTGGGGGGCGAAGAAGGAATTAAGATAGTTTTCAGAATGATAGCAGATTCTTTGGATGACTTTACGCTCTGATTACGCATTCAGACTTGCCTATTTAATTCCCCTCTGGCAGACAGCAGTTCTCTCATCATCTGGAACCACGCGGTTCTGGGAATCCTCGCGGATGTTGCGTTACCCTGAGTGGGAATTCCACTGAGTATCACCATCGGATTTTTCCTGTTGTGGAGGCATATAAATTATATATCGTGTGGTGTGAAAGGTAATCTGAAGTATGCTAGAGGAGCACATGATGCCTTTACTTTTGCTACGATTGACTGGGGAAATGCCATTATTTGTCTTGTAAGCAAGGAATAATAGAGGGTATGAGAGTCACAGACGCTCCATGAAGAGGCAGAGCGCGAACAGAAGGAATGCGGAGGACGGAGACCTGAATAGAACGGTTTCCTTGTGAATGCTTGTGCTTCCTCTGAAAGGTGTAGGATGACCACTGGTAGATCCTGTGGTGTGTTTGCCTTTCATCACAAGGGCATTCCTTTTGTGAACATCTTTAAGAAGAGGAAAATAAAGTTTGTTATCTGATAGTGAGATCATTACTGTGCATTACATTATCACTGGTCTTGCGAGACCTTGGGCAAATCCTGCAATTTCACCGGGTCTCTGCTTTCCCATCATAAAAGTGAGATCAGTAATAACACTCATCTTTGTGAAGGTCTTCACTTTTTTCACACAAAGGATATCTGAATGCCTCATCTGTTACTGGCAGTACTTCCTCTGTCCAGCAAATAATTTGTTTTTGTGCAGACATGTTGTGATACTGCTTCCTGCCTACGCACGGGTAGATGAGCATGAAGCACAGCTCCTCAGCAATGCGAAGACAGAAGAATTGGCACTGGGCTTTTCTCTGTCACCTGTCAGCCTGGCAATTCTGCTGTAGTGAGAAAAGCAGCAGAAATACCATAGACAAGTGAGGAGTGTATTGGAACCACTCCTTACCGTAGTTGAAAGTTAGGCAGGAGAGACTGCAGGCACGTGCTCAAATGTAAAGTGCCCTGAAGTTCAGAAAGGCATGTTTGGAAAGGGCATTCAGAAAGTTCAAAAAAAGCCACAGCAGGTAAAAGAGAATCAGCATCTATCACCTTGAATTAAATCAAAAGTGAAAGGAGACATTCACCTCCTCAAAAATGTCTCTGAGAGGCATTGTCCCAGGAGCACAGCTAAGTGCTCGGGGATGTATGGGCAGGTGTCTGTGGGGAGCTATCACCAGCTAGACTTGGGAGAACCTGTGGAAACTCACAGAGCTAATGGTGCGATGCCGGGTGAGATGAACTGCTCTTCCTGCGCTGAAGAGAAGTACGCTGGGAGAATAGGAAGAAACAACAGACAGGCTGTGGTAGGAAGGAGAAGGTGTGCAAGGGAGACGTTACTTATTCACGTCATTTTCCTAATCTTTGTTTTTTAACGCTGTAATTCTTGACTCTTGGTTTCAGTTTCTTTGGTTAGGTTTTTTTTTGTTCATGAGTTCTCTTTTTGAGTGCCAATAATTGCTTCAGAGTTGAGGAGACTGTGTGAATGAAAGCATGCATTGTAATTCCACTAACCCATTTTGTTAGAGCTGTTTCATGGTTTGTTAAGAGCACAACAGCTGTTTACAGTTTTTGTGCATCTTCTGCACCGCACAGACTTTTTTGATGACTGCCTTTCTGTGGTATGATAAGCACATAAGGACGGATGAACTTCTTATGCTGTGTTCTCAGAACCTGAGAAACAGCTTGAGTTTCCTTTTTCTAATACCTCTGGAATGGAAGCGTCTTGGTGAGGAGACGAACACTGGATCAGGTTTCTACTTTGGCAGAAAGCAGCCATGAGGAAAATGCCCAACTGTGTTTCACAGCAGAGACCATTTGTTATGAAGTGGAAAGTTTCATTGTTCCCACCATTGTCAGATGGAGAAGCTGTGATGATGCAGGAAGTGAAGGTGCTCCTCTAAGTCAGTATTCTGTCTCCCTCCCATGGAAGGGAAAAGCATTGCTTCGTTGTTTGTGAGTGTAGGAACAGAACAAACAAAAATGATTTGTTAAAAATCAATAATTTTCATGTTGTCTTAATGCATCTAAAATATTTAGAGGAAATATGTTTAAAAGCTATTACTATGGTTTACATATACTGCAAGTTTTAAATAATGAATTTGAAAAATGCTGCTGAACACTGAGGCTGGTTCTCATACCCAGGAGGCGAGTTGGGAGCCCGGGCTGCTGCGGGTCAGCAAAGGGCAGCGGGAAAGGTAACATCCATCACGCCTGTGCCAGCGGCTGGTATTGGTGATCTGCTTCCGCTAGCAGTAGTTATTCTTCTGAAGGGAAAGCCTTCTAAACAAGGCTGTGAATTGGTTTTCATGCTCGCATTGACAGATTGGGAAAGCAGTTTGTTCTACCAAATTTAACAATGATATATCATTATCACAACTTTGGGGGAAATCTATAAAATCAATAAGTTTGTAGCCTGAACAGGATTTGTATCGCTTGCTTGCTGTGCTGGTGTCAAAGCGTGAGCATATGGATTGAGTCACAGCCTGAGATCAATGGAATTTGTGGACAGTAAGCTCAATAACAAGCCCTTCTGAAAAGAAATAGATGTAAAAAGCAAATTTACTAGAGTATAAAAAAAAAAAGCTAATATCTTTTCCGCGCCTGGCTGTAAAGTGCTGTTTGGCTGCCGCTGGCTGCTGGTACTTTGAAAGCTGTCTAGGGTATGTGCTTGCAATGCTGAGTGCTGCTGCTGCTCTCTAGTTCCATGCATTGCATGTACAGTTGGATGCTTCTGTTTGTAGGGCTTGTATTAGGAAACTAGCCAAGAATAGGAGGAGGGGGAAAAAAATAGCCCTTTATATTGTAAACTGAATAAAGAATAAAAACAGTCAGTGTGTCTGCTGGGGAAAGACCATGGTGGCTTTATTTACTTTGTACTGGCAGGGCTTGCTAATGGAGAAAAATAAAAAGGCATAATTAAATAGTTTAATGAATTCGCAGCTCTTTTGTTTGAGTGGGGCTGGGAATGCATGTTCCAGAGGGCCTCACAAAGAGCTCGGCTGGTAGTGAGTTAAAAGTAGGAAATCAGTCCTTTGAAGGCATTTTTATACTTCATTATCCCAGCATGTAAAATGACTTGTACTAAACGATTGAGGATTTTTTTTTTCACTCTCTCTCTTTCTCTCTTCTTTTTCTAAACAAAGGAGAGCATCAGGGCGGCAGGAGCATAATTCCCCTCAGTGTCCTAGAGCCAATAGATCAGCTTGTCAGCGAATTGGTGGGCCTGTACTTATGTTTCAGTAAAATATAGGGCTCTGGGAAACTGTAGTGAACAACGAAACCACAAGGCAACCACCACAGAAACACACACGCTCTAAGAGATCCTGGGGGAGCAGGGATGATCAGACCTCCCTTTTCACCTCAGTGCTTTGCAGTGGCATATATTCACTTTTTAAAGGATTTTTTTGTTTTTAACGTGCAGTCAAAAGAATAATGTTACATCCTCCTCCCCTTCCCGCCCTCCTCCTTTTTTTTTTTATTTCTTTGTTATTAAGGATTAGTAAAGTTGGATCAACTAAGGTCTTTTCTTCTCAGAGTACACCAAGTGTGAGGACTTCAGAGAGAGCAGCAGTGTTTGTTCACTGATGTTCCTCAGCTTCTGTGCGCTTCAGAGGTCCCAGAGGTGAAGGGACGGCTGCCACGCGAGCCAGCCGAGGAGCAGCGGTGCCTGCGGGGCAGTCCCTGCCCTCACACGTCCAGTGCCCGTCAGCACTGTGTTGTGTTCAGCATTGTCTTTTTGATTTGTTACTAAACAAACAGTTGTTTGCTATTAAATAATAGATGCATCTTTTAGTAGCCATTGTGGCCATTTGTCATAGGGACGTTACCACGAGGTCATTCCATGCCATGGAAGACCCATGAGAAGAGCTCTTTGCTAACAAATGGCGATGCCTTTCACCACTGTGCCTGGCTTTGATTGCACCTGGCTGCTGGAACCGCTCAGATCCGCGTGCGTGTGAGAGCCAGCTGCAAACAGCAGGGAGCTCCCCCCAGGACCTCATCTGGCCCACGGGCTGGCATTTACAAAGCATTCCCTGGTTTTTACAGCTTGAGTTTGCTTATAAACAACACTAACTGTTTGTTTCTTGTTAAAATTTACCTCATAAACAAATTTTACTGCGCGACTTTGAGCCAATAATTGTTTAATCCCAACTTTTCTCATACCCGTAGTGCGGGGGCTGTAAAGCTGCGGTTGACACTTGGTAGGATTTGCTGCTGCTCTCCTCTGAGAGCGGTGCCCGAGCCCCCGTGGCGGGGATGGCACGGGGCCAGGCCGGTGCCACGGCCGAGGGGGCACAGCGGGCCAACGGCGTCCTGTGCTGTCTCTGGCAGAAGCAGAGAAGCCAGAAAATGAGATCTTCCTCCTGTTTCTGAAGTTTGAGCTACTTTATGATGCAACAGTAAAGCTATCCGGTTATTTACAGCCCGTGGCAGTGTGTGTCGCCCCTCTTGCTGAGTAGCAGGGAAATGCCGTGGAAGTGACTGCTTATATTGATTAGCGAGACACGAGAGAGTTAGAGACCCTCAGCACTGCCACTTAAAGCGGGCAGGAAACCCAAATTGACCAGTAATAAAGTGTTTGAGGTTGTACAAGGCGGCTCCTGGGGAAACGGCCTTCTCGGAGTGGGGATGCTAGGGGTGGAAAGCTGTCAATTATCCTTGTTTGATGAGGAGTAAGTAAACGTACTACTAAAGTGGCCTATTAAATGTGAGAGAAATGTGCTGGGGTCGGGCTCCTTGTGCACAACTGTTCTTATAAAGTTGGAAGGACGAGTGTTATTGGACCCCTAAGAAGGGGTGCTGCCGTCAGCCGGGAGCCTGAGCTTTGGTTTGTCCCTTTTTCTCACTTTTTTTGGTGTGGCCTCTGATTGCAGACATGAGAAAAGTATGAACTGTTGTTATAAGAAACTAGATTCTTGTTGCAGCATATACCATTGTGTCTGGAGAAGGGCAGTATGTACATTGCATAAAAGGAGCGCAGGGGGCAGTTGTAACCTGGGACATCGAAGGCAAAAGGCTAGCAGGTTTTTTTGCTCAGTACACAATTAAAAGCTAAGGGTAATCAGTGACAATGAATATCTCAGGTGTCTAACATGAGAATTATAGGGAATTATTCAGACCTGAAGTCTGAATAATTACAGAAATTGAATCTTTATATCAATTGCAAAGTATTCGCAAAGATAGTGGTACTAAGAACAATATCAGGAATAGGAAAACAAAGAAAAGTGTAGGATCTCCACTCAGTGGAGAGCAAATGATAATTTTCAGACAGCCAGATGCTTTTGTATCCCTCTCTCCTAAAGATCATCTATAGGACAACAGCTGCCATAATTGATGCACTTGCCAAATGGATAAGATCTCAGTGTTGAATAGAGAGCAGGTTAACGTGTGTAAGATAGATGCAGATGGGCATGAGAGGTGCCGTGTTACCCGTGGGCAGTTTCTTGGCCAGCTGCCCTGGTTGCAGACCTCTCCATCCTTCCTCTCTTAGAACTGGCGTTATGTTAGTGTGCTTTTGAAATGAATATTAAAATCGATTTGCTGAAAAAGAAGAGATGAAAAATTGCTCATGGCACAGATATAAGAAGATTCGTTTGCGTGAAGCAAGTTTGTTTCTGAGAGGAACTTATGTCTGGCTACTTTGAGTGTTTTATTAACGTTCTCTGTGTGAAGCAGACGTGCTGACAACAAAAGCAAAAGAGAGGAGAGTTCCAGGTGTCATTACCAACCCGTGTTGTGGTACCGCTGCTTGGACACTGATGGCTGTGTTCAACAGAAGCAGCAAAAGGAGAAGTTTTGTCAGAAACAAAATGTGTGTTTTCCCACTGATTTCAATACCTTTTTGATAATAAAATTTCTGAAGTAAACTTAATGTACATGTAATGTAATTGTGATATGTAAACTCTTTTTTTTTTTCATTTCTAATTCAGGCAGAGCTCTTACTCAGATTAATCATGGTTTTGACAACGTGATTGACTTATAACAAAAACACTTTCAACAGCTTTAATACCTGTTCAATTAATGCTCCTTATTCTCCCTTCTGAATGGCACTGGGACTGCAAAAGTTTAAAAGAAAAACTAGATTTGTTTGAGATCTCCAATTGTTCCCTCTGCAGAGTCCCATTGTTTTCTGACCTTCATCTCTTCATCGAAGTGTTTTTTCCCCCATTGAATTCTGAAGTTGATGAGGAGGATTTGATGTGGTACAATCACAACTTCCTCCAAAATGTTCCTGCTGAACGCTGGGTCCGACGGGAAGCACTGGTGTGCTTCCTTGTAGGCACAGCCTTGCAGGTTCTGAAGTGAATGGCATCTGATGACAGAGTAGAACGTAAATGCAAAGATAATCACAAGAACGTTTTTTGTCTTCTCCCGAAGCATCTGGGGTGAACCCATGTGAGACAGGATGCCAGCAGTGGGGAACCATCATTCTTTCTTTGTGTGCTTTGTATCAGCTACAAAGCTCATACGTAAGATAAGTTTGTTTGTTAGATATATTTCCTGTTGTGCACAGAAAACAACGAACAATCTCACGGTTATTCTGCAACTGAAATCTCACTTCTGACTGGTCCCCGAAGAGATGAAATTCAGATTCTCTAAATGCCCAAACCTCTACCGCTGCTGTTGTGAAGAGACTTCTGTTGGAAGTGGAAATGTAAAATGATCACTTGCATTGCTCCTCTCTGTTCTTTTTGGTGCCATACATTCCCCATCACAGTAACCCATCCTGATTTGCTGATAGCAGCACTCCTGAATTGTTCCAGCTTTGTGTTTTCTTGGATCCTTGTGTTAGAAAATCATTTGCTGGCAATCTCTGCCAGTCTACCCGTGCCCATCTACTCTGGTTTTGTTTGTTCATTTGGAATATAGTCTATCATCTTCCAAGAATCCTCTGAGATCCTTGCCCCTTTCTGTTGCACAGAGCGGTGCTGTTAGATACAGGCAGACAATGACGCTTTCTTCTTATTAATCTGTTACAGACAAAATTCCATCTCTCTATTTTATTATGTTTCTGGTACTTTCTCGTTTTTCCTCTTCACTGCACCCCTAAAGCTCACTTCAGCAATATGAAGTGAACCATGCTTGTAGTGCTATTAAGTAATATTCCTTTTTACAAAAAAGAAGAGGGCTCCTTTTAATGAGCGCTTTAATGCTACCAGTCCATGTCACTATCTAGGGAGCCCCTTTTCTTCTGTTCATAATGAGGAACACCTCATTTGCACTGTCCCTAGATTTATGGAAGGACAGGAAAAAACCTTCAATTTATTACATCTTAAATGAACTGCTCCCCAAGCAAAAACAAAGAGGGCAGTAAACTGGTGTCTCTACACTGTATAGTTTGATTTTTATTGAGCCGAATAGTGATGTTCTGCCTCACCTAAGAAGGGTGAGCGTGGGCTATAATTACCTCTTGTGAACCCCATTTCCTGCTCACCTCACTGGCCTCTACCTCTTCAGAATGTTGAATATGTCAGTTGTGGTGTTTTATTTGGTCTTACTGATGGTGCTGTATACAGCTAGAAGCAAGGAAGCTCATCTGGTATCTCATTTGCTTGAAAAAAATGGGGCACGCTCCCTGAATTTGTGGCTGAAAAAGCATTGCAGTTGTTCTCTGAATTTCATTCTTACAGTGCTCCAGAATTCCTTCTGCGAAGTCCTCCTCCTTGCGCATATCCTGACTGTCATTTCTCCATCTGTACGATCAGATCGCTTCTTTGGCAGATATTCTTGCATAACCAAAGAGTTGGCTGAAGAGAAAACACGTTTTAATTGATGAAATCCTGGTTTAAAAAAAAAAAGAAAAAAGAAAAGGGTTTTAAGGTCAAAGTCTTTTAAAGCGATGGAGACAGGCAATAATAGCTGTGTTCTTGGTACGCGATTAAATTCACTGTCTCACGTGCAAGATGAATTGACGTAACGGTGTTAGCCTTCACTTTTCTTACTTATAAAAAAAATGTATGAATTCTTTAAAGTTTTAATATTATTTAATTTCTTCTCTGTAGGAATGCTTTGGACAGGCATGGCTGTGACTTGATGTGATAGATTTAAAATCGAATTTGAGCTGTAAGAGGCTTTTCCTTTGTTTGCTCCGGCTGACGTGGGCTTCCTTGCACCCAGCAATGCGGAGCCACCTCAGACGGTTTTTTCAGCTACAGTGCAGCAATCTAAGAATTTTTGTCTAACCTATGGCAAAAAGCAGAAATCAATAATAAATGATCTGGTGCCTTCCTGGTTTTGCTCTGTGTATGAGTGTCTTCTCTGTAGTTCAAAGGTTATGGAATTTATAGTAGACAAATTCCAGCTGCAAATAATACTGCTAGCATTTTGCAGACAGTCTTAAAACCTTTTTATTTATTTCGTTTTCTACGAGAGTCAAATAAGAGGCTTTTACGTACCGAGTCAAGGTTTTCTTAGACTTAAACTTCAGAATATTTTCAATATCTGCAACATTATCTTTTGAATAATAATTACCTCTTATATTAAATTATAAGACAGCAGGATTCAGGATTAGATCTCTGCATATTATTCTAGTGAAGGAAATTATGACAGGGGTCATTTTTTAGAATTATGTAGGAGGGTAAAAGGTCCCAGGCAGCATTAGAAGGGAAGGCGTTTATAATTAAATTGTAATTTAGGCCCATGATTTATAGTTTTCTCAATGAAAAATTTGGTGCTGTAGAGAGATCCTAGGAGGAACTTTAGTGAGATACAACTTAATGAAATAATAAAAAGAAAAATTATTCTGGAATAGGGTGTATTATAGTGGTACCCAGTAGCACACTTCAGTGTCGCTACCGTTCTGTCAGCGTTTCCATGCTGTGCTGTTTGCCAGGGGTTGGATCGAGGCAGTAACGTTCCTTTTCAGGCTGAAACATGGCATGTGAGGTTCAGATCAAGAGAATTTTCACAATATATATTTTTAAATCATTTAGCTCATTAAAACTTACAGCAGTATTCCAAAGCATGCAAGCTGTCAGTTTGAGACCAAGATTGCTGCTGCTTTTTGTTATTACTCGCAAGTTGCAAGAAAATGGGAAGCCTTGTACTTCAAATTTGTGTTGTCATTAAGGCATGCAGGGCAGAAAGCTGCTTTGAGATAGCTCTCACCTCTATAGAAATCGTTTATTTCTATCTACTATGCAGTTGGTTTTATTTTGTCTGTTTTAGTTTTTTGTTTTTTTAACAGTTATTCTGTAGAGCAGATGGAGATTGGTATTAAACTATGAGCATTTTTGTAGTCGCTTTTATTAATTAATAGGCTGAACTCCTCCTACTGTGATGAAGAACTACTCTACTGGTATAAGAACTTTAATACAGAGAGGTTAAATGATTTGCCAAAGGCAATTGAGGTAGTCAGCGACTGATCTGACAACACGAGCCATCTCTGACCTGATCTCCTCTGGCAGTAAAACTGTTGGTGAGCCAGCTCTTAGGGATGGCTAGCAGTAGCTCATAGGTGTGTCAAAGCCACGTTTCAGGCTGGAAGAATTAGTTTTCATAAAAGATGGCATAAAGAAACTGATATATGTTTGGACACCGCCTTTTAAACCTGGTTTGCTTATGCACTTTTGGCAGCTGCTCCTATCAAATGCTTACTCACTGCTGAGTTATTAGAAACAGAAACAACACAGAAACCAGCCAACAAACAGGAGAAAATACACTTCTCTCTTCTGCGGTTACCTCGCCTTTGCCTACAGTCATAGGAAGAAATTGTCCAAGTTTAGTGTGCAGATTTGAAGACAACCTCCTGGATTTTACCATGCTTAATTTAAGACAACGTATCAAACATCAGCATTTAGTGTTTTTCTATAGTAACTTTGAATGCAAATAAGAGCCTGATCCAAAATAGAAGATTTAAGCGTGCTTTGAAATAAATGAAACCAACAAAATTGTGTCTAAACAAAGTGCAACATTTCTCATATTATAGAAAGGCACGAAGGAGTTAGCGACTTGAAAATATACTTTATAGGACTTGAAAATACACCGTGACTTTGTCTGACATTTCTGCCAAATAAAGGAATGAGAGGAAGAAAGGTAACCCCTCTTGCATTGGAGGGGAAATGGCTATTAATAAACAAAGGCGACACTGTTTGCATTGTGTCCGTGTTATCCGCCTTAAAGCATTAGCTTTAACTGTGCTTGGCTGACATGGTTTTAGCTTCACCTTCTGCAGATGCTTATTTGTAAGCAGAATATATGTGGTGGGAGTTTTTGTATGCCTCCAAATAACTGTAATGGCACTCAGAGGCAAGTAGGTGAAGGAAGGAGGGAAGAAAGAAAAACACCGTGATACTGTTTGGCAAACACTGCCTTGTAAGTTTAAGCTTGAAGAACAGCAAGATAAGGAATTAGCAGAGAACTCAGAAACTCACTGCACAGATCAGATGGAAATGGTCTATTTGTTTGGAGGAAGCAGAAAGCAGTGCTGGAGTTAGGAAATAACTGCTTTTACAGGGATTGTTATTGTTTGTATTATAAACATTAACTTTAAAATTGTCCAAATAACTATTTAATACCCAATTTATTGAGAAAACAATAAGCTTTTAAAAGGTTGTGTGTTCACATAATGAGTATGTAGACCTATTAACAAATAACGTATGTCTTAGGAAAAATATCTTTTCTTAGTAACAGAAATTCTCTGGCTTGTGAATGCATGACAAGTGCTTCAGAACTTAGCTAAATGAAGTTGTTACAAGACAGGCTCTGTTTGTAAATTATTGTGCCAAATTTTATAACATTTCAGGATACCTTTTCCTTTTTCTAAGCTGAAATGAAGAAGAAAACCTAAAGACTGGTATGTGTAAAAAATAAACAATTCATCCTGAACAAGAAAACAAGGGACAGTTACAGAAGAAGATCACTTTTCCTGTAATTTTCTGAACCTTGCTTGCAGGAACTGTTGATTACAGAAACGTGTTTGAAACGTCGGCTTTTTTCTCCCCAGCTCCTTTCCCTCTGCTTGATCCGGCGCAGAAATCACAAGTGTCTGCGTTTGACTTCTCCCTTTGTTTGGCAAGGCGCTCTGATCGTGTACCTATTTAGCATCGTAACGTCGCTCTTGGATGAAGAAGCAGCAGCCTTTGTTTAGAAAGAAAGTCTCTTTGATAATTAGAATTAGCGAGAGATGTATCAAAACCCCAAGAAAGCGTGCTACAAAGCGTGAACACATCCTTTATTTTGACAGCATGGCTTCCCATACGGCACAATCCCCAGGTGTGGCTGCAGGCGGTGGCACGCTCGGCCCTGTCCCCCCCCGGGGTGGCAGCTCACAGCACGGCGTGGGCTGTGCTCCCATGGCAGGTTGTAATCCCTGGGCCGGGCTGTGGTCCCGTGGCAGTGCCATGCGATGCCAATGTTTCAGCAGCACTGTTTGTTGTATTTTGGCTCCCTCTGCTTATACCACTAAAGGAGGCCATTGTGGCACCCTCTGTTGAGGAGCGCCCGTCGCGACCAGCAGGAGGGCAGGATGCTGCCTCCTCGTGCAGCTGTGCTGTGCCACAGGCACAGGTGCGTCTCAGTAGGCCTCAGCTGGGTGCTGGCCTCCAGGTGGGGGCCCAGCCTGGCTCTGCTCGCAGCCCCCTTGGGACACCCAGTGGGTGCAGGGTCAGTGCTGCTGCGGAGCTGTCCCTCGTAGTGGCAGTCATGGGGTGACAGCCTTTGGTCAGGAGTTGGGTGCCACGGAGGGCTCTGTCTAGCAGAGCGGCAGACGGTGAAATTAATGTAGCGCACAGGAGAAGGAGCGCGGGCTCCAATAGGTGAGCGGAGCGCCTCTTGAAAACTGAAAAATCTTGAAAATTTCTGCCTGTGCAAGAGATGGCTCACGTGGAGCAGCCTGCACTGCGCCGGGCAGAAGTCACTGCTGCAGTGGGAGCTGCTGAAAACGTTATGAAATGCTGTGCTGATGGAAAAATAAAATATCAGACGGAGCTAAGGTGGTGAAAGTGGGTTCCCAAAATTAATGGACGCGTTTGACCTTAATCTATCTTCCTGGACAAGTTTAATTATGGCTATTTCTTAACGTCAGCATGAGCTCTTGTTTTGGAAATGTTACTGTTCTCTTAATGTGCTTTTTTGTTTGTTTGGTTGGGTTTTTTTACTCCGTATCACTGTATTTTTGTGATATTTTTTTTTCCCTAAGGAAAAAGGTTTTGCCTGCATGAATTTCCTGGAACAGGAGGCACAAAAACTTTGAATGTGCAGAAGATTAATTTTTCTTTCTAAATTTTCTGCTTGTGAGGTGAGCCCAGACCGGGGTTGGGGAAGAAAATAAAATACTGCTTCAAGAGCCACAGTTAAAGGAATTCCTTTAGAATTGATATTGCTTTTGTGCTCATGTTCTGTCCCGTGTGCTGGCTGAGGTGAGGATCGCTCCCTGCTCGGCTCTGGGTGTGATCTGATGCTTAAGAACTGATGGATGTGTTGTTGATTTATACCAAGCTGAGCCCCAGCATTTCTTCTAGATTTTATTGTTTCTCTCAGAAATTAAGCAGAGAAGTGTTACGGTATCCATCTGTAATTTTGAATATATATTTACAGCATAAAGTGTGCTAAAATGCAGATGCATATCCCCCTCTTAAAACAAAAAACACGCTCGATCTCCAGAGCAGTTCACTTCAGGAGGTCTGCCTGTCATGTGGAAATGCAGTTCTCATTTCCTGGTTGGCTGTGAATAGATGCTGTCTCTCTTATATGATACACATGATTTTACTGTGTTTTATTCTCTCCGATTATGAGGAAAAAAAAAAAAAGCTGAAAATAAGAAACTGTACACACGAGCAGCAATTTTACACCTCTCTGTCAGAAATTTACCATCTTTTACTTGTGTGAAATAATTTCAAGTTTGCTATGAAAAAGTGGAAGGAGCCATCAGTGCCTTAGACTGAAGAGAACAGTGTTGAGATATGCTGGTGGTGTAGAAAAAGTCCATGGGTAAATATATAAAAAATAATTTTTGTTCAGTTTGTTCTTTCTGGAAGGCTGGTTGTGTGAGTGGGATTCTGACAGAGCGGGAGAACTCGCTGCTTGAGTGCACTTACTTTAGTTCCACATCTTATCCAACTCTAGGAACTTGAACTTGTCATTATCAGACACAGAAGGTCAATGCATTAGCCATGGTGCTAGCTCTTTCATGTGGCCTTTCTGAAGAGGAAAAAACAGCTTTTAATCTTAGCTTTTATAAAATACTGTGCGTACTGGGATACATCCTAACTTGTCATTTCCTCGTCTGTTTTAGTGCTGGGGGATATCTGGAGACGCTTTATGGTGCCACACAGATAAACACGTCTGCAGAAGGCCTAATCTGAAGTGAATCTTCTATAAATAATAAACAACAAATAGGTTCCTTTTAGTTATATTAGCCCCAAAATAGGTCACGTACGTTTGTTTTAAATGCAAACGTAACAATAAAGTAAATTCCCTAGGTGGAGAATTTGATGTGTTTGTGCAGATTTTCTGGACACAGTACAAAAAAAGCCAGCACCTATATTTTACCATTTAAAATATTTATAGATTGTGTCCTAAAGTCCTGTGTCGGAAATACTGTTTATAATAAACCCCCAGCTGAGAACTAATCGGCACGGCGATAACACTTGCCATTTGTTACTCAGTACCAAAATAATCTTTATCAGCTCCTTTTTGAATGGAAGCTTATTAGTATTAATGCAAAAGAAGTTGTCAGCTTTGTCAATTTCCTGCCTCAAAATGATCTCATTTTTTGATAACTGTTAATTTGAGGTGTCCTCTTCTTCAAGTCAAAACAAACGGATGCTGAGTTATCCAACTGGCAAGACGTATGTGAAAGATGCATCTACATCTTAGATCACACCTAGTTCCCAGACTAAATTGCTCATTGTGCAAACATACTAATAGCAAAATGATAGCCTACGGTAAAGTAAATTGGTCTATTTAGTAAAATCAGTGCTTATGCTTAAAGAAAAGAAAAACATCCTAAGAAGGAGGAGCAAGGAGAAGGAAATAAAAATGTATAAATTTTCTATAAAATTGTAGTCTTATACCTCAGGGGAGCGGGGTTTCTCAGCTGGAGGACTACGGGGTGCTGAGTTCTGGGGGCTTCTTCTCAGCAAAGGTGGTGAGGACTCAAGCCTTGTGTCAGCAGCCTTGCACTCTGCAGGCTGTGTGCCAATGCTGGGAACCTTAATGCAGTTTTCAAATAAAATAAAGTCCAAGGAGACAGCTCAGGCAATCCTTCCAACGCTCCCCCTCAGTGTAAGACCTAATACGTTAAATTCTGTAGGGAACCGCAATGGAAAGGAAGGCAAATCTGAGGAAGAGGCAATTTATTGTGGTTGTTTTGAATTAAAATGGCTATGACACCTATTGAAATTTTCATACTATTTCTGCCTAATATAACTCTGTTTGGATTTTAATTGGAGTCTTTAAGTGCTAGCATAATACAAATAATACGTATAGGATATCTCAGAGCAATATTAGACAAAGGTAAATGCTAAAAATTGTAGTGCTGTTTTCCAGCCTGTGTTCTTCTGTGGAACTAGCTAGAATCTTAAGTTCTGTGTGTCACCCATTGTAATATACATAATTTCTGCATCCCTATTCATTTTCATCCCTGAGATGCATTGTAAAAGTGTAAATCCATCACTAGATAATTTTCAGTTCCATTATTTACAAAAATGAATAGTTAAGCAAGTCATTGTTAGTGGGATGCTATTGTTGTTTCACGGAGATAGGGACTGCCAAGGTCTTGAATGATGTACACTTGAATGTTCTTTCAAGACACTTGTACCTGTTTCATTTGGGAGGAGTTTCACTCATGTAAAATCAAACAGAAACAATTTTAGTAGCCTCTGAAAAGAGAAGAAGAGAAAATGGATATTAATGAACTGTTTAATATTCTGCTTTGGAAGAGATGCAGTGATTTTGCTGTTGACACTTTTGCATGGAATTAAAGAGATCTGGTAGTTGTTTTACTTGTCTGTCTTTGTTCCTGAAAGACTTTTCAGTGTCATCAGATTTGGTTTTGTAACCCAAGAGATGTTTTACAGACATGCAGACAAGGAAAAATTGCTTCTTTTTCATGAAATTCATTGCTATTCAGAACATGGGCCTTTGATGAGTTAGAAATTTTGGCTAAAGCTTTAATGAGGTTTTTATTTCATGAACTTGTGTCAGAGACGCGCAAGCTCCGTGATTCACAATTCTGAATCGAGCGTTGGGTTTTTTTTTCCTCAAGATTTTTTCTGGCTTATTGTTTATTACTCAATGTTTTATTGAGTTTTGAGTTGAGAGGTTCGCAGGGAAGGTAGACCAGCTTAGGGCTGTAGATCTTTACTGTGGGATCTGCCTGCTTGCTACAGTCGGGTAAGCATTTGCAACTCGAGGTTATGTGGGAGATTCCCGGGGTGGAAGTGCCATAGGTAACTGCAGTTCTTGTCATAGATGCTTTTCTTTCAGGCTCTGTATATCAGCTCTGCTGGTTCTGTACTTCTTAGCTGTTAAGACCAAGTCTTGCTCGTGGCTGTCCATGTGCTGACACGTGCAGTTGGAGCGGCGCTGGATGTTCTTCAGATGAACTCATTTTGTGAAGCTTAATGGCGTTGGCAGTAGGGCCTCTACTTCTGTTGCATGGCAGAGCCCGTGGAGCCTCTGCCAGAGGACTGTACAGAAGCACTGTCTCCTCTTTAGCTGTGTTTTTTTAATCATGGTGATGTTAGTATACGTAGGTTCCCTTGAAGTTTTCAGCTAACAGTACTGCAATGTCAATAGCTTGTATCTGAGGCTGTTTTTTCCAAGGGTCTGTGCTGTGAAGGTAGACAAGCAGATTTACCTACTTGCCATGTAACTGTGACTAGATGGCCACTTGTATTTATTTAACGTTTAGTAAAATATTTCATCGCGTGCCTGGTTGCTTCACTGCAGCTGGGCAGTAATTTAGGGAGCTTTTTGCAAACTGCTGTTGAGTGGTCTGAGATTTCAGAGCCTTTCTCATGTTCTTGTGCTATGCTACCATCAAACTTTGTCTCAACTCAAAACCATTTGGTTTGTGTGCCTTACCATATCATATTTTGAGATCTTACCTGTGTTTGGACATGGTAAAATCAATAGAAATATTGAAGTAATTGGTAGATTGACATTTCATTTACTTAAAATTGTATTTTTCTTCAGGGAAGCAACAATAGCAGAAATATTCTGGCATAACTGAGAAGGGTATATCAGTGCATAACCTGAGGTATTTAACTATGAGCATTAATAGCAGGGAGCATTAGCTGATACCTTTCCTCACTGCATCTAAACAATGATTTTTGAAGATAATTCCCACATCGTTATGGTGATATGGCTGCAGATGCATTGAAAAGCTCTTTATTCAGTCTAATAGATATTAATGAGTGGAAAATTGAGTAACGGGTCACACTCCTGGAAGTATTCTTCCCTTCAAGTGTCCGTGCTTCTGAGGACAGCACCTGGTGGTACTGGTGTGTGCGTGGCTAATTCCAGCACGCCAGCGAGACCCCCTCCCCATGTGCTGGTGTGTGCCTGGCAGAAGCAGCTCTCGTTACAAGGAACTGCTTTCTCCTGCTAGATTTTTCTCTCCTTCAGTTCGGGAAACATCAGAGGAAAATAAGAATGGATTTACAGCTAAGGTCAGAGGAGCAGGGGAACCCCAGGCATGCAGCCCAAGGGCAGAGAGCTATCATGTCACTTGCAGATGATGTCACTTCTCACTGTTAGAAATAATTTGGGATGTGACTTGAGATTAAATCCTAATATAGGTCAGTGTTTGGAGGTGACGGGGCGTGTTTGGAGTGCTTAAAATTGTATGGCTGACTGCAGGACGTGTTCTGGTCTGTCTTATTTTGCAAACCCTGCAGTCTCTTCCCCTCTCTTCTAGAAGAGAAGCTGCCTTTTCTCTACAAAATCTTTTTCCTGAGAGAAGGAATTTGCTGGCTAGATGTTTCCACTCTTAATAGTATCTGAATACTTGAATAATGAAGTTTGGAAGGCAGAGATGTGAGGGGTCCACGGGAGCTTGTCCACACACCCCTCGAGTTTCCTCTGGAAACGTCGATGTGACACGGGTGATCCTAATGCAAGACAGGCATTTGAAAGCTGAAATGTTTTTTTTTTTGTGTGTGTGTGATTAGTTATGCCCTGATTGGCAGATTTGAAAACAAAATTAAGATATGGTTTTGACACACAAAAGGAGGAGAATGATATAATCTATATTTAGTACTTCTCTTGTATGTTCCATAATGATTGGCTCTGGGGCCTTATCTTTCTGAAAATATTAACTGGTGCTTTTTTCAAAGATATTCTTCCTTCTGCAGCTTTTGTTACAACTTGGTACTTATTTTTCAATATCTGCATCCATGCATTAGGGAGCAGGAGGACGGGCTGTGTTTGCGGGGTTGTTTGCCATCCCCGTGCTGGCTGCGGTGCTGCCGCTCCCATTGCGGGGCCAGGCGGTATGGTGGCTGCCTTTGCAGAGCACACCTTTACTTCTAGGCTAGAAAGGAGACCTGGGAGAATTTGTCTGTCAAGTAGCAAGAAAAATTCCTATCTGTTCCCACCCAGGCCCTGCTAAATTTGTTCTTTTGTTTGTCTGTGCTAGATACTTTCTGGATTTATCCTGAACGAGAAGTGGAATTGTTGAGTTAATGCCCAGGAAGTGGCCCTACTCCGCTGTGCTACGCCCTCCAGCCCAGGAGGCCTTCACACACGGTAAGAAAGCCACTCTTCTTTTTTTTTTCTGAGTTCTGAGTGCAAGTATTTACTAACATTTAAATGAATTTTATGCAAAAGTTATCCGTTTTTGGCTTTCAGTCTGAAGACGTGTGAGTTGTGGCCGCGGTTTAGTGCCTAGGTTAGCGAGTTTCGGAGTTGTGGAACATAGCTCAATGTTCAAGCGTTTTAGAGACTGTGGCAACGATAACTTTATAATTAATGATAATCTTCATAATTTCTCTGGGACGATTGCAAAAATAAGTGGGGTACCTGCGTTAATGGCTGCAAAGTACTTGGGTGTGTTCTGTCCAAATAGGTTTTTGCAAGGAGAGGCTCTGCTGTGGGTCTGTCACTGTCCCGGGAGAGTAATTTCTGAAAATATGGGATACAAATGCAAATCTGAGTTTAAAAATATTGAAGCAAGCACGTGCATTAGCTCATCTCTTGCTATTGTGTATTTTTTCTACAGTAGGTTCAGTTATGCTGTAGACAGTATAATTTAATTTTGATGTATTCTAATGCAATATGCCATATTGTTTGAGAATATATGTTTTTTGTCTTTATGTAGCATTGAGTGTGCTTTGCTTCTCTGACATCCATGCTGTGGTGGCACACTTGAATTTTGGCAAAAATAACTCTCGCCAAAATAACTAATAATTTGTACCCCCCAGATGAATGTTCTGAGTGGGGAAGAAAAGTCTTCATGTAAAAAATGCTCCTGGATTTACTGAAGTGGGGCTGAGGGATGCTCTTATGAGTGAAGTTTGGTATATTAAACAGGAAAAACAGGATGGCTTTGAAAAAGTAATGAAAACAGGTGAAATGTAATAGTATCTAGTAAGAGTAGGTTTTGCTGTTAGCTGTAAGTGTACCTTTTGCTAGGGATGGGGGTGTGCTGTCTGAGCACAGCATGACTGGCAGTCACCAGCTCCATATGTAAGGGAAGAAGTCAAGCACAAGCCTAGGATGGGTGAAGGAAGGTGTGACTCCAGAGAGGTTAGCCGTTGTAAGAGCAACTGTGAAGAGCTTGGCTGTTTATGGGAGAAAACTGCAGCAATGTGAAGTCAGGACTATGGTTCAGCTGGAAAAGGGTGCTCAGGAGATCTCTGCCTCTACTCATTAACACCGGGGCTGTAACAATTAGCAGTGAGTCACTTCCCTTAACAAGGGAGGTCTTGGAGGTCTTCTCTCCTAATGATGTTCTCTGAATGTGTTCAACATAACCGATTTGGTAATCTGGCAAATAGGAAGAATAACAAAGTGAAAGGTTTTATTTGCTAATAAAACATGCTTGAGGTACTGTGAGAGTGGAAGATGATGTAATAAGAAAGTAGCTTTTGAACTGTTTACTAAATTGATGACAATAATCAGAACAACTTTCTTAAAAGGCAGAGAGAGTCCCATTTTCTTTGGGCTCTTTCCTCTTTTCTTTTTTCAGAAGTAGATTAGGAGGTGTCTGCACCACCGCGATAAAACCTTCCCACAAAATTGTATTGTATTGTCGCCTTGAGTTCGGTGAAATGAAGTTGTTCTCTTTCAGTGCTGCTTTGTTTTTGACCCCTTTTTGTGAATTCTCTGAGGAAAGAAACATATTCCCATCTTTTATAGTAATCAAATTTATCTGGCATCTCTCAGCCTCCTGCATTACTTATGCTACAGTTGGCCAGCCTTGGGAAGGCTTTAGCGGGTTTATTTATTTATTGTTCTAAAGTGAAGGTTTTTGACTTGAGGTCCCCATACAATCCTGGGGGATTTTGAGAGAAAAACTGAAAGTGCTTTCTGCCGTTATTTTTATATTATCTATGAAGCTATAAAAAACCACAACAAACAAAAAAAATCCGCAGCCTGAAAAATAAACAAAACCCCCACGTGTCCTTCCCCCCAGCTCCGTTATCTCTGCTGTGTTGGGAATGTTCTCATGTTGGTGTGAGAGCTCAGCGTGGCTGGCGTCATCACGTTAATTTCTCTGAAGGAAACAGAAGTGTTTTGTAATGTCTGTATGTGCTAATGAAGTTCATAAGCGTGTTTAATAGCTCGTAATGTGGCTCTGTTTAGTAAATTGTGTCCTTCCTGCAAATATTTGCTCTCTGGGGTTAGTAGCCGTGGCTCTGTTCCGAGGGCTGAAGTCTGGCCAGGTACGTTCCGGTGGAGCCAGGCAGGTTTTGTAGTTTGTGTATTCAATGCTTCGCTGTTTTCTTTGTGAAAAATGGTGTTTGTGTTCATGGAACGCAGAAATTCAGCATAAACAAAGATGCCCCTCATCCTGCTGGTTGGTGGCATCTGTGGGAAGCCAGCTGTGTTTTTGTAATGATATACATTAGGGCACGTGCAATAAATACGTAATTCATAGATAGACACAGAGGTACCTGAGCTCCGCAACCAGCAAGAACCCTTTCTGCCCTCCCCTCCTTGATCATGGCGGACATTTTGCAAACCCTGAAACACACAACCTGGAAAACCCTGAGCTTTGTACCGACCCTGAGTTCACCACTTGCTAATGCTTTGGAAACACTTTTGCTTTTTCAAATGTCTTTAAAAACAAATACATTTCTGGCTAAATGTATTTTCAGAAAGGGAAGGAAGCTTGGAACATCGAGATTAGGACGTACAAAGCAAACTTTGAATTGCCCCATGGCACACAGCAGAGATCAAATGAAACCAGAGTGCTAATATAGGGAGCGAGAGATCCGCGGTTAAGGGCAAAGCACTTGGTTTTGGCTCTTGATTCTGCAGAAAGCAGCTGGTGGGGAAGGAAGCAGAAGGGCAGTGCTGGTGGTACAGGGGAAGGTCGGTGCGTGCTGCCCAACCTGGCTTCTGTTGGCTGCTCCCACAGAGGGCTGCCCACTGCAGTGGAGCGTGGGAGATAAGCTGCAGTTTGATCATTTAAATAGTCCTGCAAAGCATGGGCTGTTTTATAGCTTAAAGTTATTGTAAATGTTCTTTGTGGAAATACCCAGGAGTGCATCCCGTTTTGCCTCTTTTCCAGTGTGCCGGCAACTTAAGTTGGATGCTTTGTGTGCAATGAACAGGGCATCGTCAGTTATCACTACTTTGATCTGGTTGTTCACCAGATTTAAAAACCAACGCAGTCTGTGTGAGAATAAGAAGTGTCAGATGTTAGTTCATCTCTGGGATGGTTTGGAAGATACCTGGGATGGTTTGGAAGATGCTGTACTGGCTGGTACAGTCCTGGGCAAAGAAAGGGAACTACCTCCACCATAAAAGACAGGGCTCACCTAGCAAACACTGTAAGGATGATAAAGAGAAATGGAAATTGGAGACAGAAAATTCAGATTGAAGACAGGCTGTCAGTCAGAAAGCCAGCTTGAAGAGTATCAGTACAGATCTGAGAATGGTACGTTAGTGTGAATCTTACACTTCCATTCCTGCAGCATCGATTTAATTTTTTTGTAGTTTAAAATACTCTCCAGGACATTCTTTAAGTTAGGCTTAGACAAAGGTAAGTTATGAAAAGGCAAATGTGTGTGTGTATAGATATAGAGAGAGGGCTCCATAAAAATCAGAGTTCTGTTGAACGTGCTCAGTCTGTCTTTCTGCAAAGCCATTTCTTTTGCTGGAATGCCTATAGACCACATCTGCTCTGTCACAGCTTCTTTTTTTTTAACTTCCATTTCTACTGCTTTTTGTTCGTCAATTTATTTCTAATTTTGAAAAAATGAAATTCTGATTGTAAAGGAATAGAGCTGTACTGGGCTATCATCAATTATTTTGCTTTCAAATGTGATTTATTTGGCTAACAATCTTAAAAGATTTGACTGATTTAATTCTGTTTTATGCTTATGAAACCCACAGAAGGTTGGCCTTGCCATCTTCCTCGTCTTCTGCTTTTCGAGCCCTAAATAGTGTTCCCCTCTGATTCTTTGATCCTATGGAATTTTTCCTAGAGAAGTAAACAGTGATAGTGAGAAAATGTTCGCACCACGTTTTAGATGTACGTACCCGTGTAGAGGGATTTTTATTACAGGAGGAAAATCAAATCCTTGTCACCTAAACTGCTAATTATGTTTGATAAATGTATGGTATATATTTAATGCAAAGAGAATTTAGGAAATAATACACCTTGTGTAATTACAGCGACCGAGCTACTTCCATCAATCTAATTTTTCTGATTCGGGTTCATTTGCATTGCATTATTTTTATTAAATGAGCTTTCAATGGAAGCTCTGCTCTCTGTCAAGAACAAGAATCAAACGCTGAAATATTTCAACCTGCATAAATCCGGTTTGCACATCACATGCATCATGCATGGCTGCTCCGTGGCAATAGAAATGCAAACACACACAAACGTGGCCATTTCACATAGGTAAATGTAGCAGCTGGAAGGCAGCCTGAACATCATAAATTCATGTAAATTCCCATTTTCTTAGTTTGTCTGTACACGTGTTTGGTTGGAGCCATCCTCAGTCCCGGGGAAGAACGTGGCAGAGCAGCTCTGTGCAGTCCTGCGTGGGGAAACTGCAGCGCGTGGGCAGCGTGGCCTGGGAGCTGTGCTTCCTCCTGCAGCACGAGGCTGGAAGGGCCTCGGTTGTCCTAACCTGATCTCCTCAGACTTCCCCAGCAGTTATCAATTCGTGTTCTGAGCACCTCTAGTGAAATCACATTGCTCGTTGTGGCTGTGTCACGAGGACTTCCCCACTCAGCAGAGCAGGCTGTTTCCTGTCTCAGAGTGTGAGATACTCTGGAGACAAGGACAGGTAGGAAGAGGGAGAAAAAGGACTCAGAGACGTACATAAGTTTCTGCATGAGAAATAGGATTTGCGTGCTCCTACCCCAATGCAGTGTGGGCAACTTCACACACTGCTGCTGTGTCTGAGGGCTGTACTCAAAACAAGAGCTGATTGTTCTGTTCCTCCCCTTCACTTTTGACGCAAAACTGCTGCTACTGATCCAACAAAGGCACTTGTGATCTTAATTAGTATCACAGCCGTGTAAAGATAACTCTTGTACCATTCTCCTTCTATCTTTTTATATCTTTGCAGGTACTCTGTCACTGGTTTTCACCGTAATGCAGCGTTGAAAATCTCCTATCTGTGATTTAGTGAATAACGGTCTCATTTCCCACTCTGCCCCCACTCTATTCCTAAGCTTCAGCTTAGGCAAGAAACCAAACCCTGTGTATGTATGACTGTGCATGTATATATGTATGTATACATAAAGGGAAATTTGTAGAATGTTTCTAGTGATGATACTGTGAACTGAGTGTTTGTAGTCATGAATTTAGTTTTCTGTATGTACAGCTTAACTTCAGTTTTCTAATTGCTCCCTGTTCTCTTCTGTGGCTGATTTTGCCTTTGTTGCTGTAGAGTGGACTTGCTCCTAAAAACAGAACCTTGGTATTAAGTGAATAATTTAAAGGATGAGAGAACAGTTCAGAGTGAACAGCACATTCCCACATGTGGATCCTTTATGTGGCATCCCTCTCTGCTGTTGGTGTATGTGGGGGTGTTGAGACACTACTTAGTCTTTGTATGGGGGAGTGAACTGAGGTTTGCTTCCAAATATTTGCAATCAAAATATTAATATGTTAGTTTGTTAGCTGCATTAGGAAATGTTATTTTGCAAACAAATGAAACTTATTTTTACACGTCTGTAAGAGAAGTTTGCAGATTGCAGTTGGTAGGGGTGAGCAATTACTGGGAAGAGAGCTTGTCCCTGTGGTTGTCTCCATTTCTGGTGTATCCCATCCACAGCTGATGAGCACATAGGTGCTGGGGCAGGGCCAGCTGAGCCCTTTGTTGTAGCTGTGGGGAAGAGAGAAGGAAAGGCTAAAATGGAGGTCAGTGAGGGACAGCAGCAGCTTCAGCTGCTCAGGGGCACTGCTGTACCACGTTTGGTGTGAGTGCTGCACGGCTTCGGTCCGTCCTCATGGCTGCAGGAGCCACCACAGCCCTTTCTTCAAGTCCCATGTCCTTTGGAAATGCGGGGGGGGGGGGGGGTCAGTTTGCTTTTTGTTCTCATTCAAACGCTTCTGTAAGTACAGTAAATCTCACCCATAGAAACTCTTAGCACTCTGAGCATACCTTCCTCGCGGATGTGACTGTTCCAAGAAAGCAAAGCAGGTCAGGCATTTCAGAATCGTACTTAGTTATAGATCTGTTCGTTCTGACAGTTCCCTTTAAAAGGATCCTGGCTACAGCTTTGATTACTTTGAGATAAGTGGACTATATTCCATATAATTTCACTTAGTATGGTGATTAATGTTAATAAATAAACACTTTTTTTCCTCTTAAAATAATTGCAATTCATTAAGTCCAATTCATTGGCAAGAAAGCTGTGGACTGATTGTGTGCTGTTAAGTCCTGGGACTAGTTAAAAATAATTCACCCATTTCTGTGCACCGTGTGCATTAATTCAGTGGAAAACAAACAAAAAAGTAAATAATTTCCATTAGTGTAATGGGATAATGACTCTGTTCCTCTGGTTCGTAATAATTACGTGTTTTATTTGGAGAATAAAATACGAGGATACTGTAAAGATCTGCACGTGGTTGCTACTAGTGTAAACCATCAGGTTTATTAAAAGTGTTTTTCAGATCTAAATAGTCACCAGTAATCAAAAGTAATGTTAATATTCTTGCAGGAATTCTTGTGGGCTCTTCTGTTTGTTTTTATAAGCTTAGAACACAATCATTTGCAGAAGGTAAAATGCAGAAAGGAATTCCTTGTCCCCATCAGACAGCCTGTAATAACTTGAAATTTTCAGTTCTTAATAGCTTGCAAAAGCATTGCTAGCATGCATATTTGGTCATAAAGTCATTACAGTTCTGCTCAGCAACCCAGTATGTTCTCTGGGTGATAATCAGAGCGTGGGTATTTCAGCTCCATTCTGCATCAAACCCAGAAACGCCGTCTGCGACCGCGTCCTTGGCAGCACTCCTCCAGGTACTGCACACGAACATGTAAGAAACCCCATAAAGAGCAACTAATGGATTATTTCATTGATTATAGATTTTAAGGCCAGAAGGGAATATTAAATTAGCTAATGACATCCTGTATAACATACGCCGTCAAAATTAGCCTAGTTAATTCTGTATTAAGCCTATAAACTTGTGTTTAAACACAGTGTATCTTGTACTGTTTCAACCTGCCTTGGTGTGGGTATTTTCATACGGGAAGCTTCTGTCATTTCCTTACCTTTCAGCGCAGTATTAAAGCGTGTGCCGTTCTGTTTGACTTCCCTTGGCTTCAGCCCCTGGGTGCTGGCCCTTGGTGAGACAGATCCTTTTACTATCCAGTACTTACTGTACGTGGAGGTACTTTTACACCTTTATCCTTGCTTTTTGATAAGCTAAATATGGCTCTTTTTTCTTCCTCTGTGAGGGTTTTTCTCCAGCTTTTGATGCTGGACGTCAGAGCTGCGTGCAGTATTCCTATATTGGTCTCATCAGCACTAATACAAAATCACTTTCCTGTTCCTATTTCTGACAAAGAGCATTCGATTCTCTGTGTTACAAAGAGATCTCCTGAACTTTTGTTTTCATACTTCTGAAGTGCTTTGTCTCTTTATTCCTTGGTGTGATTATTTTCTATTTAGATATTGTACATCTGGTGATGTCCAAATTGGTCCCATTTTCCGGGTAGTTCCTACCCTGCTGGACAATGAGGTGGTTGTTTTCTTTCAGCTTTTGCCATCCCCTGGGCAGCGTGTCCCCCAGGGGCTCTGCCAGCAGTCCACATGCTGGCTGGGAAGTGGTTGGTGTGGAGCTGACCCTAATGGCTCCTGGCCCCAAACGCCCCTGCAGTGATTGCTCAGGCCGATGTATTTTTAGACCTCAGTCAGCTTCTTCTTGACGGTTCTACCAGTGTCTCACTGGCAGATAATTGTGCAAATTTGATAATTTAATTTTTTTATTATAGTGAGAATTAAGATGGAACTCTTTTCTGTTGCTGTCCAAACTTGCAAAAAATGAATTACCTTTACAGCATACTTCTAGATCTAAGCCAGTCGTTCAGATCTCCTCACTGCAGCAGCAAGCTCTTCCAAAAGAGATGGTAAAGCTGTGTGGGGCACAGCTTTTCAATTTCCCTGGCTCCAAAGTTATGCAATAAAAAATATAGCAGGAGTGGTTTTGTTGCAAACTCTGATTTTTGTATACTTTTGAGAATGAATTAGGTGTGTGCTCACTGCTTAGATTTAATTTTAGTATACATGATAGGGATTTATTTGTTGCAGTAAATGCCCGCTGGTTGTCATTTTGTCAGCCTCTTATACTGAACCTATCCTCTTCTAATTAGCAAATGACATCTTCCTGATTACCTGCTGTCTTCTGATCCTATCGTGAAGTCAAACAGCCGCTTGCCAAAGCCAAGTGGTTTGTGGAGTTAGAAAAAACACTTTATGAGGAAAACAATAAATGAACCTTCTAGATCATCTCCAGATAAAAGCTTGGGAAAGATGTTGAAGTATAAGAAATAGAAGTTTCTCAAGTTTGGGGTGCACATGTAAAAAGTCCTGTGGCAATCTCCTGCAGTTCCTTGAATTTTACTGTGAGATAGTTTAAAACTTCAACTAGTTCGATAAAATCCAACTATCGGTAGCTCTGCCATTTACAACAGCAAATAGAAATGTGAGTTGCCTGTTATTAAGCTTCCATTTAGATTAGCTTATTGAGCAATTAGCAGCCGTGTGGGCTGCTTTGCCAGCAGGTCAGTGCTGTCAGGCTGAAGGCGCCTGTGCCGTGTGCCCTGCTCCCGAGCACGCCTCTGCGCTTCTTAGGCAACTGATGGATCGATTCCTTTCCGAAATCCTTTCGTGCTAGAATTTTGAGAGAGCATGAACGGTTGTCTCGTGTAGTTTTGGTGTTCACCTCAGTGGCCTTTTTGTTTGGTTTGATGAGGAATTGTCTATCAGGAGGAACCTGCAGCCTGTTCCCGTCAGGTTTTTCAGGCTGACGAGCTATAGTTTCTAGGCTGCCAGCCAGTAAAACATAGCGTTGTTTGTAAGCTGGATACGTGACAGAGTTTTGTTCAGTTTTGATTTTCTTTTCTGTATTAATCAGTAATTTGGAGAAATTAAAATCCTAAATGCCCTAAAAGTACAGCTCTGTAAGCATAATTGATGTTACCTTACAAATTACAAGCCTTTGTAACAGTTCTCTTATCTGACATAAAAGTTTAATGGCTACATTCTGGCAAACTTTATTTCATATATAAAAAAAAATTAACTGAAAATCTCTCTGAACTGTGTTGTTGGCTTTGGTACAGGGCATGAAATAATTTTTCCATCTTACCCCACCGTTCTCCGAAGGTCAGACTTTAAATTGGGCTGTTACTGTCTCGCTGCAGAGTTTCCAAGCTACGTTAATTTTTGGTCTGCCATTGATGGATGGAGCAGTTTGAATTCTGACATGCAGCAGCCTGACTGGAATGACCCGCAGAGGCAGATGTCAGCCTGTTATTTCATGCCCGTTTGTCAGAAAGAAAAAAAGTGCTTTTTTTTTTTTAAAGCAGTTCTTCTTTTGTACATAGAGAAGTGCGTGGAGGTGGGCATGCTGTTTGATGAACATGCACAGAGTCCTGCAAAATTCATGCACGGTTCTCATTTGAGGGAGACGTGTTTAGGTGTCTCAAAATTGTGTTGGTGACAAATACCCCCAAAGATACGTACTCATATTTTCTTCACTGTGAACAGGTATGCAAGAACGGTCTTGAGACGCTGTCCTATTTCATGGAAAGGTATTATTTTGCCCACAGAGAATCTGTGAAGATTAACACTGTTCTCTCAAAAAGCAAAAATGATCGCATCTGTTAATTTACGGCTGCGAAACAGTTTTCTTTGTGATTTATTTTTGCAACCTCTTTGTGTACCAGGATCACATCACACCCTTTGTTGCAGCATTTTGCTCTGAGCACAAAATGTATACTTCTTTGGTGCAAATGAAACTTTCCTCCAAAATTAAACATGGAGAGAGGTGTTTTTTTTTCATAAAATGTGGAGATCAATTTAAAGCATCGATGTAGGCAGAAAGAGCTGAGCTCTTACACTTGAGCCTTCAGTTACTCCTACTCAGGACAAACTATTCCACTTACATGGATGGAGAAATGGAAATACTTAAGGAACTGAAAATCACTTCAATATCACAGTACAGCCTGAACAGACTTCAGCCAAGCTGGGGAGTGGCTGTCTTCCCTCTGTGTCCCTGCAGTCCTGGTCCGAAGGAGCAGGCTCAGAGCACTGTCCTTCAGGTTATTCCAGTGACACTGTCATAAAATTGAAGGGAGGGGAAGAAGCATATTCCGGGAATGATACTGAGACAGGAGAGGAGTGAATAGAAATAATTTTGATAGGGTCAGAATTGTATCTTGTGTTCCCTTTTGTTTTGCTCATTCTCTGATTTGGATACTGTCTTTGATAGTAAGCTCTAAATTGCCAACTTTATCTTAGAAGCTACCTCTTTGTTCCTGAAGTTCACAGATCATTTGGAGGATACATCAGGCTACATGTTGTTTGCTCTCTTCCACTAATATGTGGAGTCTCTTACTCTGACATCTCAGTTTATGTACCTTTCTTAGAAAGAAACTTTGGGAAAATTAAGCATGAAAATGCTATCAGTCAGCTGCTCCTCAGTTCCTCATGTATACCTGTTCCTTCCACAGCAATGCTGCTCCCTCACTGGGAAAACCACTCCAAGTTTCTTAAAGAGATGATTATCGATTTGAAAATAAAAATTGCACATTTTATTGTGATCGTTTCTGTGGATCTGGGATTTTAAAAGCTTTTTATACAGTACTTTTTAAAAGGATTCTGTAGATGAGTGTTTGAGGTGCCAGCTCTGTGCAGCCGGGGTAGCGCAGTCCTTCTGATGTCTGTCGCTGGAAAGCTGCTTGTCCCTGCTCTTAGGCCATGTAACTGAAGTAGGCTTGGCTCTGCTTTTCTGCTGCTTTTCCACCAGGACCTGAGAGTCATTTTCCTGTTTCAGAATTCATGAGTGGGCCCTTACAAAACCCCTTTATTATGTTGTTCTTCCCTTTTCCGCCGTGTCTCCTCGGATGCAGAGCCTTCAGCAGGCCGATTGTAAATTGATCAGTTCTTAATCACTCAGATGTTAAAGGACTAAAAAATGTTTGATGACATCTCCCTTCTGCTGGTGTTTGGAATGACAAAAGGAAATCAGTCAGTTAAAATTCTCTCTTTATTAGGTTATTACTATAACCAGATGTTGAGGTTTTGAACAAGCTCTCCCGCTGAATATAGAACCCAATTACTTTTTACAGTATGTTTTTTTTTAGTTCAAAGCCAGAAACTAAATATGACTCTGCTACTTGAAATGCTGGTTATAATTACCTTGGTAAAAATAATCATGTGGTGAGGGGGAGGGTTTTTACCTTCTGTTAATGAACTAATTTACATTCCTGATTTGAAATAAGCTTTTGCATTGCTCCCGCATTTGGTCAGTCAGAAACTGTTAGAAATCATACTTCTGACTCCAAATGGAGGTCATAATGTTGTATTGATAAACCTGTTGTTTAATGTCAGCCTCCTGAAGGAAGAAATGCTGGAGCAAGCTCTAATGGTAAGAGCTGGGTTGTCAGTTGTTGGATACCCTCCCATTGCTCAGACCTCGGCTCTGCCTTGGGTTCCTCTTCCTTCCCTTTCTGCATCACCCTCAGAGGTGTTGCTTTCACCAGGTGGTACTTCCTATTCTCTTCCACCACCACCAACTCTCCCTACTGAAGACCTAGCTTCATCTGTTGTTGCTCTCTTTTCTGACATCTCGGTTAGTGTTATGAAAAAGTATTTCTTCCAAAGTGAAAGAATACCTGAAAGCCTCTCCACCCTTACGTAAATGGCCATGACCTTACATGATGCAAAATGACAAGTGGCACGGGGCAAAAGTGTTGTCAAAACTTTGGTCATTAGCATTTCTGCAGAAGTAGTAGGTACTTAAAAGCTAAAAACACACAATGGGTACACCATTTTTGAAGCATACTCTTGACAAATGCACCAGTGCCACAGCTGTGACATGGGAAGAGACGGCTGGCATTTTTTTACGTGGCGTGATATTGCTTCATCATTTATAGTGTGCCCCTGGAATTGTGATGGTGACTTGGTGCACAGCCAGTAGCACCAAAGTGCTTTGGAATCTGAGCACGGAGGGCTGTTTTGAAGGCACCTTCTTCCTTGTAGATGAAAAGGAAACATTTTTTTCTGTATTCTGCAGAGTGGTACCATGGGATTTTTAAATGATCTACACACCGGTTGAGGCATTGTTATGCCCTGTGCCAAGCAGCCAGACCTGAGTTCATGTAGCTGAGCAGAACAGCTCTGTTTTCTGCACAGCTGGAAGGAGAGAGGTATCTCAATGTGATTTACCCTTGCCAGCATGCTGCGAAGTAAAGGATAGCTCTGAAGTCCTGGATGTCGGTATTTACCTGCAGCTATAGACTCAGAGACACTAGCTAAAATGTAGCTCTGCTCCTCTCTCTGTATCATGATGGTTGGCTGCTTTCTTTCAGTTCCAAACTTTAAGGAGAGCCTAAAGATTGGAATATTTTACCAGGTGGTTGCAGACCTGGTTTTGTTGTTTGCTTTTCAGCACTTTTATGGGGAAGTGGGGAGTGGTTGTTTGCTTGTCTTTTAACATTTCCTCACCCCAGAGAGTCTTAGACTGACCAGTAGGGAAGAGTCCCAACCCACCAGTTATATGTCACAGCCTCGTGCAGCGCAAAGTGTTACAGCTCAAGACTTTAGAGGGAAACTTTAAATATCCTATCAGTCATAGATAGTTCAAAGATGACTCGTTTACAGTCCACAGAAATTCATTGCTAGTGATGTCTTGTAGGGCACGAGGACTGGGTTTTCTGTAAGCAAGTTATGTATAGCTGCACCTAGCTTTGGTTCACCATGTGGATACTAGCAGATTCTAAGTTGCTGAACTCCTAAAGGGATCAGTGGCATGTCATGGCAAATGCTCCTGCTTGTCTGCCCTTCTTTGTATGTGCAGGGCAGCGAGACCGATATCTGAGCAGTAGGAAGATCCTGAGTAAGGAATGATCGTTATTTCAGTGGCCCACCATGTAATGGCACTTAAACTGGTGGCCCAGTCGGTCTCCTAAAATTTCTTTATCTGTGATGCTGACTTAGGGTCCACGAACGCCTCGTAGAAGCTTTGATATTGATGATGTTATGGATTAAATAGTTTGTCTTACTGATTGTACGTTAATGATTTGTGTAGTACTGATCAAATAGGAATCGAAACCTTACTGACAAGTTCATATAAGTATTCTTCAGTATTCTTGATGGATCTTGGGATCATTTCAGCATTCAAACCGTATTATTTCAACTAGAACAAAGCAACGACATTTCCAAAAGTTGATTCAATGTAGGAACTACAGGCTGTTCCACATAACCATGATTTAAGACAAGAAATGTTCCTGGCCTTTGAAAGATGAAATTTAAGCCTTAGGACCTAAAAATTCAACTTTGTTATAAAGATGAGCATTGAAAAATACAAAGCAGTGTTAGGAGAGGCATAGAAACTAACTCCTGAGTCTGAGCCCAGCAGAATGGTGAGGAATAATTAATTATTCAAGTGTCATCCATTACTAGAAATAGTCTTTCAACGAGACCTGAGAATTTTCTTCCAGTGGAAATTGTACAATTACCTATGGAGTAAATGGTGTAGTATACAATGATATGTCAAAATGTGCTTCAAGATGTATGTCAGCACTTTTGTGCAGAAGAGGGAAATAAATCAGAGGCATGCCCGAACCGTTCTCCCTGTGCTGGCACTTCTGAAGTCCCATTTCATCTGCTGCAGTTACTGTGAAGTTTGTGAAAAATTGTGAGGGCTTTCTGCTCCCATTTTTCTACTTTTGTTATTTAACGTTTTTAATGAAGTAATCAAATCGAAAATTTTCCCTTAATCTTTTATACCTTTTTCAGAATCAATTTTCATAACATTTTTCTATGAAAATGAATGTCATTCATTCTCGTGTGAGGCATAGGTATTGAAATTCTCGGTATGTAAGAACTCATCAAACTTTTAAAATACCCTTCCTATTAATTTCATTTTCATGAGACTGCTTTTCTCTCTGTTCCAGACAGTTGTTACTGTAAATTGCTGGGCATCAATTTGCTGGGTTTCTTTGTGTGTATAAACTTAGTAGAAGCACGGAGGATCTCAGCTGGGGATGCAGGACCGGCGCGAGCTGCAGAGCCTGGCCTCAGGCAGGCTGAGAACTTGCTTGAACACAATGCAGCATCCTTTGCGATTTTTTTTCCACATCTCTTTGCAAAACATATGCCAAGATAACAGGCTGCTTACATCTGGTGGCAAAATGTGGATTTTCAGCCTAGATCTGGAGAAAAACTGCCTTGACCGAGAGTCAGCAATGCGTGACCTCTGGCAGAGCTGGCCCTGCACACCAGGGGCTGCCACGAGCTGGGCTTGAGCAGGGGAACCACTGGGTTCCCAGAGCAGCACTGCTGCCTGCTCCTGTGCTGAGAAAGCTCTGGGCTGCGTGGAGATCTCAGTCCCTGTACTGCAAAGTGAGTGTGAGCGTGTGGGACGTGGTGCTTGGCTGCGTTTCTATGTGGCCACAGCTGCTGGCTGGCATCGTCCAGCATCATCAGAGGAACTCGTGCACCTTGGCTGCTCCGCTCGGTTTGTGGTGGTTATTTTGCCTGTCCCATCCAGCTTCCGTTGCTCAAAGAAATAATCTTAATTTCTTTTTCTTACCTCCCTTCTTCTTCACAGATAGATTTAAATAACAGCAGGGCTTCTATTTAAAATGATAACATCCAGGAAATTAAAAGTTAAGCCCTCCACTGTCCTTAACTCGATCTCTGCTTACCCCTCTCAGCTGTGGTGTAAATAAAGGATGAATCCTCCGCCTGAACTTTCAATTTCCTGGCTGTTGTCAGCTTGTTTCACAACGCTGCCATTGTACCATTTGCCTTTCTGGAAAGGAATCATACACAATATATTATAGGAAGGAAAAGAATAACCAGGGGCAGATATTAAACATTTTGCAAGGGCCCATATTAATCTAAGATTACCTCAATGTTTTTCAAGCAAGTGACAAAAATTAGATTCTAAAGCACTGTTAGGAAAATGCTCATTGCGTGTGTTGGGTTTATTTAAAATTATTGCTTAAAGTTTCTTCTGTCTGGACATCTGTGCCTTTTAGTAGTTGCAGTGAGATGCTGCGTTCCCCTTTTGGTGCTGCAGGAGGAAGGACCTGGCTGGGCTGGCCGGCTCTGCTGCTCACCTGGACCCCACACTGCTGGGCACGGACACGAGGGGGATGGGAAGGGTCCGGGGCTAAAACACGCCCAAGGCAACTTCTGGAAAGGGAACTGGAATCACACAGGAGAAACTAACAAGTGAAAGGCTGGAGGAGGAAAAATGACAGCTTTATTTTCATTTTTTAATTGTCATTTTAGAATGATCATCTTATGTGCATCTCTCACTATGATGTGACACATAAGCTATCTTTCTTTCTATCAATCTCTTTCTCTATTCATATTCACACTTTCTTTTTTTTCCTACCTGAGCTGGTCTTCCCGTTGTGTTTAGTGGCCAGCCTCGTGGCAGCACACCTTTCCTTATTGCTTTGAAAAACGGCTTGCCTTTATTCTTACTAGATTCAAAATGTGTTACAGGAATCTCAGATTTCTATGTAAAAGTCCTCCTATTTGTAGCCATAAACACCAGTAACGCACTATTAAAGGCGTTTTCTTGTCTAAGAGGAGAACACCTGCAATTTGGGTATGTTGCTTACCTGCTCTGAGCAGAAGTGCTGGTAGGATTTCTCAGTACCCAGCTGCTTTAGCGGCACAGAGAAGGACAGGAAAGGAGCAGAGAAAAGTGAGCGTGTTCTTCTTTCTTGTGGGTGCTCTGTATCTGTATGGGTGCCTGAGTGCCTCGTGTGCTTGCAAACAAATGCACGGAAAAACACAGATGACATTATATTCACTGACAGCAAATGGGACAGAAAGATTTAAATATATATTGATTTTCCATGACACTTAGTTGTCGTTTGTGGTACGTATGCTCTGTAAAACACAGCTCACAGCCACGTCTGTATGTGTGCGGGGTAGCATCAGTAACCATTGCTATCTGTTCTAATGTGATTTTTACTGACTCTAACAGGGGATAGCTGTGATATTTTTTGTGTTGTTACTGTCAAGGAGAAACTGAGGTTGCGTGGCAGGCTTTGTTTCTCTGCTTTGGTAACACTTCAGTGCTATAAATCTGCTCTTTCTGATTTTAGTCACAGGTTCTACTCCAGATTTGGAACCCCTGTTCTTCCTTTGGGTGATCCCACTGGAGAGCAAACACCAGCAGTTCAGATTTTCTGACTCTTCAGGTGTTAAGACACATTCCTGGCTGCCCTTATCTTTTCTATTGCTTATTTTTGGGTTCAACACAATTGAGGATGTGAAATACTGTTCTGTTCATTTCACTTCAGAAAGAGAACAAAATAAATCTACGCTTCAGAAAAAAAGCAAATAACTTCAGAACTTTGAGAAGCAGCTGGGGAAGGGCACAAGTGGTATTTCTTAATTTTCCAGCAACTCTAGCTTCAGAAGTTAAACGTACATTTAAATACACGTTAGATTCGATGGCACAGCACTGGTGGTAGAAGGAGAGGCCGTGAGGTCTGGCTCTGCCTCTGCTGCCAGACAGCTGCGTTACCTGGCACAGCTCATTTCCCCCTTACATCTCATTTGTCTGCAAAAAGTGCAATAATTGTACCATTGTCCCTTGGGAAGCATTTGAGATCTGGTTCTGAAAAGCACCGCATCCATTTGTGTACCAATGTTTCCAGGGGCACAGACTTGCTCTGTGTCGATCGCGTGGATGCTGCCACCCGTCCTTTGCTGCTCCCTTCCCCACACAGTGCCCACTCAGGGCACTCCTGTTTCCAATGAAATGGACTCTGTTGTTCAGCAGGAGCTGCACGTGCCCCTGATGGTGGGATTGGGTCCCAACGATATGAGGTTTCGGCAGTTGCTGTTCTGGAGTCTTGTTTGGCGTAACATCTTTGTGTGGGCCTAGCAATGCAGGAGAGCTTTCATGAATAAGCAGCTCATTCACAAGCGTGTGCTCAGAGCAACAGCTCGCAGTGTGCCAGGCGTGCAGGCAGGGGCAGCCCAGGAGGGTCTCAGCGCGGCCGTGTGCCAGGGCAGTGCCAGGGAGGGCCGGGCCTTCCCCGCAGCGCAGCAGTGCGTGTGCACGTACCACTGTGAAGTCAGGCTGCAGTATTTGCAGATAATACCTTCTTTATTGGGGGCTATTTATCTTCATCAGTTTCCTGTAATGTGATGGGGATTCTATAGCTCTGTTTTTCATATCAATTCGTACTTCTTTTTCTGGACTCCATTTCCTCCTCTGCTCAGTATCCGAACTCTGGCAGCTGCGGCTTTCCTTTCTTGTTTTCTTTTTTTCCCCTGTTTTCTTATTGCCCTAGAAAGAACCACAGACCTTTTTCATATTAAGGCTGTGCAGTGAAATTTCAATTTATAGCCGAAAATAGCACTATCTGTTTGAAGACACACCGGGTGTTTTTGCTGCTTTTTCCTCTGAATCTCACCTACGTGAGCCGTGTAGAAGCATTATTTAAGATTTACAGAAAGCGCATTCTAATTGATAATGGTACTTCAGCAGCACCCAGCACCATCCTGAGCAGTGCAAAGCGAAGCATTGTAGGAGCTGAGCTAAAAATATTGCATTAGCACTTAGAGAAAATGAAATTTTTATACTTGATTTGCTCATGGTCATATGGTTGCAACTAAACACAATTTGAGCTGTCACTTCACTGCGGAGAAAAATATGCAATTTTGGAATATTTTAAATGAGCTTGATATTAGATTCTATAACTCAAAATGACACAGGAAATAGTGTTTGCAACATGATTGGTTCATTACTATTTGGTAATTGCAGTCCATCATTTTAAAGGGGAAACTAAAACACAAACAAATGATCTCAGCATTCCGCAGTCTCTGTATCCGAGTTGTCATTTTGGGGATGGTTTTAGAAGACACAAGTTGTTCCTATTTGGAGGCTTATATTTTTCCCTCCCCTTTATCGTTTCAGGAGAACAATTTTCACCATAAACTAACATGTCAGCCAAAGCATCTACATTTTAAAAAAATATTATTTCACAATTTTCCACGTGCACATTTGATGTAAACCCTGGAGGTGTATTCCCTGAGTACCTATTACCTCCATTTTAGGGAAATTACATTAAATTATTAGTGACAAATTTACTTGTCTGCCAATGTGTTTTTCTTGAATTTTACTACAACATCAATACTTGGCTGTTTTATATGGGCCCTCATTTACCTGTCTTTGAAGGCAGTCACCCCTCTGGGAGCTTTGCCTGTCACTACCGTGTGCTACGAAGAGTCTTTAAGTTTAACATTTGCAGTTTTGAATTAGAGAAAAAAAAATATGTTGCACTTCAAAAATATAATATGCTTTTCCAACGAGTCATTTTAATGCCAACTGCCTCCTTTTTGAAGGAGTAAACCCAGTTTTGAGCACAGTGTGCTCCAAGGAGATGCTGGTTTGTCAGCACAGAGGTGTTGGCCAGGGGCTGGCAGCCCAAAGGGGACTTCACCTCCCTTGGCACATAGGTCTGGTTTGGGGAATGAATGGGTTTTACCTGTGGCTGTGTGCATTCAAGAATCTTTCCGCTCTGATACCAAAATAAAAGCAGATAGGAAAAAAAAAAAGTCAAACTGAGAGCTAAAATCAATCGTAGCACTTTGAACCTCGGTTGCCATGTGTCAGGGAACGCAGCTCTGAGGCCCAAGGAGGTACTGGCAGCAGCATGCCACCTCGTGCTGCATCCTGCTTGGATCCTGAAATTAGCACGTGGCTGCAGAGCAGTGCTGCTCTGAGGTTTCTGGGGAACGCTTTGGTGCTTCAGTAAATAACAGTGGATGTAGAGCAGTACGGTGCTTTGTTCCCTGAGATACCAATCCCTGGTGTTGGAGGCATCTGCATTTTATTGGACAGGAATGGTTATTCCACATCACTCACTCAGCAGAAGTTTAGAAGATCTAATTAATGAAAGCCTAGAAATGTTTGTGAGTGTTTGCATGGATAGAGCTGCATGGGCACCATCACCGCTATGTTATTGCTCCGGGAGAGGGGCCTGGCTAGTAAACTGGTACAGGCAACCCTACTGAAGCCAGGGAAACGGTGGTGGTGTATACTAGCAAATAACCTGCCCTGTGGCTTTATTTATTTGTGTATCGTTCGCTGCCTCGTGGGCCAGGGTTTGTTATAGTCCTCTGGGTGTTATACATTGTGAACAAGGAGGGATTGCATTGATCTTAACAAAGCCCATGTCAGACTTCCAGCAGTTGGGATTCCTGGGAGCTGCTGTGTCCAGAAAACTTGGAGGTGAAAACCGATTATGAAGGCTGATAACATAGAGCAGATTTGAATGCTTTAATTAAATTCCTCTCAACTTTGCAAAGCATTTGATTAAAATCGGCCTTTAAATGGGACTTTGGTTACCTCGAGATAACTTTTACTCTAAAAAGAAAAAGGGAGGATCTCTAAATATCAAGATTGTGGAAGGAAGATGATAGTGGAAATGTAATTAAACCAGCCTGTCTTCTCTATGAGTAAGTGGTTGAATTATCTCACTGCTATTTTGCTGCTGTTTCTGCTGCTGGTGGTACCCCAAACGCAGGGACTGGAGGAGCCCTGTCTGCTCCCTGCTGAGCAATTGCATGCATGCCCACAAGTTCTAAAAGTGCACAACCTCTGCCTCAAGGAGCATGCAGTGTAACCAGCTGTGCATGTGTGCGTTCACGTACACACACGGCCACAGAAAGGACCTGGAATCACAGGCTGTGTTCGGGAAGGTGAGCAGAGCAGCGGAGGGGCAGCAGTGCCCGGCCTCCAGCTGCTGCTTAGTGCCATGGCAATTGTTGCAGGGCTGAATGCTACACGAGTATCAATGTGCTGACACAAATTGAGTACGCTGTGAATGTTTTTAAGGGTTTGTTTATTAACTGTTGGTAAATTCAGGTTTTCTTTGCTTACATTTTGTGTCAGAATCTGCTCTGCCTGTTTCGGGGGTGCCGTGGACCCAAGAGAGTTCCACTGGATGTGTCTTACTTTCCCAAATGCTGGGATGTGTGCTACTTCTATCCCCGCATCTTGGGCAAGTGGGAAAATGGAACATATAATTCACAGTTAAGATGTGCCTCGTTATTAATTTCAATACATTCCCTTATTCAATCAAAAATGGTTCTATAAATCAAAGCAATTCTAAACTGATTAACCTAAAACCCCTTTAATTAGCAAATAGAGGCTTCAGATTTCACCTGCAGCATGTGAAACACCTCTACACTAATTTATCTGACTTTTTATCCTAGGACTGAAAATAAAAAATGAGTACTGTTGCCATAAATCTAACATGGTGAGGAAATGGAATTCTTCAAGGACTTTCCTCCCCCCTTTTTAGAAGCTGCTATGCCAAAACTCTTGCAAGTTCAGAGCAATACATTTTGGCCCCAGAAGAAAGTGAGAGAGCTTAGTGGACCTCACCGCTTCTTGCAAGGGCTTGGTTTTATCCGATATGCTTTGAGTGTTAGGAGTTTTGATCTTTATTTGTTTTCTTTTCCTGAGAGCCTGGTAGAAATTTTGGAAGCGTCACTGGAAGTGTTTCTGGGAGCATCCAAGAGGAGCTCCTGCTCCTGGCTGAGGTGCTTTGGGGAATGGCTGCTCGTTCCTCCTCATCATACAGTCTCCTCCCTGCATGTGCAGGCAGGGTGACTTCACAGCTCACCGCCGAGCTCTAAGCAGGCAACAAGTAACCAAGCACCGATGGTTATCGTTTTCCTTTTCTGATTATAAAAACTGCCCGGGGAGAGAGGGGAAGGTGGAGAACCTCTGCTGTGTGATTTGTTTTTGATATCTAGCTCAGGTGTGCCTGGTGTTGGGGGGGATTGTGACGTTGCTCATAGATCTAAGCTCTTGGTATGTGCAAAATGGTAAATTGCGTCTTCTGTCTGTTCGCTGTAGAAGAATACGTATCGGTACCTGGGAGATAAATGTTTCTTCCATGCACTTCTGTTCTAACCTTGCACGGACTGAAGGAGGTGTGTTGGTGCACTTTGGTTTTGCTGCACTGAAAATCTTATAGCACACTTCTCCCATTTACTGCTCCACCATTCGCACCTCGAGGATGCTCGGCTTCTCAGAGCCACATTTACATATCAATTAAATAAGGGTGAGAATGGGGAAAGCATACCTCACAAATAGGCTATGAAAATACAGTTGCATAGATTACTTTGTAATTTGTGTAAGGAACTTGTTGGTTAACAGGGTGACCGAAGTGATAAAATGTGTACTTCAGATGTCTGTGTTTGGCAAAGCAGCGAGATGACACTCAGCACAATTATAGGCTTAAGTGCAACTGATGCCAATGACTAATTGAATTGGGATCAAATTTACCTGGGGTGTAACAATGGCTTTAAAGAAATATATTTAAGTAATTGTGCAGTAAATTATTTCATTTTTAGCATATAATTGCAAATGCAGACCGTAGCTTTATTAAAATATGTTTTCCTGCATATACTGTCTGTTTTAAATATAGGAGAGAAACATGGGTGATGGGTGTTTCTCCTAAGCTATTTCCACTAAGCAAATAAAAATTGCTCAGTGGAATATATGAAGTGGTGCTGGAGAGTCCTGTTAATATGCTCAGGGTTATTTTTGTCTCAGGCTGGAGAAAAAACACCATATTTAGGTAGGTTTGTTCTAAACCTCAGCGCGTTTGGTTCTCCACTTTATCTCCTCTTGTTCTTTTTATTATGATGTTTTGAAATACAAACTATTTCAGACTGCTCAGTGCTGCTTTCCATCTTCTATACACTGATGTCAGATATTCTCTATATACACACGTGCAGATGTGTGTGTACTTAAGTCATATATTGTGGTTAAGAGTTGTAGTGTGTGCAGGAAAGGCGTGGTATGCAGGAAGAAATAAGGTGTGCAGCAGCACTGCCAGCTCATAGCACCGCTCCAGCTCTCGACGCGCTGCTCCTGTAGCATCCTGTAGATCAACCTGTTGTTTTCCACGAGCAGAGGTTTCACTCGCTCAGTTTTATCTGTAGCTAAATGCCTGTTTCCTCGGCAGTCCATCTCGCCCATTGCAGTTAATATTATTCCCCTTTTCCGTAGCGTAAGGAGCGTGTCCAAAATGGAAAACGCCTCTTCAGTTTCAAGCAGGGAGAAAACTTTGTCTTTCCTCCTGCGCACCCAACGTCTGGTTTGGCTCAAGATGGAGGGTTTATGATTAATACAGTTGATGCAGAAAATGGCCGATTGCTTGGTTTCTTTTAAATGTATCATGCTCAGTGCACACGGCCTCCGAGCATCAGTTAGAGGGAAGTGACAGCCCAGTTGACCTTTCTCTCCAAATCGTAGGGGGGTGGGGGGCAGAATTAGCATGATACCGCAGTGTTTCAACTTGCTTTCTCCGATAACTTTCATATTATCAATACCAGTACGTTCTGGAAATGTAAAACCACTTTCTAGCAAATGTGGTCACGTTATTTTCCACGAGATTTAGAATTTTAGCCTCTCCTTACATGACATAGCTGTGAGGTATTTTTACCACCTTAGCGTTCCTAAAAGGTCAACACAAATATTTCACCTCTACTTCTACTTCAGCCGCTTCACAGAACGCACCACGTTATAATTTGGAGCCATCTCACTGAATATTTTACGGACTGTTTAGACGGCTGCCGAGAAGCACGAACAATAGTCCTATATGGGGGAAGGTGTTAGTTGTAAAAGGGCTTAAATTGGCTTTGGAGTAACTGGAAACCAAATAAATGGTTCTGGAAACTAAACTGGGAGATTTAGCAGGTTTTTTCTGCAGTCACCAATTAGTGCTATTAGAAAGTCTAATACGCACAGCGTGGACCTGCAGCAGCTGTGATTGATACAAAGCTCGGCCAATCGCGCCGGGCCCGTGTCAGCTCTCATTAGGCTGTGATCAATTACCAGGATTTTAGACCAATTTGAATGAAAAGTAAAAACACATTGTTACCACAAATTTCATCAAGTGAATATGCTGTATAAGGAAATAGATCAGCTATGACCTCTCTGACATTTCAAAATGTTTAAAAGCTGAAGTTAATTCTTTGTGATGTCCTTTCATCTTTAGTTGACAACGGAGAGACCTGGAGTGGTGACAGCCTTTGTCAAGTGGGGCTGTCTTATCAGAAACAATACCCTGCAGATCTTTCAAGCCAAATATTCTAATCTAAGATAATTGCATTTAAAATTTCTTATAGCTTTTATGTCTTTCTCTGAACCGATCTCATATTGAGTAACAAAACTTTCCACTCGACACTTCTTTTCACTTTAAGAGCTGTAATGGTTGCTAGCACAATTTAAGGGACGCAGGGAAGGAAGCTCAGGGCTGTCTGTGGTCCTGTGGGTGCCGAGGAAGGTTGCTGCACGGTGTGCAGGTGTGTGGGGTGCTCTGAGGAGATTTCTCACCGGGATTTCTCTTATCAGCTGCATTTCTCCGTGAGCACTTGGCCCCCCCCGTCCCCTTTCCCCCATCCCTGCTGCGGAGGTCTTTTCCACACACTGTGCGCTTGGGGAGTGCTGTGAGATGACAGCACTGCATTTCTGGGGTGCAGACCTTTACTTTTTTTGCAATAGACAGCCGTTTTAGGGTGAAAAACGAAACACAATGGATTTAACTGTTTGAAACAAAGACTTCAGTGCCTGTTAATTACAGAGCAGTCAATTCCTGAGTGGCTTTTTGGAGCTGATGCCCCTCTCGCTGAGCTCCCCGCTCCGTTCAGGTGTGTGCTCGTGCCACAGCACCAACCCCTCACGTGGGTTTCTGCTGTGTCAGTAAACAGTTCTGAAAATAAGATTTCCGAGTCTGAATTATTTATACGATATGATAAGCAAGCAGAATGTTGAAATTCAATAGTAGTTCATAAGATTTTTTTTGCTTGATTTCTCTGTCTTCTACTCTTAGCAGGCTTTTGTTAGAAAGAGTACTTTATTCTTCCCTGACACACTACTAAAGGTATTATGCAAATGGAAGGTGTTGTTCATTATAATCTGTTGAAAATGGAGGCAGCAGAAAGCTGAATTTCATTGTATAACTTGATCTAAGAGAAGATTCTAATGGAAAACAGCAGTCAGCTGAAGGTGTCAGGACTGATTGCAAAAGCTGATTTATTATGATACTAATATTAGGCGACCCACATTCCCTCCACACTGACAGAGCACGAAAGTATGTGGGGAATGAGCAGCACTGCTCACTCAGGCACTGCCAGCAGTGCCACACCACAGCCCTGCCTCTCACACAGGGGGTGCTGCGGGGACCTCACTTGTCGAGGGAACCACCTCTGAGTGGGAAAGGACCTCTGAGTGCTGTAGGGAAGCTCAGCAGTGTCTCCATATGGTGCTTGAACCTCCTGAATCCACACGAGACCTCAGACAATGAGTTTCTTGTCAGCCATTCCTGTTTGCTTGGGGCTGAGCCCCAGTTAACACAAGAACTTAGGAGAACGTTCTGCAGTCCTTTCTGGGTTTGGCTGTGACCAATATGGTTTCCATTGCTCCATTAAGGGGAGGGAGGAAAGGTAATGATGAGAAAATTATGGATGCTTTTGGACAGTTTCAGTCGTTATGTCCATCCCTGCACACGTGGGCTGTCTCAGACGCCGCGTTCCCCACCGCAGCTCTCAGCACTGCTGACTGCACTCAGTGGGGTCAGGCACACGAAAATGCCATTGTGCCACTCCTCAGTTGTCACAAGTACATTGGGACACAGAAAATGAGGATTTCCAGTGACTGTACTTAGAAATATATTCATATAGTTCATGTTTAATAAAATGTGAACTTACTACTTGATTATTTTATTTCTTCCATGTGGACAAACACGAAAATGTTAGCAATAATTTTATTTTTAGAGGCTGTTCACATTTTGAGGCTGAGGGTAGGAAATGCATACACGTGTCTGTAATGCTTTTTTTTCCATAGTTAGGATTCATACGAGTAGGCCAACGTATGCGTGTTAAATAATGAAATTGTTTTCAGGAATGAATGATTTCCCATGTGAAACTAATGTTTATTTGTACCTTTAAAATTAGATATTATATCGAATCCTCGAAGTTAATCTTATTGAAATACATTTAATTAATAACCACAATTAGAATGCTGCAAAGCTCTGCAATGTTTGCTCACGTCAGTTAACAAAAGAGGGCATCTCTTTTCCAGCAGACTTCAGCTTTCATTACTGGCGTGTAAAGGAGTTTAATTTACCTGGAGCAGTGTAAACCTTTTTGAAATAGGTGCCTCATTCCACAGAAGAATCATTCTTCACATGCTCTAAATACTGTACATATTTACCAAATTTAAATACATATTTACATACCTAAGATTGACCCAATTGAATGGAATGACTCCCTCGATACCTTTTATAGTCTATTAGGTAAATAAGCATCTCGCAAACGGGCTCGCTTTTCTTTGCACAGCAGACAGTCATGTAGACAGGATTAGAGTTTGGGGTCTCTGTGAGGTGGTTGGGTTTACAGCTTACCGGAGAAAATACTTTTTCTCCATTACAGATATCAATATAGATACAAGAAACAAAGGACAGGAAGCGTGAGGTCTCTGGTAGTGAGGTTGGCAGCAGGTGAGGAAGGCAGAGCTGCGCGGTGTCATTTTTTTCCCAGCCTGTGCACACCTCTTCCTCCATCTGTCTGCCCAACACTGCAGAGATCTACACCTCCTGAGAGAAATCCTGAGCGCCTCTTCTCTGTGCCCTGCATAATTAGCTGCTGTTGCTCCACGAGTGGTTTTGATGCAGCGATGTCCGAGATGGCAAAGTTCGCAGGCCCGCAGATCCCACTCACTGTGAGACCACCCCCATTTTAACCATGCTGGAAGGACCACGCTTCAGATCAGCTGAAGAGCTCTTACCAAATGAGTGTGATGGAGTTACGAGTTAGACCGTGCCCTCTCCTCGCATCCTTCTATTCAGCACCAGGGTCTGGCTGGGGAAGCAGAGTGCTCTGAGAGCTGAGACCTGAGGCAGTGCGGGCTGTCCCTGCTGTGGTTGAACCCCGCAGTGCCGCGTGCTCTGTTCAGTGCGGTCCTTTCTGTTGCGCACTCATCAGCTCCTGGTGACCAGAAGTGCCACAGATACACGGTGTGCAGCAGAACCTTCACACCTAACGTTTAAAAGAGGGTACACTGCAGCAGAGGGAAAGGTTAATTTTAATGAGGCTTGTTTATTTATTTGGGGGATGTTATTTTCCTATGGTTATTTGATTTCATTGTCAAGTTTTAGTCATGGCAGAAGCAACATTTAGCTTGTTTCTTGCTTTTCAGCAACAAATAATTTTTCATAATTGCAACTGAAATGATAATGTTGAGAAGTAGGAATTTTGTATATGGATTATTTCCCTCAAAGATGACCATAAATAGAGAAATCAAACGTTAACCTCTGAGCAGGTGTGCAAGTGCTCTCTAGATCCCCAGTGCTGATAATCCAGCTGTTGTTCTTTAATGAGACTTTTGCTTTTGGAGATTAGAATCAGAAATCTGCAAATTGCACTAAGAAGGCAGAGTGCCTCTGAACTGTAAATATACGCTCCGTGTGACATATTGACAGGGGCTGCTCAGCTTGTTTTACTCTGGGCCAATTCATCATCTCCTGATTTACGGAGCTGTTCTGGTTTTATCTTACTGATTTGCAAATTCTTGTGACCAATTACATTTCAAACATCAGTTATTTTTATTATGTGATTTGTTTCACGGGGGCACATAGAAAAGCCAAGCCCTACACCGGAGAGCTCATGGTCCAGTTTTAGATATATGGAGAGGATCATAAAGAGAAAAATGAGCGTGCCCAAACAGAAATGAGCTCCGTGGTCTTGGCACACGCCCGTCTTCTGCTCCTCTTCAGCTCTTTATTTTCTGGTGTGGGGGGGGAATAATCAATTCTGGTAGGCAGTGAAACAAGCACTGATTTCCAGAGGAATTCCTGATACAAAACTCACGATGGAGGTCACTAGGAATAAAGCAGCATGCTGACTGTAGAGGCAGGATGAAGAGAGATGCAGCAAGTGGGGAGTGAAGGAGTGTGGGGAGGTACAAGGACCGACTTCAGGGGAAGGTTATGGTGGGAGCAGCGGCACGGGGCAGGATGACAGTATTGACCCCGGGCAGAAGCACAAGGCAGGGCAGCCCCTCTGCTGGCCGGAGGAAGCAGGGCAGTGTGTCAGTGCGATGTGGTGACCAAAGGCAAGGCGAGGCAGGTAACAAAGCTGATGGCCTGCAGGATCCTGGGGGAGAAAACTGACAGAGTAACTGGGAAGATCCAAAGCCAGAGGCTGCAAATACGCCGTACAGTGGTGCCAAAAGGAGAGGATGGAGCTCAGAGATATGAGGCTGAGTTTCTTCTGGTGGCAGTCTTCTGGGTATCAGTCACCTGCTCATCTGAACCAGAGCTTCTCCAGTAAAGTAGGGAGAATGATATCAGCAGCACACTTTACCCTGAAATATGATGTAAAAGGTTTTTCTTCTGGGAAGGTATTTCACCAGCAGAACTCCGGAACTTCCTTAATTTCTGTTACAATACTGGGGACAAATATGTTGGAAGACAGAACTTCTCTCTGTGAGCTGATATGATCAGGAATACCCAGGACACTTTGTAAATTATCAGTGATGTGTCGTTAATGTTTGTCTTATTGTACGACTTAAAAATACCCTCATCTCACTGCACAGGGCTATTCTGGTTCGCAGAAGTGCTGTGGGAATAGTGCCAAGGGAAAGAAGGACCTCTGAATATGGCTAAGAATAATTCCCAAAATGTGCAGATTTGAAACAGTCATGGATCTCATAATAGATTAAGATCTAAGGTGAAATTGAGACAGCTTTCAAGAAAGAACTATTAGTTTCAGTATGAAAGTTTGCTTTCAGGATGGAAACCACTGTTTGGTGCATTGACTGCATTGGACAGATGTTTCTTTCCGGTGATGTCCCCACTGCTTTGCACCTATTCAAGTGTAGGACACCCTTGGCTGCATATGTTCTACATACATATATATTTATATAACATTTATTCAAGTGCCATCTAAGAGACGCGGTGAAATGCTCTCTTTTTCATCTTCAGTGTGTCACCCTCAGTTTGAGAGCAGAAAGGAATGCAAGTGAAATCCAAGGAGAAGAGTGATGACAGAAAAACACACACAATATTCCAGACATTTCATGGGCTGTTTCAAAGCACCCCGTGCATGGTGGTGTATCGTGTCCTGAGCCTTTCCAGTGCGCAGGGCAGACCCGTAGGTCTGTGCACGCTGCGGCCATCAGCAGCTGACACAGCTCAGTTTTCTGTCTGTACAAGAAGCAGGCTTTCCGTGCAGCAGTGTGTGGATCAGCTCCTTGTCCAAACAAAATGAATGTGGGAATGGGCCCGATCGTGTTTATCAGCACTTTCTTCCATGAGCAGCTGCAATATGGCAAACTAAAGGAGAGGAAGGAAAGGTCTCCACTGTCATCTAGAAATCTTTCAGGGTGGTTTTTGTGAAAACGTTTTTGTAATTTCCAACTGAAATATTTATGGAATGGATTACAAAGGTGGATATATGGCAGGTGGGTTTGTCACACGCCTGCCTGTCACCACCTGAATCTCCAGTTGCAGCATTTCCTCTGAAAGCTTTTGTTGGCTGCAGGGCCTGGGAAGCACCAGGGAGCAGAGGCAGTGCCTGGCTCACAGCCTGACCCTGCGGCTGAAAGCACCGATAGAGAAACCACCAGGAAGAGGGTATTCCAGCAGTGTGATCCTGCGCCTTTAAAGGAAAAAAGAAGGGAATACTGCTGCCATCCCAGAATTTCTCAGTGTGCGTTGAGTGGAGCAGTCTGCGTGTTGTTCAGGGTTGGGTGTAAAGAGAAGCAGAGAACAATGAGTCCTGTAGCGCCACGCTCCCCACCTCCAACGCAGCGCGTGCCGCCCCAGCTCCTGGCATGGAGCAGGTGGCTCTGCTGCTTTTTTCTTGTCTGTGTCAGAATGACCCGTCTGCTGAAAAGGTCAGCGTGGTGCAAAAATGACATATGTGGCCGCAATCTTTAAGGTCTGAATAAATTTAGGATCCCCACGCACCAGGACTGCAGTAATGCCTGAGCAGCAGGATGGGAAACTGCCTCAGAGCAGAGGGAGCCTGCTTCCTTGGTGGTCTGCAGGGTGCAGAAATACACAGAAATAGCAGCAGTTCAGGAAAGCAAACAGGATTTCTGATACTGTTTTATGATGCTGGGTAGTACTAAAAATGTATGTTAGAGACGAGGCGCCTCAGTGCTGGCTTTTATGCCTCACATTCTAAGTAGGTGCGATAATTGTTGTCTCTCTGTTGTGAGACATCTCAGCAAACAGGTAACTGCTCCTTCAGCCCGGGGCCACTGCTCTGCTCCTCTGATACAGATGGAGAAAGATTAGTGACGATTCCCTGAAACATTCTTTTCAAGAGGCATTATCTGGATCTCTGTCTCTTCCTCTGTAATTACTGCTGCTATTATTACTGCTCCTCGCGTTGCAGTAGTGTTGGACAGGGCTTCCTTCTAACACACCTTTGGTGTTCCTGATGGGCATTGAGAGAAATGCCATCAGCATGTGCTCTACTGAATGGCTTCCAAAAAAATTCATCTGGGTCTGTAATGCCTTCCCAGGCTGCCTCAAAACACAGGCAGCGTAAAAAGGGTGAAGTATTACACAGTTGCTCTTAAACTTTTTGAAAACTTTCTTATGGGAGGAAGAATTAATTGCAGAGCCATTAATCTAAAGTCGTAGCTATCCAGAATACGTATCTCAGTATGATGAATTTGAGCAGAGAAGCAAAAGCCATTGCAACATAATGCAGAGCATAATCGGGTTCTGTCCTTTGCGTAGCTCTGGAGTGCAAGCGCAAAAATACATGGATATGAAAAAGCACAACGACCCCAAGGAAATCCTGAAAGGGAAGAGAGAACTGCTCCGTGGTACTGCGTGGCTGGGAGTGGGGGCAGCTCGGGCTGCGGTTCAGAGTCCCCTCGGTCAGGAGACGTCCAGAACTCCCTGTGATAGATCTGTGGGTTTTCACAGTGGGTGTCGTGCAGACCTGTGCTGCTATATTCTCATTTCTCCCTGACACGCAGCCTTTCCGCTGCTGTCACGCACACACAGTGGGTGCACATTATGTGTCTTTACACATGCACGCAGGGTCAAAGAATGTGCTCAGCTGCACACAGGCCCCATGTACGCGTATGTACATGATTATAGATATTATGCATTAACAAATGATGACTGTTTTAACGAATGCATTTTAAAAGAATCAGTGAAATTTTAGCTTTGGAATGGAACGCACAAAAATATCTTTCTCTTAAGGCAGAGCTGAAAGCTGCACCCACAAAGTGCACTGTGCCCCCGAGATGTGGGGCTCAGCAGCGCGGGCGCCTGCTCCGTGTGCACCGGTACTGCGCGGCACGAATGTGTTTGGGGGTGCTCGGAGGAACGAGCTGAATCCAAGATGCATTTCTAGGAACACAAAGTAGGCCAAGAGGTCTCAGTGGCTTGGACTCTTCAGTAATTCTTTGCCGTCTGTGTTCTCATAATGTAATTTATTGTGAATGCTATAAGGAAGGACTGTAACCAAAACAACTCAACTGTCTGGAGACATGCATGTTAAAATCCAAAAAATGAGAAGGATGTTGCCTGGGTCACTGACCATTTAACAGCCCTTAAGCGGGATGTGAGAATGCTGCTTATGGCAGAGGCTTCTGTTTCTTTTTTTTTTTTTTCCTCTGCTTTGTAATAATTCTTTATCCAAATAGTTGTAGTGAATGAAACCTGCTGCAGTGAGAGTCACATTACCTATTCTTGCCCACTCTTCAGGTCCTCTGGTTGTCCTGGTGTCTACTGTGTCGAGGGGTAAATATTTGACCACTCTGCTAGCCATCGCTTCGCAGCCTCCGAGTGACCCTGCATTAATTAGTTGGGAATTTCGGGGCTTTGAATCTGATTGAATCAAAATATTGTTTTTACAAGTTGATGAAGGCTTGATTGATGTGGGTTCTGCTGATTCTTTAAAGGATTAAACTGTATGTACAGATTACAGAGTCCTGCCTGTCACCACCTAAATGGGAATTGTTTTTGAACTACGCCAAGAGAAAACACTGCATTTCTTTAAAACAGAGAAAAAAGAAGTCCTGTGGTTTTCCAAGGCCTTGCTCTCCCTGTCTTTTTGGGAGTGGTGTATTCCACCTCAAATTATACTTTTCAGTTGGGATTCATGCAGGACAGCATAGCTGGACCCAAGGGAACATCTTGGCTTTAGGAAGTGGGATGTCTGGGTTCCACGTTCAGAGATGGCAGAGATCACAACTCGCAGAACCTTCTGCTAGCCCAGATTCCCCTGGACAATAGCAGTAGCGCCTATCAAGTCTCTGAGGCCTTTCTTTTCAGAAGAGGAGAGGACCTCTGGGGGCCACATAAATACACCAAGGAGGATAAAGGGGAATGTAGAGGCAAGTACATGCCAGGAGCTTGTCAGACAGAAGGCTCTGTAACTGGACCATTTGAGAAAGGGAGGACTTGAAGAGCTGCTACTGCTTGTAAAGAAGGACGCTGTGGGCAATGCATCCCCTTCCTGCACATATGGGATATATGATTTTTTGTCCCAGGGATTTATAAAACTATAATCTAATTTTACTGTAAACCTGTTATGCTGAAAAATGGCTTGTTCCTATAGACTCTGCTACATAATGAATCAACCCCAATAAACATATAAAAGAAACAGTAAAACAGAAGCAATTTGGTGTGGGTCCTATGGAGGGATGTGCAGCAGAATCACTCTAAATTGCTATTTAAAATGCATGTGATCATTTTGAGAATTATGGCACTTTGGATTTACTGTAGCCACGGAGTCTCTTTGGGAGAATGAGGTATGGCTGTGGCTGCCCTCCATTCACCTGTGCCAGAGGTGATCTCCTGCTCACACAAGGGCAGGGGAGAAAATAAGGGATACGTGTGTTTTTAAAAGCCATCAAGGGAAGAGAGAGGGTAATATAAAAGCAAGTACATCACCATAATTGCCTGACATTTCACCTAAAACACATCAAATACAAGAGCTGGTGGTTCTGAAAGAAAAAGAAGGAAGCAAAAACTTTCCTCAGCTGATATCCTGAGAAAGAAGTTTCCACACACCATCCGGGAATGAGAACCCTGGCCAAGTCCTCAGCGTGGGGCTCCAGCCCCTTTGGGCTGTGCAGTGAGCCATGGTGTGAGGGCTGTGCAGAAACGGTGGATAACAGGAACTTTCTGCCTCCTCTCTACTGTTAGTATGCAAATAGTACGTCTTGCTTTCCTATTTGACCTGCTGGAAGGGCGTTAGCAGAAGCAGTATTTCTAAAAGACCACAGCAGCTGTGAAGAGAAATTAACAGTCTAAATAAGTCACAACATCTTGAAGAAAAGATGTTCTAGTGGGAGGGGAGGGGGAAAGGGACAGCAGAACTGACAGCGAGGAGGAAAAAGGATCATTTAAGGGATCCACTGAAGTTCAAGGGAATTGAAGGCAACTGCGATCTGAACGTAAGGTGAAGCCTTTTCTTCTGGACAGTGTCCTTCTAGAACTCCTTCAGGTAGCGCATTCCCACACTCTTATCTGAGCGTGTCTTATCTCTTGAAAACATGCTTTAAGTCTTTTTAAATTTATTTTCACATGCTGCTACAAAGAACAGATTTGTATCAGTCAATGGATTTGCTTTTTAGTTATTTTTGCAGCGTTCAGACTTCCAAAGCTGCAGTCAGTGCTGTGTCTGTGATGTGCGCGGGGCAGGCAGAGCTGTACCCCCTCACTGCCAAAACACGCCTTGTGCTGCCGGACCCACGTGTCACACACGTCTGATTTGGCGTGGAAGGGAGCTGCTGTCCACGGGACGAGCTGCTGCTCACCACCGCCGGAGTGCTGGGCACACATCTGTGCTGCTCCTCAGCAAATGCATGTGGGCTACATCCCGGCACTGGTCTGTGCGGTACACAGAGGCAGCAGTGGCACTGGGGTGGCATAGCAAAGTGCTGTGCAGCAGAACGTGGGCTGGGATACGGCCGAGCCAGGAGCTCCACGCACTGAGAGCTTCTGAGGACTGAATGCCCAGCAGTGACAGGAGAGTGACGCTTCAGGGAGCGTGGCACGCTTCCATCCAAACCATGCGTCTGTCAGTTACTTCCAGCAGCCCAGAGGAGAAGGTCAATAGAAGATGAATTGGAAGGAGAAGCTTGGATGGGCCTGAAGGGCAGGAACTCCCCAGGCCGGGGCTGGGCACCGTGGGCACGGCTGGAGCCAGGCTGCAGGATGGGCTGCAGGGCACAGGACCGCTTCGGGTTCGTGCTTTCTTCTTCTGTCTTTCATCCTCTCACAACCCATGTGCTTTTCCCAGTGTCACTCAGCTCGCCAGCCGGTTCCAGGAGCCTGAGTGGGAAAAACAAGTAGAAACCTCTTTCATTTGAGCTTTCAGATGTTCCCTTGCCAGGCAGCAGCTGTTCAGAGGCTCTGCGAGCTGGTACAGTACCCGACGCCTTTTAACCTAAACTACAGAATGCAAGATAACAAAACATTGGCAGTGAGCAGTGCAGCGGCACGCAGTTGTCGTACTCCTGCCCAGGCAGCCCTGCCTTTCTTGTGAGGAATAATTAGTGAGCAAGGAGGAAAGCTGCACGGCACCGTGCGTCTCCTGCGTGCCGCCCGAGCTTCCCACGTGTGTGTGTAAGCAGCGTGCTGCGGTGCGGGGCCTCCCAGCACAGGGACTGCTGCTCGTGGCCCCTCCGGCACCGCCCCGCAGCTCCAGGCTTTTATTGGGGCCGTGCAGCAACATTTGGGAAATGTTTTTGTTTTGTTCCGTGCTTAAGCCGCGAGGAGAAAAATAATGATTGCATTTAATGATTTAACGTAGTGCCGTTTATCATTTTCGTTAAGTGAAATGCCCTGCAAAAATGAACACAGATTTTGGAACGGAATATCTGATCTTTATAATCTCGATTTCATTTTGGTGCGCTGCCGTAATACGTGTACGCCTTCAGATATGTGTAACAATTCTGAAAGATGGCAACGGACTTCAATAACAAATAAAAGAGCGCTTCGTACGCAGCTTAAAATTGCCCTCAGCTAAATCCAAGGAAACGTGTCTGCAGCTGAACTGAAAAGTGTAGGAATGGGTTTAATCATTTAACCTCCAGATTACAAGCCAGGGCGGTTAAAAATCCATAGCGTGGGGTTTGCTTCCTTCTCACATGAATCACAGCTCTTTGCTACAAAAAAAGCCATTCCAGAAAGTCTCGGCCCCTCTCTAAGTGGCAGTTTAGATTTCCCTTTTTGTCATTCTCAACCTCAGGAAAAGAAAGGGGGAAGAACATTTACAATTGTTTAAAATTGTCAGTGACATTTAATTTCTGTCAACAATTTCTTAATTATTGCTTTAAAAGCAAAGCTTCAATGTGTCATTCTACGCAGTGATACAAAAGGCTTTTTAAGAAATCATAGATGAAGCTGCTAACATTTACCATTTGCAGATACTGCTGATTAGATTAGAGATAATTATTTCTCATAATTTTGCTGCTGAGAAAGCTGCACGTCTCGTCATAGCAGAACATGGAAACGAAATCACACAGAAACAATTGCAGAGCAATGATTGCACTCGTATTCGAAAAGGAGAGCACGAAGGTTTTAATGTTGTGAAATGTACTGGATGAGAAAGTCCCAGAGGTGACGCAGAGCCCCCGACCTCACCTGGCGTTGTGCTGCAGAACACTGCCCTTACACTACTGCATCTTTGCTTCTCGGAACAAAACATGGAGGTGCATTTGCAACTTATTATTGAGAAGGCGTCCTGAAGTTTAAAACGGAACGAAGTATCATTGGTGGGAATATCTGCCAGCCTCTTCTTCTTAGGAACTAACAGAGAAGCAAATAAACATCACGGTGTTTATTAGGCTGGAATGCATAGCAGCAAGCAGAGGTCGGGAGGCGTAGCCGGGGCTGCTGCTTCCGAGTGGGCGCGTGGTCGGTCTGATTTGCCCTGTTCTAAATACTTCAAATCGTGTATTTTTACACCGTGACAAAGAACTCACACCATGGTGACAATCGTAGGGAGCGCCGTGCTTGTGTGGCAGAGGCTTCGGCTCTAGCAGGGACTCGGGGCTGCTATCACAATTAGAAATGTCATTTTTCTCCATTATTTTAATGGAAAGTTACCTTTGGACGAATAAGTCCTTTCTGACGTGATATAAATGTTTTAAAATAAAAAAAGGCATTGAGGGAATCGCAGAAACATTTTAACCTCAATTATTCATAACTAGCTACCTCAGGTCCATTTGAACAGAATGTCACTTGACCAAGAAACATGCTTATTTTGCATGAGAAAAAAAGAATATTTGGGCCGTAAAAGGATGCTTTATCAATGTATACTTAACTTAAAATGAAGCTTGCAAATCAGAAACAGCCATCTATCATGGAAGTGCATTAACGTTACAGCATTTCCTACTGAAAATTCAGCAATATTATGAATTTTTTAGCTCTCTGGCTAAATAACCAAAAAAGAAATTGCAGAGGATGACTTTCATTTGTCAAGAATTTACCAGAAGTTCTTTTAAATGCATTCATATTAAGGACTGGGAGGAGCTCGGCCTGAAAAAAAAACAATATTAAAAACGTTAGAATGGTGAAGTTTTGAAATGTAATTAATGCCCCCCTAATTACCGGAGAGGCCTCGTGCCATTTTCGCCAACCCCTGCCCGTGAGGAATGAACTCCCAGGCGTGTGCTTTCATACGCAGAGCACTTTGCACTTAAACATTTTCTTTTGATAAAGACGTCTGGAAATGGATGCGCTGTTCGATTCCCACATATATTCTGCAGCAATTGATTGTTTTGTTCTTTTTAAGTTGCAGATTAAAGGAATAATAAAGGACTTTTTGGAGTTACGGGAAGAATTAATTGTTCCTGTCAGCTGCTCTGGAACCTGTAATTCTGCGTTCGTGCTGTCCTGCACGGCTGCTTGTATGTTTGTACATACAGGTTTCATTGGCAGACCTAATTTCAGAATACATAATGCATGATTTTGAAACCAATTTGTTATTGTAATAAAATATTTTTAGGAATGCATGGTGGTACTTGAGAGGAGAATGTTAAATTATACATGTATTGTGGCCGAGTGCATTCATTTAGCTCAGTGTGCAGGTGAATCTCCCCATGACCTTGGCACTCGCAGGGTAGCATAGAATAACAATCAAATCTAGGATTGGAAATCCAACCATTTCCAAATATTAACAACTTCTTTCAAGGGAAATGCTGATTTCAGCATTTATGTTAATGGAAACATCGGTATATCTTTCAGGGAACTTTAGAAAAAAAAATCATGATCTTAATAGGATTAAAAGCCCTGCTTTTTATTTTCAAAATGCTAATTTGTTTTCTGCATTCCGTTTTCATATCAGGTCTTGTTGTTCAGCACACAGGGATCTAGAGGACAGTGAAAGCTGCCAGCAATGCGCTGGTGATGATAGGAAAGCTACATAAAAGGTTTCTCTGTGAGAAATCCTTGCTCCTCGCCAGCCTGTTTCCTCCATTTCTGTTACTTGGTTGGAGAAAGTAAGCGTGGTGGTACTGACGAGAAGCACGGGGAGGGGGTTCTGCTGCATACTGCTGCTTTGTGCATCTCTGCATTTATTCCTTTCACATTAAGGAACAAATGTTAGTCATTAGAGGTGCATTAATTGAAATAGCCTGTGACCCATATTAGTGAGATGAACTGATTTGGCCGGCGAAGTTTGGCTGTGAAATTTCAAGTAGCCCGAGGCACCTGACATTCTGTAATCTGCTTATCTCACAGGCTTTCACAGGCAGCTCTCCCATCGTCATTCATGCTGAACAGTGGGGTGTAGAGAGGAGGCCAGAACAGAGATAATAATTTACCATGTAATTTGTTTTGAGATTCCTTTGATAGATTTCAAAACCGAAGCATCCTGCAAGAGAACGGGGCCTTTAAAACCTTTAAGCCAAGCCAATTCTGTGCTTGGTGGTGGGTTATGCAGCGCGCTCAGCAGGGAACTACCTTAACGAATGGACACCCAAGGCACTGACCATGCGCGACGGGGACCCTTTATTTATTTAATGGCTTTTAAACATTGCTTCTATTCCTTTCCCTCCTACAATGACTCTTATACCCGATGCTGTAAATTTGGAGAGAACGCAGCACAGTTCAGTGCAGGTTGATGAAAACCATTTGCAGCAATCAGGAGAGGCAGGTAATTTTCTGGGCAGATTTGTTTTGTAAATGAGGTGTTCCATTTGGGCAGCAGCACACCTGGAGCACAGGTGTGTGGGCAGGACAGCTTTCTTCAATTCTCTGCTACTTAGGGGATATTTCTTCAGCCCACAAACTTTTGTTTTAATGCCTTCACGGAGGCATAAAACATAACAAAAATTCGGGGATTTTATATTCCAAACTTCAAAACTTTCATCCAAAAGGGAAAGGATCAAAAGGAGAAGGTGGTGCGTTTCATGTTCTCTTGTGGTTTTAATACTTGTTAACTGACCTATAAACTGAGTTTTCCAACTAAAGAAATGTAAGAGAGTTTTATTATTGAAAAATCTACTGTGAATCATCCCCAGCTGCTTTTTCGCTCTTACTTTCAAGGATGTTGTGTTCCCTCTATGCACCTTTCCTTTGTGTCTACACTAACATTGCATATCCGTATCTGTACTGCTTTTCTTATTTGCTGGATTTCTGAATATTTTTTTCTCGTTTGGATCAGCTTTTTTTTTTTTTTTTCCAGTTAAAGAGGTGAGAATCACAGAATGTAGATGACGCTCTTTGCTTGTTAGTTTGGTGCGGTCTGGTTTATGGCATCTCCAAGCTTTTAATTCCCCTTGCAGGTCCTTGAATCCCAAATATTTTTTAGGCATTTAAGTGACAGGTTTTGGTGGGAGGGCTCCTGCTTTATCACTGCATTACCGGGGCTGGGGTGTCCATGGAAGTGGGGAAAATAAAAAAAAAAAAAAAAGAAGGGATGGGAAATGCCCCTTAGAATGATGAAAATGATTAATGCAGGGAGTGAGGAAATACCGACAGAGAATGGGTCTGGAACCTTTCAGGCTGAATTGAACTCTCTTGGATCCGTGTGCTGCGGTGTTTCTGTACAATGCCCAGGACAAAGGAACCCTGGTGGGGCCTCCGGGTACCACTGCAATACAAATAATAATAAATCACAGCAACGGACGAACCGCGCTGCTTTTAAAACGCACGGCCCTTTGTTGAGGACTTGACGTGGTCCCGTGGTTCGGGCTTCAATGGCGACCGCGGCACTTTGAAAAAAGCTGTGACACAGGGAGGGATGGAGTGTGCTGCCGGGAGGAGCGGTGCACGAGTGGTGCAGTGCAGGAGCAGTGCAGGAGGAGCAGTGCAGGAGGAGCAGTGCAGGAGGAGCAGTGCAGGAGCAGTGCAGGAGCAGTGCAGGAGGAGCAGTGCAGGAGCAGTGCAGGAGCAGTGCAGGAGGAGCAGTGCAGGAGCAGTGCAGGAGCCGCGTGGCACCGCTGTCCCCGTGGACGTGGCCGCTCTGGGCCGGATGGGTGCGGTGCCCCCACGCAGCCGCCGCTTCTCCTCACTGCACTTCGTGGCCATTCGGGTTGGGTGCTCCTCGCACCCCTGTTCAGGCAGTGATGACACAGAGCTGAGCCATCCCCATTCCTTTTTCGATTGGTCACAATTTTCAGGGGAAGCTGAAAACATGTATACTTTCTCAAGGAGAATATGTAATCGACAGATGCAAACTCGCACTCGTTTCCCCGCACCGCCGGCCGCTAGGGGGCGCAGCGGGGCGGGGCCGCAATGGGGCCCGAGCGGAGTGCGAGGCGCCATAGGCCGCACTGGGGCGCGTGCCCGAGGCGGCTGCACTGCGCGTGCGCGGCACGTGGCGCGGAGCCGTGCCCCCCAGCAGCCGCCCCGAGCTCGGGTCCTGCGGGAGACGTTCGCCGTGCGATCACCGCCGTCCACGAGGAGATGAGGTCTGTGGCGTTCGGCAGTGAGCCCCTCCTGCCCTGGATGTATTGAGCTCTGAGAAGCTTTACCTGAGGAGACGGGCGGCTCTGGCTGTGACAGCGTTCTGGTGCACGCGGTCTTGAGCCCCTTTGTGACGCCCGTAGTCGGAGTTGCTGCTCTGGGACGGCCGCTGTCCTCCGCACGGCTCTGCCTGAAGCGATTCGATTTGGGCAGAGCTGCGGGGGCTGCCCGGCCCAGGTCGTGTCAGTGCCTTTAAAGGCAGCAGCGGTTTATCGAACATCGCCGAGCTCCTCTATTTGCAGGAAGGATTTTCTGCTTATCTGCCTGTAATGGCGCAGCAGCTTTGCTACGGGGCGGATTCTGAAGTATCACTTAACATCAATCCATTTCCTTAAGATTGCTGATAACGTGGTTCGTATTTCACAACTAATAAATAGGCCACGTTTCATTGCTAGGTTTCAAAAAAAGAAGAGGCTGGTCCTTGCAATGCTTCTTTTTCCTCCTGGCATCCTTATTTTGGTGCTCTGGGTTCTGCAAAATGGCTCTTTCCTATTCTGCTCACATTGTGTGTTGGTGCTGCGGCCGTTTCCCCTTCTGCCTGTCTGTGTGCAGCTGCTGGCTGTTCCGGCGCTGCCCGGGCGGCCGTGCACCCAATTCCAAGTGCAAACTGCTCTGCCCAAAAGCGTTCAAATTCCGCGGGTTTCCGATGGCTTCCGAGCGCGGCACAGAGGACGCATGCTGTCCACACCTCCAGTACTGACTGCACCAATGCTTGCTTTCATGAGAAAATGTTTCTGGAAGCGCTTGGAGTTGTGTTTCGTTGGATGCTGGAAAGCGTCTGTGAGGTTGGATGGAAATTTAACTTTTCAGATTCAGTAATTCTTCAGTTCTCCCTCGGTTATGTCGGGCTTTGCCTGTACACAGGGCACACGGTATTCCCTGTTCGTTTTCCAGAGGGGTTGTATAAATACGTACCTGGTTACAGCACAGGCACTGGGGACTGTGGCTGTCATTCAGGAACGCTGAGAGTAGAGAAAAAGATCAATTCCAACGCACCAAGAGAAAAGGGAAGGAAAACAGCAAGATAGGAAAGCTGTCTTAGTCAGATACGCAGCCAAAGTAAATAAATACTTAGAGAGGGGTGAATTTTAGTTCAGGCGTGATGAAATGGACCAAAGCAGGTAAATGCCAGCTGAGCACTGCGTGTTGGTGGAGCTGGCGGCCGGAGCCCTGCCCCAGGGCTTGCTGCTCAGCAGCGTTGTTTTGGTTTTCATAGGGGAAAACACAGCCAAGTTTTGTATTGTGGGAGCACCCAGGGTTCACAGTGGCTGCTTGTTGTGGGCTGTGGAATCACTCCTGTTATCTTACAGCCGTTTCACAGAGGAAAGACAAATAAAAAGCTTTCTGACAGACAAAGCCAGAGAGTTTTTTCCTTGCGATGAAAAGTAACATGTAACAGGCACGTTTAATTTCTCCTCTTACAGCCAGCTTTTAATGAAAAGGCACCCTGCGATGGAACAGATAATGTTTGTCTTACAGAATGTAACAGCTAGTTCCCTTTTAAACACAGATCGCTGCCGGACTTTGTTGTGGGCTGAGCACTGACAAGTTTGCAGATGCTGCAGCTCGTTACCTAATCAGAGCCAGATGCTGCTCCGAGGCGACGCGCTCACTGCCACCACATCCCTGCTGCAGCCCAGGGACCTTTCTGTGCTTTTGAGCTTGCAGTCCTGCTGTATTTTTTTGTTATCTCGATCCTCTGTTTGTTTTTAATTTAAGAGGGTTTGCACTGGCCAGAGATACAGAAGAATGAATGGGAGAGGCAGTCTGTAAGAAGCCGGTGTCCACTGGACATCTGTTTAAATTCAACACTCAGGCACAGAAAGAAGCTTGTGTGCCTTTAGTTTGTTCTCGGCAAATGGCCTGCAGCAAAATGAGAGTATTTGATTTGAGAATTCATTAGATAATTCTGTACATTATACTTCAAATAATACATAGGCCTGAGAGAATGTTTTAAGTAAAATTAAACATTTCAGTGTGGCTGCAGCTGTTGTCAGGCTGCTCCAGCACAGAGCGCAGGGAGCTCTCTGCCCCCTGTGTGCTGCGCGTTGAGCTCAGCCTTGTTTGTGTTTTAAAAACAGCAGCGAAGGAATTCAGATCCTGCAGTGGAAGGCTGTTTGCCGGGGATGCTGATCTGATCCTGCACCCTCTGCAGCAGGCTCTCCTTGCTCCCACTGAGCGAAGTGCTCAGTGCTGTGCATTGGGTGCTCGTTACGAGCAGTGCTGTAGTGCTGTGTACTTAATGGATTTGTTCCCATCTGCTTTGGAAATGGGAAGTTTGTGGCCCTTGTCACCCGGCGGTGTGCTGCAGTGTGCTGCTGCTGGGTTTGGGATGGGAGGCAAGGGACCGTTCTGCCCACACGCGTGGTGCCAGGCGTGTGGTGTGCGTGGCTGCAGGGTGCTTGTTTCACGGACAGAACTGTCCTCGCACTGAACTGCATTGCTGTGCAAAACGTTCAGGAGTTAGAGCTGCTCCTGTTTACTGAGGGTTCTGCTTTCTTTCTCCCTCTCTTGGAGAGAGCTGTTATGCAGTGGGTAATAAAACTGAAAATAAAGATCAGAGCCGGTGGAAATGCTGTAATGTTTCTTAGCAGAAGCATTAGAAATGGCCCGCAGACCCCACGGTATTCAAAAGCTTGCACCCTATAACTGTGCCCTGCAGCCCTCTGGAACCTCTTTCCCTGTCATCTCTCTTTACTCCCAACACCTCTGCACTCTGAGGTTGGACTGTGAGCCCGGGTCTGACACTCTGCCTGTCCACCCCTGCCTGCTGCCCGGGCTGGCACTTCTGGCTTCCCTCTGCCCCTTCTCTGGGGTTTGCTTGAGCCCTCGGCCTCCGAATCATGGAGGAGGATGGAGACACAGTGGGCAGTGGTGGGAGGGAGCTTTGGTGTGACCTCTGTGGTTGGGGGCAGCTTTGTCTGATGGTAAGATCAGATTTTAGAACTTGGAAGTTTTACTTTCCCGGAGCATTTACCTTGTTTTGCTTTGTTTACCCAATCATTCTGTGCGACGCTCTTTCCTAGAAAGCGATTTCATTTCCTGGATTTGTTTTCTCTTTGACATCTCAAAGAGCTGATGCTTTTCTATGTATATCTGGCAGCTAAATGGAAAAATGTACACAGATCAGTACGCCAGACTCCGTTGTGAATCAGCCTCTGCCGTTTCACCCCCGCTGCCGGGGCGGGCTGGGTGCTGGCAGGCTCTGAGCACCCCGAGCTGCCCGCAGCACGAGCGAGGAAGGACGGCACTCATCCTCCCCACGCCACACCGCGCCTCGCCCGGCCCCGCAGTGGGGCTGCTCCGAGAACAATGGGGCCTCGGCTCCTCCTTTGGTGCCTGTCCAGTGCGGAGAGAGAGGCGAGGTCAAAGTGGCAGGCTGTACAGCTTGCTTTTGAGCCAAACAGATGGTGAAGGTTAAGTGACAGCTCTGTGACTGCCTCTTTTGAAGTAATTGGAGATAATTTGTATTTTGAATCAGAACTTGACCACTGTCAGAAGAGAAGAAGGTTAATATGTAAACGATTTTACATTAGCCCCTGTTCCTTGGGATTTTTGCTGCCTCCCGCCCCCCCTTGGATTCTTGTTTCTATAATCCTTGCTCCAGGCTATTGGTAAGATTGTCTTTGAGCTCGGTGTGACTCGTCCTAGGCTGCAGTTGTTATGAAAGCCAACAACAGCTTATTAAGGCCGGGGATAATCTCTGCTACTGATGCATTGCTGCTTTCCTGCAGTCTGGCTCTGGCTGCATTGGAAACCAGAGCCTGGAGATGCATGGGTCCAGCTGGAACAAGCAGCAAAGAGATGTACAGAGCAGTTCTGGTTCCCAAAGCTGAGCTCCCTTTTGCAGATTGTTTTCCATGCCTAAGATGCTTTCCTCCCCCTCCTCAGTTTACTTTTATAGTGATAACAATGCTAATTTGATTTTGGCTTCCTCTTATCCCTCGCACCTTTGTTTTTGCCTTGAGCAGGCTGCTGTGCTCCTCATTCATTCCTGTGTGGCATGGAGCACTACACCTGCACTGTGTCTGTTGTGCTTTCGTGGTGCTGCACAAACAACCATTTGGAAATCTGGAGAGCATGAGTTTGAGGCAGTGACGGGCACTGACAAGTTGCCTCTGAGCAGCTCCTGCCCATCCTGGGTCCTGTCCCATGTGCTGGTGAGGTTATCTGGACCTGTTTGCCCTGTCGTTCTTCCTAAACACAGAAACTGAGGGGACCCTGAAGGGAAAGAGCCCGTTACATCTCCTTCATCCCACCTGGCATCATGAGGCCCTCACGAGCATTAGGGAAATGGGAAACGATTTGCGTTTTCTTCCTCTCTTAATACTGCAGCATGGATGTCCGTGTTCCTCCCATGACCAGTGTTACTTTTTTGCTGTGGAAGTTGATTGCCAGGGGGATACCTGTGTGTACTGCGGGGCAGCAGCCGGTCTCTTCTGGGCTGGATTAGTAGGACAGCTGTTTTGTCCTGGCCAGAAATGTTTGTTGGCATGCCGAGTCAGAGGTGGTTGTGCAGAGGCAAACAGAACGGAAAGCCCATGGGATGTGTGCCTTTACGTGGTGCCTCCTCAGAAGCGCGGAAGGCAATATTGTATTTCATTCATATACATCAGGTTTATTACGAAACACATTTCTTCACTAACTTGAAGAAGAAAAAGGAGATATTGGCTTGTTATTTCTGCCTTTTTCTTAACCAGACAAAGTAAAGAAATGGTTGCAAAACCTTTAGAAGCATTCAAGTACCTCAGTGACTTTCATCAGATGTTCTCTGTACAAGAAAAAGAAAAAAAATCGTTCTATCTTTTTATTTTTCCTTTGCTTTAATCTTATTTGATGATGTCTCAACAGGCTGGGACATGCTTTCTTGGATGGCAATTTCACTGCACCATATGTGTCTCTCACAAGATAGCAGAGTGAAATGAGTCTTGGCAGGAAGAGAACTAAACACATCGACAAAGAAAAGAAAAAATTATTTACTTAACTCCCTGTTGCCTGCATACATTTTTGCCTTGGACTGTGTCTGGCACAGTGACTCAGAGTTCATTTCCCATCAGTGTGTGCCCGAAGCACCATCCCACACATAATCACTTTTTCTGCCCATCCACACTGTTTGTTGTGTGGGTTTTTGTCATCCAGGTGTAAGTGTTCCAGCACATAGATGGCCAAGCTGGGGGAGCAGGGCAGGCTGGTTTTACCTGCGGATCTCCCGGTCCTGGGCTCAGGGAGGGGGCTGGTCCTTCTCAGACGCAAAAAGGACTCTGTTGTTCCTGGCAGAAATCTTTTAGCAGTGTGAGGTTCTTGTGAGCAGTGCGTTCTGCTGAGCTCCAGGCCTGGTGTTCAAACTGCGGTGAGCGTGGGACGGATCGGGCCGGGCTCTGAGCTCCACTGCGCTCCCCACCGCGCAGGGGAATTACCGATATTTATCTTGATTGATAAAAGATTCCTTTTTTTTTTTTTTTGTGATAAGTTCAGAAAATTTACATTTTTTATATTTCAGAATAAAGATACTGAATATCTCCAGGTTGAAATAGTGGAAGGAATGCTAAAATCAATCAACCAAACAAAATATACCGTATTTGAGCACGTCTGTAAGATAAATGTCACGCTGCTGCTCGGGCTGCACTGACCACTCTGCAGGGCGGGCAGTCTATTACCCGAGGATGAGTGTCTGTGCCCAGTTCATATCCATGGCTGCTGCCTTGGAGAATTGATTTCGCCGCTCAGGCAGTAAAGGGTTAAGCAGCCAGTTTTTTCCAGTAGGAATCTGCAGAAGTCCATTTGCGACTCCGTGCTCCAAAGGCTCTGCGCTGCATCGCCTTGTGTTTGCGTTAGTTCTCAGGGATGGCTTCAGGACCGCCGGTAAAATACGTATTTGTACAGTGGGATATTTAGGAAGAAAATCAATACAAGTTTTACAATGACCTTGCTGGTTAGCATGAAAGCATCCAGCAAAAATGAGAACAGATGACCACGCAGGTGATTTGCAAAAGATGAAATCAAAAAGCACAAATGTAAGCATGTTTAATATGTTAAATGAAATGAGCGATTAAAAACAGTGGAGTGGTTATGTAGGATTTTGGACATCGGATGAAAAGATAGAGGGGAAAAAAAAAAAGAAAAAGGCAATGAACGTACTTTGAAGTATTAACAAGTTAATTATTAGCAGCGTGCAGCTTTGGTGCAGGATGGCGGTGGGTTCACGGGGGAGCGATGTGCGGGCGCTCCGTGGTGCAGCACGTGGGAGTGGGGGGAGGTGTGTGCGACTCCGTGTGCCCACGGCTCAGCCACACTGCTGCTCTCCTCGGGCGTGAGGGGGTCTGGGAGAGCTGCCCCGAGCCTTCATCGAGCACCTTGTCCCTGCTGGGGTCTGCTGACGAGCCCTGCTCATGGACAGGCGCGTTGCAGGGCACGCGAAGCAGGGGCTCCCTCTGGGAGGTGTGCCCTGGTTGGGCTGTCATAAAAACAGCGTTGGCGTTGATATAGCTTCTGGGATTTTATTGTGTGCTTAAAAACATTTTTCCTTTGTGTTCCTTCTGCAATAAGGGGTTAGAGATTTCTGAATTTTTTCTCACAGGATTTCTTTTTTTTTTTGAGGTAGAGTCTGTTGTATAATACATACATTCTCTGTCACAGGGGAACTAAGTGATTGCTGTAGTGCAATTTCTGGGCAGCTTCAAACGTGGAACTTCAGTTATTTCAAGTTATATTTGCAAATTTTATCATTAGGTTGTGGATATAATGGGGGTAATTAAGGGCTGGTTCTTACTCGGACATGGGATCGGGGTCTGATCGGGCAGTGCTTTGGGCTCCTGAGGCTGACACCCAGAGCCCTGGTGCTTACCAGCACTGCTGTCTGTGCTGCAAGAATGGCTCCTGTGGAAGCTGAGGCCACATTGAGCTGAGTGCTGTGTGTGCAGTAGCAAAACAATCCCCTCTCCATGGACTCCAGGGTCTGTAAATCTGTATGCACACAAAGGACAAGGTTTTGCTGTGGACGTTCTCTAATAGTACAAAACCCTTCTGTCAAATTAATGACTGGCAGTCAGGGCTGCATTCAGGCTTCTTTTCTGTCCCTCAGCTGCCACCTGTGCCTATCCACATTCACCTGAGTAAGGTTCTGGGGGGCTGTGTTCTGCTCCCGTGGAAGAACAGGGCCTTGGGCACCGGAGGGGACACGTGGTGGGGCCGTGACAGCTTGTGGTGATCTGTGGGTCAGGAGTTACTTGGTGAAGAAGGCAGGGACCCATCTGAATCATGCGTGGGAGAACTCACCACAGCACTGGGCAAGCTTTGTGAGCAAGATGGTGGGATTCGGTTGGGACCTCGATGTTTAGGAGCTTGTCTGTTTCTCATTTAGTGAGGCAGTGCCGCTCCTGCGAAGCATAGTTCACAGGATACTAACCTGAAATATCCGTGTGCTGGATTGCTTACTGCTGGATGTTGGAAGGGATGGGGGCTGCTGTGCCCCACTGCCACCTGCAGGGACACACCGTGGAGGTGTGGGAGCAGTGCTGCTCCGTGGGTGCCCACGTCCCGTGCCTGCAGGGCAGTGCTCCGCTGCCTGGGAGCACTTCCTGCAGCAGGAGGAGGTTTTTTCCTCCATGTTTTATTTTCACCTTTCGTATACTAAATTACTATTTATCTGTGTGCCCTCGTGCCCCGAGAGCATGCACTCATGGAGGATATCAGACAGTTTTTATTATCTTAAAGTAACAGGACCTACAGGGAAAAATACAGTGGCGTTGTCCTTAAATTTATATATTATTTTAATCATCGTGAAAAATAAAATGCAGGAATGTTGTCACTGGAGTTCGTCAGAGGGCGGCTGTCAGGCTCCAGGTGTGAGACGAGCTCGGTCTGAGTACAGCAAGAATTGTTCCACAAATGACATCACATGGGTGGCAAAACATCCTTTTGTTCTCTGGTGGGTACGAGTGCAACATTGACTAAGTTAGCAGGAAATGTATTACTGTTGTGTGAAACTGTTGTGCCTTTTTAAGTGGCTTTTAAAAAATATCTTTACATTTGAGCAAGTTATGAATATTAGAGAACACATTAGTGACAGAAACGTTGCTTTTATTAAAAGCTTTTAAGGCTTGACTGAATCTGCAAAGCGCGTCGCAGTGATCTGGGCAGCGCTGGCGTCCTTCAGCCGTGCTGCCCTTTTTGGGCCATTAGGGTAAAAGAAAAGAGCAGTGGTTTTAATGTTAGTTTTCCTTTAATTGATGCAGTACTTAATATTAAAAGAGATTTTATTTAAAAAAAATTCAGATTTATCTGCTGTAAAATTTGTGTTTACATGAGCACACACACGTGTGCACGCGTACGTATGTGCTGAGCTGCTGTGCATTAGAAGCTGAATGCTGAGGCTGAAGTCTCTGCCCAGTGCAGCACGTGGAGGTTCTGTCAGTTCTGCGCTTGTGCGGACTGCTTAAAATTCTGTAACGTTTTCTGTTGTAATGCAATATCAGTTAATTCTCTAGAGGAAAAGAGATAAGGTGTTAAAATTGGGATAAAAGCTTCCAAATGCCGGGAAATTTGCTCTGTCAAACCCGGGGCCCTTTTTACTGGCAGAAACTTAGGAAAGTAAATACTGGTAAGCTCACATGTAACGAAAGATTTAAATATAATTCCCTCAAATAGTATAAACGCAATTATAAACACTTCTCTGAAAACAGCCAAGTTTGAATTTATTAGTCGTTTGTTGCATTTGTTGGTGAATACAAAATGCACGCCTTGGAAGTTGACTCTTCCCCAGGAACCGTTCTCCTGGTGGAGGATGGTTGGTGTCATTCTTCTCCTTTTTACTTCGCCTTTAAGAGCGCGGTGTGAAATAAACCACTCCTTGGAGCTGCCTCCCAACCTTGCGTCCGCAGCGCTGTTCGTGATATAACAAGCTCTCCATTCTGAGCAATGGCAAAATCTCTGTCCTTCCCTGCAGAAGGGCATTAGGAAATGGGCTCCTGAACAGCCCGCTGGTAGAGAAGGCACATGGGGGAGAGAGATGAAAGCAGAGTCTCGCAGTTGATGATTTTCCCATGGCAGGCAGGCGTGGCGGCCACAGGGCTTCCTTTGGTGGCCCAGTGGCTCAGCTTGGTGACATGGCTGAGCAGCATGGCTCGGTGGCTCAGCCTGCCGTGGTGACACAGCTCAGTGTGAGCACCCCGTGCTCGCTCTGCATCCGCCCCAGCGCCCACGGATGGCCCCCATGCACTGACAGCCCCACGCGGCCGTCGTTGCTGCCCGGCCTGTCCTGTCGGGTTTATCGGCCACTCCATCAAAGGGGCTAATGGTCAGCAGAGAGGCTAAATGCGTCCCCTGTGACCTGACATTAACAGAGTGGACTTGTTTAAGCGTTACCGAGGGTGTCTCGGGATGATTCGGACGCCAATACCCGTTTCCCTCAATGAGCAGTCATTCGGCTCACGACTCAATACCGCTGCCCTGACATGGCTGGGCCCCTCCTGCGGGAGCTGCCCTCGCCTCGGGGCGGCCGCGGGAGGGCCGATCGATGCCCCCTGACAGCGGGACGCGGCCGGCCCCCTCCATCCGCGCTCCGGCCGGGCCGCCCGAAGCCGGCGGGGCGACGTTCATCCGGATGAGCGGACGGGGAAGCGCTCGGGATGCGGCGCCTTTTTATCCCCGGCCGCGCTACCGAGTGCGGAGGCATCCGCTAACAGCGACGGGGTTTTGTTCTCCACGAGAATGGCATTTCAAGGCACTTCGGTGCTGCGGGGCCGGGCAGCAGGGAACTCCCGGCATTCGGAGCAGTGAAATAGATAAATAAAAATTGCTTCTCGGGGCTCTTGAGGACTGAATTTATGCAAAGTTTTTTGCAAATTGTAATTTCTAGCAATACGAGAAAAGCTCATTTCGTTATCTGTTCAGACTCCTCTTCACAAGGAGCAGGGCACGAAATAGGACTGGTGCACTCGCTGAGGTCAGGCTGAGCACACACGCTGTCCTGCCCGTGCTTCCTGCACACACCGCATGCCTTTGTTGAATGCGTTGAATGCGTTTTGTGCTGGAACACGAGAGAGGTTTTCCCCATATTAGGGGTAACTTGAAAGTGTTACTTGTTCTAAGCGAACCAGTCGTGCTGCACGTGAATATTTTAGGGGAAAAAATTTTGGATGGAAACGCCCCTTACGTTGTGTAATTTTTAATTAAAAAAACAAAAAACAAAACACAAAACAAAATTGTTTTCTTGAAATGTGTTATAGAAAGGACTCGAAAGTGCTTAAGACGTAAGGAGCAGTGCTCGTGCCAGGGCTGCTCCTGCTGCGCTCACACAGCGCGGGGTTCTGCACCTCGCCGTGTTCTGAGCTCAGGGTGGAGGTCACAGGAGGCAGGTGATGGGATTTTTGATAGGTGGTGGTGGTTTGCCCGATCTTTTTGTCATTCCAAGGGCTGATTTGTTCTAAGAAGTCCGAAAGCACGTGGTGTTAACAGAATTATTTACACAGATATCTTTATTTTTCTGCTTTTATCGCCAATTTTTGCTAACAGTTTGGAATGTGCTGTAGTGAATGCCCTGTACAGATGTGTGTTTCTGAGTGCTGCCTCAGAAATGCTCTATAATATCAGTTTCCTAAAGATTGTTTATAAAATGCGCATAGTTGTGTGAATTATTTATAACAAACGAATGAAAAAGGGATGGTGCTTCGTGTAACACTTACAACAGAGTCACTTCTTCTTTGGCAACACAAATATTTATTATATTATTGTACTTAAGAAAGGCTAAGCCTCTAAAGTGTCAGAAGTCAAGCTTAACAAATTTAAAGGCGATGAAATGAAAACCCAGTTAAGGCACAAAGGATCTTTTCTGAATTTACTGAAAGGCGGTTGAGAGAGCTGAGCAGGACAAGATCTGTGCCTCAGCATCCTGTTTATTGGGTCTAATGATCGCCTTCAAAGGAAAATCACAGTTACGTGGCGTTTAAGGTTTTAAAAGAATTCTCCGACCGTCGGTGCCGGAGCCAGGAAGCACATGCAGCATTTATCTGCACAAAATAATCCGCTCTTCCGTATTCCGTGTGTACCGTGGGTAGCATAAATATTCAGCACGGGAACAGAGAGGCAAAGTGCGTGTAGGTGCGAGCGCGTGTTTGTGGGAAGAAAGTCCGAGAACCGCGTGTTCAGCAGAAAGACGCTCGGCTCCAGCTCCGCTCTGCCGTTCGAGCTCTGCTTTCCGCGGCCACAAGCGCTCCCGGGCGCGCGGGGCTCGGCCGTGTGCGGCCGTGTGCGGGCAGCGCCGCGCGACCCCGACCGAGGGCTCTGCGTGCGGGGACAGCGGAGCGGCGGCGCGGGCGGGCGGGGCGGGGCGCGGCCCTCCCCGGGCAGGTGTGCGTGTGCGTGTGCGTGTGTGTCTGCGTGTGTGTGCGTGTGTGTCTGCGTGAGTGTGTGTGCGTGTGTGTGTGCGTGTGTGTGTGCGTGCGCTGCTCTGAGCGCCCTGCAGCCCGGCAGTCGGTGGTGAGATGTACGATTCGAACGGAGCCGGCTCTGCTTTTCCTTCGGCTTTAGCAGAAGGGATCCGTGTTATGGGGTTTTCAAATGCAGTCGCAAAACTGACAGCAAATCTGAAAAAGAAAACAAAAAAAAAAACACAGTTAGGGAAAAGCTGCTCTTCGCTGTGGGAGAGGGGGAGAAATGAACCCCGAGGAAGCAATGTATTGAGAGGAATGGAGTGAGAACTGGAATTCTGAAGCAACCCAGAATCCCGATCTGAGCGTGTCCTGTCATTTGTTGTTCCGAAGGAAATTTCCTTCGCTGAAAAAAAAAATATTTGGGGGCAAAAATCTTTAATATCAAATGTAAAGAACATAATTTTATAGATACATACACGCGCACATCTCCCTCTCTATATATAAAACACAGAGGGGTAGGTGCGTGAGGCCACGGCGCAGTGTCGGCTGCCAATCCGTAGCTGCGCTCCTACCCAGGGAGCGTTATCTCCGAACAAAACACACCGTGCTGTCCCCGGCTCGTGTTTTCCACGGGGAACGGGGGCTTCCCGTCCTGCCGGGGAAGTTAGGTGTGCTGCCGCCAGCCCCGCCGCGCTAACAATGGGGCAGCACAGGGGGTGGGCTGCGGGGGCCAGGCATGACAGAATGAGAGGGGCACACAATGGGATGGCCGTGACTTTGAACAAATAAATAAAACATGCGGATCTCATTCTCCGCTCTGCCTCGCCGCCGCCCCCACCCCCCGTCCAACTGTGATTACATTTGCCGTGGTCATTTCCCAAATGTCTGCCTGATAAAAAAGCACCCATAGCCTTTCTCACACCGTAGCTTAAAGCGAGGACCCTTCCTGTGGCTAGCAATCTGCAGCCCTGCCAATCACGCGCACTTGCACAGACATGCATGCCGTTTTCATTAGCAGAAATGCTTCACGTTTGATTGTGGACCCAAAAAAATAATCTGTAACTCCGGCTCGGCCCACTTAATAAACAGCCGCCCCCCCGCCTCTGCCTGCGCGGCTCTAATGGGGTTTCCTGACCCCCCCGTACCCCACCCCGCTCAGCGCAACCTGGGGGGTGTGGGGAGAAGGAGCACGTTTTAATAAGCCTGCAAAGGAGAAAAATGAGTTTGCTCCGCAGTTCTGTTCTTTAGGAACAGAAAAAGGTGAGCATGTTGCAGGGCAGGGAGGGGAAATTTAATATTGAGAGAGATAATGGCAACTATGTTAATATCCGGAATTTTCAATGTACCATAAGTACATTTTGTTTTTCCTTTTAGCACGATTTATAATTAAAGATTTTAATCTTGCTTCACATTGAGTTAATAAGCCCTTTGATTGATTAGGATTCATAAAATTGCCATTTCCCGCTGATGCTTTGTGTTTCTGGGGATGTTCTTTTGAAAAGCTGGGTTAAGGTGAATAGGAAGCAGCCATTGTTTGGGCTGAGCTGCGCCAGTTCTGGGAACTCGGGCTGCTTTATTCCCAGTTTGTCCCCGGCAATATCTTGTTGTTCGGCCGAATTAATGCAGATAGAATCTGCCCGGTTACATTTTCGCCATTTTTAGGGAAAACTTTTTTTTTTTTTAATTTTGGCAGGTGTTGCACACAATTACTGCCGCTCTTCACTGACCTGTTCTCGGTGAAAGCTGTCGGGTTTAGGAGTACAGTGCGCACTGCTGTTCTGCACAGAAAAGGCAAAGTATTGGGAAACAAATCTGCCTGCGCGCAGCAGCCGCCCCGGAGCCAGCTCGGCGTCCTTTAAAATCCCCTTTGCGATTCTGCCCTTAGCGGTGTCACCTCCTTTGTTATTAGGGGCCGGCGCTGCAGCGGTCCCTTGCAGAGGCGCTCCTTATGGGAGTAAATCGGCTGAGAGGAGCTTTGATCGCGCTCTGCGTATCTTATTTAATTTCTTTTTTTCAAGTAAATTCTGACAAATTCTAAAGTGTGAGTGGAAGAAACGAGGGCGGAAGCCGGTGATTTCCGAGCACCTCGTCGAGTGCAGGCAGGCTGCCTTCCCTCTTGGATCGTGTGTGCCGTGCATGCCTGTGTGTGTGCGAGAGGGAAAAAACCTTTTTTCTTTATTTTAGCCAGGCTAAAAGTGACCCTCTTTAGCCCCAGAGGGGCCTCACTGTGTGGATTGAATCAGAGCAAATTCCCTTTGTGTTTTCTGCTCCGAGGGGACACGCTATTGTTAGCGCGGGGCCTCTCGTAGCACCGAGGAGCGCAGGACCGCGAGCAAATCCCCTCCGGATAATGCCCGAGTTGTCGGCGATCGATGCGCGCCCTCCCCCCGCCCCCCCGGCTCCTTGGCACCGCTATCATTTCCTGCTCCTTTATGGCCATTCAGACGTTGCACAAATGCAAACACTGGGGACACAGAAAGGGCCGGGTGAGGCGAGGGCAGCGCCGGCAGGCGCTGAATGGGAGCGCAGCGCCCGGCTGGGCGAGAGGCGAGCCTCGTGCCGGCACCTCCAGGGCCTTAATTGCCTTAATTGTGTCCATGTAAGTACCCTCTTCCTTTTGTTTTACACAAGAACGTCGTAAATATACGTGCAGTTCTCCCGTTAGTTTCCCCGCTGCCTGGGAGCGCTACGCAGTTTGCGCACACCTGGCGCCGGCACGAACCGGCAGCGACGGACGGAGGAGCGCCCGCAGCCGCGCAGAGCGTCGCTCACCGACGGCCGCCGCCAATCCGCGCGGTTCCCGTCCCCGGGATGACCTCGTGCTCGCCCCGCGCCGCTGATTGGCGGAGCCGCCTCGTGCCGCGTGCCGGGCCGGGAGCGGCGCGTGGTGTCCGCCCGCAGCGCGGGCACGGAGGGGCGGACGGCGCGGGGACGGCTCTCGGCGCGGTGCTTCCCGCCGGCCAGAGGTACCCTCGGATGGGGGTCGGTGCCGCTCAGTGCCGGCCGATCCATGCTCCGTTAGGCCCCGCTGTCTTTTGCCCACGCAACCTCGGAAGCCGTGCCTCTGATTACCTGTGAGGGGGCCGGGGCCCTTCTCCCCCCCCCAAGTCCCGGCCCGGCCTCCTCCCGCATCCCCTGCTCGCTGCCGTCCCGGTGCCAGGTCACCTGCTGGTACTGGGGCCGGGCTGCAGGGCCGTGTCCAGGCAGGCCCCGCACGCCCCCCCTCCCCCCGCCTCGTGGCGCTGCGTGGCCTGGTGTTGGGTGGGGTCCCCGGCCCCGTATGGAGTGGCCGCGTGCTGGGAGGGCAGGGCAGCGTGGGCCCGGCACGCGGGTCTCCAACGAGGGGACTGTGATAAAAATAACGTCCGCGTATTTGTGAGGCATTGTGAATGGTTCAGAGGGATTTTAAATTCAAGTAATAGTATGATCATCCAGAGGGATGGGTTTATATTTAATAGCCAGGTGCCTTACCTATTCAATTATGACGGAAAATATTATAATGAAGTAATAAACCTTCGGATAGAAGTGTTAATCATATAGATGTTGGTCTAAAACCCCCTTGAAAACACAGAGCGCTTCAGCTGTCCCAGGCTGTCTTTATTGTAACCTCACGACGTAAGGTAATTTCGGTTTTGGGACTCTGCCCACAGTCCTCGGGGCACAGTTGTTAATAATGGAAAGCTGATTTGACTGCATTATTTTTCTCCTGCTGCATTTCTTATCAGGTCCATTGTTAAGTTTTTATAATATCATATGCTGTTTGTTTGTTTCCCATTTTAGAAGAATGCAGAACGAAATGATGGAAACCTTTGAGGCTATTACAAATCTGATAAAGAGGGTGGAGGAATTACAGAGAAATGAAAATTTGTTTCTTGGAGGTTCATAGGCAACTTTAAAAATGCACATTGCATTTCCATTTTAAAATGCAAAGGCTTTTTTGGCTGCTCTGTGGTGCTGAGAAGTGAGGTACCTTCCAGCATCTGTCTCGCCCAGCCAAGAACCATCCGCTCGTGGCGCGGCCAGATGCAGGTGGCTGCAGCACACAGGTGGCTGCTGCTGGAAAAGGAGTCAGCTCCCTGAAAGTGCCTTTCTCAAATCTCACCCCCCCCACACACAGCTGCACATCACCCACACGCTGCAGCAGAGCCGCGCAGTAACACTGCATTGGGCTGTACCTGAACGTGGCATCTAATGCTGTAGTGATGAACAGGAGCTATCAGACCTCCCTAAATTCCATCATTTGAAAGTGATCAGCAGAGCCGTGTTCTGTATTCACCGTGAGGGCTTTATCTCACTAAGAGAGCTGTGATGTCACCACATTAAGCTAAAATAACTGCTGAAGGTGAGACTGAGAGAGGGGTGGGGTGGGGGAGGCACGGGGAGCAGAGCTGGCATGCTACAGCTCCTGAGCTGTGGGGCCGGGCTGTGCAGCCCTGTGCTCACAGCAGGAGAGTGAGCCCGGGGACAGCCTGCAGCCCCTGCTGCTGAGAGCTCTGTGCGTGCACTTGGCCAGGGTGTCAGAGGGCGTGAATGCATTTTTCATTTCTTAGCTTTATGTGGTCTGCCAGATAAACAGCATTCTGTCTGTATTTACGTGCCTTTGACCGTTCTGTGTATTTTTATACTGTGTGTGAGCAGGCATTAACACATAAACTCACAGGCACTTAAATAGATGTAATGCAAATCCTGGACTCATACACAAGGGACACGGGACAAACAGGGTGAGATTCAGCCTCTCCCCCAAACTGCCTTCCTGGCCATGCCCGGTGCTGCTGGGAGGCAAAGCTGGGGCAGGAGGGGAGGACCCTTCGCGTGGTGCTGGAGAGCAGTGCTGGTGCTGAAGGATGCCCTTCACACGGCGACTGCTGCCCTCTCTTACAAAGGCTCTCACAGAGCACAACCGTAGGCCTTCAGCATACAGGCACGTGGTAAATTAATCCAAACCAGCTCTGCTGCAGTTGGTTACACAGATACCGCTGTGCCGAGGAGTTGCTCAGTGTGGGAGCTGTGCGCTGTGGCTGCACGACAAGCACGTGGTGCGTGTGTTCTACGTGTGAATCGTGGTGTGCAGCTGTGCACCGTGCACACTGTGTAGGGTGAGCTGCTCTGCCTTCACCACGGCCATCAACCGTACCTGGACCTGCATAGAGCAGTGGGATTTTACCCTGGGTTTTCCCACTTGATTTCAAAGGCAGCGGATGGATATGAAGAGGCATCTTCCTTGAAAGGGCCTAAGCTGCAGTAATTACCAAACAGGGAAGCTTCAAACTCTGATGTTGTCACTAATACAACCCCATGTTATAAAAAGAGTTTGGGGCTAATGTAGCATTTATCCACGATCAACATTTTCACAGGGACAGTAGCCGTAGAGGTGGATGACTGGAGAAGGAGGCGGTGGCCAAGTTGTCGTGTTTCTGGCAAACCAAAGGTGTTTAAAGGAAATTGGGAGAGCTTGTAGGGCAGATTGCTGGTGGACGCCCTTGGAAAGAACACTGGAGTGGAGTGCAGCAGTGCCCCGCAGGGCTCCTCCTGCGCTGTCACTCAGTGGTGCTGTGGGCTCTCAGTTTCCAGGTGCTGTGTGTGTGTGTGTTTGATCACAGCTCTGTGGGCTTGGCTGTTGTGCTGGAGCTGCAGAACAGTGAAGGGCGGTGGGGCAGCATTGCTCAGAGCCACCAACAGCACTTGGGTGTAACTGCAGAACTGCTGAGGTAATTTCACTGAGCACATTTGAATCAGTAATTGCCACAGATTTTGGAAAATTGGGCCTTCTTGTTCAGGTGGGATTTGCCTCGAAGATCATTTTTGTCTTTTAAGGTACTTTTATCCTTATGAACGCTAGACAGAGCATGGTGAACTTTGGGTGGATGGCTGTCCTCTGAGAACAGATAAGCCAAGCTGAGTTTTGTGTGTTGTAATCCAGAGTAAGCAGACTGATTTCCAGATCTTTGTGGGGAATTCTCAGTGTGAGGTGATGTCCAAAGACTTCTCCAAACAGTATAATGCTATAACCAGCCCTGGGCTGCATCTTTGCTGGCAGTGCATCTCCCTGCCTTGGTGGCACGGGCTCGGTTTGGTGTGACCAGGACATGATGAAACCCTGTGACGTGGGACATGCTGCCTGGGAGGCAGAGTGCCAGGAATGCACGGCACATTCAGAGAAAAGCAGGGTTGTGAAACGTGGACCCGCCAGCCGGGCAGGAAGGACCACAGGCTGCGTGGGCAGACGTGCTATTTATGGCATTTCCTTGGAGGGGCATCGTGGCAGAAGGGCTGGGTCACAGCCACAGCCTTCGAGGGGGCCCTGGCTCCCTACGTGTGAAGGTGACGTAGCTGGTTGGCTGCAGGACCCTCATTTATTGTTGTTGGCATTGCTTGTTATTTGCTTTTCGTCAGCAAGACAGTTAATCTCCAGTTGTCTATTTCTCCTTCTATAATATGGCGAAATATTTGTCTATTTTTTATAGAACATCTAGAAACAATCTAGGAGTAGAGTGTGACAAATGTCCAGAATGGTTGTATTTTTCTTATTATAGAAAACCTGAACAGCAGCATTGTGTGGCACTGTAGTACGGTCACCCTAACTCCAATGGTGTGCTCTCCCAGGGGATGGAGGGATGGGATGGGGGTGTCCCCTCCGTGCTGACATCCCCTGGCACCGCACCAGGGGAGCGTCTGGTGGGATGGAGGTGAGCTGTGGGGCTGTTCTGCCGAGCTGGGGCAGCTGTGTGAAGCCCGGCTTGTCTGGAAGCTGCTATTGGTGCTCAGTGGATGCGCAGAAAATAATGGCTCCGAATTGTTTGAAGGGATTCTTACCATGTGCTATCCGCAGTTCATTTTTGCGTGTGTGCTCACATTCAGATGCTTACTGAAGCTTCAGTTTCTCCCGTTGGTTGGCGTGGCAGTGCAGTCACTGCTCTGTTCCCCCTAGAAGAGGCGATGAGGGGTGGGGGGCTCCCATCTGCTGCTGGCCCACACACACGTTCTGTGGTGACGGCGTCGTTTGCAATTGGTTTCAGAGTTTGGGGATTTTTTTAATTTTGATTTTTTTTGCTCTTTGAAGGCGACTGTTCTGCTGTTTGTTTGGTTTTGTGTCACTGTGAGTGGGTATCTCAGAGTTTGAGAGATGGGCCAGCACGTGTTCTAGTATTTTCTGACTGCTTGGCACAGACGTGTTCTGGAGCCGTGGGACAGTCGTTTTCTTTGCTCCTGAGGGGCACAGTTAATGGTGAGCAGTGTCTTTTGTCCTTCCACAGCACAAGGCAGTGAGTGAGGGGAAGGAGGTGGAGAGGTGCAAAACAAAGGGCTGATAGCTCAGGTGCTTTGGCCAAGGAGAGAAGCTCATTCTGTGCATCCGACCTGTGAGCTGCTGTGCAGGGAGAGAGCAGGGTGGGGTGCAGCACTGCGAGGTGCAGCAGACATCGAGGTTTGGGTTTGGCCCCTCCTCATGAGGCACTGCTTATTTTTCAGCCCTTCTGTCTAATTAATATAAGGCCTGCTCAGGCACAGCAGCCCTCATTGGACATGTCACTCGTTAATCATGCGACCCTCCTAGCCTTGGGTAATGACCTTGAAAGAATATATCAGCCCATGATGGCGGGAGTGAGGAATTAAATTGTTTCTCTGAGTGCTTATGGTCATTGCTGACAATTTATATGACACAGCTGCCCTAAGCCGTCCATGCTGGCCAGCCCGGGGTAATCATTCCCCTCGGGCGGGGGCTGCGGGCCGCCCCGAGCTGTCTCCTGCCTGGTGCAGTGCTGGGGCCTGCTCCTTTGTTCGAGCAGGAGGGCCGTGCCCCAGGAGGACCTTTGGAGTGTACAGGAAATCCCAGGCAGGGCTCTGCCGATGCCTTTCTCTGTGGGTGCGTTCCACTTGGCCATAACGCTGGCGTGTGCCATTTGTGTGAGCATTGCAGATGTTCTCAAAGCGGAACAGCTGAGCGGGGCCTTCCTGAGCCGTGAAGATGTGCAGTGTTGGTAGGAGAGTTTGGGAGGAGCGGTGCGTAGCAGAGGAGCTGCGTGCTGGTGCTGCAGGCAGAGCTGCTCGGGGCCTCCAGCTGGCACAGCCCACCTGGCAGCCCCTGCGGGTGCTGAAACATAAGGAGCAAGGGTTACGATGCGTTTGTGTAAATGTTTATAGGTTGATATCTGTGTTTTTATATTTTTATATTTCCCTGAGCATTAGATGTACTTGGGAAGGTATTTATTATTTGTAGATAATGAATAAATGGCACTCTCAGTTGTTATGTATTGGTATCTGCTTTTAGACTGATGAAATAATTTGTTACAGTTATTGAATCATATTATTTAGAGAAAACATGTAGCCGAGGATCTAAACATCAGATTGTTCTGCTGTTGCCATATGGGCTGCTTTTATCTAAACATAAACAGTTGATAATTATCACTGAAACTATTGGCTAAAATCACAGAATAGACGAAGAACAAATAACAATCTCATTCTTCATTAGCATTTTAAAAATGAAGTAGATGTACTTGTTTATGCCTTCAGTAAATTTGGCTCTGTCTTTACAGAACTGTAAATGAACCAGAACGTTTGTTTTGGATATTCTAAAAAATACTTCCTATGCATATCTGTATGCACGCTGTCACTCCACTGTGGGTGCCCTGGGTGGGATCCTGTGTGTGTGGGGTGCAGCACGGGATGCCCCACGCCTGCATGGGCTGTGAGCTCTGCCCTGTGCCGTGCAAAGCAAGGGTTGGGCGAACGTGTCATGCTCTCGTGGAGTGGGTGTTCTCAAATGCTGGAGCAGTTGTGATGAGTGTTTGTGTTTCTGCCCAGAAGCGTTCCCTGGGCCTTCTGCCACTGCTGCATGGTGCTGCCTCGGTCAGCACCAGCCAAGTGCAGGAAGCTGAAATTGAACACATTTATTCGTGTAATAACTGCTTCAGTCTTAACCTCCTTTAAAATGCTTGTCTTTTTCTATGGGCCTAGTGACTTCCTACTCCTTTATTCTCCAATCTGTTCCTGTATCTCTTCTCTAGCACCTCAGCATGTCAACAGATCACAGCACAGATGTGGTAGCTGTCGCCTTCGTGTTCTACGTACTTGAATACTTTAGGGAAAATTATGCAAGTCAGCAGCAGCTTCATGTCACTTATCTGTAAAGTAAAGGCAGGGGCAGACAACAAAGCAGAAGTGGACATGGTGACTGGGAGGTGAACTTCACACGGCTTGTAGTAACAGTTGAGGCTCCTCTTCAGTGATGGCACTGAGTCCCTGCTCTGAAGGGGACGGTTTCCTTGGCGCTGCTGCTCCCACCTCTGCACTTCAGCGTCAATGTGAAGAGTGACAGGAGGCCAATGCTGGCCTCGCAGCTGCCCCAGCGCACCGTGAGCTGTGTGCTCAGCGCCCGAGCCTCGTGCAGAGCTGTGCTGAGCAGTGCCATGGCAGCAGGAGGTGCACTGAGCTCTGTGCTGCAGTGCCTCACGGCCGCGGTCCCTGAGCAGTGCCACGTGTTCCCCTCGGTACCGGAGCGCCGTCCCTTAGCGCGGGTGCATGGTGTGCAGGTCCTGCAGGCACACACACACACACACACACACACACACATGCTGCCCTTTCTGCGTCGCTCAGAGGAGCAGCACGCTGCAGGCTCTGCTCCTGTGCTGCGCTCGCACGGTGACGTCAGCCCTCTCCGTGCGGCAAAGGACGTTTTAAATTTGTTTATCTCGATGGTATCGGGCTGTTTGGTCGCTGGCGCTCCCCATTAGCATGGCAGAGCAGCAAGTATGTACATATATATTTATATTTAGCATTTTTTCTGGTATGTTCAGCTGTAAAGGCTTGGCTTGATTAATATTTTCCGCTGTCCGGTAACCATGGCAATGGGGTCAGCAGATATAATACTTAATTTAATCTTCCAACTGCCTCAGTGTGCATCACCAGTGTCCCGAATAATAGAAAGCCTTTTGCTTCTCTCCTTCCCTTCCTCCCTCCTTCTCCCCTCCCTCCCTCTCCGTCTCCCTCTCGTTCTCTTGCTTCGTACATTATTATCTTTGCCAGTGGCTCCCTCATATGACCCAAAAGGAATAAACCGAGCCTTTTTCATTCCATGTATGTAGCTTAAAAAAAAAAAAAAAAAGCCCAAACACAAACTCTACCCCCCCAGCCAGCTCCCCACCATCCACCCGTTCGCCCCCTCCCCGCCGCTCAGCAGCCAATCTGCACCGCACGGCGGGGCCGAGGGAAGGCTCGAAGCGCTCGGAGCCGCACGGTGCAGGAGACGCTCTCCAGCCAACGCTCTCCCTCCCGCCGCAGGGCACAGGGATGGGATGGCCTGCCCTGCTCCCCAGGTGGGTTCGGCGCCTCGCTTTGTCTCCCTTCGGCCCACTTCCCCTCTTTATCTGCTTTCATGCTGTCTTCCTGCTTGATTTTTTTTATTTTTAAATCACAGCTGCTTTTTTTTCACACCTGTGCTTGTGGGTTGGCTCTGGGGAAGGACGTGGCCATGCTCATGCCCCCGGGCAGCTCGGCCGCGCTGAAGGAAGGAGAGTGTTTGCTTGCCCGGGGGCTTTGAGAGCCGTGCTGGGAGCAGTGTGGGTCAGCGCGGGCCCTCCTCCTGCTGTCCCCATCCGGTGCACGGGGAGCAGCGGTGCGGGGTCAGGAAGGATGTCAGGAGGATGGGGCCCTCAGAACCGCATCACTTGGGCTCTGTGGATGAAATTCCGCCTTTCTCGTTGTCTGTCAGGTTCATTGTAATCCACCTCTGAAGTTAACCAAAGAAATATCTCTGATTTTTATTTTCTTTTAATGTGAGGCCCTCGGGAGGCAGAAGGATCCTCACCGCAGCAGTCAGATGATTGTTTTTCCCTTTCCTGGCCCTGGCAGCATGGCTGTGTGCCTGTGGCTACTCCCACACTCGTGGCCCTCGCACGGCCCTCACCCACCACACACGGCCCAGGCGTTGGGCACGGGGCTGTACGCATCCTGCTCAGTTCTGGGCCTGACTGCAGGGGCTGAAACTTGGGAAGGGATGGAGGCCTTGCCTGAGCAGTGTCCAGATACTCAGTCCTGTGCAGTCATTACTCAGAGCACAGGGAGTTCCTTTCCATGTTGAGTGCAGCTCATCGCTGCAGTGCCACACACTGCAGTGGAAGCACACTGCTGTGAACAGATGGAACCCCGGGAGTGTGCACATGGCGAGCAGTTCAAAGCGGGAAACTTCGGAAGCGCTGGGGCCGCGCAGGAGAGCAGGACTTGCAGGTGCTTCTCTTGACTGGGGAAAGAAATGGCTTTTCGGTTCTGTGGTGGTGTATCCTGGAGAAATGCTGACTTTCTGAAACACGGAGCAGTGTTTGAGCGGTGAACAACACCAGTTCTCTGCAATGGGGTTGATCCCAAAAAGGTCCACCAGTGTCACACAGGAGGGGCTCTGGCACGGGGTGGACGGGGTGCTGTGCCGTGCCGTGCCGTGCCGTGCCATGGTGCAGCCCTGGGATTGCAGTGTTTTGGGGGCTGCCCATCACAGCTCCATTTGGGTGGTGAGCCTGGCTGCAGCTCTGTGGGCACTACGGTTTGCAGCAGTGCCACCTCTGTTTGCTTTGTGTGGGTCTGGGATGTCCCGTGCTTCACACTGCTCCTCCCTGGTTCTGTCTTTTTTTCCATGAAAACATCTGCTTATTTGTGTCGTTGCACAGACAGATCTCTGCACAGTCTCCATGAGGATGATTATCAAGATGGATCTTTGGATTTTCATTTGCATAATTAGAGCATTGCAGTTCAGCAATTTTCTTTTAGTGTATATTAAAAGTTTCTTACGAAGTGACTTTCTGGCTCGTGAAACAGTCACATAACCTCCAGTGAATCCAACTCAGATTCAACTTGGAAATTAAGGCAAAAATCTCGGTTTTCTGAAACTCTCCTACAGCAGCATTGTTTGGCAGGAGGTGCTCAGTCACAGTGCTGATGGTTGGAGTGCTGCTCACAGGATGCAGTGCTGTTTGTTGGGGTGCTGCTCACAGGGCACCCCTTGTCTGCTGGCCGTGCTGACCTGGCTGCTGCAGCCCCCTGGGAGCGGCCGTGTCCCGGTGCTGTGAGGCCGCCTCCTCCTGCCCCCAAACCCCTCGCGTGTTAAACGCTTTTCCCTCATGCTCTTGCATCTAATCACGGAGATATCACTGTCGCATGCACTACAAGTATATAAATATAATCGCTCTCGCTCTCATTCATATTTATGCCGTAGCATTAAGATATTACATGCACTAATCTCTGAAGATATAGGAGAAAAATGTGGAAAACAAATAAGCATTCCTTCAGATTTGCAGGATGCCTGCCAATCACTTGCTATTTGATCTAAAAAGAACAACAAAAATGAATATAAAAATAAGAGCTAGCCCAAAAAGCAATAACATAATGTATGCTATATGTTAATATGCCTGCAAAAGGCACTGATAGTTTAAAAAATGTATTTACCATAAACAAATACTCTCACAACCTTCTCTTGAATAAACATCTTTTTCCTTCTCTCCCCTTTTTCTCCCGTGATCCTGCCTACACTCCTGTCTTATTAAGTCTGAATTCATCTCACACTGAAATCAATGGGAGTTTCAAAAGAGGCAAGGTCAGTCAACTACTTCTGGAGGAAACCGCCCTGATGTGCTGGCGAAGCTGGCTGGGGCTGGGGCTGCTGGCACTGGGAGGCTGTTTTCTGTGCTCTCGTTCTGCGAACTTAAAATTAAAAATCCGAGTTATGAACAAAAGAAAACTCTCTCCCAATTTAGGGCAAATTGTTTGAATTAATCCATAATCATTCCAGACTCCCATCTTTCCTACGAAATCACCGACCCTCCTTCCGCCTGCGATTGCTGGGCTGGATCTCTCCGCGTGGATGGGAAGGAGTGGTTGGGCAGTGCCGTGAGCAGTGCCTCCAACACCTCTTCTCTGGAAGAAGGATCTGGAAGGGTTGGGAGCATTTTGTTTGCGTGCATCTGGAGTGGGGCAGTGCTGTGGGGTCGTGCTGTGCTCTGGGCAGCAGGTTCCCTGCAGGAGCGCGGGGAGCACGGTGGGATGGGGCTGCGAGGCCGCTGCTTCTGCAGTGCTGTCCAACACGAGGGCTGTTCTGTCACAGCCATCACGGAGCACTTGTGTTGGGCAGGAGTGCCGTGCCCAGTCAGCTTCCTCATTTTGTCATTAATGATGGCATTCATATCACATCTTTTACCTTTCTCTGATTTTTAGTTACCCTTCATTGTAGTGTGGAGTCATTTTGATTTGTTTTTTTTTTTTTTTTTTGGTGTTTTGGGTACTTTTTGGTTTTGCTTTGAATTGTGGCCCTTTCTCTGCCCTGCAGCCTCTCTGCACCCTCCTGAGCAGAGCAGGGGGATGAGGACTGCTATTGCAATGAAGGCAGGTGGATGTGGGTGCACAGCAGAGCCCCAGGGCGGCACTGGGGCGTGGTGGGGGCTGCCTGGGGCAGGTGACCGTGGGCTGTGTGTTCAGCAGAGCCCGGCCCTGCCAGAGCCGCCTCTGTGCAGTGCTCGTCACAGCCCCGGCAGCCCGTGGAGGCTGCCATCCCTCACACATTTGCTTTACGTAAACCAGCTAGCAAACCGCTCTGTTAGTATTGATGTAGACATTACCACAAATCGCCACTTAGGGACCTGAAGGAATTGACTAACTGGTTTCAGATCCAATACACATAACTTGATCAGACACAAACTTTAAGTACACTTGCAGGCGTGCCAACTGCACCTACCGGGGGAGTGACTCTTCTGCCGGCTCTGTAAAGAGGCCCTGAGGGGAAACCATGAAAAAATAAAGATCTGGGGTTAAGGCACTTGCTGGTGTGGTTTTAAGATGAAGACTCGGTCTGCGTATGAAAAATTAAAGCCAGTGTTGTACGTGGGACTCATTTTGTGCTTCAGAGGATTGGATGAGGCTCAGCCATGGGGTCCCACAGCCGTCCCTGTGCTGCGGGCACTGACTGTGGTTCGGAGCTTGCTGTGCACCTCGTGCAGCCCCAGCCCTGCACCGCTAGGGCTGTGCGTGGGGCTGTGCGTGGGGCTGTGCGTGGGGCTGTGCTGCAGAGTTCAGGACCATGCACAGCAGGTACAGATTACTGAAGCCACTGCATACAGTAAATTGATTCAGTCCCAGTTTAGAATTGCCAGTTAATCCCTGTCTGCACTGGGCCGTACCCAGCTTTCACCCTACCTGAAGAGGTGCTTTTTGACTCAGCTTTGTATTAAGAAAATAGAAGTTTTGTTCAGGGAAAGGCCCTGTGCAGCCTCGGGTGAAACCCTGCGGGTCTCCAGCTGAGCTCCTCTGCAGCCATCATGTCTGCCTGCTCAGACAGCATCGGCTTCTGCACCGAGAAATGCCGCGTTCTGCAATTCACATAAATCCTGAAAAGGGTTGTTTGCTCACCCTGGTGCTCCTTTTAGTTTTGCCCTCTGAATCGACATCCAGAAAGCGGAGCAGCACGGGGCTGTGCTCAGGATGTTGGTCAGTGTACGGCCGCGGCTCTGCTGTGCCCTGGGAGGTCCCCCTGCCAGCCTTCCTACCAACGCTTTTCTTACCTATTTTTTATGTTGTAGTCAAACATTTTATTGTTTCTTTATATCTCAGCTCCTGTTTATTCCGTTCTCTGGGCTGTAAATCAGAAACGTGCTTTATTCTTTTCCGTTGTAGAGTTATGTTATCTGTAATCACTGTGCTTTCCTAAATCTTGATAGCAAAATCAGAGTAAAAGTCGATGTCCCCCAGGCTGCATGTGCAGCATCCTTGTGCCTCCGAGCTGCTGGGCACGGCAGGCAGTGCAGGGCGGGTGGCACAGACACTGCCATGTCCTCAGCACCCACTGATGGTTTCTGAGCCGAGAGATCTGCTCCAAAGTTGGCAGATAGGAGTTTCTTAGTAGACGATAACAATCAAACTGTTCTGTGTGCTGGCATTCAGAAGTATGGAGTGATCAAAGAAGGTGGGAAGAGTGAAAGACAAATTCAAATCATTAGTGGAAAATGTAGCCTCTTGTGCAGCAAAGTTGGGTGATTCATAGAACAAATCTGTATTTAGCTGTGTGAGTTGAATTTAGGGAGAAAAAGCTCAGCTGCCACGCAGCGTGCTTCCGTGCCCTATGGAAGCAGTGCTGCTCGGCATGACCACACAGCTGGGGCCTGGCTCCATGGGCATGGCCAGACTGCCCGCTGCCCGCTGCTGGCTGCTGCCCTCTGGGCTCTGGCTGCTGCCCGGTGGGGTCCTCGCTGGTCACTAGCTGTTGGGTGCTGGGTGCTCCCTGCTGGGTGCTGCCCAGGGCACTGCTGTGCCCCAGACTGTCCCGCAGGACTCTGGGCGCTGTTCTTTTAGTGCTAAACAGAGAGATATTAACAACACAATGTAGAAATAAAAGCAAAAAGGAAAGAAGAAAGAAAAGCCAAGACGGCCGCCTGCTCTTTTCTTCTTGGTATTATTATTTGTGACAAAGCCTTTGGTCCATTTTTCTTCATAATTTGCAGGACTCCTAATGGGAACAGCACCTCCCAATTACCATGGTTGCCAAAGGCTAATTTGGTTACCCTCAGGATCCACAATAGAGAAACTGTGTCGGCCCTTTGTAGATATTTGCATACTATACATACCAGGAATGTAAAACAGCTGCCTGGGCCCTATTCCACTATCATGGCAATTATGGGTCATTAGCTTTTTCTTCCCCCCCCCCTTTCTCCCTCTCCTTCTCTTGTTCTCATCTCCCGGGCTGCACCAGGCCAGGAGCAGCTGATGCCAGGCGTGGGCGCACCGCCTGCCTGCAGCGGCCCTGGGGGGCTCTTGTTGGGTCCTCCTGGGTAACATCTGTGTGCCATGGCCCCGCGTGGTCCACGCGTGCCCACCGCACGCTGTGCAGGCTGTACCTGTGCCAGATGGGCCGGGGCTGTGAGCAGAGCTGTGCCCCCTGCTTGCCCACCCCAGCAGCTCCAGGGAGACGCTCGTGCTGCTCTGAAACTTCCACAGGCTCCCAGGGGCCCAGAAATTAAAGAAGGGGACAAAAGGGAACTCCGTCTTAATTCACTCGGTATTCAATTTGTTAAATGGCCAGAGGCTTTTAATAGTTTATCTCCCTTTTGTTCTGAGCAACATTTACAGTCCTCGCGTAGTTTACACGGAAGTGATGGTTTTGCATATACATTAATTTTTTTATGAACTGCTAATTTTATTGACAATAAGGATAGATTGAAAGACCCAAAGCTTTTGTGTTGTTTTGTTAAAGCAAATAAGTAAAGCACAAATGTAAATTACATCTCCAGGTTCGCATTAGAGGTTTGCAAATAATAGTGAGCTAATGGTTATTGCTAAGGAAAATAGCACTGGGATCAATATTCTATACAGTAGAACGCAATACCTCTCTCTCTTTTAATCACCTCATTGCAGAAATGGCATTGAAATTTGAAATCTCATTTTCTCCATTTGTACAAATTGAACATAAATCATTGTGAGTGAGGGGAGGTTTCGGGCAACTTCACTCTTTGTGGGATTGCATTACTAATTAGTGCTGGAGGGATGCGGGGATGCAGACAGGGCTCCTCCGGACGCCACGACTGCACACGGGTGACTCTGTAAATAACAAACCAGAGGGAAATAACGGCTGGTTTTCAGAATTTTCTGCATCAGCATCTTCTGGGCAAAGAAAGCACTCTCTGTATGTTTCTTACTGCCATTAAGAGTGGATAAATAATTAAGGAGCGAACGCTGACATCGCTGCTGTTGGTGCCAAGGATGCCCACGCCGCTTGAGGCCGCTCCTCGGCTGCCCAGGGCTCCCTGGAGTGGGGCGAGGGAGCAGGACCCCGGTGTCCTCTGTTCTGCTGGCTCTGATCCTTGGTGCCGCTGACTTGAAGCCCTGCTCCTGCGCCGGGGCAGCGGGCGCTCGGGGTGCTGGCTGTGGGTGGGGGAAGGTCTGGGCTACAGGTTCAGATGAGCAGGTGGATCTGTGTGCAGAGAGCATGTTGCATGAGGGAGGGAGGAGTCTGAGGGGCTGGGAAGGGTTTGCAGAGTGTGGGTGGGTCCCAGGCGTCCCCCCACAGGCTTTTCTAAGACTGTTCTAAATTGTTCGCTATCAGGACCGAGTTATCACCACTCCTGTATTTTTCCATCATTTTCCTGCCTTCTTAACCACTACAGTAGGAGATAAATAGGTAACTTTATGGGAGAAACTGTTATTAAGGCTCATTATCTAAATTCATACTTGCCAATTTCGTAGCTGAAAGTCACGAAAATAAATAAAATACCCTTGAAAGTGAAGAACAGACACTGAGCTCCTGGCAGAGAAAAATTCTAACCATTTTAGAAAGTAGGGGGCAGAAACCTCAGGCTCGAGGTTCAGGTCTGCTCTGTTCACGAACGTGAAAGGGAGATCAAAGTCATTACAAATGTTGATTTCAAATATAGTCAAAGTGCTATTTAAAGCACAAATGTGGCATAGGGAAGGGAAAGGACAGTTGGACCTCGCAGAGTACCCAGTGACGTTTGTTCTGCTGATCTGCTCGTGTATCACATAGCAGGAGGTACTTGAAGGTAATAGGAAGAGCGAAATGTCAGTGATGTATATAGGCAGCACGTCCAGCCGTGTGGTTCATTAATGCCATTTGCCTCCATTGTGCACGGAGTACATATAAACAGACACACATGTTCTGCTGAACATCCCAGAATGGATTGAGTTGAAGGGACCTTCCAAAGCCGTCCATTGTGACCACTGAGCAGAGAGCAGAGGCATCGCTGGGGCACACGTGGAAGAAATTGGGGTAAAAAGAGCTCTGCGACGCTGTGCGTCAGAACGGCTGAACTCAGAGCTCGCACAGCTGCTGTCAGAGCCGGAGCAGCGCGAAAATGAGCTATTTAACAAGTAATTATGCAGAGTCATTTATTTATTTATTACACAATTTACTGGGAGATTTGTAATTGTGCACGTAGCACAGCTTCTGTTGGAACTACAAAAAAAATTGGAAGTTACATAATTTGCTGACATATTAGCAGCCACGTGTTTCAGAACAGTCTCACTAATTTCCCGAGGATCAATTGTTGTGGGCAAAAGGCTCATTACGCTGCTCTCTAGGGGCTGGAAGATCTGCTCTCTTTGAGACCACTGTGGAGAAAATCACACGAAGGAGATTTGCTGGAACTCCTTCCTTGCCAGGTTCCCAGCTCTGCGGGAGCGGCGTGGGGAGGCCTGGCAGTGGCCGGGCTGTGGGCACGCTGCGCAGCGCTGCATCGCTGCTTGTCCTTCCGATCCGTCATCTCGGGCTCTGCAACATAAGTGTTTATAAATTAAATAAATTAGTAAGTAAGCTCATGCACAAGCGGTTGATAAATTACCGTGGGCTGCACACACATGCGTTGCAGTCACGTGAGCGCCCGGTGTGGATGACGCCGACACCTCCTGGTGCTGCGCAGGGGCTGAGCCAGCGCTGAGTTATCTGCTCCTCGTTCTGATGGGGTACTGCTGGAGCATAAAGATAATAATTAAAGTGTCACTTTTTTAGTTGCGTTTCTTACGGAGATCTGCTCCGTGTTTTATAAGTCGTATTTAGCTCCAGTGGTGCCAGCAGACAGAATTAATCGTGTGAGAAGACACAGGGGCAGCTCCTGCTCCCCGCTGCACTGTGCCTTCCTGTGTGAGCCTTTGAGGCAGGCGCCAAGCTCCAGCTCCAGTGTCAGACCTGGTATGCTGGTGGATGCTGCCATGAACGTGGTGCATCACGACCATGAAGGATGAGAAACCTGCAGGCTGCTGTGCAAGGCAGCGCAGAGCTGCTGCATGAGCTCAGCCGTGCTGCGCTGTCCCGGTGTCAGATTCTGGCAGTGCCACAGCAGTTCCTCAAAGACTCATCCCTCTGCCACCAGCTGGAGGAGCAGGGCAGAGCAGGACCGCTCACGGAGGTACCTGAGAGCTGCGTGTCCTGAATGAGGAGCTCTGCAGTGGGCAGAGCAGAGGGTGCTGTGGGCAAAGGAGATCTCCTGCAGAACCGGCCCCAGCAGTTCTTAGGGCCAGCAGGAGGGTGTGTGTGGGCAGAGCGGGCTCGCGGTAGCACGGGCCCTTGTGTAACACTTGTCCTTTAGGAAAAGATGCTCCCCTAAGGCTGTGCCCTTGGTGGCACTTCAGCGTGGGACACGGGTTCATCCTTCAGTTACAGCGATTCCCTGGTCTGGTGCAGCTGAGGAACGTGGAATGGTGAAATGAGGGAGAGTGAGGTGTTCTGTAGCATGGGGGCAAAAAGGGAACGCTGTGCTTTGCTCCCGGGTGCTTGATGTGCTGAACCCACCCACAGAGACGTGCTCGGTCAGCTGTAATCCAGATCAGCATGCTTGCCCCCCAAAGAACTTCACTTATGTGATGAGAGAGGCATTTACAAACTTAGGGAGCCCTGAAGGAGAGAATTATTGTATGAGTAATAATAAGCACTTAAATAGCTTCTGACAACTTGATTGATACAAACATTAACAGATTAACTCCTACAGGACCCAGTGATGGATATGTGTTTCCCTGTCTCGCATTTGGAGAAACTGAGGTGTAGAGGCAGATTAATTTACACGCTGACCCACAGTGTGTTGCTGGTAAAGGCAGAATTAGAAATACAGACTTCTTAATGACCAATTAGTGAAATAATAAAGCAAAAGAACAGTGTCCAATAGCAACCTCTAGGAGCACTGCGAGAGGACGTTGTACAGCCTCAAGATCTCATTTTTAAGCCATAATTTTTCTTGACTTCATCACTGTATATGAAAATTAGGATTATTTTTATCATGTACTTTGTCTTACACTTACCCAGCTCACTACTTCATTGGCCACTGAAGATGTGCAGATCTCTCTTTACAGATATTTATCTGTTTTTATATGCGTGTGCATACAGTTTTAGCTGTAGAGCCACAAACACAGCCATCTCTGGGCTAACTGGGAAATACGACTCTCTTTACTTATTAGGACTGTACTTTTTGATATGTACATTAAATATGTGCCCATTTTACTACCTGAGGAACACAAAATGAGTGAAATCCAGCTATTTGCCTATTACTCTTTTGACTGAAAAATCGTGTATGTTTATGGCTTAGATAGCTGCGCAGTACACGCTGGGATGCAGCGGACTAAAGGTGTTATTGATGAGTTTGAGATGACTGCAGTACTTAGGAGTCGCGGAGCCCTGCATGACTTATGTGGCTCATGGCAGACTAATGCCGATAAATTCTCAGCGCCGCACCACGTCGCGGTGTGTTTGTGCATGCTACATATTTTACAGGCAAACTGTTTCAGATAGATGTTAGAGAGTTTTTAAGAAATTATTTGTGCCATTTTTCACCGAGTTCTTCAAGCGAAGGCAGACTGCCAGTTACCAGGAACCTGACTCAATACGGGCGGAGAAAAATCGCGCAAATGCGATTTTAGAAACCTTTATTTACGCAAAGTAGTCTTTCTGTGTATAATAACAGGAAGATTTTAAGATCATATATCTTGAAAACTTTGTAGACGGAGAGCACTTCACTACCTGGGAAGCTGTACGACCTCCGGGTGCTTCTGTGCATCAGAGCGGTCACAGGCACACGTGCTCAGCAGTGCCTCCCCAGCGGGGACTGCGTGCTGTCTGTGCTGCACCTCAGCACTGGGCCTTGAGGTCAGAAATTCCCCTAGCAGAAGAAAAACTCCTCTGTGTGTTTGGTTAAAAATGTCTTCCTTCTTCAGACACAAATAGCAGCTCTCCACAGAGCCTGGGGCCATAAGGAGAGGTGAGAGTACACGGTATGGTTTCTCCCAGTCTGCACCAGACCCCAGGGAAGTCCCGAATTCTGGGTTCCCAAACTCGCTTTTAGGCTGCACGGTTCTTCGGAGGCTGAGCTGCACATCGCTGGCACGCTGATGTATGGGAAGAATGGTGGTGCCACGTGGCTCTGCCTCCTCCCAGCCGCTGTGTGGCTGCAGCTGCTCCGCTCCTCTGCCCCGCTGCTGGTGGAGGAGTCGGGGATGGGAAGGTGCCATCGTTAAGCAGGGATATTTCCAATACTTTCAGTAACCTGAAATAGACGTTTTCTAGAAGCTTTTATCTGAATGTGTGTGGCACACAAGGAACAAGTGTTGGTGTGGTGTGGCATTAAGGCCCTGTTTCCAATCGTGCAAGAAATGAAACGTGCTTAGTTGTCCTGATGTACAGGTTATCCCATCACCCTCCGCTTATTTGGATTTATGAAAATAAAGAAAAAAAGAGTGGATCGAGTATCACCAGCTGTGTTCATGAAAGGTGTCTTCACACAGATAGGGAGACAGCGTGTAAGCAGAACAGGAAGCATTTGGACTTTTGTTTTCCCTGTGGGACTCTGTGCCCACCAACACATGGAGCATGGGCACAGCTCTGAGCCTCCTGCTGCAGCCTGGGGTACCCCGAGCTCAGGGGAACCACAGCGGGGCTGCGTGTGCTGTGACGGGTTGTGTGTGCCGCAGTGGGGCTGCGTGTGCTGTGACGGGTTGTGTGTGCCGCAGTGGGGCTGCGTGTGCTGTGACGGGTTGTGTGTGCCGCAGTGGGGCTGCGTGTGCTGCTGCGTGGCTGTGCAGCACCATCACGGTGCCCAGCCCTGCTGTGTTTCACACTCTTTGGGCTGAATGAACAGATTGTATAGTTCTAATTAATGGTGAAAAATAATTTGGAACAACAAGCGGTGGTGTAAGGCAGGAAATGTAATGAAGGCCTGAAAGCTTTCTGCCTTTGCTTTGGCAGAGCTGTGGGCATGGTGCAGGCCTGGGGCATGGCTGGGTGCAGCCGTGCCAGGCACAGCTGTGACACTAGCAGGCGGGCATTTGAAGCAGAGTGGTAATTCTGCAGATCAAAGCAGCTCTTCTTCAGACAATTGCAGTAAAATTGAAGCTCTCCTCCAGGAGAAATGCCAGCCCTTGTTGTGGTTTTCCTTTTTTGCACTCCTTTTCTTTCTTTCTTCCTTTCTTTATTCCCCCCCTTCCTCTTTCTTTTTCTTTCTTTCTTTCTTTTTTTTTTTATCCTTTATGAGGAAATTGCTTTTTCAGGGCTATAGAAAGAGGCGATTGGAAGCTGAAATCCTCCCTCTCTGCCCAGGGGTGGGATTCCCAGGGTTAGGCATGTAACATCTGAAGGGTGATTTTTTTTTAAATTGATATCCAAGAATAAAAGAGAGAATAGTAGGAGAAGCTGATCAGGAATGAATAAAGTCTCCTTTTAAGCTGAAATAACCTTCCCCCCCCCTCCCCAATTTTCCCTCCAGAAAAGCCGGACTGTAATTGCTTGCAATCACTCGGCACAAATTGTCTGCGCGTATTTGCTTTTTAATTTTGTATAATCTGGTCCATTTCGCTCTCCCTGCCTTTGAGCTTAACCTCTCTCTTTCTCTCCCTCCTTTTCTCTCTCTTGCATGCTTTCCCTTCCTCTCCCTAATTCTTCAGCACTGCTAAAAAAAATATTACTAATTCACAATGATATTTGATGGCTTTCACTAAGGAAAGGCACTTAGGAAAAAATAAGGGACTGAGTGGACATATGCTACATCTGGTGAGATTTCCTTGTTGTTTTGAAGTGTGTGTGTGTGTTGATATATCTGTGCCACTGCCGTTTCTGCGTGGCAGGGACAGCTGCTGGCACCGTGGCCGCGGAGCAGGCGCAGCTCCGTGTCTGTGCAGGTGGACGTGGCATTCGCTTGTATTGCTGTGAATTATTTACATTGAGTTGGGTCTTGAATGCTGCCATTTTATCTGAGTTTTCTCAGCATTTCTTGCTTAAATACGGATATTGCGTGGGCTCTTCCATGGTCTCTGTATTGGGTCTGACGGAAAATAAGTTAAAAAAACCCAAACCCACCACAAACACTTCAGTTATTGGGAGTTCTGACTGGTGAACATGGTTTGAAATGGTTCTGATAAGTGCGGAGGATTCCTTTGGCACTTAGCAAATAGTGTTTGCGGGATCCAGCAGTTAGAATTTAAGGTATTTATTCAGATTTTGCATTTAGCTGTTCAGGTAAATGCCTGTGAAAGCCACGCTGACTCCTCAGCCCAATATGGGAGCAGAAGCGCAGCCGGTGTGCTGGAGAGCCTGCGTTACAAAATGGCAGCAGAGATGCTGGGAGACACAGGGCCATCATCAGGGTGGTTCCCTCTGCCAACACCACGTGTAGGGATGAGCTGTGCTGCTCACAGACTGTCAGCATTCAGTGGGACGGGGCGTCCCGCAGCCTGACCTGCTCTGCTGGGCCTGACCCCATGTGCTGGGTGTGACCCTATGTGCTGGGTGTCCCGGAGCGGAGGTGTTGCTGGGGCTTTCTGACATGGCTGTGACCCCTGGATGTGCTGTGTGTCTGCACAACTTCTGTCTGTTTTACTTGCTGTGCTCAGAAGCTCAGACTGTGGTAGCTGTTGACACGTTACCTTTTTTTCTTCTGCTGTTACTACAGATGGACTGAATGTTTTTTTATTGGTCTAAAGGAAACATTAAGGGGTGGTTTTATTTTTAATGGCCTTTGGGTGAACGGCCCTAATAGCAGCAGAGGGGTGGGGGGGCCTTGCAGGACCTTCTGAGCCCAGCAGAGCCCCTCCTGGCCCCGATCCATTGCTGGGAGCCCTTCTGCAGTGCTGTGCTGCGGGAAGCTGGGGCTGAGTTCTCGTGGGATTCCTCCCACTGGTGAATGACTGACTTGTGTGCTCCTCACACCTTCAGAGGTGGGGAGGAAGGAAAAGGAAAATCCTGTGGCTGCATGGGGAGCGCTGGGCGGTACCTGGTCTGGATTCTTCCAGCTGCAGAGGGACCAGGAGGCACACACCGCCTTCACTTAAATAAATTAACAAAAAAGGCAGCCTTACCCCAAAAACAAATAGTTGCTGATTCCCAGCAAACAAACGTTTAGCAAAAAAAAAAAAAAACCAAAAAAACAACAAAAAAAAAAACCAACAGTGCAATTTAAGAAGGAAAATTAGATGTATATTTTTCTTGATGAATTTGTTTGTAAGAGATTTATAATGCTTGTGTTATTCAGCTTTTCATTTGAAATTCTAATGAGCCTTTTGAATGGACTGGTGCAGGCTAGGAAGTAAAAAGCATAAAATAGTTCCATTGACTGATGATTTTCTGCTGACTTTTTCATTGTCATCCCATATCTTCATTCTCTGTCACCAGGCCGTTCCGGGAATGTCCTCAGTTGCCTGTTTGGTAGCACGCTGCAGTATAGGAAATAATATGAATTGCAGATGGCCTGCTGATTTATTCAGATGTGGTCTGTCATCCTTGGGTAATAACAAAGACAGCTTTAAACACACGTTTTAGTGCATTTGAGATATCATACAAGTTTTCTTCTTTCTTCTTAGAGCATGAAGAAGGGTATTTTTCCTGTGACTTGTAGTATCTTTCCTAATGGCAAATCCTTGTTCTGTTGGCCTTTCAATTTAGCCCAAACTGTCTTTAAAAGATAAGAATGGCTTCTTGCGGGAGCGCTTAGTATTTCTTCTACGTCAGTAGTGAATGTAAGAACTTCTGTTGAAAAACATGAAGAAGTTTGTGGCAGCTGAATGTTACGAAGGGCTGCCCTGCTCTGGGCTGAGATCCTGTGCCATAGCGGGACAAACAGCGTCGCCTCACCACGGAGCAGCCCCCGTTACAGACAGCAGTTAGAGTGAAGGCATTACAATGGGTCTGAGCTGACTCTCATCCGACCGCCATCTGAGATATTTGATAGCTGAGAGTGTTTGGACCTTTTTGTTCCTCTGAGCTGTCTCTTCACAATAGACATTTCAGGGTCTTTCAACCAGTTAGGAAAGTTCATTATATTTTTAATATAATGTAAAAAAATTAAAATAATGATTTGATATACAGGCATTGATGAAAGATGTATTTTTAAAGTAGTAAATTAAAATCTCATTAATATTTCAGTGAGAATATTTTGTGCTTATCTGTTTCATCTCTATTTTTGACCTATGGCTCAGAGTTCACAGCATGAAGGAGATGGTGAAATCTGTTCACCATAAAATGTTAATTATAAGTAAATTACAGCACAAACGTTCAATCAGCCACATTAATTCTACATAAAGTGAATTATTGTAGCAGAAAATTTTAAAATGTGACTGAATTTTATAATCTGCATCCTCCATTTTCTACCTTTGCTCTTACTGCTGTGCCGTTCTCCTCCAGCGTGGCTGAGCTCTTTGTGCGGTGATGGTAAGCGCCCTCTCCTTAGATGATGATAAAAATGGAAGAGTACGATTTGATCCATTTGTTTGCACTCTACTAAATGTCCCTTAAATACGTAACATTTTCTTTGCCTGGTGACAAAGCATAATGTGATCGGAGAGGTTCGCAACGGAGCGGTGTGAGGCTGTGCCCTGAGGCACGGTGCCTGCTGCTCCCCTTCCCTCCACATCCCGTGCTTTCCCAAGCCCTGCATCCAGCTGTGGTCCCAGATTTCTTTCCATGAGCAGCAGGCATGGCTGAATCTCCACGCACTTTGAAAATGTGGACCTGAGTCTTGCTGGCCTTCTGACCCCAGAGAGGGAAGGCTTTGTTGTGATACAGTGACAGTGCAACTTCCCTTCGAAGTCCAAATGCTGTGTCTCAGTTAAAAGATGTTTTGGTGAGACACAGATTGCAATAAACACTCAATGTCTTACGTAGGGATCGTGGTGGTGATGATCCCAAGGTCATCAAGAGTCCCTGACTCACCAGTGATGCCAGAGAACAGTCCTGCTTGAATTGTCTCGCAGTGTTTTTTCAGGTACAAGGTCCACACTGCTCTGAATATGAGCTTTTTGTTCTACTTATAACGTGCATTTTCTGGGAAGGAAGAGAGAGCAAATGTTTACTGTGCAGATGCTTCAGGTTTGAAGAGCCTAGATACTGCTCGAATCCTACTCAGTTATTAAAGTGTTTCTTGAGTCAAATAAATTACATATCATTGCAAATTACTGTCTTGACTCGAAAATGCCGTAAAGTGTTGCCTGTTAGATTGGGTTAGGATTTGACTTCTTTCTGAAACCCTTGTATAATGAGAGCCAGACTGTTTTTGTCGCATTGAAATGGTGACGTAGGAGATTTCTACTGCTCTTCTTTCTTTGGGGAAAAGCTCTTGAGCTCAATTCCGAAGAACAGTTCCGAAGTGTCTTGGATGGCACAGCTCAGAAATACATATCAGCAGGAAGTTCCTTCTCTCCCACAAGCTTACAGAATGTGCTTGTTCCTTGCAGGAGGGGCCTGTCTCTATAACATCACTAGGCTCAGTCAGGGCTTCCTGCTCGCTGGGTAAGAGCTGCACCTGCCGGTGCTCAAAGCAACATCATTTTGGGGGCAAAATGGTCTTATCTGAGAAAGCAGCTCACTGGTGTGAAGATCCTCTATTTTGATAACTTGGTGCAATTTTTGTGTGACATAATTCAGGTGGAAATTTTCCACCTCGGTGGAATGACCCCCACCCCCCCAGGCCGGCCTGTCACTGCCTGCAGGGAACTTTTCAGCCTTCTGCATCACACACACTTGTGTTATCAGAACTCTGTGGTGGCTGTTGATAGGAAAGCTGCATTTATGCATTCTTGCAGACAGGTCGGTGGCTGTTCCTGCATGGACCTGTCTGCATAGCAGGCTTGTCCTCTGGTGAGCTGTTCCGTTGGAATCCATCGCATTACCATTAGTGCCTGACAGAGATGTTTTCACGGTCACAAAAAATGGTCAGAAATGGGAACCCTGAGACATGTATGGAAGGAGGACCAGCTCTTGTGAAGTACGCGTGTGTATGCTACAAGGAGGGGAGCAGAAGGAATTTGCAGTTGGTGACGGCAGGCTCAGCTGGTCTGCAGGTGTGTGCAGGAGCACGGGATCCCCCAGCATGCTGGGATGGCTCTAAGGTGGCTACAATTGGTAAGAAAGCTAGATAAAATCCAGAAATATAAAAATAATTAGTGAAAAGGGGATTGTCGACTGAAATTTTATTTGTATCTATCCACAGAGTGCATATAATTATTGTCTGTGTCTGTGCACGTGTCCGTGTTGTAAGTCACAGGCCTGACATGAGGTTGGTGCGCTGCAGGGCTGAGGAACGGGGCTGGTTCCCGTGCACACTGCACAGCCTGAGGCTGTTCTGCCCCCTGGGCACCCATGCTGCCTCTCCTGGTTCTGGTGGGCTGTGGGGGGGGGACAGTGGCCCTTCAGGAGGGCTGCGTGTCTGTGGGCTCTGCTGACTGGCTGTGCTGTATAATTAGCAGCTTCTGTTCAGACCTATCTGTAATCAATGTGGGGCACAGACTTGTTTTACAAGGAGGTGTATGGCTTGCAGCATCAGGCTCTGATAGGTGTGTGAGTGATGCTCATGGGACAGAAAATAGAACCATTTGAACAGGGTAGGGTTAAAGGTAGGGTGGGAAAAATAATCTATCACAGAGGTCTGAAAGATTACAAGTACCTTGAACTTAAGCTAGCAGACCTTTTGTGAGCCATCTGAGATGTGTCTGATGTTCAGTCATCTCCAGGCACTATATTATGAGGAAGCCAACCTCTATACAACCCCTAACTGTAGTCACTTCTCACTTCTGTGTTTTTTTATTTTTTGTCAGGGCAGAGCATGAGAATATGGTTGAGATTTAATATGTTTCATTTGCAATCCAGGATTTTGCTGGCTTTCAGTCAGCTGCCTTCATCGGCTGTTAAGCATGGGTTTGTCTCCCGGTCCTGCTGCCGTGTCCCACGCAGCTCGCTGCTGCTGGGATGGAGCTCTCACTGCAGGCAGAGCTGGGCTCCAGCACAGCCAAAACACGGCTCAGTGTGAGGGGATCACGAAGGCAGCTTCACCAGGATGCTGAGAGAGTGCGGTGTGATTGGCAAAGCCCCTCGAAATGGAGAAGAATAGAGGAGAAAAAGTGCGAGGCACGGCAGATGCTGAGAGCCCTTGTTTTCCAGTAAGCAGCATGATTGGCAGCAGAAATAAACAGTAGCGGGAAGCTTGTGTATCAATCTAATTGTATAATTGCAGGTTGCTTTCTGCCTGGTTTGATGTGCAGATTGTGGTAATGTGTAGTGTCTCTAGTAATTTGCTATTAAATCCAACACTAGGAAGTAGTTGAGTTGCTTCCTGTACAGATACCTGATGTTTGCATTTGTTCTGCCGCCGCGTGCTGATGGCACAACCTGCTCTTGTCTTCTGGTTCTCCTCGTGCTATTTCTGCTTGTATGGTGGTCAAAGATTTTTTAGCAAATTGCAGAAGTGACTTAAATGTAAAGGTCAAAATGTGATAACTCATTGCACAGTGGTATAAAAGTGATTGCCAAGAGCTGAGAGCAGCGTTCAGCTCTTCCCACTGAACTTGTACAGAAGATTATTTTATGTATATTGTGATCAGATTACTGACAGCACAGTCTGCCTGGACTTCTGTGCTGGCTCTGCTTGGAGCTCCTGGTGGGAATGTGCTGTGAAACTCCTGCAGAAGTGCTCTTTGGGGTGGGAAAAATCTCAGACATTGTCCTTGCAGATGGATGTGGAACAAACAGCAAGGGGAGGGTGCTCCCTCTAAATGGGGAATAGGAGAAGGCTCATACTGTGTAGGGTCAGCTGTCCATCCTACGTGTTGTCCTGGCAGCTTAGCAGCTGTGTGTCCTGTGGTCTCACTGTCCTGCATCACTGTACTTACGATGCATGATTGGGAGTGTTTCATTAAAACATTTTTGGTGAAGGTTTCAGCAGTATTCTGTGTGCTCTGTTCTGTGTGACCTTCTGAGCTCCAGGGGGAGAAGGACCTGCACCCCACACAGGAGGCCAGAGCACGTGTCCCTTTCCCCAGAGTGGTGTGAGCACACCTGGCACACTGTGTGCCTGAAAGTGCCCCTGCAGCTGCTTCCTGCCCAGGGAGAGTGAGAAGGTAGAGCCGGACACACTGCGTAACGAGCTCAGCTCGTTACTGAACGGGAAGCACTCAGGTACCATTTTGGTGGATAGTTGGATTTAAATGGAATAGAAGAGGGTGTGTTTTGAGCATAGTTGAATGAGGGTAGGGATGAAATATAAGATTTGTGTAGCAGAAATGCTCAGTCACTGCCTGAAGCAGTGATGGAGCACCTGGTGGGAAGGCAGGGCCAGCCCAGGGGAGCTCAGCTGCATGCAATGTACCTGAGTGACTGGAAAGGCTGGAGCCAGGATCAGCCCTTCCCAGCCCTATTTGAGGGTTGGCCATGGAGGAGATGGGCATCTTGATGGAGATCCCTGCCTGAGGCCTTCAGAGGTAAGTGGTGTTTTTCCTTCATTTCTGCATCCACAGCTGCTGCATTTGGGCTTGGCCTCATTTGGTGCAGATGGAGGCTTGGCCGTCCCACTGTTGTTGCTATCCTTTCTGTCATGTAACAGTGTTACAGAGCATGGCGATCCTTTAAGATCTGACAAAGCATTAGGAACTGCCACGGGTATTTTTGAGTCATTTTGTAGGAATCAGTGATGAATTATGACGTTGTTCCTGGACTAGATGGATGAGTTAGAATTCCAGGTCCTTCCTTTGGAACTGTTTCCATTCTCAGATAGATTTTGCTGCAGTGTTGCCACGTGATTGTATTTTGTTTCTAGGTCCCACACTTGGGTATGGGGTTGTAGCCTGGCTGGTGTTCCCTCTGCTAACTCTGTGCTGGCTCAGTTGGCTGAGGGGAAAACAAATGATGTTCTGAGCTCTCTGCCAGGGAACATAAGGACATGGAAAGCCTGATTCACCTTTACCTCCCCAACTACAGGTGAAATGATGGCTGGACTGTTTTTTCCTCTGGTGCATGGAGCAGTGTTGGTGTGCTGGCTGTGTGTTATGGGTTCTGTTTTCTTGTGTTGGAAGTTCACAGTAGACCAGCAGGTAGATGGCAGCACAATGGATTTAGTATTTGCCCACATGTTGATAGTTGCTCACTGCTGACCACGGCTCTCGGGGAGGAGTGGGGATGAGTGCTGGGGATGCTCTCCCCTGGCACAGTGCCTTCCTGGTGCTCCCTGCTATGAGAAGCAGAGCATTGGTCGCAGCCGCCCATGCAGTGCCAGGGCTTTCTCCTATCCCAGCCCTGCCTTGATGTAACCTCAGCACGGCTCCGTCCCACCTCGCTCAGGCAGTGATTGCATCCCCAAAACTTAACCTTTGTACTCCCAGAGGTTACACTCCAGCCAAAGATCACTGAGCTTTTAAAGATCAAGAGTAAGCTGGTGAGGAGGGATGGCTTGCATTCAGACCTATCATCAGCTTTAGGCACTCATTAGTCCTAACTGAACACTTGGAAATAATGCACAGGATTTCAGCTTAGTCAACAGCAGTGAGGGACGTTTATTGCTTTCGGATTACCTTGAAATGTCTCCTCCTTGCTGAGGCCAGGAAATGGTGTTATCCAGAGGGAGCAGCCCTGTGTCTGATGTTCCCATGAGGACAGCCATGTCCTCACTTCTGCAAACACAAACCATTCCTGGCAAGTGGAAGTTTAATTAAGAGCCTCGCTGAGCCCAGCCAGGCTGGGCAGCAGTAGCCGGGAGGGGCCCTAGTGCACACGTTAGGAAATGTGCTGGGGGAAAGTTTGATTTCGGGTAATTGTCATCAGACTGCTGTCTCACTTTGTACATCCTTGTTCGTGTGTATTTTTAATACAGTTGCACTTTGTCTACCTGGAATATGCAAATACTATTCAAATTAGATCTCAGTGCTCAGACTGTCAGCACATACCCCACAGCTCCCCTCCAGCAAGTGACTAATGGGAACATGTGTTCCTGCTATTTTTATGAGGCCGGGGGCTCGGCGGGCTGTGGGGTGGGAGCCTGGTGCTGCCCTGCCGTGCCCCAGCTGCATGCAGCGTGGGGCTCGGGGTGCAAACCTGGTGGTTGTGTGGGCCATTTTCATCCTGTTTTTGCAGTCCGTTTTTATTCGCAATTATACACATCGCTATATTTGTTAATGTTCCTATGGCAACAGCTTTAACTGCTTACATAGAAATGTAATGTCAGGAAACTAATGCTTCTGTGGATGACTTAATGTGATTTAGCCCTCTGGTGCAAGGAGAAATCAGCGTTGTGCGAGCACTGGACATTGGTTCCTGGTGTGCGCTCTCCGTAGGTTTGGGCTCCTTTTGCCTCCTGGTGAGTGGCTGCGGAGCAGTGGGAGGCAGCAGGTGGGTGCTGTGGCTGTGCCCCTGAACTCCAAGTGTCCATGGGTGCGCAGTGTCCCCCAGACCCATGACGCTGCCTGCTGTCACCAGAGATGATATTTGTTCATCAGAGATCGTTCTGACATGTCACATGCCCCCACACTTCTAACCTCCCACTTCTGTAATGTGCATTGCTGTGGATGAGTGTTCGGCACAGGTTTGCACTCTGTGTGTGTGGGGTGCAGCCGTGTCCCCCAGCTGTGCTCTGCCTGCTGCTTTATGCAGACCCTGCAGGGCTGTAACCCCGTGCTCAGGACAATGTGAGATTTACACAGGCTGATCTGGTGCTGCTGGGAGGCAGGACTGGAAGGAGGTCTGATAGAAGAAACTCGTATCATTGTCGTGGCAGGGAGGACTGTCATTCTGCCTCATAGCAGAGCCAACCAAACCCCCAAATGAGATTTCCTGAGGTCCCTGGGAGCTGGATGAACCAGATAAATGTAAGCACTGCAGGATTTACTCCTTAAATGTTCTGATAAAAGTGGTTTAGCGGACAAATTTACTTCCTCAATTTAATGGCCTTGAAATCACCTTTTGAGAGACCGGCGAAATTTAAGAAGTGGAAGGAAAAGCAGTTAGTGGGATGGATGAGACTGTTACATATCTGGGCTGTGTTCTTGGAAAGCAGTGCTGCAAACTCTTGCAGGGAAGTGTTATTGTAGGTGGTGCCCTTGTCAGTGTTTAACAACTGGAGGAAACTGTGTGGAGCACCAAAAAAGCAAACCTGGGTCCTGAGGTGGTTTTCAGGATTGTGTTCGTGGCATTGGGAGTGTGGCCAGCAGCTCCCCCCACCCCACTCCTCCCATCCCACACTGCTCACCCTGAACCCGTGAAGCACAGGTTGGTGTTTCCAGTGGGAGTAACTGCAGAGAGTGCTTACCTTGGTTCAGGGCAGTGCTCTGTCTGAAGTGAGCTGCAAATTCCTCTTCCCAATGAGGAAAACACAGGCACTAAGCTGTATGTGTCCTCACCAGTTTGGTTGGTTTTTGTTTTGCTGGGTTTTGGTTTTAGCTTTTTCCCTTCTTCCTCTCTGCCCTGCCATTAGGGCACTCTTCTTCTCGCATGCAGGGGACTCATCTGTGTCCTCTCCTCACTGACTGAGGGGTCTGGACCCTGCCCGCCCCGCAGGGAGGTGTGAGCAGGCATTGCATGGCGGTGTGGGGATGTGTGTGTGGGGCTGCTGCGATGTGGGGCAGTGCATGGAGTCACCTTCTGCTGTGCAGAACAGGCAGGGATGGGGACTTGTGTGCACTGTGACCTGGGCTGAGTGGTGGAAGTGCCACTGCAGACAGTGCCCATAGTCCACCAGCTCCTTTGGCAGTGCAGGTGTGTGGTGCTGTGGGGTGAAGGTGGGATCGGGACAGGACGGCAGCCACGAGCTGGCCTTCAGGCTGTCAGCATGCTTTCAGGCCTGGCTGGAGTGTGGCACATCCTTCTGTTCAACTGCTTTCCTCTCCTTGGTGCTCAGTGATAAGTATTAAACCAGAAGTGCAATGAATTGCTCTGCAGTCACAGTTTCCCAATATAACTTGTAAACAGATTAATTCCAGAGTATAAATAGTTTAATGGGGAGAGTGTCTGCTGACCTGTGACCATAGGTTATGTTTGTAAGAAGCAGAACCCAGGATTTTAAAATAGACTTTTCCCACAGCTTAGTGACTTCCTCCACACGAGGCTGCTGGAGCTGCTCCTGCTGCACGCGGTGATTGGATGTGGAAACTGTGCTCATTCCTGGGGGAGCACAGGAGCCATGCGTGTGGGGTGCAATGGGACAGCTGTGGCAGCTGGGATCTCCTGTTTGGCTGAGTCTGCACAATAGGTGAATGTACTGCATGTGAGTTTCAGCCACAGAGGCCTCTGCTGCGTGAGTGTGCACGTGTACCCCTGAGCTCAAACGCTGTTCCTTGCAGGTGGCTCAGGATGCTGCTCAGTACCACTGACTATCACTGTGGTTTGTGTTAATGTTTCATGCTGAATTAGCATGTAGGTAATGCTTCAGACAGACTGTGCAGTCATCTGATTTTGAGGAAATTATTACAGATTTAATCTTTACTCAGGTTTTTGTGTGTGAGTCAGTGACATGTTGAGATTGAAAAGGTGGCAGGCGGGACAATTCTCTCGCTCCTTAATCGGTCTGTATGTCTTTCTCTGCCAATTACCAATGTTTCATTCTCTGCCATCAAAAGTTACATGAGTAAGAGCGTCTAACCATGTGAGACAGCAAATGGATGTTCCCAAAATCTGCGCTGGCACTGTGCTGCTGCCCCTGTGTTGTGATTAAGGATGCTGGGATGGTTTCGGTTTGTCTTCAGTGCTGGCTGTGCCGTCCTGCTGCTGCAGCCCTGGGGAGGCAGTGGTTGGGCTCTGGGCATTGGTGCTGGCAGGACACAGCCATTTTATTTTGAAATAAAGATTAAAATCCTTCCTATTTCTAGTTCTTCCCTTTTCAGTTTGAAAGCAGCTGAAGAGATTTCTTCAGATCTCAATATAAGGATAGCAGTAATAAAATAATAAACTCCAGCTAGAAAGGTACAGTACCTACAGCCAAGGGGTTCTTTCTGCTGATGCTCAGCTTCAGTTCCTGTATGCATATAACAACCTGACCATGAATTTAGGCTGAGTGGGGATATTCAGCACTGGAATTAACCAGGTGAGCGTGCTGCTACGGATCTGCTCATCTCAGATTAGCACAAGGCTGGCACTACTGCACTAGACATAAATTCTCCCTTTGTGTGAAAACAAGTAAGCATGTTTAACGTTGGTTGTAATGCCGTTGACTAATGAAAGAAAGTACAGGAAAAAAATCAGTTTGAAATGTAAAACTGAAGTACTTTGTCTGGAAAGCATCTGAAGTTTTGTTCTATACCGAGACCTTTCTTGTGCCTATTTTTCCCAAGATGACACCTCAGTAAGTTCCTCCTGAATGGAGGAGCTGCCTTTGCAGAAGGAAGCTGGTTTTGCCGGAGCTCTCGTGCCGCTCTGTGCTCACAGCTGGCGGGCACTGTGCTCAGTTTCCTTTCCCTGTGAGGATCTGCTGTGTCCTGCTGCAGGATCGCTTCCTCCTCGGTCAGTTCCAGCTGGTTATCTGCAACAATAGAGCCCCGCTCCTCCTCCTGCTCCAGGCTGACACGGTTTAATGCAGCGCTGCCTGCAGGGGCTTGAAAAGAGCAGCCCCCTATTTTTTTCTGTATGTTTTTTTCCTTTTGGCCTAAGCTGGATTCCTTCACCCAGGCAGAAATGGGCTATGCTTACCAGCTTTTACTTTCTGAGAGCATTTTCCACCCAGCGGTCGCTTTCCTGCGGAGAGCGTCTCCCACTCCATTCAGAGAAGGGTGCATTTTGCGCATCTGCCTTTTGTTTTGCCCGAGCCTCTGGGACTCTTAGGAGGGGGAGGAATTGATAAAAGCAAAGCATTTTGCCATAAAAAGAAACTAAGAGGGCAATGGGAGGCCATTTGTGTAATTCCCCAGGCTGTGTCTCTTTGAAAGTGGAGGTCTGGCGCAGTCTGCATAACCCGCTGACTTTGGCTCTTCCTTTATATTTTGCCATGTGCAATACGTTCTCGTATATGAATTAAACATTAAAGGCAACTTAACCTGTGTTTTTTATTTTTTTTTGCAACGTTCTTTGGTAGCGAAATGGTGAAGTGGCACTTCTGATCAAAACACTGTGTGTGCATGAATGCTTTGGGGAAAAAATGACAGTTTACATAGCTGTGAGATCACCACAGCTCTGCAGCAGGTGAGGGCCTCACAGGCCCTGAATAATGCTTAGCTTTGGGGTAGAGCTCTGTGCGTGGGGCTGATGCTGTGCTGGCACTGCGGGCCTCTGGTGTTCCATGTGGTGTTCAGGTGGGGCCTGAGCCAGCCCAGAGGAGCTGGGGGCCTCGGGGGCTGCCGGCCGTGCTGTACCACGTGGGCTGGAGCTGAGCTCCTGGGGGGCTGCTGGGTGACGGGGGGTGCACTGCAGCACTGGGCCCCGCAGCCACACCTGGGGATGGAGCTCGGTCCTGGGCACCGCGGCACTGAGAGATATCAACAAAGCAGAGGGGATTAGGGAAGAGTAACAAAAAGGATTAAGGGGCTGAGGGGATTGATTTATGAGGAGAGATTAAAAGAGCTAAATATGTGTAGCTTGGCAAGGAGATGAGTACCAGAAGGCACGATAACAGCCTACAAATGTTTGAAGATGTAAACATAAAGGGGTTGATCCTGCAGACCTCACTTTTGTGACGTCCCTGTAAAACCAATAGGCACTGGGTGTGATATTTGCAGGACTGAACCCCAATGGCAAATGAAAATGAGTTGCCTTAATATATGTGCATGTAATACTGTTTTACGTAGGTGTGTGTTTATATATGGGGAAGCAGATGAAATAGTTTGAACAGCAGATGTAAATTGCTAACGCTGCTGTGCAGAAATGTTACACTTCTCCTGGAATAGAAGGTACCAAATCACTCTGCCTGGAGGACAAGGAGTAGGGCTGTGCATCAGCAGAGGCATAGCATTGCCTTCTTCTGATGGGTTTTAGTTTTGTTAGCTGAAACTGTTCTGCAGATCAGAGTCAGGAATGCTCGTGAGATGACAGCAGCAATTTGCTGGCAGACATCTTCCTGTGTGCTTTATTTCCCTTTTCTTGTTTAGCTTTGTATAAGTGGCCATAGGTGACCATAATGCTGCCCCATACGAGGCCGAGGTTTCTGTAGGGTTCCCTGGATGTGGCAGCAGCAGGCTCAGCTCCCCTTACTGTGCTTCTGCACGTGGGCCTGGTGTCCAATCCCACATTCAGCAGATGAATGTGTGGCTGTAACACCTTCAGGATGGGTGATGGAGTCACACGTCTCTACCATAGCTCCCTGTTTGGAGATGCTTTATTTTTTAAGGTTGGGTTTACTTGGTATTATTTGCAGCCATCACCCTGGAATGAATATTCCGAAGTGGGGCAGTGTCTGAGCTCCTGCTCAGCCTTCTGTAGCCAGAAGAAGGAATTACTTTCCTGTCTGTATGCTCAGCAAGTCCACTGCCCTTCTTTTCAAACAGACTCCAACTAAATGTAAATCTGTCTCCATCTGTGACAGCCCACAGTCATCTGTTTACCAAAATAAACTTTAAGCATATATTGAAAAATAATTCCTATTGAAATATGCATCCCTATGGCATTCAAGCTTGGTATTTAATGCCTTTTTTATGGTTAATAATGCATCAAAAGCATTTCTAGTCTTGAGCTGTCATTACATCACAGACATGATGTGCCGGATGCATTTAATTGACTAAAAAACTTTGAGTCAGTTTTTATTTTAAAAAATACTAATACGTGATTACCAAGTCCTACTTCTCATCTCTGTCTTGTAGCGGATGGTCTGCTGGTACAGAGCAGCCCATTGAGAACGTGTACGGAGAGCTCAGCTTTCAGGAGAAGAGAGGTCATACAGGAACAATGAGAGCTGTTTGTTGGGAGAGTTTTCCCGAAGCAGAGTTTGCTTTTTTATTTCAATTTAACATAAAAGCAAGTTAATTCAAGAGACTGTTATTAGACCTGGCACATGTGCATGTTAGGAAAGTGCTGGCCTGGGACGGAGGGGATGGCTCTGCCCCGTGGGAATTCCTCTCTCCCACAGACAAAACTGCTGAGCCAGGGGGGAGGGGAGGGGTGCAAGGCAAAAACCAAGAAAGCATGTTTGGTAAACACCGCTGAATTCAGAAGCTTCCTATATGATAAATAATAGATAAATAACACAGTGGCATAGATGCATCTAGCTGAGCTGCTCTCGGACAGTTTTGGGGCATGGGCAGCCCTGCCCAGCCCTGCACTGCTGTGTCCTGGGTGGGTTGGTCACTGTGAGTGGTGCCCTGAAGGGAATACCCAAGAACGCTGTGGGTAGGAGAGGCAGTGCCTTTGTCCCATGTTTGCAGGTTTTCAAGATGTTTGGATTGTGTGCTCGACCTGCCCGTGCATAGACCCCAGCATTGTCCTATGAATAACCAACCGTCTCTCAGCGCGAACTGCTGAAGGAGGACAGCTGTTCCCCTCGTGCAAGTGTAGTGCCTTATTTCTGTTCACATTTGTGTGTTGTTGCCTTTGTTTTGCTGTTTAAAACATAGAAGTTACTGTTTCCTTTCCCTCTCACTTGTGTTGCTTCTTAGTTGCACTGTTTTCCCTTTCCCTACTCGGCCTCTGTGTCAGTTTTGTTGTTCTGTTGTTTGATTTTTCTTTTTTACTTCTGTCTTCTTAGCTTTTGCTAAGCCCTTAAAAACACTTCTGAGTTGAATGACAGCGCTTAAAATCCTGTGTTTCCATTCCAGTGGAAAGTGGATGGAGGGTGTGAAATGGCTCTGATTCCAGAAGTGAGGTAGCCATAGCCACAGGGATGATGGGGACGCAGTTCTGGAGCGGTGACTCAGTCTTATTTGTAGGAATCATTGTGCTGGCGTGTGTTGAACGGAGCGCTCTGGGCTGGCTCCTGTTCCCTCCTGGCGCGCGGTGTGAGCTGTGGTTGAGGTGCTGTGTGTTCTCCTGCTGAGCCCCGTGCTGCTGGGCTCTGCCGGTGCCGTGCGTCGTAGGCTCCGCTCACTGATGCAGCCTTGACCGTTATTTTCTGCTGGATGAGTGTTGGTGCGGTGCCGTGGCTCCTTCTCTCTGTACTTCTGAAACTCCACGTTTCGGGTGTGGCTGAAGATTGAAGCTCTGCTAGGCATTTTTGAAATATATATGAAATGACAAAAGCCAAGGACATCTCTCTGAGCTTCACATAACTGTTGCAATTGTCCCTGCTGCACCGACCCGCCTCGGTCCCTGTGTCGGTTTCCTGCAGCACGTGTCTCGCCGCTGCCAGAGTCTTTGCTCATCAGCGCACTTCGATTTGGGCTCTGTTTAAGGAAGGTGTGGATGTAGTACTTAGGGACGTGGTTTAGTGGGCAGTGTCAGTGGTAGGTGGATGGTGATCTTAGAGGTCTCCTCTGTCCCCTTTCCCTGTGTGCCGAGAGCACCTCTGGCTCCGGCTGTGTGGTTCCAGCCCCGGCAGAGTGGGGATTTCTTTGCATGCAGGACAGCCGTGTGCTGTGCACTGCAGGACTTCTGGCCGTGTGTGCACTCACGCGCTGCTCGCTGGCGCGTGCTCTCTTCTTCCCGCACACACTCACACTTGGATGTTGTAAAACTGGCCGAGTGTTAATGTTTCCAGGTCAGATGTGGCAGGGTATTGTGAAGGGCCAGTCACTTAATGAATCCCTCTGGGACCTACCTCCGTTACTAACAATTTCTCTCCAACTCATCAGGCAGGGAATCACAGCCCTTGCTGTTTCACTCCGTCACTTTCTTCCAGTGCCTTTTCTGCCTGAGCCGCCTGCTCACTCCACGCGAGCACACCAATTATCGATGAAGACACAAATTGGGTCCCCTTCCCTTGAAAGCTCCTTCAGCTTTCAGCTACCCCGGAGTTTCCCAGGTGTGCACCAACCTGTGCTTCCTTCTGCCCCTCGCCTCCTGTGCGTGGCGAGCACACATCTTCACATCACACAGGAACCCGCTTATCAACTTGCATTTGCTGTTAAAATTGCATGGGAAGGAGAGTCAAGGCCGTTCATTAACTTGATTATTTCTTTGTTTCACATGGAAATCACCTCACTTGAGCGTGTCTCAGACAAAAATGCACCCTGAAATAATCTGCCCATCTCCAGGTTATACCAGCCAGGCCATCATGTGTCACATGGGTTGTAAAACGAGACAGATGTTATGAACACATCTGTTTTGTGTGTAACCCGGAGTATTTCGCACAGTGTGAGATGGCTGCTGTGATCAGCTGGTGCCTTTCTCTGGCTGATCCTGGAGCCATCCCCTAATATTTGGATCTGCTTTGTGTGTGGAGATCTGGCACTGTGTATACTTGATATAAGGAAGTGAAAAGCACATCTGCCCTAAGTGCATCTGTAGCCTTACTTCCCTTTCCATCCCTTGTTCTCTGAACATATTCACTGCTGATTGCAAATAATAGGCCCTGAGTCGTGCCCTCCCGTTAAGCCTTTTCCTCCTGGATGCGTGGAAGTGGGACGTGTGGCTCCTTGAGCACGTGCTGAGACAGAACTACAGCTCGAGGAAACAGTAAGATTAATTAAGGCAAAAACAGAACTATCAGTGAGTACAGTTAATGGGAGCTCCTGTGGGTAGCGGTTCGTGGCAAATGGGAGTTCATCGTGCAAGGACATGACTGCATGTGTGAACACTGTGGAGCAGAGAAGTGCAGAGATGGTTCTCGTGAGACACTAAAATGGCTTTTGTTTGGCATAACGTCTTGGAGAGAACTCAAAGTATGAGAGACCATTGCTGACATTTCTTTCTCATGGTGCAGAGGGCATGGTATGGGTGGGTGGTATAACATGCAGTGATCTTGTAACTGAAGAACCACCAAAACCGACTGTGGCAAAGTCCAGCTTTGAAAAGGCAACTACAGGGACATGAGAGTTCTTTATTTCCGTATTTCTTTAGAACAGAAAGCATCCAGAGGATTAAAATGCTTTGAGTGTAATGGTGGAAATTCAGATGCGCTGTGTCAGAGGTTGGGGTGAAAGCCCCCATTGGAAAAAAAACAAACCTGATTCTTAGGACAACTGCGTAAGGGCAAGGGTTTAAATAAAAGAAGAAACCAAACGTGACATTCTGAGCATTGGATTTAAAGAAGAGAAGACGTGAGCTTTGGCAATTAAACATAAATTCATAAGACAGAAGCCAAAAGCAGAAAGAGAAACAGATTGCAGAAAACACAGAAGGTAACGTACACACTCGCTGAAATGCATCGGCGCTACGAAGGCTGCCGGGGCCATGGGTGCCCGCCGTGGAGGGAGCAGCTCTGAGAGCTTCCCACGTCAGAGGGTTTTATTTTTAGTGGGAATAAGTATGAAAAACCGTCTCAAATTAAAATGTCAGGAGAAGGTTTTAAAACAAATCAATAAAAACAACTCTAACAAATTGTCAGGACAAGATGCCAAGAGTTAATGAACTCAAATTCAAAATAGCCAAATTACTGTATTGTGTAACCCGTAGCTTAAATTGGCCCAGCACTGAAGGAATTGATTGTGATTACAGTTCTTTAAAAAGCCTCTAGGGTGATGTAAAGTATTTTAGACTAGTAAACCTTATTTCTGTTGTGGAGAAATAGGGATATGTGAAATGGAATGTGCAGACACACAGATCCGCTCGCTGTGATGGAGAGACTCAGCCCGGCTCTGTCGGTGGAAGTGAATCATCACAGATCTCTTGGGTCACTGTAACGCTGTTCTGGAGCTCCGTAATGCGTTGGGTGCCCCGAGAAAGCAGCGAGCAGCAGCAGCACGGGGCTGCGGAGCAGGGACTGCGTGGCACCATGTGTGGGATGAGCACTGCACGTGGCAGGAGGTCGGCGTGGGGAGAGCAGGAGGGGCTGCGGCACCAGTGCGTGCAAAGGGAAAACAGAAGTTGTGTGGTTTCAGTACTGGGTTTTTTGGTTTTTATTTTTTATTTTTAGTATATGAATACTTTTACCAAGAAAGAGTTTTGAAAAAGATAGCTAGCCTTGTGAAACGTACCCGATGTTGATCGGAAAAGCAAACAGAGTATTGGGAACTGTCATGGAAGGGGAGGAAGATGGATGCAGAAAACACTCCCACAGCAGCCTCTGTATCTTAGCGTGGCTCCGCGGCCGCCTTCTGACCTCCTTCAGCAATGCTATGGTAGAAATTAATCAAGCAAACAGTGATGGACAACAGGCTGAGGCATTTGGAGGATATTGCAGTCCTTTGGATTTGCATTTCCTTTTATCCTGGTAGGTTCACAGTTTGATGAGGCATTCATCACTTCTCAGGGTGCTGCAGCCTTCGTGTTGCTGGGAACTGGGGGAACTGGTGCGTGCTGCCAACAGAAGGGATTTCCCTGTCCTTCTTTTGTTCCTGCAGTTGTTTCCCTCAGCACTCCCGGGCAGGCTCTGAGCTGCAGCCCCTGCTCAGACCCAGTGCTGCTCTGCTGTGCTTTCCCTGGGACAGGAGGAGGCTCTGTGCTGAGGCAGGAGGATGTTGGTGTTCTGTCTCCCTTTTGCAGAAGCAGTCTGTTGCTGTGTGAGGCATGGCAGGTACCAGCCCAACATCCAATAACCATATGCTTCAGAAACCTCCTTCAGAAAGGCCGGGTAGATAAGAGTCATTCTATCAGTAGTGAAATTCCTATTTTAATGTAATTTTACAGACCCTGATTCACTGTCCCTTAACTGCAGCTTGTTATTTCTGGCATTAGAGGGTAAAAAAAAAATAGCTTCTGGGCATGTGACACTATTCACAGGCCTTTAATGTCAGAAATAATGATCATGTTAAATTGGAGCTCATTACAACGAAATGAGACCTCATTGAGCCCTCTTTTTGGGGGGTTGTTTAATGATTTTCCTTTTTCTCTTTTTTTTTTTTCCTCCTAAGTAGCTCTGAATTGGTACACTGGGGGAGAAGCTGGGAGGTTTGGTGGTAAATTTAAATTGCAAGAAATGTATACCTTTAAAATATATTTTTTTAAAAAAGGGCTTGATTTTTCTACTGTTCTCCCCAAGTACTCTGTTCCTTTGTTACATTCCGGTTATAGAAATTTCTTGCACCTCTTAAGGCCGCTAATAATGATTATATCTAAGGCAGCTACAAAACATATTTGGGACTTTATTTCAAGCGCTACTTTCCTCATAATGAACGCGAGGATCCCATTTTCCAGGCTCTTTTCTAATCACGCTCAGAAGTACGGAGGCAGCCTCCTGTGGCACAGCGGGGTGAGGAGCTGTCGGTGCGGGTGGAGCTGCCTGTGCCAGGCTGGCCCCGCTGCCCGGGGCAGAGCTGTGCCACAATCAATCCAGCAGCAGCAGCTGTCAGGGTACATATCTGCAGGAAAGGAGATGTTTTCTGGTCCTTCTCCATCCTTCTCCTGGGAGTGCTGCCCAGCTCTCCCTCCCCAGAGCCATGGCGGTGGCAGTTTGTTCCTCCTGGACGTGCTCCTTGGACCCGTGTGCTCCATGAGCCGCTCCGCATGGCTCTGCCTCTCTCCGCTCTTCATTCCCTCCTTGCTGGCGCTGAGATTGATTTATCACTCTTTGAGCTCTCACTGCTCTGCATGCTGTTTTTCTTGTCTTAGGACCGCAGATCCTCACTGAGCTCTGTTGCGCTCAGTGTGCTGCCCTGGTTACCTCCAGGCCTGCTGCTTTGGGCCATTTCCATACCCTGAGTTTGATTTCACATAAGATATACACTGCTTCTTTATAAACTGGAAGTAGAAAGATTAATTATGAGTGAATTACTTTTTTCAGACTTGTTTTCCTTCTGCCCTCTTGCTTTTGTAGGCCTGCTCCCATTCTGCCTGTCGTGCAGGACGTAGGGCTGCCATGGAAATGGTTTCTGATACATAAATTAATGTTTTTGTTGCATTCTTACAACATGAAGTTCTTTATTGACAGTCTCACAGAGTGCATGCAGATCAGTGCACATCGTGAACGTATCTGTAGGTAAATGTTTAAGTGCAAACCCTGATTTATTAGAATGCAAAGATGATGGTGTGCCTTTTAGTTAGAAGTTTTACAAAGTCACTGTTTGTTCTCTGCCCAAATATTAAGGAGCAACGTAACCTTTTTAGGTATTTCTTTCTGCTCCTTTTGATAGGTGAGAACTTGAAGACTCATTTAAAAAGCTGAAATAGATAATAGTAAGAAGAGTACAGAGGCAGAATTAGCCTCTACATGCTGAAAGAGGAGAGAACAGATCATAGGGAGCTATAAAGAAGGAGGTAAACACATCATGTGTGCACTGAAACCAGAAGCACCTGTAGGCGGTTGCGATGTCAAAGTGACAAACTCGGAATGTTATCTTCGTCCCAGCACTCAGAGGAATCCGGGGATGCAAAGAGGGGGAAGGGGTGTTTCCATTCTGAGTGTGGGAAGCGATGGGTGTCTAGACAAGAATTTCAGCACCGAGGGTATTTACTAAAAGTGTTTAGAGTTCTTGTGGAAAAGGAAAGAATGTGGAAGAACTGAATACGGTGACTTAGGGAAGGGCTGGAGGAAAACATGGGGTCTGAGATGGGTGCTTTGGTAAGACGTGAGAAAGCTGATGTCAGGCAAAGGAGGCTTTGCAGGGGAGGTTTGGAGCTCAGCAGGAGCCTGAGGCAGCTCTGTGATAGCCACAGTGATGAGGTTTGGTACTGGTTTGGATTACACCTTTGGACAACGCACGAACTCTGTGTTGTGTTTGTGGTTGAGAGTGCACAGAGGTACCATGGAAAGTGAAGAGCCAGGAGCAGAGCCCTGGCAGAGCTCCCCAGAGGCAGAAGGGAAGAGAGAGCTCTCTGGAAGACAAAGAAGGGTGGGAGGAAAGGGAAGCATGGCTACAGAATGCCAAGGAGTGGTGTCCTGGAGAGAGGAGTGGTTACTGCATGGGAAACGGCTGTTGAAGGGATGGATGCGCGTGGAAGGCGGCTCCTGCTGTGTGTCCAGGAAATGGCTGGAGGACATGTAACCTGCAGAACTAGTTTGGACTTGGAGCCAGATTGGTTCCTCATGTTCAGTGACTTACATATTACATGTGATGTATTGTCTTGCAGTAAGTTTTGGGTTAGGTAGAAGAGAAAAATGGACTGAATGCTGGGAACTGGGGGGATCTGGCAGACGAAAATAGCCAAGTTTTCTCTGAAGGGCTGTGCTGCACTGTCCTGCATTGTCTGCCTCAGAAGGTGGAACTCTGCAGTGCAGAGCATGATTGAGCAGTGCAGACTTCAGGGCCAGGCTGGGGGGCTCAGGGCAGCCCGACCCAGGGGAGGTATTTCCTGCCATGGCAGCACTTGGAGCCGGGTGTATTTTAGGGTCTCTGCCATTCTGTGGTTCACATCAGTGAATATTTTGAGGAAATAGTTGGGCTTCAGACTCTGGCACAGTTGATCTTGCACAGCAATAAATGTAAGCACTGCGTTCAGTGCAGTCAGCCCTTCCCTGCAGCATTTGGTTAAAATCTTGCCAGCTCCTATTGTAAGAGCAGTGCTCCTTGGAGCTCAGTGCTGGGGGCTGGAGGCTGCAGGAGCTCTCTGTGCTGCGCAGCACGCGGCCTTGGGGCAGTAGGATGGGCAGTAGGAGCTACTGATGGAGAAGCCTTTATGCTGAGCTGGTTGTGCAGGCCACAGGTTAAAGCTGTGGGCACACGTCTGTGTGTCTCTTCCTGTCCATGCTGCAGCAGCTCAGACACAGCAGTGATGGGGAGCAGGACTGCGTGGCACTGCTCTGCTCCGTGCGCTTCCACCGAGGCAGCGGCTGTTATTTAGCTCTGGGAGAGTGTTTGAATTAAATTAAGCATATTGTAGTGTAAAGAAAATAGCGAAGATAATTATTTGTAAATTATTTCCCATTCTTTAACAGATGTTTTCAGACTTCAAATATGTTGTTTTCTGCAAGTGCTGCATAATAAATTAATTGTTTAATTAGTAATAGAAGTGTCACTCCTGGGAGCATATCCCTTGCTTTGAACAAGTAAACCAGACACCCCTTTCATGTTTAATGTGTTGGTGTTAAGACTTTTAGCTCTTTTTAAATACAGGTGCTTTCACAGATCAGATAATACCATAAACTATTGTCAGTGTTTCTGTGAGATCTCACAACACAGAATCGAGCAAACTACAGACGTTTGCAGACTTTAATCAGCAATAAACGCAGGAAGAAATTAGAACTTACTTCCCATCAGTAGACCTCCTGCTCACGTTCCATCTTTTCTAAATATTAAAGTGGTCCTCATTACCATACATGTTAAAATCTTGCAGCTCTGAGAGTCTTTGAAACGTAATCTAGCACAGAAACACACGTTGAGGTTGCAGAAAGGAGTCAGGGCACAGCCACGAGCGGGGCCTGTCCTCCCCCTGCACCACCAGAGGTGTCAGCCGGAGCTGCAGGCAGCACGGGGATGGGTGCTGCCCACAGGGAGGTGGACAGGTGCTGCAGGACAGCTGCTGCCCCGGGGAGGTGCCGCTCTCCTACAGCATTGCTCTCGTTTCCTTCTGGTGCCTTGGCTTTGGTTTGCAGACTGACGGTGCTGCTCAGAAGGTCCCTGATCCCAGAGCCTGCCAGTGCTGCTGTAATCAAGCAATGAGTAATAGCAGTTGGATGGGATCGTGGTGTTGTCAGAACATAAAGCTGTTCGATCTGGCTTTGAGCTTTGTCGTTTTATGAACGAGGTTTTCATTTTAAAAACATTTACATGTTCAAATATTTAGTTATTTAACTCTTTTAACTCCTCGACATACATTGCTAGTGATTTTCGTGCATTGGTTTGGGCAGTGCAGGTGCTGTGGAAGGTTCATGCTTTGCTTCTGCCTTACCAGTGGCAGCTGCTGGTGAGTGCCTGCCCAGCACGGGGCCCTGGGAGCAGATGCATGGTGTGAAGCCCCGCGTGGCAGCTCGCAGGGCTGGGTGCTGCTGGGCACCCACAGGTGAGAGCGGCTCTTTGTTGCTCCCTCCCAACCCACCCGGCCCTCTCCCCTCGGCTTTTGTTATCCCTCCAAATTATTTGTGGGAAGGATGGACGTATGCAAAGCGCTTCCGCTGAGCGCGGGCCGGAACAGCTGTCAGCGATGCGATCCCACTTAGTTGGTCTTCAGAAAATGCGTGCAGCATTTTTAAGAGTGTGGATAAAGGGTAAAGGCAAACTGCGCCCATTTAGCAGGAGGCAGCGTGTGACAGCTGACAAAGTGACAGTGGGCCCCGAACAGCCCATGTCACTCTTCAGCGGGAGGCCCTGAAATGCCCATTTTAATTTAAATGTTATTTTCAAATAAAATTGCCACTTTGGGATAATTGCTTCTTACTGTGTAACTTCGAGAACACCGCGCCGAGCAAAGTGGGTGCAGCTTTCTGTATTGTTGTTCTTATTTGTTATTGTGCAGCACCATATGTGTCTGCAGCCCCGTGCGATAGGTGGTCCCGGCAGTGTGCTGCGCAAATCAGACCTTTGTTCCGGAGCCGTTGTTTTAAGAAACAAAACAGCCCCCCACCTCCACACTAGGTGAGGGCCTGGAGCCGGGGGGGTGTCAGGAACACGCGCTGGTGGGGGGTTCTGTTTGCAGGGTTTTCTGTAACCGCATGTACTGCGATGGGCACAGTGTAAACAAACGTTTCCTTTGTGCAGTGCCGTAGCGGTTTTTCATGGCGCAGCTCCGCCGCCCGCACGCTTCCCTTCTTCCCAACCTCCCCAGCTCCTGGTGCAGCAGGGAGCAAAAGCACGAGGCCGTGCTCTGGTGGTTCTGCAGACACAGCCAGAATGATCTCCCTGTGTTGATTAAACCCTTCCCTCTGGACAGAGCTGGGAGTGCTGTGTCACCGTGCAGTGCCGTGCTCGGGGTGCGGCGGTTTGGGGATCCCTGAGCAGAGCTCGGTGTCCGGGGCAGCTCCCAGCGGCTCCGAGTGCTGCGGCGCTGCCTGGCAGGTATCGGTGTGGCTGTGGGATCAGAGCAGTGGGATGATGGAACATTCTGCAAATGAAACACCCGGGGAAAGGAAAACACGTCGTGTGCGCACGCACAGCAGTTCCATAGCAATCCCAGGCTAATTAACGGCTGCTGCTGCCTGGTGCGTGCCTTGGCCCTCCAGGACTCTGCCATTCGGGAGCTGGAAACCTGTCAGGAGGTGCCTCTTTTTCCCCACACGAAGGCTGTGGTGAGATTTTGAGGCTAAAAAAAGTTATGAGAACTTCCTTACTCTCTTACTTCCTGAGCCCTGACTTCACCGGCTCCATCCCCTCGTCGCAGTCCTGTCCCTGCTCAGGCTGCCTCCCGCCACCTGTGGCCGTGCTCAGCACCCACTGCTGCACGCACCCGCTGAGCTTTGCACCAGTGATGCACAGGGGGGATCCGCAGCCCATCCACTGGCCCAGGAGGTGAGCAGCACTGCCAGCCCTGACCCCCCTGAGCAGTGCTGCGCTCAGGGCTGTGTTCGGGAGCAGGCGAGCAGTGAAAACAAAATCTGTCTGGGTGGGAAAATCCCATCACAGGGTGAAACAGCTCTGCACGGTGCTGCAGAGTGATGAGACCTGGCCTCATCTCGCTGGGAAAGGCAGCAGAGCCCAAACTGAATTTAAAGAAAGCTTTCATTATTGATATTATTCATGTCAGGGCTCCACTGGGAAAATCTTTATCTGCATTAAAACATACGTTGAGAGAAAAAGAAAAGGCCAAGAGAGGAGCACGTGCTGCAAAGCATCCCTCTGAGCTCAGCCCCATCCTGCAAAGTTTGCTGCCAGGCTCAGTGCAGTGGGAGCGCGGGGCTGGGGCTGCCCGCAGCGCAGCGTCCCTTCCCCGGCCGCACCTTCAGGAGATTATCCCGTCATTAAATATTTGTAGGATAGCAGGAGAAGCCTAATTTAGTTTTTGTTTCTTTTTCTCTGTGGTTTAATCACAGATGAAAAAGACTAATAGCACTACAGAGCTTTCTGGTGATCAAAGGCCAATCAATCCTCTTTGTGGAGTAATTAACTATTTGCTAAACTTGCAGAATTGATTTCCATTTAGGGCTAAGAGAGAGGGTTTTAAATGAAGACCGATTTACCAGGCGTGAGGAGGGAATCTCGGCACTGATGCCAGGAGATACTCAGGGTGATGAATTGGAGCCCGCTAATTGGAGGATGAAAAATACATCTGGAATCTGGCCCCGCTTGCTCCTACTTTGGGGAAAGACAGGAAAAGGGAAATGAGGCCGTGGCTCTGACAGATGGCCGCCCACAGCTGCAGTGGGAGCAGCACGCAGCAGCTCCGTGCTGTGCTGCTCTGTGCTCAGTGCTGTGCTGCCCGGTGCTGTGCCCGGTGCCCTGTTGCTCTGTGCCTGGCTGCAGCTCTGCCTGCCCTGCGGTGCTGCCGCTCAGAGCTGGGCTGCACAGCCCACAGCAGCTCCCACATGCGCTGCTTCTTCAATCCAAAACCCATCCGGAGGCTTTGTCCTGTGTGGAGCTTTTGTTTACAAAGATGTTTTTAGCACCATAGGTGGATTAGGGACTTTGTGAAAAGTTGAGGGTAGTGGAGGTGGGAGGGAGGGGAGGGGTGTTGGGTGGCAGCCGTGGGTGCTGCAGCACTGGCAGGACGTGGGGCATGGGCCTTTCCTGGCACCCAGCAGACCGTCTCATGGGCTCGTTCAGCTCTGCCCCACGTTAGTGCCACGTCCAAGGGCCCAGTGCTATGCATGCACTGGTTTTGTATGTGCCTCAGAATTGCACACCTTGGGAGGTTCCCTCCCAGCATTCAGAGCTCATCCAGATCCTCACTGAGAAGGAAGAAAGTGCAGATTGCAGCAAGCGAGGTGAAGTCCGTGCTGCTGTCCTCTGTTGGTACTCAAGTCCGGGGTTACGATATCCTCGAGAAATTCAGGGCTGGCTCTGTGTGCTGAGAGATTCCAGATGCCACGCGGCTCGTGTCAGCGGCTGCAAGGAAAGAGCAGTGTGCAAGGATGGAGCATCGCGAAGGAGCACGGCTGCGTGCTGGAGTGCACCGACATGAGTTCTCGGTTCCGGCGGAGCACAGGCGGCGTTGGCTGCAGTGCTGAGTTGGGTGCAGGCTGCAGAGGGCAGAGAGCACTGCGTGGCCTTAGGGGACAGCGCCAGGGGTTGTGTTCCAGGAGCTTTGTGCAGCGTGGCCCAGCGAGGTGTGCTGAGCCGCAGCACGGTGGCAAGGTGATCGTGTTTGCTTGTTATAAATTGAATTGGCCTATTAGAGAGCTGTGACTTGATTTTTTTTCATTAGCACACAAAGCTTGAAGGGAAAGTTTCTTCTGTGGTCCCTCTAGACCTCTTTAAACAGGGATATAATGATTCTCTGTTGAGAAAGAGCAAAAAAAAATAATAATGCCGGCAGTGTTTAAACAATTAGCAGCGAGGTTGGGGGAGCTGCGGCACTGCCCCCGGCTGCGCGGCTCTGAGCGTGGGGGCCGCAGTGCCCCGCCTTGTGGACAGGTAATTGTGTTAGGGACAGCATGGCCAGTTGGAAATCAATTCTCCGGGCTGGGTTTGTTGGGAAATGCACTCAGGCAATTCAGCAGCATCAGCTGCGGCCGCCGTGCTGACCTGCTGGGTGGGGCTGCGCTGGAGTGCAGGCGGTTGTCCAGCTAGGGACGGTGCTACCGGCAGGCTCTTATCTCCCCTGAATTGGATTACTCAGATTTGCTTGTTCTCTTTAAAGATAGTGCGTGCAGGTTCTCTTCCCATCGTTTTCTGCCTGTTTGAGACAGTTACCCAGAGATTGCTGCTCCCTGGCAGGAGGTTGTGGTGCGGTGTGGGTCGGCCTCTGCTCACAGGTAACAGTAATAGGATGAGAATTAGGGTTAGGGGATGTCCTCACGGTGCACCAGGGCGGGGTCAGGTTGGGTGTTAAGGACGATTTCTTCTCCCAAGAGCAGCAATACGCTGGCATGGGCTGCCCTGGGGGTGGTGGGGTCACCATCGCTGGAGGTGTCCCAGAACCGTGGGGATGTGGCAGCACAATCAGTGGGAACGGTGGGATGGGCTTGGGTTGAGGATCTCAGAGGTCTTTTCCAACCTGAGTGATGCTGTGATTCTGTAACACGTCCAACCAGTAATACATGAAGAAAGTCATGCGCTTCTTGAACAGCTTTACATGGGACACTTTAGTTCTGCATTTTTAAATCCAGAACAGCTGTCAGTGGGCTGCAGAGCATCTGGCCCCTGTGGTCCCTGGATCAAGACCAAGAAAAGGTTCAAGGAAAAAGTTCTTTTGAAAGAGGTGATTGCATGAGTGTTGTAAATTGCATATTGGATGAAAGGGAGGGAGGAGACAAACAGGGAAAGAGGTGTGTGTGTGTGTGTCCACTTTGCAGCCCAGAGGGCACCCCTGGCTGTGGGGCAGTGGATGTGCTACCAGCACAGCTGGGGCAGCAGTGAGGCTGCTCGCAGGGCTGGTGAGGGAGCCAGGATGAAATGCAGTGGACGTCACGATTCACTTTAACTTTTTTGTACCGATAAAAGGTTTCAAAACAGTTTGATCATATCTCTGTTGGTGAAGGATACACTGAAATATCAAAAACCTCAAGTATTCTGTGCGTATGCAGAATCTCTGCAGCAAGCTCCTACGGGAGTCAAAGTTCTTGCTTAGCATACAAAGGCTTATGAGTTTTATAGTGTTCAGACTCTTAATCTACAGAGCGTAATTTAATCCTCTCTTAGCTGGCTGCAACACAGAGCCCCAGCTGTAAACAGAGCGCTGGTGGCTGTGGATGCAGCCACCCTCGGTAAACATTTCTGCACAACAGATGAAATTAGCTGGTGTAACAGATAAACAAAGAGCAAGGTTTGCAGAACGAGACGTGGTAGCACAGCACAGACCTGAAACGCAGCGGCAGCTCCGATGCTCCGCGCAGCCGCTGCTCACAGCACTGGATCTCGCTGTGTGCACGGCACAGTGCTCTGCCCTCTGTTAGGGACGAGGTCTGGGACAGCCCCGTGCTCTGCCATATCATAGCTGTGCACGGAGCTCTCTGTGGTTGTGGAATAGCAGCAGGGAGCGGGAGCTGGTGCGGCCTGTCTCTGGGGGCACCCCCAGAGCCTCCCATCTCCTCCAAGGCACAGAGCCCGCTGAGGGATGCTCGCTGCCAGCAGCACGCAGTGCTGGGATGGGGCATGGAGCACCCAGCTGAGCATCGGAGCAGGGTCTGTGCTTGTGGCACTGCTTCTGCATCGTGCAGGGGTCAGAGCTGACCTCTGCGGGAATGGTTTGCTGTCTGCTGTATTAAAATCAACAGCGTGCTTCACTGAGGAATAGTGAGTTTTCCATTTTTTATAGTATTGCCATGGCAATGGCAGTTTTTCATAGCACTAAGAGAGATGCAATTAGGATAAATCGATAGTTCCTAAAATATCTCTTCCCTTCTCCAGAGCAGAAGCTTCCATTCAACAGGTACTGAGCTGCTGCTCTGGGGTGAGTGCGGTGGCAGAAGGGGACCAGAATGGGGATCCCACTAAAGCAGTTTCCTGTACGAACACAGTGGGCAGTGTCAGTGTCTGAGCTGGGGAGTGTCGGGTGGACGTGTAATGTCCAGCTGTGGCAGGAGAAGCCGTGCCAGCAGCACTCAGCACCTGAGCACGTTGCTGCTGCGCTGTGCTGTGTGCAGGGCTGGGGCCGGGCAGCTCCTCGGGCTGCCCCCGCTCACACTGCTGTTCTGTGCCCACTTTTGTCACCTGGACTATAAGAGCGGCTCAAGTGACATCAGCTGCATTGTTCTCCATGACTGACGCATTTTGCTGGGGCTTCATGAAGCAAAAGAGAAAGCAATGGTTAAGGAAAAATGGAGATAGAGGAGTTGCATGCTTCTTCAGAATTGTTTTAGGGAGGACGTACTCCTGTTGTTAGAGGGAATGGGGATTTATGGCAGGAAGGGAGAGATTCAAATGACAATGTTGATGAGTGAATATTTTGAAGAGAACTTGATCTACAGGAGCTGCTGTCACGGGCGCATAACGTAATGTCTTTGTCTGCTGTCCTTGATTTACCTCCCTCTTCTCTCTTGATTTTACAGCCGTGCCCCTCCGTGACCCCGGCTCTGCTTGCCGTGGTCTCATGAAAAATAGGCTGCTCCTCCCGGGTTGGTTACAGCCCTCTCTTGCAGCGTGCCATGCAGCAAGGGCTCCATGCAGCTCTTCTAATGACATCCTTAATACCAGCAGAAGATGAATAATAAACTGGCTGCCATTGGTCCCAGAAGGGCCTTCCGAGGAGGTTTGTTTCGGAATAATGAGTATGGAAATTCTGCATCCATAATGAACTGCAAGCAGTCTTCCAACTCACTCGTGCCGAAAATTCACACTCGCCTTTTCTATAACTTGTCACTTTTCTTTTATTATTATTGTTCAGTATGTAAACAAGGCCGAGAAACTCTTTGTTCCTTTGTGCCTACTTACATTTGTCCATTAATCCCGATCTCCCCTCCCCCCCGCCCCATGCACGCAGGATTACACAAAGCAAAAGTCATTAATTTTTATCTCTGACTATCTGTAGGCTTCTTAATGTGGCCTGGCTTGCTTATGCACCACCAATTACATGTCATAAGTGCTTGTAGATGCTGAAGCAGTATCGCGGGCTGATGAATCACTGCCTCTTCTGATTAGTATGCACGGGGCCGTGCTCTTCTTTGAGCAGCTGGCATGCCAATGAGGATCTGGCTCTGCTGGTCAAGGCATCTGGACATGAATTCAATATGGATTGCTTTAATTAAATGGCTAAGCACACAAGGAGCTAAGAAACAACTCCATCATTGAGTGAAACTTGAAAATAAAGTCGACATGAGAGTGTAGGTGGAAGGAATTGTTTAAACACCTGTTGTGTCACTGGTGAACCTTCGGGCTCCTTTCCATTAGTGAACTTCTTACAGTGGCTGAAATTCCTTCGGTGAGGTGCCATTATAAAGTGAGAGTTGCCATTAAAAGTTTGAAAATCAGATCAGACTTTGAAAGTTTGTGGATTATCTGAATTGGAAAAACACTACTTGTGCATTTCCTACAGTTCTGTATCGGTTTGCAGAATGGAAACGTGGAGCCTGCTCTGTGCTTTTGGATTTCCCTGGTCAGATACAGGCACGGCTCTGCTGTCACCCAGCTGCACCAAACACACATCACGGTTGTGCCACCGGGGCTGTGTCACACTCAGGGTACTGCCCGGGGCCTGGCTGTGCCCACGCGGCAGCGGGGAGTGGGGCTCTGAAGGGAGCAGTATGGGGTGTGCAGGGCACAGGGAGGCGGCAGCAGAGATCAGAGCCGTTGCTCGTGGATGCCTTCTGGTTGGGAAGTGAGAGCTTTAGTCCAGGCCGAGCTCTGGGATTTTGTGTGCTTAATGACTTCGCGCACTTCGTATTTATTTTGGTCCTCAGGAGGAAATAAGCATGCAGCTGGCAGGATAGCTTGACAGATTTTGGAACGTTTTTCTTCCTTTCTTCCATGTGCAGCGTGCCGTCCGTAGGAGGCAATGATTGCTCCACGTTTCAGAGGGCAGGATGAAGCTGCTGTTTCTTCAGCAGTAAGGGTGAAAGCGGCCAACCCTGCTATGTTACCTCATGGGGAGCAGCACAACCGTGCTGGAATTGAGGACATGGGGCTGCCAGGCTGTGTGTGGGTCTGGAGGAGACAGAAGGAGCTGCAGCAGGGGAAGGCCATGGGCTGGGGCTGCAGTGGGGCCAAGCAGCAGTGAGGGTCCTCGTGCAGGTGAGCTGCCCTCCTCCTGCTGGTGTCCTCCAGCTGCCACTGCTCTGAGTCACTGCATTACCTAAACATGATTTTAAGCTAAACTTTTGTGTTACAGCTAATGAGTGGGAAAGACACCAGTACTGAGAACAGTCAGCAAAGTTCAAGTAGAATCAGCGTTAAAGGCATTTCTTCTCAAATGTTATATTTTATATTTCTCAGGGCAGTTGTGCCCTCCCGTCCTCGTGGTGCTCTGTCCCAGCATGGGGCGCTGGCATTGCTCCCCAGCACTCCGAGCTCTCAGCAGACGCTGTTTGACTCTCTGGGAAGAACTGCAGAAAGCACAGCTGTGTTCCTGCAGTGATGTTTTTGCAGTCCTGGCTACTCATTCCGACTCAATAGATGCTGCCCAGTTTACCACTTGCTACTAGTTTGGGATTTTAATGGAAGTGGCAGATTACATGACTGCATGTTACTGCTGTGGCAGCGATTTCTTCGGTTTCTTTTCCACGCAGTTAGCAGTGTTGTGGGATCTCAGGTGGTTCCCCCACGCTCACCCACGTGTGTTTTTGGCAGCACTCTGTGGAGGTCGCTTCTCCCAGTGCAGTGCGTTCCTGCAGGAGCGGAGCACCCCGTGTCTCAGGAAGGCAGCTCTGTGCTGCACCCAATGCTGTGTGCTGTCCCCAACCCGCTGCCCTGCCCGGCTCCTGTGGCTGAGGAGCCACGCTCACCGCCAGTGCTGGACCGAAGGGATGTTGCCATGTGAACAAGTCATCACGTCTCCATGGCAACCAGCTGGATTGCAGCACCGCTCTGAGGAGTGGACTTTTTTTCCCTTTTTTCCAGGCAGTGCTTTTCCTTTTGTTAAATTTACTGAAGGGCTCACAATGGGAGGATTCCGGCCTCCTCATCGAGCAGCTCTGCGTGCTGACCTGTGTGCTGCAGTACGAGGCTGGGCAGTGTGTGCTGAGTCAGGGCCGGGGCACCTGGTGGGGCCTCTGTGCATCCCCGGCGCTCCGCCATGCGTGGGGCAACCGTGGCCGTGGCCTCTGAGGTGTGGAGGTGGCATTGGGTCACAGCTAGGCTTCTGGAGTGGTTTGGATTGATTTTTTCCTCATCCTTCATCCCATGTAATGTGGGCAGTTTCCAGCAGCATGCAGCGGGAGCACAGGAGGAGTGTGGAATAATTCAGATGCTTCGACGCCGGGTGGGGAGGGCCCCGTGAGCAGCAGCAGCACCACGTGCAGTGGAACACAATGTACATGAATGGCAGTGTAGGGCTGAGGTGTGAAACTCCGTTTTAGTCATTTAATTCCACTGAGGTGGCTCTTTTTCCCTGGAACTGTGTGATGAGTTGTAGGATAGGATGGCAGAGCTCCTCCAGCACCACTGCACGGGCACATCTGTACCTGAGGTACGCATGCTCACGCTCACGTGCAGCACGAGGGGCTGTGCACGAGGCAGTGCTCCAGGAGCAGCACGAGAGGCTGTGCTTGGTGTGGCTGTGTCACCACAGCTCCCTAATGATGGGAATGGCTGTGCCTGCTCACCCTGTGCCTGCGGTGTGTGTGTCTCGATTTGCCTCCAGCCTCATGCTGGGGGCAGTCACCCTCTGTGGGCTGCGGGGATCACCTCTGCGTTGTACATAAAATCACAGCAAACAAGCCTCCGGTAGCACAGGACACTTCATAATTGATTTATGCGAGGACTCTGAAAGTTCTATTACCTTTTGTTTAGCTCAGGGGGCCTGACTCTGTGCAATCCATTGCTGAAACTAATTACAAGATATAATTAAACTGTGACACGAAGATATTATACCGTTAGTTTACTAATGACACCGCGAAGCTGTACCACCAGCACAGGACAGTGATTATGCTTCATTCATTATTTATCCGTTTGCTAAATGAGACGCTGACATTTTCAAAAATTACTTTGAGGTTTCTTAATTGTCGGCATCAGGATGGCCAAGAAGGAGCTCCTTCCTCTTAGTTACTTATCCAAACCTCAGATGTATGATTAGCAGAAAATAAATAATAACAGGAGCACGGCGCCCGGCTCGCTGCCCATGGTCCCCCGGGGAGGGGTCACGGTGCGGCAGCAGGGCTGGGGGGGCTGGGGGCTTTGTGTCCTGTGCAGCCTTTGTGCAGTGCCCTGGGAGCTCTGTGCAGGAGTGCTGCTGAGTTCAGGTGCCTCTGTGCCCATAGGGGAGGCTGCCTTCCAGAATCGTGGCCAGGTTTTGGCCCTGGCACCTGCTTCTGGGGTAAGTGCTTCAGGCTCTTCGTTTTGAACATGGAACTCGGGTCCGGAGACTGTTTGGTTTGGTGCCGTTCTGATTTTAGTCAAAACCAGAGGTTCCTGCATATCCTGCGACCTGGAGCCCTTCGATACAGGCAGCACTGCCCTCCCAAAGTCAGCTCGATGTCGAAGCTGCCGAAGCAGATGGTCATCAATGACACAGCAACAAGAAAATGATAATGCAGAGAACACCAAACTTAAACTTATCTTTGGACTTGTGTGCATTCAGCCCGAGCTGTGCCCTGCGTGCATCAGGAAGAAAGGGGCCGTTGCTGTGAGACACTTCAGCCTTCATGTGCACATCTCTGTGATAACTTCTGGGCTGAAAGAGCCTTGTTAACAGCGGTACCACGGCTGGCTCAGGTGGAGCCGGGTGCCCACAGCCAGGCAGTGCTGGTGGAGGTGGGCTGGCTGCTGTGGGATGTGGTGCCCTGTGCTGTTTGCAGCGCATCTCTGTGCGGCCGCCTCATCTCCCTGCGCTACCGCTAACCACAGTTGTTCAGGTTCTGTTGATCACGTGCTCCGAACGCTGCATTGCCACTTCCTGCCCTGGGTCGGGGCAGCACCTCGGGCGTAGGGCAGCGCTTCGCTGTGTTGGGGCTGGAACCAGACTGCAGTTCAAAAAGGAATGAGCTTGAAGGAAAATTGTTTCCCACAGCCTTATTTACCCAGTAACTGGTAAATGTTTAACGATCCCTAAGTGGGCTTCAGAGAAGCCCTGAGACTGCAATTGTGTAAGGAAGATGACGAGAAAGAGATTGGAAGACATGAGATGAGTGCCTGGTGCTCCAAAAGGGATTCGGAGGCGTGGAGCTGCAGGATTTGCAGTGACCCTTGCTGCAGGCCGCTTCCCTCCCAGTCCTGGGGACCACTGCATGCACTCCCACAGAGTGCAGCGTGGCTCTGGCTGCATGCAGACGTGATGTGACCCTCTTGGCCTCAGCACCAGGGAGTGGGAAAAGCAGTGAGGATGCAGGGGAGTGCACACTGACCAACACTTACACCCAGATTGCTGTCAGGGGGAGCATAGCCCCTCCTTCCAGTCTGGGGTGCCAGAATACGGGATTGCTTAGGTTTAATTGATTCTGCCTGTGGGTAGCGAGATCAATGTAGTGACTTTCTGAGGTCCTTTTCAGCTCTGCTTTCTATTATTCTAATAATAGAAATTCTAATTGTAGATTTCTGGGATCTGCTAGGGAGCCCGATGCAGAAATAGCTGGGGTGGTATCAGTTGAATACCTTTTTCCCCCAGGTAGAATTTAGGAGGCTCAGGAGAAATCACATCTATTTTGGCTTCCCTTTTTCTTTGAGTTAAACAAACACTGCAGTTCCACGATTGCTAGTTTTACCATTGACAGCTGTATGAAGAAAATCCAGATCCTTACTTTGGTGTGAATGGAAGAGAGCTGTGTGGTGAGATCAGACGTGCAAATAGAGCCTCTGTGCTGAGAAGTGCCACCTGTGTGCTCCTGCCGCGGTCCCTGCGCCCGATCTGTGTGGCACCACTGGTTCTCCCGGGTTAGATTCCCATTGCAGGAAGAGCACGCTGCAGCGGTTTTCTCCCTCTCTTCTTCTCCACCCCCACAGTGAACTGCAAGGCTCTAAATATAGGTCACCCCAGGCAATTAGGGAAGAGCTGCTGTTTTTGAAAGATATTCGGCAGGCAGGAGGCCCAGCTCCAGACGTGCGGTCAGGTGAGATGGTGTTTGGCCTCAGCCCGTGATTGACAGGGGGCCTGCGTGTGCACAGATACATTATTTAAACATGGTGAGATATAAGAGATCTTCTGCACTAATTACTTCGAAGGCTGTATTAATCACAAGACACTTTAATACTCAATCAATACTTGCATTTGTCAGTGACCTTGTAAATCTCCTCCAGGAGCTGTGCCGCGTGGCAGCGGCCGTCGCTGAGCACTCAGTGAGCGCGGGATCCCCGTGCTTTGTGCGGTGCCGCTGTGGCTCCAACCTCTGCCCAACAAAGTGCCCTTGGGGCCCCCACGATGGAAATAGAGGACAGATGCTGGGGTGGTCCCGTAGTCATGGGGTCGTGCTGGGCCACGTGAAGCTCCTCTTCAGCGCACAGGCAGTGTTCCCGTGATGCCCATCACTGCCTGCAGGGCCGTGGGCTCTGTGCTGTGTTGTGGTGCCTGGGGTGATGGTGATGGTGCCAAACCGTGCTGGCCGTGGTGCTGAGCCCTGGCATGCACTGCACTTCAGTTTTCAGCAATGAAAATGAATGATGCAACTTTTTTGTGTCAACAGCTATTCCTTTCTGCATTGGATTTCCACTGGTAACTGATACAGGTCCACACCCTTCCTTTCAGTTCTAACCTCGGTACCGTATCTGCAGTGCCAAATCTGCAGTTATCTAATCCATTTCATTGGGCTTTCTGTGTGGCATTTTTTGTCCGCAGTAAGGTTTGTTTTCCTTGCAAAATCCCCTCCTGCATTGGGGTCAGCACTGCATTCCCCCATCTGTGGCACAGCGGTCGGTTCACACCCGTAGCTGCGCACATCTCCTGCCCTGTGCGCATCGTGCTCCTGTGGCAGTTTTGCCCTCACGCTCCTTTGTGTGGAATCCATGAGAAGAAATCTCATCCGTAGTGCCCCCAAAGTGCTGCACCGCCCCGCGCTGCCCATCGGTAGGCACGCAGAGCTGTCATCCCGGAGCTGCTCGGCTGCAGGGGGAGGTTAGTGCTTTCCTCTGTTCTCAGGCCATTTTTTTCTATGCTTCTTTTTTATTATTTTATTTTATTTGTGGTCCCTGTCATTCTGCCGGGGCAAAGGGGTAAAGAGATTTGACACTAAGTGCGGGGAAACGCTGTATCTGGAATCCATCTTCCAGACGGCGAAAGAATAAAAATTCATGGCAGGACAGCCGCCGCTGACACGTTCCCAAAGACATATTGCGGGCAGCGTTATTTATTGTGGCACGGAGTTCATAGAAGTGCTACCTCCGAGCACCCGGAGAGATCCTAAAAAGCCCATCTCCCATCAGGTGGGGCAGATTTATGGCGGAGCCGGCGGAGGGGTCGCGGCGCTGGCGGAGGCGGGAGCGCGGCTGTGCTGCTGGGCGCTGCGCGGCGCGGTTGGGCAGCGCGGGCGCAGCCGGAACGCGGCCATAAAGCTGCAGTGACACGCTGCCTGCGTGGCGGTGCTGGAGGAGGGGACGGCCTTCCCGGGGCTGTGTGGGGCCGTGTTTTAGGATAATGCAGAGAGGGAGCGGTGGGGATGGATTGATGGCCCCGTGGGGAGCAGCGCGGCACGGCTGTGGATGAGGCACAGTGCCTCAGGACGTGTGGATGTGCCGCCGTCTGTGTGCCTCCACCTCACCTTTAGCTTTAGCTCTTGGCCGTACCAGAACTAACAGGTAGAGCAGTTGTGGGAAATGAAATAATATGAGTGTTCCGGTCATAATTGAGAAGGGGTTCAAGGAAGATAGGTGTCAGTGGGCATCTCGCTCCTTTTCTGTCGTGCTGTGTGCTCAGCTGCTATGCTGAGAAGTATCGACGCCTTCGTTCCTCCCGTGCTAACTCACCTGAGAAAAATGAGGCAGCAAAACAAAACGTAGTAGCGCTTGATGGAGGTGTGTGACCTGGAATTACCTGGAGGCATCTTTCTACGCACTGTTTGAGCTTTGCTCTCCCACACCTCTGTTGTCTCATTGCTCTTCTTTCACCTTGGGTGAAATTTGGATTGAAAGGAATTCATTTGCGCTCACAGAGTGACATTGGAAGTCGCACGGACAATCAATGCACTGATTGGCTTACAGCCAGCACGGCGCTGCTGGGACGTGGGCTGAAGGCTCTCTCAGAACGCACTGCTCAGCCCCGGACACAGAGTTAGCATTTGCTGAGCTGTCCAGGAAGCAAAACTCAGTGCTGGCTGTAAGCTGTGCAAAAACTTTGGAGGTCATTAAGGAGCTCTTTCTCTCTCCAGTGATGCGAATGTGTTCCTTAGGCCTCACTGCATCTCGAGGGCTCTCAGAATGTTACTTCTCCTTCCACTTCTCCGCAGTCCCTATTTCCCACCTATGACAGTGCAGAGAGATAGAGGAACACATCTGCAGCTCCAGCGGAGCAACCACAACCATGCAGTGAGGGCAGCAGAGAGCAACAAGGCTGATACAACACAGGTGGCTCATCCTGACTGTGTGTGTGCCCGCAGGAGCGATTCTTCCTGCAGTGTTTGGATGTGTAAGGCGCAGGCACGTGTCAGTGGCAGCACAGAATCCACCATCTCCTCCATTGCTGGGTTATGTTTCCTCCTTTGGTGCCAGCATGACCCATCTCTTAGCCCTGTTTCCTCCTATGTCCTGCTCAGTGTTGCAGGGCTCTGCTCTCACCTTTCCTGTCTCCAGACCAGCACCTTTCCCTGCCCTTGCTGTTGTTGTCCCCGTGCTGCCAGGCACTGGGTGTGTTCTGCTTGCTGTCTGCTCAGCCCCCTCAGGAGGACAATCTGTGCCGGCCCCAGGGCAGCTGGAGGCAGGAGGCCGGAGGCTGCTTTCCAACTTCATAAACCCCAGGCGGTATTCGGAGTCATGATTCCCATGTTCAGCCGTCTGCTCTCGCTGGGATGGCTAATCCCTCAGCGCGGGGCTGCGGGCGCAGTATTGATCACTATCTCTGAGCCTCGGCTGTGCGTGCCACTTGTCAGACCTCTGCAGGAGCGAACCTGGAGCTGGGGCACTGCCTGCAGACATGGGGCTGGGGGGATGGGCAGGGGTTCAGCAGGGGCAGTGGGATCCCCGGCCCAGGGGGACTTTGGAAGGTGTAACGTGGCACGGCATTTGCTGCTCATACTCTCATCATTAGTATGTAGGTTGCTCCAAAAGTAATGCCTCCTGTTTATTTACATGCAGTCCAACATTCACTGTGCTGTCACCCACTCTTCAGTCCCTATAAGTGTTCACAGGAGTCAGTTGATGTCATTGGATGCCGTGTTTTTGCATGGAGGAATTCTGTGACACACCTTTGTATGGTCAGATGCCACTGTGTCAGACCACCCCTCTGCTGCCATCTGTTGCACAGCATCAAAACGTAGCGCTGTGTGGGCAGGGCGGTTCAGCCTGTACTGCCATATCATCACCTGCCTCTGACATCATGGGCCAGGGCTGTAAAGCAGGAGGCATTACTTTTGGAGCAGCCACATACTTGTGGAGCTGCACAGGGAAGCACGTGTGGGTGACAGGGACGTGCTGGGGCATGGTGCCCGGAGCAGCGTGTCCCACACTGCACGGCTGCGGGGCCCCTTCCTGCGCAGAGCCCCGGGGCACGCGGCAGGGCTGCGGGCAGCTTGGACGAGAGGGCTGAAAGAGGGAAAAGGAAGGACTTAGCATATTTTTAATTAAAATAACAAGCTGGGACTTGTCACTACATAGATTTCTTTGTATCGTGAGTTCCTTTCCCTCTTTTCATCTCTGACTTTTTAAATTAGGCGCTCTTGGAGTAGGGATCATGTTTTCTTCTGATCTGGAAGATGCCTGGCATACTTTGAGGGCCGGCATTGTCCACGCAGTAATGAGAGCAAGCAGAGCTGTGCTCGTGCTGCTGTTGTACTGCCTCCTGCCATTGCTGTGGGGCTGTTGGCACTTAAAATACATCCATAAAACCGAGGGTTGTTCACAGATTAATTCTCCTGCTGGTTCTGGGGTCGGAGTTGGTGTGTCTGCTTGTATGTCCTTGGTAAATTGGGAACAGAGGCACAGAAACAGCAACTTCTTCGCCCAAAGGAATTGAATTGGTGATAGCTGCTGGGTCGTGGCATTCCACAGAGCAGAGCTCAGCATTGCCAGGTGTCCTATAGCAGTGGGCTCGGAAGAGTGGCTGGCATCCCATGTTCATTGTGTTAGGGGAGGAATTATAACGTTAAGTGCATAGTGTTACATGTGCCGAGTTTGGGCTGAGGTGAACCTGTCAATCAGAGCGATGGTGACTGTATCACACGATCGGAAATTTGTTCTAACAGTGGCACAGCCCAGCAGAACACATTTCCTAAGTGCAGCGTGATTCTCCATCCATGTAATTTAGCACAAAACCTAGAAAAGAAGCAAAGCAAACTGAAGTAATTGCAAAATACAAATTTTAATAGAGCTAATGCTCTGGAGGGTCTGTGTCAAGGGAGCAGGGTTTGGGTTTGTTTGTACAGATGGGACTGAGTGGCACTCGAGCTGCTGCAGGGCTGCTCCGCGCTGCGGCGCTCTGCGGCTCCCAGGGCAGGGAAGGGGCCACAGCCCTCGGTCACACCTCTGCCTTTACTTCAGGCTTTTCCTATTGGTTACACACGTCCAAAAGGTAACTCCTGCATTGTTTGGAAGCTGCACGTCCCATGGCGAGTGGTAGTTCCCTGCCCTGGTTCCACTTCTGCCGTTATGAACAGATGTCCCGACCCTCCTTCCTTTTGGGAGGGCAGCGGGCATTGCTGCAGCCCAGCAGCACGTTGGAGAGGTGAGCAGCCCGCCTGCGCTGTGAGCTGCACCGCTGCCTCTGACACACCAAGATTAATGAGGAGATGCTGCTAATTTTAAACACGTTCCACACTGACCCCGAGCAAGAGGTGGGAGGCTGCCAAGGGCTCCACATCTGATCACGTTAAATGTAAAATACAATAAAAACAGCCAAAAATGAGCCGTGGCTCTGCAGGGCCCTCCTCTGCTCCTTCATTTCTGCTGGGTCAGATTGAGCCTCATCTCTGTAAGACACCGTGACAGATGCCTTGTCTCTTCATCTGCCTCATCTCGGCCTTGAGATTTTACCGTTTCCCCACTTCAGAGAGATGGGAATGGAAATGGCAGCTGATGGAAGGAGATCCAATGCCTGGCCAGAAGGATGCGACCACTCCGTGGTTTCCCACGTTGTTTTTTTTTTTTTCTTTAAACTACTTGAGAGTGCTCACAAATTCGTTAATCCATTCTCGTGTTCCCTGGATGTAATTTGCAGTTCTTTGATGTTCGGCTGTGTATGGTGTGTCTGAGCACCACCGATGCTGCTGTCTGATCACAGCACTGTTCCGCACTATTTCTATAGCAGATGGCCTTCACAGACTGTCCTGCACTTTCTTTTCAAGATCTGAAGCTCTCAGATATTAATAGCTTTGCCTCTAAATATCTTCATACCTCTGATTAGAGATTATTGTTCTTTTTTAAGGTTTCTCTGCTGCTGACAATGTCTGGTGTCGTTTTAATTGCTGCGTCTGCTCCAGCTACATGAGAACAGCCCCGGCCACGTGCACGGGTCCGAGGTGGCTGCTCCTCCACCAGGCTGAGCCCAGGCCGTGCACATCACGGGTTCGCAGCCCGAGCTGCACTGCTGCTGTGGGGTGGAAGTGGGGGCCTGGACCCCGTGAGCTGCTGTCCCCATTAGCAGCAGTGTGAGGGGCCACAGCCCTCCAGTACCGCCCAGAGCCACAGCTGCCATTCGCTCTCTTTGATGGCACGCTCACAGCCATCACGCTGCCACTCTGATCTTCGTTAGCTGTGTGGCCCTTTAAATATCCCATTTCAAATGGGAACGAGAAAGCGAGCTGGTGGAGCCCTTCCCATCTTTCGGATCTGCGCTCTTATTAAGGTTTCCCTCGCCCGTATCCATCACTTTCTTCCTTTCTGAAGGAGTCAGCTTGATTCAGTACTTTTGGGACTCGGTGACATTAATGTATCTGTTTTATGTAACACGGGGTCATTATTAACAGAATCCTAGATCATAAAAAAGGTATAACAAGAGAGAAGGAGGGCTTTTCCCCTTGAAGATAATAGCAGTCACGCAGAAGAAGAGGAGGGCAGGGGTCAGCGAGCTGCCGCCTGATTGGGCGCGCGCGCTCCGCATTGACATTTCTGCAGTTTCATCAGAAAGTCTAAATAATCCATGTGAAAACGCCGGGTTATTTACAGAAGATATATATGCGCTGCATGAGCCTGCGAGATACTGAAGACATAATCTTGGCTCTTGGTGCCTGCTTTTGTGCGGCAGTACCCCTGCTGCTGCTGCTGCTGTTGATGTAGAGATGCATAGAGTCTGAGAGCCAACGCGTGGCTGCGGGAGCCGGGCGGGTGGGAGACAGATGGGGATTTGGGAGCAGTGAAACGAGAGCGCTGTGGGACTTTGGTGGGGGAGGTATGCAGCGGGGCAGTGCTGGGGATGGGGAGGTGGGTGCTCCCCCCGAGCTGGGCGCTGCGGGGCCCTGGGGAGGGGCTGGGGCTGCACGTGGCTCCAGCCCAGTGCCCGGCACTGGGAGCACTCCCAGTTGGCATTTAATGTTTTTTTGTGTCTTCCATTTTTAAACGGTTCCTTATTTGTGGGCAGCTGCAACGCCTAACATGCTTTCCTGATTCCTGTTTGGATTTTTTTGCATTTGTCAGAAAATTGGTGTTCTCCTGTATAAATTGGCAAGTTTCTGGAGGGGAGGGCCGGGGATATTTTCTCTACGGGATGTATCAAAGAATCAGAGCCCTTAGAAGCACATGAAAGGCACAGCCATCGTGCGGTGCGCAGCACGCCCGCTGCTTCCCCGCGGCTCCGGCAGCCAGGTCACCGCGAGGCAGCAGCCCCGGCCCCGCCAGCACCAGCACCAGGAAGGCACTGCGTGGCCGTGAGCTGAGCTGCACAGCTCCAGCTCTGATGCATTTACCGATGAGTACAGCCCGTGCGGTTCCCGCTTTGCTGTGGATCCGGGCTCGTCACTTTTCAGCACAACCATGAGAATTAGGAATGTTTTATCGAGGGAAGGCCGAGCTCTGTGTGTTATTGGGTGAGCCCAGGAGCATCTGCGTCAGGGAACCCTCCACACTGCACAGCATTAAAGCTCTGCAATAAAACCGTGCAGTGCCAACCCCAGATTTGAGTGACTCGATAGAACAGTGATGTTTGTGAACCAAACCTGAGTCCTCAAAGGGTGTGCTTCACCAAGTTTGCAGAATAAGACAGTTCTCTGAAGCAAAACACGTTCAGAGCCATTTGACGTTTCAGCTCGAAACCCTTCCTTCAATTTGCTTTGAGATTAAACGTGGCCACGAGGTCACAGCCTAGGGGGGAATTTTGGAACAATTTTCAAAGCAGTTAATTTGGACATTTTTCAACTATTTAAATGCAAATACAAATGAATAAATAATTTATGTGTTGCTTTGACTGAAAAATATTTTCGTGTAAGAGCACAGTGTCCCACAGTTGGTGCAGCCTGTCCTCAGAGCAGCTGGCTGCGTGGACAAACAAGCTGCTGAGCTGGGGAGGCGTCCACTTGCACTCCATCCCTCGCCGCTGTGTTTTCCTTCGTATCTGTTGCTTTGACTGCACTGTTGGAGGGCGGCTGGGACTGTGACAGTGCAATAATACACACTTATAAAAGATTATAGAACACATTACAGAGTTATTTAAAAGTCATTATTGTACTGTGGTAAAATTAAATGATATGTCTAGATAAGGCTTTAATTCCTGAAGAAGTCCAAACTGCAGAGCCAGACCTATCCACAGACCAGAGTGACAGGTGATGTTGGCTGTGGAGGACACGTGTCCGTAGCAGAGGAGGCTTTGCAACGCGTGCGGTACGAACGCGCCCGGTGGTGCAGCGCTGCAGAAAACTCTGCAGGGCCTTTCCTGTTCAGAAAACAGTTCTGAGCCACTGATGGAACTATGAGACATGGGCGGTTGAACAAAACATTTTAGGAAATTAAGAAAAAATGTTTGTTCTGGTTTTTAGACCCTGTGAGCGTGGGGTCGCTGGGATGCTGCGCAGAGGCCGTGTGTGGGTGCAGACTGCAGCCCAGTGTGTCACCATCCCGGCTCTACCACCCCGCTGGTTCTGTGCTTGGTGCTGCGCTCCTTCTCCTTCAGCTTAATGGCCACAATGAGCCTGCTGGTCCTTTCAATTACACTGTAGTGAATCCCTTAATCTCTTTAAGTAGCTACCCTAGTCTCAGCTCATCATGCTCTTTACCTCATGTAGCATCTATATCCCAATCCTAATCTGGAGTTGAAAGTCAATAGTGGTGTTTTCTTCTCCCCCCACCCCCCATGCACACATCTTTATTCTGTCTGGGTTTTTGTGTACCTAAGGAAACAAGAAAGAAGCACTGTGCTGGGCCTGGCCGGGTGGGAGCAGGTAACCCACAGCTGGGGGGGATGCAGGTAACAGTTGTACAGCAGCAGTGCTGGCATCCAAACAAGGCTATTGAGGTTTTGAAGGGGAAGAAAAACATTTTTTCATGCATTTTCATTGATTTTCAATATTCTACAAAACCTAGTCATGTAAAGCAATAACGCAGAAAAGATACAATCATTGAAAAACAATTACAGATCAAATGCCCACTGCTTGAAGTCAGCTGCACACCCAGCCCACCCCCTGGGCCAGGCCCTGTTGGCTGTGCGCAGTAAGAAATGGAAAATGGGATTGTGAAATCAGAGCAGTGCAGTACAGTTTGGGTTGGAAGGGCCCTTAATGCCCATCCAGCCCTCGTACTCAAGCAGGGTTTTCCTCCTCTTCTGCTTTCCAGCCCCTTTAGGCACTGGAGGGCCATGGCGAGGCCCCCCAGGGCTTCCCCTCTCCAGGCTGAACACCCACAGCTCTCAGCCTTGTTGTAATTAGATGTAATGATTAGATGTCTTGTTGAGATGCCATAGTGGTGGGTGGCTTTCCCCCAGCAGTTGCTGTCTGTTGCAGTGTGGGCAGACCCGTGCAGGGGAGCGTACCCCTCGCCCTGGTGCTCAGGCAGGGGCTGCTCCCCGCTCTGCTCCTGCAGCTCGCTGAGCTCCTCTCTGTTTTCAGTGTCCTTTGTTTAGTGAATTTTCCTTAATGCTGTGATTGGGCACTGCAGGCCAGGAGGGGTAGCGACCCACGGACGGCCGTGCGTCCCCCTGCCCCTGGGCACTGCGCGGGGCCCATGTGCCCCACAGCTGGCCGTAACTCTTGGCAGGGTGTGACATGCCCGTCTGCCTGAATTAGCACTGAGCACGCTGCTAATTGCCATTGGCCGAACACAGGCAGCCCAGTGTGCGGGCACGTGGAGGGGCAAATCGTGAGCAGGCGCTGCCAGAGCCGTACTGCTCGGAGCAGGGGCTGCCCCGCATTGCTGCCGGCCGCGGGCAGGTGCCAGGCAACCGCTTTGTGCCTGAGTCGAGAGGCCTGGGCCTGGAGCCCGGCCATCACGTCATGGCTTGGCACAGGGTCCTGCACACCGCCGGGGCCCAGGGGCAGTTCTGTGCACAGGGAGCAGCCCCGGTCCCACCGGAGCCCCTTCCTGCAAACCCACCGCTGTGTGGGGGTCAGGGCCGTCTCCCTGTCTGCACCCTGCTGTGTCTCCCAAAGGACGCAGGGTCGCCCGGCACTGCCCCAGCCTCAGCCCCTCCTGCTCGGAGCACCCTTGGCAGCTCCCACCCAGCCCCGGGCTGCTGAGGGGTTCCTGCTGCCTGCACCCCGCTCCAGGGAGCGATCCCCACAGGCAGGAGGGGTGTGCTGCCCTCCCTGCTGCCAATGAGAGGAGGGGGGGTTCTCCCATGTGTGGCAGAGCCTGCAGGGGAAGGAATGCTGCTGCTTTCATCTCATCTGCCGGAGGACGGAGTAATGTATTCTCCTGTAACTAATCTGGAGGCAGCAATGGGGCTGCTCTCTCATCTCCAGTATGGCAGCAGTGACGGAGGGAATCTATTCTCCACATACCTGCCAAAATCCTAGTAATTAATCCTGTTATATGGCCAAAATGAGAAGCCTGAGCTTTCTGTTTCTCTGCTGTTCCTCAAAGGATCCCCTAAGGATTGGGGATGCTGTTCTGTGTGCGAAAAAACAGACACGCAGGCGTAGGGCTTAACCTTCCCTCTCCCTTTAGCCCAGATGGTGCTGGTGTTGCTGTTCACTGACCCAGCCCCTTTACTGCAGCATGGGGAAGCTTTCCTTGGAGTGGAAAAAATCAGGCTCCTGTTCAATCAGGGCTGCACGCCTGTGCCTTATCTCCCAGTCACTGATTTCTGGGAGTTTTTCAGGAGCTCTTCCCTGTTAGTTTTAAATTTGACTTTCCTGAAGAACTGTTTGTGAGCTGCATTATCTGTATTTCACCTCGCTATCTCTTTCTGGATTGTTTATGAGTATGCAGGAGCAGTGCTAAATCTTCTGTTCCCCTCCCTTGCTCCGTTCTGTTCATTCCCTTTCTTCCCTATCTTTCTATCAGGAACTGTCAGGAACATTAATCCTGTGCTCCGTGACAGTTTAGTTTCCTTAAGAACATTTAGTGAGGGGTGCCATGAAAATGTGAGCAAAAAATCTGCCCGCATGTGTCCGACCAAACCTCGTCTGTGTGGGGCTCTCTGGGAGAAGTGAACCCCTGTGCAGGAGCCTCAGCAATGGGGCTCCCCCAGAACCCCGTGTGTTCCCGTGTGCTAATCCAGCCCCGCTGTTTTCTGCCTTTTTGCCCGTTCAGAAAATCTGACTTTTCCGTTCCACAGTTCTCATGGTTGGTCCTAAAACTCATTCTAAAGATTTATCACCTTCCAATTCTGTGATACAAAGGAAGAACGTTCGTCAGTTTCATTTCTGAACTGCTTTAAAACTCAGAGGGAGGACCGTCTGCTTTGGGTGATGCGTCACTCCACCTTCCCGATGTGCCCACCTTCCCGACCTCCATGGAGAACTTCAGTGCAAAGAATTAATTTAATTTTGCTGCTGTGTCCTTATCTTTCTGAATTCGTCCCTCTGCGCCCTGGTCATCCATCAGCTGTGCCGTGTGACTGACAGGCTTCCTGCTTTTGTGTTTAGGAAGTTTTTATTAGCTCTCCTAACTCTAGCAATTGTTCTTCAGTATCCTCAGCTTGCCTTATCGTGGTTCTACATTTCACTTGCTAGATTTATGTCCTGTTCCATTTTCATTGTTTAGAAACAACTAACATCCATTTTTCTGAAGGTAACACTTGTTTCTAGTAGCTTCCTCCTGCCTGTGCTCAGCCCACGCCTTGTGCAGTGCCTGTCACCTTCCCCTGGCTGTGCCATGCTCACATCCATGCTCCATGCTCGGTCCCTGTGCCCCTCCCCAGCAGCACGCTGCTGCCTCGGGGTTGCCCTGGTGGGTTGCAGCCCTGCTGGAGGCCAGCCCCGCAGGGATAGGTCCATCTGCTGCCAGGACTGCTCTCCGGAGCCCATGCTGGAGTTCTGCACGCTCTTTGCTTTTCTGGTAACCACTAGGTTACCACTAAAAACAGGGTTTTTACCAAGAAAGGAAATTACAATATGTATTCAAATGTTGGAGAAGGTAAAGAGAGGGGTAAAAAATTGAGGAGAGGAAAACCAGGTGTCTGAAACTCCCACCCATAAGTTCACAGCTGCTGCAGAGGTGTGACTGCTTTGGGGCACCATGGGAATGGAGGAGGTCCCCTGCCTGTGACCTGTGGGGTGGGCTGCACCAGCATCCCTCTGCCATGCCGTGCTCCCTCTGAGCGCCCGAGCTCTGCGCTGGAGCTTCTCCTCCCCTTCGGGGTACGGTGGCTCAGCATGACTCCTTCTAACTCTCTGTTGTATTTGGTTTTGTTCCTTATGCATCTACAACCATGCCTGTTACAAGCAGTGCTGGCCTGCAGTGGTTAGGCAGAAAAGTGAGACCGCAGAACTTCTGTGTGATAGACAAGTCAGAGTGAGGCCGTGGCACTCGTAAACGTGCAGGTCGATCATTGGCAAAGCCACCTGTGTGTGGCTGGTGCAGCCTTTTATGTATGAAACCAGGCAGCTGGGAGGTGCAGCTCTGTGGCAAAATGAACCTATCATATAAAAGTGCTGGACGTCAGCGTGCAGTTCCGTGCGGTGGAACGTTTGGGAATGCTGACTGAATTTGAGCTGACCACAAATTAAAAGTATTATTTACTCTGTGATCAAAGTTTTTGGTTCTTTTGTGTGATATTCCAAAGTCTTCTGCATTCCTCATACACCTGATGTTCTTTTGTTGGCAGGCGCTGATCCGGAGAATTTGTACCGAATGTTTCCAGGCTGAGTAGGAACCATTGCTCCATCCCCACTCTTTGGTGCTGGGTCTTGGTACATTATCTTCACGTTTCCATACTGAGGTAGGGAGATCTTCAGTGACCTCATTTTCTTAAGCCTTGGAGAAGTGATTTTTGTGTTGGTCACCCTCCTGGGAGGTGTAATATAAATAACGTGGATTAAAAGAGATGCGATTACATGTAATGCAACCGTGCTGCTGTCTCAAACAGATCTTAGAGTTCTTTGTGTCTTTTATCCTCTGCCATTCTGGTAAGCAGCAGTATTTGCTTGCTCTTTCTTAAATGGCTGTATTTCTTAAATGGCAGTCGTTTCTTAAATGACTGTTTTTGGTAAATGCCATCTGCATGAGGCATTTCCTAGCACATGGCTTGCTGGGTGGTAGTCCTAGCTCCTCTTGTTTTCCATGTAGTGAGGTGAATGAAAAGGTGTTTTTTGAACAAGATCATCGATAACATGCTGGTTTTTTTCTGTGTGCCTTCAGGTCAATGCCTTGTCAGGTTATAGCTCTGTGTGGGCGAGAGAGTTACCTTAGGGACTCTATTGTTTAATTATTTGTCTCGGCCCTAACTCTTAGTTCCTGTCATTAAAGGACAGGCCAAATGATCAGTGTCCTTGGCTTAATCTTCTTAGCAAGAAAGCTGTCCCTTGAATTTCTGCCCTAATCAAACAGGCATAAGGAAAGATGAGAGAATAAAATTTCTGGCCTGTTTCATATTGCATGTGAATTGTTGAAAGTAAATCATATTCCGATGATCTGTTTCAGATCTTAAGTATTCCGTTTCCAACACTTACGGTAAATGATGTGCTGGCAGAAGAAACGTAGTTAGAAACCAACCTTCTCTTCTTGCTAGTCCGGAAGTCTCTCTCTACTTTCCCCATTACATTTGGCACTGAAGATGTACCCGTTGTCCAAATGTTGTAATTTCTTTCAAAATGATTTTTTATGTAACTAGAATTCACCGAGTCACAGTGAAGTACCTGATTTTATATGTGTGTGTCTCGAGTCATTATAGAGTCATTCATAAAAGCTGGGATGCTCTGTAATACCAGAACAGTGCTGGTGTAATATTGATAGCAGTAGGAAGATGAATGGTAGGCTTCACGAAACACCTGCTGGTAAGTTCTGTCAAGACTGAGAAATGGAAGGTGCAAGTTTGGGTTTGGATTCTTGTCTCAGTTTACTTTTTTTTATCCCTTGAGGGAGCTTTCTCTCTTGCTTCCTTTATACGTTTGTATCTGAAGTATTTTGTTTACAATGTAAGTGCACGCTTCAATTTCTTGAGGATCATCAGTTTTACAAATTAAATGGAAGCCCTGGGAAATTCTGTGATGGGCAAAGATGTGGGCTCTCTGTGTCCTTTCTGTCTCAGAAGATCCCAAGGAAAGCAACTGCTTTCCTCTGTTTAGTCAGGAAACTTTTCTAATGTTTGTATCTTTTGTGTGTGATGTATGATGGTCTTCAGATTTTGTAAACTGAATCCAGAGATTTGAGTGAGAAATATTAACACTGCAAACCCACCTTCCTTGAGCCTGAACGAATATTCTCGACTTTGATCTGAGAATGAGAAGGAAAGATTGATGAAACAGAGGAAGTACAGACAAGCAGGCAGAAGGTGAGAGATGGAAGAGAAAGATAAAAGCGGCTGAAATGCAGAATGTTTCAAACACCTCAGGGAGATGACACTGCGTGGTCGTTTGTGCCATTTATATGCAATTGTGCCATTACTAATTTTGTCATATTGTAAATTGTTGCATTCTTTATAAACATCCAATATCTATAAATGAAACAAATTTTGGGACCCATCTGTTACAGTTTTCGTTAATGAGTGTGGCGGGGAGGAACCCGTGGCCCAGCGCATCAGCTGTGCCCTTGGAAGGCGGGGCTGCGACAGAGCGAGACCAGGCAAGGCAGGAGGGAAGGATATGGGTAGAGCAGGTAGAGGACAGCCCATGACCACGCTGGGTAACTCTGGGGTGGTTGGTTCAGGCATCTCAGGTGAAGAGACATCTGTAAATGCACGTGGTGAAAAACCAGGAGGAAGGGATTAGAAGGGCAGTACTTCACTGCGGGGGGGAATGGGGCAGAAGTCTGTTTAATTTATGGCACACGGGTATGCACACACGGCATTACGTGAGCAGGTAGCTGTGCCTGTGTTATTAGTGGTAACCAGAATCTTATATCTGAATAATTTGTAGGGAAAGTGTGTAGAAATGATACAGTTGCTAGAAACCAGGGCATGTTTCCATTTTTACCACATCCATTGTTTTTTAGCTTTGTTTTACTTTATAGAAACTTTCATTATCTCCTCCTGAGATGTGTTTTCAGTTTAAGCAGCACGATGCTGCATTAAGGATGACACCAATGTAGTAGTTACTGTTAGCAGGAAATATTTCTGAGCTCCAGTAACACTTAACAGTCAGGCTGCAGTTTGGCAAAGAGGAAGTCTTGAGGGACAAAAAGTATTTCTGAATGTCCAGGCAAAAACTGGCTCTTGTTCAGCTGAATTGTAACGCTTGAAAATTGTAGAACCCGTCGGTACGAGCAGGTATAGCTTTATTTGGCCAAGTGCTGACAGATTGGAAGGCCTCAAGAAGAGGCCCAAATCCCTAACCAGCTTCAGGAAGACCAGCAGTGTTGGTTCTGTGAAGACTAAGCTGTGTCTGAGTAGAATAAGCCTTTGTTACCTTCACTTGTGCGTGTTGTCTTTATTTTTCAATTTGGACCTGGTATAGACATGGTCTTGGAACTGAAGGCATCATTTCAATCTACAGCAGTGAGAAAACTGTTGTTTATATCACTGCTCTGTTTGTCATAGACTATTATTATTATTGCAGTTAATACGCTTATTGGCCAACTGTTCGTCAGTAAGTGCTAAGAAAGCGGAGCACGTGGGACCACGTTTCAGTGGACACGGGACGTTGGTCAGAGCGTGTGGTTCATGCCCTCCCGCATCACCTCCCACGTCACAGCAGGCAGCAGGGGGCCCGGCCTCAGAGCACGGCTCGGCAGGAATCCTGCTTGGCAGGACACTGCCCGGCCCGCCGCAGCCCCGTCGGGTCCCGCTGTGAGCACGCGCTGTTGCTGCCGGGGCAGCGCTCCCTTTGCTCTCAGAGCACTTGTTGGTGGGCAGCATCCAGGGAAAATGGGAGCACAAACGTCATCCCCCCCCCAGCGAGTCGACGGGCACTGCCCAGCAGTGCTTCACTGCGGCTGGGCTGGTTTGGTTCGTGGCCATGGCAACCGCTCCATCCAGAGAAATTCGTGCTTCCATATCAGAGGGCAAATAACGTCTGTGCTGCAGCTTTCTCTTTGAGTGCGACGGTTCTGTTTTGCAGTCAGGCAGTGCAGCACATGCTCTGAATTGCGGGTGTTACTGACAGCAAGAAGAAGGCTGGAAAATGTTTGTTTCCAGGCTTGGCCTAAAGTTGTCATGGGGCGTGCAAGAAACATCCTTAAGGAACATCACAAATCAGATACTGCTCCTCAAAGCCACATCCTTTCTATTTGCTGATATTTTCTGAGGATTGTTCTTCTGTTTAAGTACGTCTTGATCTTCTGGCATAAGACTATAATGTGTTTTTTATGGTAGCTTCCCTGTATTTTGTTTCAATAATGAAAATAGAGTGGGAATATACTTGCAGCTCATCATCTGTGTGATGTGATGTGACAGACAGTTCTCATATGATCTTCCAGATGCCTACTCTTTTCAGCTGGCACAGAGCCTCTTTCAGAAACTACAGTGAAAGTTGGATTTTATTCCAGTGGCTCCAGAACTGTCTGGTCCCACATTGTCAGCATGCTGCCCAGCAGTATGACCCATGGACAGCAGCAAGTGCTTCGTCCCTGTTTGCAGTGTTTACAGTTACAAGTTTGATTGTAAGGATTTGCTGTGGACGAGGAAAAATTTTGAAGATATTTAATGGTTTCGATGTGTTTGTCTGCTTGTCAAAGCAGATGAAACTACATTGATGTCCCTACCGTGCATAAATTAGAGACGTTTCCTTAGACACTGGCTGATTCTCTTATTGTTTCCCTTACTGGGAGATACAGGCATGTGGCAGGTAATGAGAGGTTTTCTTTCAACTTCTTCAACAGATAACATCTTTAAGTTGTCTGTCTTCAAAACATTCAGGCTGTGGGCTCTTTGACTGGTGTAAACCAGCATGACTCCACTGAAATTAGTGGAGATAGCTCATTAGCCACACAGCCTAAGAAGCTTTGCCTGTCTCATCTAACCTGCACTAAGAACATGGAAAAATGACAAAGGACTCTGAAATACATTTTCCTTTCTCCCTGTTAACATTCCTGCTTCCCAGTAGTATGTATTGCACAGGATTTCAGAGCTGAGGAAATTCCTGTGGCTGCAGCACGTTTTCAAGTGGTGCTGGGATTGGATTCCTACAGTTAGAGGTGAGCAGCAGGGAGAGCGTCCCTGGGCTGTGCCCCGATTCCTGACCTTGCAGAGCAGGGAGCAGTAAGGCTCAGGCTGACGTGTGCTCAGACTACCCAGGGAGATCTGGGGTTGATCACTGACTCCTCCTTTCCGCATTCATATTCACATGAAAATCCTGCTGACATATGCCTTTGTGGCGTGTAAAGCACCTACACACACCCTTAAAAAAAAGCAGGCATCATGCAGTAGAGGTTATTTCAGACCTTCCCTTGTTTGATAGGTGCTGATACAAAGGCTGTGCTTGGGTTGAATTGCTTTATTTTCTGCAGTCGTATGATGGCTCCACATCTGTACAGCTGTTTGTGCAAACAGCACTGTGCCAGGGGAGCAGTGTGAGCGCCCGCAGCCCCGTCCCACACGCGCGGCCCCGCAGTGCGGCCGGCCCTGCTCACGGGAGGGAGGGATGCTGGAAGGGGACTCAAAGGATTTTATAAGTTTACGCTTACAGACACTGAAGGTTTTTTCTAATTAAAGTTCATTAGTGGTGATAGTAGTAATTATAACATTAACAGCAGCCCGAGCATGAACAAGTAAGTCTTCTCTTCTGGCCAATTGCTGGCATCTCTTGGAGTCTGTGCACAGCGAACGCTGCAGCACCCTGACGTGGAGCGGCTCTCACGTGAGCCCTGGCACTGGAGGGGACGCCGCGTGTTTCCGGGTGTCCTCCAGCCTGCAGGATTTTCATCTGCTCTGACCCCAGCGCCGCAGGACCCCACCTTTCAGCCTGAACACCGTTTAAATGTGTCATTTGTTTTCATTATAGGTTTTGCATCTCTTCCTTTCGTTCTCATTCGTGAACGTCTGGAGTCTGATTGGAAAACAAAAGGCAAATGCAGACATAGCAGGCGATCTGACAAAGAAACGCTTACAGCTCTGGAAGGCTCCACCGCACCGGTGGTAGCGAGGAGATGGCCATTTGCTGATTGCCTGGGGTTGATATGGCTTGGTTAGTATGCTAATCCAGCCTCTCACATTTAACATTCAGATCAGGTCCGTGCGGAGCGCGGCGCCGGGAAGGGGTGGCTGCCTGGAGCTCCGACCGCACCGCAGCGACTGCACACACACCCAAACCGAGCGGCTCTGCTGCCATGCGCTCTCTCCCTCTTGCACACCCTCTTCCCTCTCCTCCCCTCCTGCCCTCCCTGGTGCACACGCGTACGTACCATCCGAAAAGCTTCCTGCAGATGCTGAAAAATAGGAAATGTGGAAAAGTCATGTATGATTGGCTCATTTCTCTGCCTCCTTGTCCCCAAAGATTCCCCCTTTAATAGACCATGTGTTTCTGATGCTGGAGAAGCCCAGAATGTAATGCACCAAAATTCAGTAATAATGAAGCAAGATGGAGTTTAACATCCAAAGCAAAGGCATGGCATTTTTGTAGCTCACACGCAATGTAACAGTCACCAGGAGGCTTAAAATTCCCTCTGTCCTCTCTCCCCACCCAACCTCAGCCCAAGAGAAAGAAAGCATTTATTACAATCCGTTCATTTAGGGCAGCGATCAGATGCCCAGGTGGGAAGTAAAGCTTGCTCCTGTCGTTGCAGATGATGGTTGCTTTTCCTGAGAGCTTGGAGGCAGGGAGTTGCAATCCCCAACCTGGCATAAGTGGTTTCCAAATTCCAGAATTAAGTAAGAATTGTTTCCAGAGTCAGTTCACATGGTAAGGTCCAGCAGATCCTGCAGCCACAAGGGAACTTAATTCCTCAAGCCCCCTTTTCTTTGTTTTTGTAATGTCACAGCAGTTCTGGAGAGGCATATGGAGAATCATCAGCTTCTGCTTGCATTCAGAGGGCTTCGGAAGTTGCATTTTCACAGACCGGGTCAGATGTGGGTAAAAATGAGTCTCCATCCGACATAGAAGCAGACAAAGCTGTTTAACCTCTGAATTATAGCACAGCGCCATAGTTCTGCCTTCTGTTGTTTCATGCTCTAAGCAAACTGCTTCTTGCAGTTCTCCCTCCTGGTGCCAAGCACGTATTCCAGCCGCAGCTCAGCAGCACGGGGAAATTCCTTCCAAGTCCCCGGCAGAACAGTCGGCGCTTCCCGGAGCTGCAGGCTTGATTGTCCTTGATTATTTTATTTCTTTGGCTCTGATCCAAGATGTTTCCTGTCATCATTTCAGTGTCTTTTCTCATAATCCCTTTTCTAAACATCATCAACAATTAACCGATTCTCTCGTATCTACAAACACATGCACACACAGGCAGGCGCGCATGCACACACACTCCGCTGAGTCTCATCAGTGTCTTTTTTGCCTTTAAGTATAAGAAATTACAGCTTCTCATTAGCTGAAGAGCATGTTTTGAAAGGCTTTGTGTTTACTCACTTTGCAAGTGATGCTGGCGCTTTTAATTATTCTCCTTTTGCATATCATAAGAGAGCAGGGAGCTGCTCCAGCCAGCCCGGATGAGCCGCGTTCCCAGGAAGGCAGGAGGAAGGAATCGTGTTTTACCTCTGCTGCTGCTTTCTTCCTTTTCTGTCAGCCAGACAAGGAATCCCCCCAATGCTCTTACGTAGCAGATACCAAAACTGTGAGTCACTTTTCGCTCCCAGAGCAATAAGTCCATCGCATCTGCGTGCAGAACGGCGAGCACAAGGCTGGAAATTTCTCCAGGCTGCCAGCATGCCCCGGCACCAGTTCTCCAGCGGTGACTTTGTTTTCCTGCTCTTGCTTTCTCTGCTCGGCTCCCTCGTTCCTTCGTTCCTCTTTCCGCCTTCCCCATTTTCTTTCTTCCTTCCTCTCCATCCGTCTCCGTGGCTGGCAGCGGTAAGCCCGGCGAGGTCTGGGTCCCTCTCGCCTTCTGTGGATTTTTTTGTGTGCAACTGCAGCAGCCTTTGGCTGCTCACTCTGCCAGGTTGGATCACCAAAGACACACGACTCGCTCACAATGAATAATCAATACAGATATTGATCTGCGGAAAATGTTTGTAAATTCCTGAAAGGGGAATCGGGAGCGCGGGACAGGGAGGCTTGTGGGGGACGACAGGGTGTTCCGGGCAGCGGCTGCCGCAGAGCCGGGTCCAGAGCCCGCGTCCTGCCGCCTCCGAGGTGACGGGTGCTGGAATGCATGCGCGGGCGGGCGGGCGCGGGGGCTTCTGTATTTTCATTTCTCTACAGCTGCTTCCTCCGAAGAATCGGGAGGCGAGCAGCTGAGAGGCCCCGCCAGTGCCATGCCTTGGCTGCGGTCCAGCTCTGTTTTGTTTCCATCATCACACGCCACTTCAGAATTTGCATAAATACAAGGGTTATTTTCCGTTGCGTCTCCTGAAAGATTTAAAAAGATGGAAAAGTATTTACGTGGGGAGGGATCGCTGTCTCTGGTCATCGTTTTCAGGATTTACTTTCAAATCCATGCGTTTGAAAGAAAGGGACATAGAAAGGAAAATAAAGGGCCATAAGAAGGACTTGGAGAAGGCTGAAATTGTTTAAATGTGGAAAAGCTTCAGGCTGTGCAGTGCGTTCTCCCACGGGTGCTGTTCCGTGCTGACGCGGGTACGGAGCGGGGCTGAGTCCCTCCGGCCGGGCCCTGCCCTGTGCCGCATGAGGCGAGGCCGAGGTGGCGAGGACTGGGGCCTGGGGCTGTGGTCAGGGCCCAGGAGCAGCACGGCCCACCCTCCATCCACCTCTGCTGCCCACAGGCCAGTCTGCATGGCACTCACGGCCCTGCCCCTGCCAGCAGGCGGCTGCAGCGCACCCGACATCGTCCCTCCCTCCCCGGCTTTCCTGTGGTTATGGGAAAGGACACATGCTGGAGGTGGTGGAGGATGCAGCTGTAGGACCGCCTCGTGCTCGGCCCCTTCTCTGAGGCCAGGGGACAGCAGCACCGACCCCAGGGAGGCTGGCGGCACAAAGAGCACTGCTCGGTCCCTCAGGCCAGCGGAGCAGGGCATCCAAGCAGCCCTGTGCCACCATGGCGGGGCCGCCCACCACTGACCCCTGCCACAGCCATGGCGGCCGAGCCCCTGCCGTCCTTCCCCGCAGCACTGCTGCCGTTATCAGCCCGCAGCAGCCGCCGGGAGAACGATGGCGCGTCTTCTCCCTCCCGCTTCTGATTAGCTCCTGCAATCCAATTAGCAGAGGCATTTATATCACAAGGGGCTGAGGTGCCCCTGCTCATCACGGCGGCTCAGAGCCAGTCATAAATTCTACCGACACTACATCTTTGCTGTGACATGGATTAATTACGGCCCTGGGCCTCTGAGAGTGGGTTTGCAGAGGATGGTGCACACGAATGCAGGAGTTGGGAGCAGGTCCCGCAGCTCGGCTCCGCCGCAGCTCTGTGCACCCCAGGCCCGAGCGAGGCAGGCGGGGTGGCCGGGGTGTGCTCGAACCCCATGCCATGTCTGTCGTGAGAAATTGGCCGTGATGTTGCACATGTGTGCTGCAGAGCAGAGGCTGAGCGAAGTAAGGAGGGCTGTGATTGTGCTCTGCTTTGCCACGTGAGGTGTTGCACACCACAGGCAGCGGCACAGCCTGCACAGGTGGATATGTGTGCACAGGGAATGTCCCTGCTCACTCTGCCTCACCCAGCACCTGCTCCACCTATTTCAATATTTCTGCTCCAGAAATACCACTTTTCTGGTGCTGCTTTGCTGGTTCTGTCCTTTGGGGCAGGTTCCCTCCAGCTGCAGCACCATCCCGCTGCTGGGGGCTGAAAGCAGCAGCAGGAGAGCTCCCAGGAGGGCAAAAGGAGCCAGAGCACGTAGTGTGCTCATGTCTGCCTGCCGTTGTCTGCTTGCATGGCTCCGTGTGTGGCTCTAAACTCTGGCACCCCTCCATTTGTTTCCCTGGCACCGTCACCTGGCTGTCCATTTGTGTATCAGCTCCTTATGAACTGCTCAGTGCCCGTTTACAGTGTGCTCTGCTGCTGCTTTGGATGTGTGTCTGTCACAGCCTTCTGACAGTGATACTGCCCCGTCCTGGATCTGCTGCTTTGTTCCATCCAGTGCTCAGCTCAGCTGAGCTACCTGCCCGCCGCTCCACTCTGAGCATGTGCACCAGCTGGTGCCACCAGATCTTGCTGTTGTGTTTCTGTGCATTTATACTCTTCCCTATTACTGAAATAGGACTGTGTATGAAGTCCACAAAACCACTTTGTAAATGCATGGGTAAACTGGGATTTTGGAGAAAGGAGTCTGTCTCCATGGCCTGCTGACAGATCACCTGTGGGAGCAGATACGGCTCCTGCTTGTAGAACAGTGTGGGGTTGGTTGGTTGGTTTGATTTTAAGTGGGTGAAGATAGATAAAGCCCACATAGAGCTCTATGAACAAAATAGTTACTTTTCTAGTAAAAGGACGTCTTTCCTAACTTTTCAAAACAAAATCATCTTTCACTGTGGTATGACAGCAAATCCTGCATTTCCTGACCAGGACACTGTTGTTTATTGACGAAAGGCCTCGTTCCCTCAGCTGGTACCTCGCTGCTACGGCTGGAACCCAGCACTGCGCAAATCCAGGCAGGGATGAGTTGTGCCCATGCAGGAGAGGGCAGTCAGCCTGCCTACACCCCCAGCAGCAGCGCAGCTGAGGTCTGTTACATTAAGATTAACGTTTTTCTTTCAATATTATTTGTTCATTGAAAAAAGATAGAAGCCTCAGATCTAAATTTTGGAATGAAGTCATTAGGCTGTAGCATCCCGGCTTTCCCTCTGAGCATAAAACCAGTGAGTCCATGGTTCTGAACTGGGGCTGAGTTTGATTCTGTTTCAGATTTCCTTGACTTCTGTCATTTCTGAATCACATTCCCAATGCTTCATCACTTTGGTCAGCTCGCTGCCGCTGTTTGCTTCCTAAGCTCAGCCAGCACTTCGCATCATGCTGCTGTGCAGTTTGACTTCTGATGTGACTTTCCTTTACACTGTGGCAGACCCTTGAAGGTTGCTGGTAGGATTTCTCTTTAGCAAAACTGGCCAAGTCTTCTCCCTGGTCAGAGTCAATCAGCACAGTGATCTGCGTCCAGTGTAACATTTTGGTACTTTCTTGTTTGAAATCGGCTGAAAATGTGCTGCTGTCTGTCACAAAATTGTCACTTAAAACAAAAGACTTTCTGCATTTTTCCAGTTTTGCTCAGAGCTGATGAAGTGTTTATGTTGTTTCTCTCTTGTCTATTTTAATATTTTTGTTTCAGGTTTACTTTTGCTGCAAGTTTTCATGTAGTTTGTCACATTGCCCTACATGTGCTTTGACTAAACGAGCAGTTTAACGCCGTGTGTTGGAAGCAGAGAATGCATTGCAGCACTTTTTAACAAAAAAAAAAAAAAAAAAACCACTTTGATGCTTTTTTAATGGAAAGAGAAGATTTTAAAACAATACACAAATGATATCAAAGTGGAATCTTTGGATATTCTGTTTCTGGAATAAAAAAAAAAAAGTGTTTCTAGCATTGTTTGAGATCACAGAAAATCCAAAGCGTGGAGTGAGAGCCCTCCTTCAGCCCACCCCTCCCGCAGCTCCACGGGGGCTCTGGGACCACCTCCCACAGTGTGCAGCAGTGGGAGCAGGCAGCCTGCTCTGGGCAGGGCCGGCCGTGTCGGGGCATCCCTTGGTTTTGTGGATGCGTTCACTCAGTGTTCTGAGATGGGTGCAGCATCAGGGATGGGCAGACCTTCCTTCTGCTCGCTGTCCCGCCTCTCTCTGTGTTTCCCCTGTGCTGCTTTTGCTTGTTATCCTTCTCTTGAGAAGCGTGCTCTCAGTGCAGGTGATGGAACGTCGCTGATTTATCCTCTGCTTAGTGCCATTCCTCTGCCAGCTGCCCACTGCTGTTCCCCAGATTTCAGCCCAGAAAAGCTCTCTCCAGGCTTGGTGCGGTGGCACCCATCTGGTGTGAGGATGTAACAACTGTGTTGTCCTCCCGAGTTTGTCTACAGTGCCTGAGTGAGGTGGGACCTGACCTACGTCTCCATTTGCTGTCACGTTGCTTGGTCAGTAAGGAAAGCGCTCTCTTCCTTGATAGGTGACTTTACTCTTTTATCAGATGGTCCTGCATGGATTCTTCCCTAAAATTACAGTTTAGAGGGAGTATTGTCAAAAATTCTGTCTCTCTCTCTACTTTATTATCCCCTCATTTTTTTTGTCATTTAACTCCAATTATGGGATGCTAAGTGCTTTTGGAAATTTCATTGTTAATATCTTCTTACAGTGCTATTAACGTAAATCAACGTTAATAGTGTCCCAGCAAGTGTAAAAGCAATCAAAAATTCAGTACTCGCGAATCATTCTGTAATTTCAGCATAAAATGTTAATAGAAATAAAATCCAATACCATAAAATATCGGCAAATTCAACTTTAAATACATGTGATGAATGACTTTACCGTTCTGCTGCATCCCCCGGTCTGGCGCGCTGCGAAGCCGTCTGTTGGCAAAGGTCTGCACGCACCTCTCCCTCCTCATCCCCATCCCCACACACCTCGTGCGTGGCCTTGTGCTCCTCCAGAGCTGAGGACAGTTCTGCTCACAAGGCAGAGGTGTTTGTGCTCGGGTGGTCAGTGGTAAGTGGAGGCACTACCAGCAACCCGCTAACTTAACTGACAGGAACTGGCTGCTTTTTTTATCACTGGCTCAGAGAGCTGCAGCATTGTTCCCTTTGCTCGAGATTGGGATTTTCTTACAGGCAGATCTTTCAAATCAGAGTTTACACTGTGAAGATCCATTAGTTATTTGAGGGAAACTGTTAGGATGGGGATACAGATCGTCTCTAAAGAAATTCTATGCTTGGCCTGAACATTCAGATCAGAATTACCATTAAAATGAAAAAAATCCCCAAAGTGGTCCATGCACAACGGCTGGTGTTCAAACCTTAATCTGTTACACAATCAGTCTGCACATTTGGGATTTTTTTCTGTATTCACTTATTCCAGTGAGTGCTGGGTCTTTACAGCCCTGCTTCAGAGCCCCGTGCCGATAGAGCTGCAGGCAACACGGGTCAGTCCCGAGTCCTGGCATCGCTGGGCAGGGAGCACCCAGCAAGTGTGAGATTTCTGTGACCACAGAAGGAGAAAGCAGCAGTGACATGTCTATAGAAAGGCTTTACTTGCGAATTGTTCTCCTGGTCACTGTGCAGATACCTTTTCAGTCCTTATTACTTTTTCTCCCCGTTATCTCCACGCAGTGTCCATGTCATCAGTCTTTGGATCGGTCTCTCTGCTCTCTTGGTTCTCTTTCTTCTCCTCATTTCTCATGTGCTTTCTGATCTGCAGATGCCTGTGGCATAGCCATACAGTGGGGCTTTGTAGGGCTATTAAAGCCTGTGTGGGACTCCCATGCCAATGTGTAGCAGATGTTATGGAACTGTCTGCTGTCTCAGGCACCTCATAAAGGACATCAGCAGCTGAAGTGTTCTGCATCACTGTTTTTGTGTCTGTCCCCACAAGCATCAGACACAAGAGAAAGTTGGAACATTGAGATGATGTGTTCGGTTATGTTCTGCTCTGAGCAGTTAAGTTATATGCCCGAGAACTCAGGCTGTCTCGGTTTTGGATCCTTGTGTCTTATTACATTCTTATCCAGAACTTTTAAAAGGAATTTGCATTATAATAAGGAGAAACTGATATTTTGGGGGGATTGTTTCAATTCTGTTGATATAGCAGAACTATCAAAATAATTGTTGTATTATTATTTATTGTTGCATTTCATATGACATTTTTCTTTTTGAAATAGGTATTTGAAATCAAAGGCTTTATTTGCAGACATATCTGTATGGTTTTAATTTGAATTCGGTGGCTGTTGGATCAGCCCCTGAAGTGGGGAAGCTGTGGTTAGGATGAATGGCTTTGAACCTGCAGAAGCCCTCTTGTTGAGGTTTCATTTCCTCTGGTTCCTCTCACCCTTTTTCCTGCCTTCTCACGAAATGGAAAGTTGCTCATCCAGGTAATTTTCAGCACGAATCTGCCAGCGGAGTCCCATAGGGACAAGCATGGTCAGTAGCAACGAGCGTGAGCTCCTGCTGGGCACTGCCCTGTGCCAGGACTTCTGCTGGAGTGGCACTGCTGCTGCTCATGCTGTTTTCTGGGGTAGGTGATGATTTATGATTCTATGAAATCTGACTTGGTCCATGCCACGTGTCAGTGATACAGATCCTGGATAGTGCTTCTTCACCTCCCTGAGTCTGCAGGTTCTGAGATCCAGCTCAGTTGCTGAAGACTGTTATCCTAAGAATCACAGGAGAACAACAGTGACGCGTTCAACCACCTTTTTCTGTAAAGTAGTTACCATTAAATGACTTTAGTAGAGATTCAGTGGTGAGAGATCCTTCCACACGTGGTAGGGCATCCTTGGAGGGCCTTGCAGAGCCCCGTCTGCCATGCAGTGCTGGACACCTCGTACTGCAGCTCAGGCACTGACGGCACAGAGGTTGCCAGAGCCCGTTCTCTGCTTCGTGGGAATCCCAGGGTCTTTGTTTCTCAGAGCAGAGCTTTGCCAACAATCTTTAAATTTAGATTTGTTAAAAAGAAGAGTCAGGAGGTACCCCGCAAAGTAATCCGTATAGAACAGAGGTACTGAAGAAGAAAACTCGCAGTATTTAATGAAATAATCTGCTTTTTTCGAGGAAATCCAAAGTCGGGAGAACGCAGTGTTGGTCGTTTCGCAGTACGGTGCCGCGCCCGATGCCGTGGGGCTGCGGTGCTCCGTGGGGCTGTCCCTGCTTTGGGCTCTGGTGCTGTGCAGAGCCACCAGGGCCTGGGGGGCAGCCCCAGGAGGTCCAGCTATGTCCTGATTAGTGCCATTCCTCATATTTGGTGGGTTTTTATGTAACAGAACTCTCGTCAGAACACAGATCGGTTAACTCTGCGGAGTAATGTGTTGAGAAATATGGTATGTTTGCAACTCTTTCAGTGTTCTCCAGTGTGCCCTCATGTCTTGGTAATAACAGAAGACTTAAAGAGGTGTTCAGCTTTTGTTTTCACAACTGCTCGGTGCCCGTGGGGCTCAGGGCAGTGATGTGCCCGCGTCGCAGCTCCGGGTCCGGCCCTGCTCCCATCCCTGCGGGCAGCAAGCTCCGCTGGGGCTGCGGGCAGGGGGACGCGGAGTGATGGGAAGCAGGAGAAACAATCTGTAATCCTTTCAGAGCTCAATAATATTATGTATATTGACTGAAGCCCTATGGAGTGGGCCTGACACGGCTTTTTCATTACCGTCGCACGTTGTAGCCTAGCTACCTTTGAAAAGTAACCAATATTGAGAGCCACTTGACATTTGCAAAGGATTATGGGTGTCCTCTCTATCTCTTCTCAAGTTCCCAAATTTACAATGGTCTTAATTTAAAAGTTAAGCCGGGGGATCAGTTGCTTAGTCTGGTGCTGGGCTGCCCTTTAAAAAAGAAAAAACGGTGTATGTGTGTGCCTGCAGGGAGGGGAAGGGGGAGGCGTGCCCGGCGTGACCCAGCCCGGTTGGGGCTGAGCAGTCGTGTTCTGCTGTGGAAAAGGTATCGAAATGAGGATGGAGAGAGGAGCGGGCGGCTTCATTCCTGCAGGTGCTGCTGGAGTGCGCGGAGCAGCCACAGCTGGTAATGAGTTGGTGAAAATGAAAAAGGGACGTAAGTAGCTTCTTTAGCAAATCCCCTGGAAATGACACGGAGCCTCTGGGATCGATAGGATCGATCCGTCCAGGGGCTGCAGGCTCCTCAGCCGACTGCCAGCCGCTCTCAGCACAGGGAAAACTCCAACATTATTATCAGCATAACCCATAGAAAAGCTGCCGGGGAGGTGGGCTGCCTGCGGGGAGCACCTCTGTGCCCCGAGCTGCATGAAGCTCTCCTGGAGGCCCGTGGGCCCCAGGCAGGCTGCAGGCCCACCACAAACCCCCAGCAGCCAAGGATGGCCCAGGCTGCAGCTGGGGCTCCTGGGTGCACCTCGGATTCTGCTGATCCCCAGCAGCGTGGGGATCCCCGAGCTGCACTGCTGTCCTTTCTCAGGAATCCTCTGGAGCTGCCATGAGAGCACATCTGCTCTGAGCTGCCAGGGGAAGGGCAGCCTCATCCTGCAGTCCCACCATGGGGCCTTCTCATGATGAGCTCATACTTCTTCACCTTCCTGCACTCCTGTTGGAAGGAAGGCGCAGTCCCTTTGTTTTGTCACACGCAGAACTCACACTCCTGGCACACACACTGTGTGTCTCTGTGTGAGGATTTCCACACGTGGCACAGGAGCAGGTCATGGCTGCCCCGCGCTGCCCTCCTCTGTGGGCACTGCTTTCAGTTTGGGTCCTGTGCTAAGTGCAGCTTTGGGACCCAGGAGGTGCAATGGGAGTTGTGTTGGTTTGTCTGTGGCTTGCGTCCTATGAAGTGCAATCATCTGCATCTTTAAGAAGTGGCATCAAGGCCTCGCTCTTGTAAGAATGGTGTTGATGTAACTGTGTGCTGATTGTATACACAGTGAAGCATGAATATAAGAATATTTATTTTATCCTCTGGAAAGTTTGCCAGTGAAGTGTCCTGATTACCAGCAGTTAGAAACACTGCTGCGTCCACAGCATCAATTAAACCTCTGAACAGCGGATCTTGGAGGACTTATACTTGTTCGTATGTGGCCTTTGTAGCAGGATCATAAATTTTGTAATACAAAGGCTGAGGAGTAAGGAAGAAATAGGAGTAGATAGGTCATTTCAAATTCATACTCTGTTAAAATGAACATGCCGTTCTGAAAGTCTGTTGTCTGAAACATTCCATTAATTTTGGATGCATTTTTCTCTCTCTTCCTAATGAGCTGCATCAATACATTCTAATGAACAACACTCAGAAACATTTCCTGTTCGTGCAGGGTTCTGCCTGCCCCGTTCCTGCTGACTGCTGCTTCTGTTGTGTGCCAGTGAGTGTGCGATGGCTGTGGGCTGTGCTGGGTGCGAGGAGGGCGGGCATGGGGTGCACAGGGGCTGCCAGAACCCCCCACGGAAGGAACACACCCCCACAAGGCAGTCCTGAGCCCCACAGATCTCATGGGAAAGTGGCATGCTGGAAAACTTGCAGGTTGGAGCTGTGCACCAGGTATGGGTTCGCCTCAGTAACAGGAGGTAAAGACTGGTAGTAAAACAACCATTGATTTTTGACAAGATCATTCCATAGCAATAAAAATGAGGACAATATATAGACAGTGTAATCTTTCTGAATATATGGAAATTCAAATGAACATTGGTACCTTCTAAACAGTTTGATTTCTAAGCAGCAGCAAGGCAAAGAGCCCCAGAGCAAAGCACTCTGCTTTGTTTTTACAACTTGCCTTCTTGAACTGTCTAATTCCTTTAAGTCTGCAGCAGGAAATAAGATGAAAGATGCTATGGAAGAGCGAAACAGAAACTATCCTTTGAAATACAGGGAGAGTGGAGCTTTGTTGATAATTCTGTTTCTCTTATTTTAATAACGATCTTCTTTATTGTTGTCATGTTGTCAGTTTGCTGGCAGTGCGAACTTGGTTGTGAAGGAAAGAGCCTCACAATCAGTGCTCGATTTGGGAAGTGATGCCAGAAGTAGCTCAGTGTAAGTGAGGCTGTGCGCTGTGGGTGCAGCTCAGCCCGGTGCTCGCTCACATGGGCTGGGCTGCTGTGCTCAGCTCCTGCTGGCATCAGGTTTGTAGGCAAACCGACAGCTCCTGAGGAACAGTGGCAATTCGTCGCAGGAGTACAAGTGTAAAAGAAATTTATAATCACAGTGTGTAGCCATGTTCTCATGCTGGGAGAGCTTTATGTTGACTCTGGGGACAGTAAATATCAGGAGAGACTTAAAGAATGGATTATCAGAAAAGGTGAGGTCACTCGACACGAGTGTTTCGTTATCCTTTCCCTGTAACTGGCTTCATGTGACATCATAAGGTGAAGAGAAAACGAGGGAAGTCTTCCTCTTGAAAACTGGCGTGGGGTAAAGGAGTGCAGTGCTGGTGACAAACACACTTGTAATGGCAATCCCAAACTAGGGAGAGCAGCTGGAGCAGACTATGTAAGTGTGCTGTGGTTTGGGGCGTGGTGCTGAGGTGTCTCCTCCTGCTCTTCTGGGGCAGCCCTGTGCTGGTTGTGGCAGTGGGGTCAGTGCCACCCATGGGGTCAGGGCCGGCTCTGTACCACGGTGCTCAGTTTGCATTGTACCATTGGCTCCCTCACCTACAAAGTGCTGACTGTTCAGAGGTAGCAGTATTGTTCTAAAACTTGCTGGATGTTTGAGTTTTAGTTAAAACCTTTTCCTACGAATTCTTATAGGCTTTATCTTTCAGACAGAGAAATTAATTTCTATATTTACTGTGAGAGTTTCAAAACACTTCCTAGCTGGTCATAGGTGGGTACAAACCGTGGTGCACGCTGTCGGGTAATACCAGCCGACTGTTTTTGTTCCTGTGTGTAACTTGCAAATGCACAACAAATCTAAACTAATAATTTTTAGTATTTCTCTTAAAAAGAGTCATAACCATATCAGTTTCCTCTGTGTCCTTTTATTTCTGCTCACATCCCATTCACTCGCGTTGCTTTCTTAACGTTACCTCCATTATCCCTTTTGTCAAAAAAGTCTGCCGGCGTTTGGGAAACTCTTGACACACTGTGCAGAACCTTTCTGAGCTGAGCTGAAACCCCGCTCTGTGTGCTACAGGTTAGTAGGGTTAGCAGAAAGAATGTGCATTTATTTACTGAAGGTACTTTATAAATCAATACCTTGTTTTTGAACTCAGGTCAATAGGAATAACTCAGAAACACAACCAACAACTACTGCAACCCTAAAACAGCACTTTCAACGTATTGATTTTTGGAGAGTATCTTTTCCTGGCATTATTCGCACAACGTTGATAAGCAGTTCCATGCAATCAAAATTGTAAATAAGTATGGGTGTGCACGTCCACGCGAGTGTCCAAGTACACGTCTGTGAGGCACAGAAAGCTTTTAATATGGTTTTGGAATCATAATGAAAGCAAAGTCAGGAAGTGATGCAGTTATAAAGTTCATTCGTGTTTTACTTTAAAGTTAAGGAATAAAACATATTGTGAGTCAGTAAATGCTGATATTGTTCACTCGGCCTCATTTGCAGCTGCAGTGTTATGTAAATACTCGACACTTTTTAAAAGCAGTGGCTTAAGGTATTTGTTTGATTAAAAACAATAAAATGTAAATAAAACCAGAAATGCACGTGCAGAGCAAGGCCAGTGTGGCCCTCCAGGAACTGCAGAGCTTTCTGGTTTTAGTTTCTAAACGTTTTATTTAACTCTGCAACTTTGGCGTTATATAGGCAAGGTTTTTTCCATCTTTAATTTTGTGATCAGGTTTCCCAAAGAAAAGTGCAATGAAAGCGCCGTTCCTGTTCAGTCACCATGGGGTCAGATTGCTGCTCTTTGTTTTGATCATATTCAACCTGTGAGGACTCTGCACTTAACAGATACCTACAGAGGGTTTGCAGGAAACATTTGGAGCTTCAGAAAAGGTGTCCAGGTGCCGGACCACCCCCTGCTGCCCTCCCCTGCAGGAGTGCTGGGGAGCAGGCTGCAGTTTGTTTCCATCATGGAACAGCAAGTATCTGCTGTTCAAGGATTATACCCCAAAGTAATTCTAATATAAAAAAAGAAGCCTAATCTGATGTGGTTTGTCCTCCTTGACATCAGGAACGTCAGAGCGGAGATCAGCTCCTTCTGCTTGGTGCTGATGGCTGTCGGTGAGCAGTGCGGCCTGCAGCCTCGCGCTGCCCTGTGACCCACAGCCGTGTGTGCCACTGCCTCCTCCCCTCCTCCCCAATCTGTGGGGTTTAATTGCTCTCATTTTGAGGAGGTGTCGCAGCCATCGGTTCTGCCCTGAGGACAGCCCCTACTGGAAGAGGGCTCCCTGTTGTAAGAGCCATCCGCGCTTTTGAAAGGATGTTTAAAACCAGAGAAGTTTCCGAGGTTAAATGCAGGAGCGCTTGTAATCTTACTGTAATGAGGGATCTAAAAAATTAGGGTGTAGAGGAAAGTATTTGATTCAGAGAGCTTTTAACCAAGCTAGGAAAGTTTGTAAATCAGTTTGAGAGATGCAGTGTGGAGCTGGTACAGGTTGTCTGGTTAAGCACTGGGACAAATTATCAAGAAACATAGATTATTTATCACTTAAAATATTTACATCAAAATTAAATCTCTTCTGAAGATATGAGCTGGGTTTTATGAAGCACTGATATTCCTGGAATGAAAGCTATTATGTGTAATTCGATTTTCTGAGTTACTCAGTAAATCACTCTATATACTTATAATGAATATAGCTTCTAGAATAGTGGGGTTTCATGCAGAATTCCAGCGTTTAGAACAGTCCAAATTAGGCTGAAGTGCAGCTTGAAGATCTGGTTTCTAGCAATACCAGAGTGCTTCTCGTGTCCTAATCCCGGCGGTTTCCTCACACCCGGGCAGCCCCGCTGCTCTGCGGGGATGCACAGTGGGCAGGCAGGGTTCACAGCACCCAGTGCTGGGTGGCAGCTGCTGGAGTGCCCAAAGCACTGGAATGGTGTAAGTAAAGAACCACCTCATTTCAGCTTAGCGTTTTAGAGTAAATAAAGTGCTGTTGAAAAGGGAGAGCTACATGGAGGTCCCAACTGAAGAGAAGAAGTGGGCGGTTCTGCGCAGCCTTTGAACTGAATTTCGCAGATGTTTCATTATATCCGTGCTCTTTTATAAGCCCTCGTTAGGGCAGTGTCTCCCATTACAGACAGCCCTGGCAGACCACGGGAAGCAGCAGCCTGGGAGCGTCCCCACCCACCCCACAGGGCATTACCCCCGTTCAGTGGGACATCTCGGAAGGATGGGGGCTGTACCCAGCTGCCCTGTGCCTGGATGGTGCTTGCTGCTGGTCACCTTGAAGATAAATTGTCCTCAGAATTTCTGATTTTACTGTTTTGTACCATAGAGAGCTTCAGCCGTGTCTACGTATGGTGCTGTAAGGAGACTGAAACGTCCGGCCCGCTAGTTAAGCCATGGAAGGTCCCTGTGTTCCTGTGCTGTTCTTTTATTACTTTTGTCAGTCCTTTACTGTGCAGGTGGAGACAGAGTACACTAAATATCCACCCATAAAGATTCAAACAAGATATTCCTGTCTTTCATTAGATGAAATCTGCAAGTCTTATGTATGCTTTTTCTTGTAATTAAGCTCACCTTTCTTGTGACTTTGGTGTATGGAGAGCATCGATGGTGTGTTAGCTGTTGGACGTACTTCACCATCACGGTATTCAGTCTCCTGTTTTATTACGGAGTAGAAGACTTCCTGCATCTGTAGGAACATCACTCTCTAGCACAGAGTTTGTGAGACCTTTAGACCTTACCCAAAAGCTATCTCAGACTTCCATATAAATCATTTTTTTTCCTAAATTATATTTTAGTGAGAGAGAAACCAGGGTAAAAAGTCAAGATCACTCATTGTGGTGTTATTCCACCCGCTCAGGAAGGGGTCTTTCAGAAATGTCTCAGGCATTTTGTCGTTTTCTCAAAAAGAGTGATGAAGGGCTGAGTCAGTGCCAACTCCGACCTCCCTAAGCGATTTCAAGGGCCACCAGTGCCTCATATTGGTAGGATCAGACCCCCTGATAAGATCAGAGCTCTTGTCACTAAGCTGTTACCAGTTTTCCTGCAAAAGAAGCCCTCTTCAGAGCAACATGGGATGAGCACACACAACATGGGATGGGCGCACACATCCTTACAATGTGGCTTTGTATCAGAGTCGTGGAGGTGGGCTGTCCTTTTTGTTCAGAGAGCACCCCTCTTGCCACAAGGGACCGTCTCAGAGTTGTTCGAAGTAGCAGAAACATGGAGAAGTGCTTGATAAAGAAACACTTGCTTACCTCACTGTAAGAGAAGCGCTTTGTAGTTCACTGTCCTTGTCCTTGATGTCTCTCAGGGGTAACAAACATATCTGACAACCAGGGGTTATCTCCAGTTACTACAAAAATAGCATTAGTTTGACTGCCATATAAAGGACATGCATTATTAATTTATTGGGTTTTAGCTGTAGACTTTGCAATCTTTTGTTAGTTTTATGCAAGAGAGTATTTCTAGGCTGCTAATTCGATGATGCTAGAAAACATATCTCGATAATTTAGCATGTGATATACCTTCAGCTCCTCAAATTTCCTCTTTGACTATGAAGTTTGTCAGTTTGTCATCTCTTCTGGAGAACTTGTTGCCTACCTTTGGTATCTCGAGTGAACTCCATGATCTCACCCTGAGGTGTTAAGAATCGCTGAGGGCTATCAGAACTTGTGTAAATTACAGCGATGCAGACAGCATGCTGAAAAATCAATAAGTAATGAAATAGTACTGCAGTGAAGTAGCCAAGAGAGCAATGGGTGAAAAAATCCCAAGGACTCGGTTTCATTTTGTCAAAGTATAAAAGATAATGTTCTGCTGTGATGCTATAAAATCATCCCCACTGGCCAAAGAAAATTGAAATACAAAAGAGCAGTATAGAGGTTCCGGATGCGTTTCCTCTTCAATTCTGAGTCTCTCCCCCCGCCCTCAGAGTGCAGAGCATTCTGCTGTGGTGATTTAGGTAGTCATTTACTCTTCTAATGAAGAAGGAGGTGTAGTTTTTCTGCCTTTTTATGCCATAAACTACAGTCATCCTCGTCCAGCACTGTTTAAGCCTGCTTCAGATTCCCAGTAATCCTCCCACTGCCCATGCTGTGCTGAACGCATCTCCTTCTGCCAGGAAACCGAGGCCTTCATGGTGCTTTCACAGAACATTACGAGGAGCAGACGGAAGGTTTATGAGATGCTTGAATTTGCTCTTCACTTGTTAGTGTCGGAAGCTCCTTCTTAATCCAGGACTATGCATTTCTGAAATACGTTAATACACAGTAAAACCAATTGGTTTGGGCAGATGTGTGCACAATGCTCAGTGTTCCGTGACAGCCACACCGTGTCCCCGGGTGTCTCCCACGGCAGTGACAGCAGCGTGTCCATCCCTTTGGCTGTGCTGGGGCTGCCGGGCTGCTGCCATGCTCAAGCAGTTCCTCAGTGTCTGTAGGAACAGAGTGCCTCTGAGACTTTTACTGTTCTTTCAGCTTTGGTTGAAATTGCAGAATGTGGGAGTGAGGTGGGAACCGACGGGGGGATCAGGCTCGGAGAGAGCAGGTGCTTCTGAAAGGAGAATGCTGGACTGGAGCAAGGTGTCATGGGCTGAGTGAGGAAAGGAACCGTGAGCAGTGACATCTGCAGGGTGAGTTCTTGGTGCTGATGAGGTTTTTCCACATGGATATTTGAGATAATGAAAATGCTTTATTTTAACCCAAATGCCACTAAATCAAATCACTCTTATTACAGGTAAAACAGCTTGTGTTCTGGTGTTAAGGGGGAGTTCCTCACTTTGACCTCTTACGGCACATCAGCCTATTGTCCTCTCCATGTATCTCTGTAAGGAGAAAGAAAAGGTTTAAAAGACAGCAAGCTGCTGCTGGGTCCTGAAAGACCTTAGCACCAGGTTCCAACAATGGTCCGTGGCTGTTTCTGTCGGGGTGACTTTGTGCTGTTCTCCGCTGCCTCGAGAGGCGGAGTTCTGCACTGTCTGCGGGTGAGACCTCGCAGCGCTGGGCAGGGAGGTGCAGCCCCTGGAAAAGGGGGAGAGAAAATGGCTTCCTTAATGTGCATGAGTGACCTGTGTGATATAGATTAATGGCTGCTCTTTAAGCAGACACAGGATTGAAAAATCCTTCTGGAAGATGCGGGGTAGTGCTGGTGCGTTTGGGAGCGGGCGGTTAAGGCGATACCGGTTCCATTTCATTGGCTCCAATCACCTCTATAGACCATCAGCTTCTTTGTTTAACCTCCTATGATTTTGTTTCATTATGGCAGTATGCAGAAAATGAACAGCTGCTATCGCCACAGCTACAGAGTGTCTCGAGTGAGAAGGCAGGGAGCTTATATTTAGTTGTTCAACAAACTCAGGTTAGGCTGCGGTGAAAAGAGCTCTATTAACATCACTGACTTTGGAGAGGCCCCTTTGTTCTATTCAAAGTTGTTATGGGTTACAGAACTCAAAAGCCTCTTTTCTTGCCCATTATTAAGGCAGTGCAATGAATCACCGTATTTGGCAGGGACACTTCGTAGCGTTCCAGATACTACAGATTTGTTTGCAGTGAGGTAGCGTGTAAATACTAAAAAGGTCTCCAGGAATTCGAGGGGACAGAATATGGAGACTTTGGAAGCAGAAAACATTTCTGTACACACGAGGATCGCATCGGTGTAAATACAGAATATCCCATATTTATATTCATTGGAAAAACTGCAGGACCATTCCTAAGGCAGTGGCACGCGGCAGTGCTTGGCCCTTGGGCTGTGTGCTCGTCCTGCCCCGCCGTGCTGGGGGGCTCAGCCTCTGCCCCCGCCCTGCAGAAGGTCCCGGTGCTCGGAGCTCCCAGCGCCGCACCTCGCGAGCCGGGCTCCCACCGCTGCCTCCCCCTCTATCAGACAGAAAGTGCTTGGACTGAGGAGTCCTCATGTCTGCCACAGACCTTCACATTTATTTCTTTTTCCCGGCCAAAGCAATTGGTTCATTTCCGAGAAGTCACTGAGGAGTACTTATTTTCTTTTTTTTTCATTAATTCCACCAAACTTTTTTCCAAAAAATCTCTGGCCCAAATTTGACACGTTAAGATTAGCAGTGCATGGCCTTTGCAGATGTGTATCTTTAGCAGTATCTGTGCACATCTCCCTCGGGGTCAGATTTGGTTTGTTCCCCTATTCCCACAAGGCTCCATCATCAGCGATGCTGGGGGACGCGTCCACGCGTGGCATTGGTCCTGGTGGACCGTCTTTGTGACAGCGTCCATCGTCTCGGTATCGTTGGCATCTTCACCCCATTCGGAAGCTATGGAGTAAACTCGTGTTCCTTCTCTAATAAACTTCCCGTGCTCACGGGTGGGTTGGAAGGGCCGTGCTGGAGCCAGGAGGAGCTCGTCCCGTGCAGTGCTGTGCTCGGAGGTGGCACGCAGTGCTGAGGAGCTGCGTGCCCGGGCAGAGCCGGGGCACTGCGGGGCACTGCGGGGCTCAGTGCCGGCACCGGGGCGGCAGCGCGGCCCGGCGGGATGGGCCCGGCCCCGGCGGTTGGGCCGTCCTCGTTCCTGGGCGCCGAGTGACCCCTGCTGGGGCCCGGCAGAGGACGGGGCCGGGCCGCGGGACCCCGGTGCCATCCCGGGAGCCGGGAGTGGTGGGGCGGGACGGGGGAAGGGGCGTGTGATGGCCGAGACGGTCGAATGCCGCCTTGGAAAAGCGATTGCTTTCCCTTCCTTTGCCACCTTTCTCCCTTTGTGACGCTGGTTAACTCGCTGCAACCTAACTTTTCACAGACTGTTACTAATTGGGCATTCTTCACTCCCTTCATGGTTCACTTGAGATGCACGGAGCTGAATTTGTACTCGCAACTGCTCCGGAGCCCTTTGCACACAGGCGGTGTTCTGAGGAATCGCACCATAGACCTCTACTAATTGCCATCGTGGGCAGAAGGCGCTTCCTCTGTGCTGCGGGCTCAGCATCCCGGGGCTGGGGGGCTCACAGCATCCCGGGGCTGGGGGGCTCACAGCATCCCAGGGCTGGAGGGGATGCCTGCCCAGCGCTCAGCAGCGCACGTCCAGGCAGCATTTGAATTGTGTGAAGTAGAGACTGAAGTCTGTGCATTGGGCAGTGAGGGAAAGAAATGTGTACATCTGCTCTATGCAGGAGGCGAAAACTGTGGAACTGTGGGGGAAAATATACTGAGGGGCCTCGGTGTATAACCTGTGCAGTGGGGTGTGGGTCTGCACTTCGGATCCAGTCCTCTTCCACATTCCTTTCTCCATTAAGTCATTAGCAGGCTGCTGTGCATGCCTCTGCCTCCTCACACCCGCGTCTCCAGCCAACCCACGCCCTCCTGCCAAGAAACCTTTATGGCTTAATTCTTCCATGAAGCATCTAAAACTAATAAACCAACAGTGGAGTACATGTTTTGCAGAAGGGGTTCAGAAGGAGGCATTCTCCACATATCCCAGTCATGGTGTAGTTGCTGGTGCTGCCTGCTGAAGCTTCTTCCACAGCAATTTTGAAATTTGTTTCCTGTATTACTTTCAGTCAAATCAAATTGCACAAAATTTGGTGGAAAGGTGATGCGAAGTATTTTTACTGCTAAGTTTCAGAGTATTCCCAACATTTCTTATTCGCCTGATTGTGTGAGCAAGGGTCTGAGCAATCCTGCTAGGCAAAAGTAGAATGAGAGTTTGCGTTTTCTCAGAAAAGAATGACAACGTGAGCAGGCCTGCTCGCAAGCTCAGAGCATTTCTTCCTGCTGTGTGCAGACAGCTCGCCCAGGTTAAAGCCAGGAGCTGCACCGAGCATTCAGGCCACAGCGCTGGATGTCCGCTGTCAGACTGCTGCTGGTCTGCTGCATTTGGGTTCTGCATCCTCTGCTGCAGTCGCCCCTCTGCATGGGGGCTGCAGGAGGCCGTGGGGCACAGCCCTGCGGGGCACAGCCCGGCGTGCAGCAGCAGCGGTGGGAGCCGCTCCCAGCTGGGGCAGCGTGCGGGGATGTGCTGCTGCCCACAGTGTGCAGGACAGCAAATAAAGAAACTGAAGGAAAAATGGATTTAAAAGCTTCTGTAGCACTTTCTGCTTGGAGCTCTGAAATCTTGAAGCATCGCCGTCAAAGCTTTTCTGAATGACTTGATGAAGGTTTTTTTTGTTTTGGTTGCTGCACTCTTGGGACTCATTGGAGTGGCAGGATTAAAATTAATTAGAGGCTGTTTGGAGGGGGCTTTGGAAGATTGCCTCAGGCTATACTTCAGTCTGGTTGTTAGAAGCAATATCATCACCGCCTCCTCCGCCAGCGAGCGCCCTGCGCTGGTGCGGCTGGGGGAGCCGCGCAACGTTCAACACAGACATCAGAGCAAAGACTTCCTCCCAAAGAGATTACTTACCACAAAACCAGTGGATCTACCTGCTGACAACCCCAGAAATATGTCTTGTTTCATTTTATGGTTTCTAAAAGAGGCTGCTTTATGAGGCTCACCAGAATCTTGATGAAATATCCATGCGGGGATGTTCATTTTCTTCCCTTCTTACCATGAATTATGTTGATTAGCATGTCTGAGAGGAGGTGATAGAAAAGGTCTGTTTCAGCCACTGGGCTTTGTTTTGTTTTGTTTTTCTGTTTGCCAAAGAATGGGTGGGCATATCTAACCAGTGAAGAAAAGTGACTAACCATTTCAACCCCACTTGTCAGCTTGAGTTTGTGTTCTCCTCCTGGAGGAGGGTCAGAGCGATAAAATGCTGCATCTCAAAATTTGTCAAGTTTTGATCTGATCTGTGCATTTGTAGGCTCGTGGATAATCCTTTATGGTTAATCCCTCTGTTGCGTAGAGGTTAATGCTCTCCTCATTAGTATTCCCACGTAGGTACACTCAGCAGAAGGTGAGAATTTAGACTCGTAAGATGAAGTTTAGCTTGTAGTCAAGTCTTATTGACTTTGTAAGAGCCAGCATTTCATGCACGGTTTCTGACTTTCCGTTGTGGCATGTCAGACCAAGATGAGACAAAATCTAATCTTTCTGTGGTAGCACTGAGGGAGAGAAATCGCTCAAAGTTTTGTTTCCTGTTCACAGCATATAACAACTTCTACAAGCTGGTAAACTTCAACAAATGCAACTGAAAGTCATTCCTTTCCTCCAAGTAATACCTACTTAACAAAATTACTTCGAGCTGCAAGAAGAAATAAGGGAGTTTAATATTTTTTATCCCGCATATCCTGTGTGCCTTAGAAGTAACTAAATATATTCACACGACGCTACATAATGTAGTGCAACCGTTCGCTCTCCTTAATGAGTCATCCCAGAGCTGGTTTCGTTTTGCTCTGTGCTCGCTTCCAGCTGTATCTAGAGGAGATGTATATCCATGGCATTCTCAGAATTTGAGCTGATGTAGAGGTATGTTTTTGTTGCTGTTTCTGGTAACAGGTAACTTTAATTGTGTTGTTTTCACTCGGTGTTTTAGGATTATTGCATTAATTGTCAACGTGGAGCCCTAAAAATACAAAATTGGGAAATAACTCTGTGTCCAGATATAGGAATCACTATCATTGGGGTGTGATTAATGAGGCTGTAATAGAAAACTTTGTAAAATTATCAGTGCACAACCAAATATCAAAAACAAGCAGCAAAAACAGTTTTAAAACATGAAGTCTTGGAATGTACACTATAACATATGGGTGTTCTGACTCAACATTCTGAAAGTGTGGGTGGTTGGATGCTCCTGGGGTCATGGTAGCAAAACGGAATTGTTTCCCACCTGAGATTATGGAGTGCTTTGGGAGGGGGTGGTGTTAGAGCAGAAGGTGAGCGACTCTCTGAGTTTGAATACAGTAAGTGTCCTGTCCTAGATATTTACAAACCAGCACAGAACTGCTTGCAAATACAAAGGGGTAAAGAGCAGAACTTGGAGCTGTGGGACACAGCACTTGGTCCTGGGGGGAGGTGGAGCAGAGGAGCCTGGAGCCCGGGCTGTCAGTCAGCCGAGCACTCGTGGTCTGAGATGTGGAAGTGGAGCAGGGTGTCAGTGCCCCAGGCTGGGGCAGCCTGGCCCTGTGGTCAATGGGATCTTACAGAGCTGGATGACAACAAAAAGCAGAACAAGAAAAATGCTAAAAAACCAAAGGGTGGAGTTAGCACAAGGGATTCTGCACACGTTTAGCAAGCTCTTCATCCCGCAGGCTGGCCAGGCTTCATTCCCCGGTAGCTATGTTAGAGCCTCCAAAAGCAGAAGGATTGTTGTTAGCCAGCATCGTCCTTCCCACTCACCTGCACTCCAGGGGGAAAAGCTTTTATTTTCTTTAAATAAGTTTCAGGTATTAAGAGAGGAAAGTCACTCTGCAGCACTGCAGAACCTTCACATGCAGAGCCCTTCCTCCTCTCTCTCACCCTCCTCCTCCTGCACACTAAAAGCAAACAGAATTCATTATCTCATCTCAGCTTTGCAGCTTTTTAAGTTCAATGTCAATAGCTAGTTAGGAAGGGGCCGTCAGGTCAGGGATTAGGGCTCCAAACTGTCCTTGACGTTTCTCTGTAGGATGATCTGCTGTTTGCATCAGCCAAGAGAAAAAAAAAAATCCTTCTCTATCCTGGGAATGATCAGGATGGGAAAATGTCAGTTTAGGGGCTGACAGAGCTCTGATAAGAGCGATCTAGAAATGGCAGGAGTGAGAGAAAGAGATGGAGATGTAACTACTGCCATTATTCCAAGTTCAGAATTTCATTGTTAAGTATATTTGCTAAGGCATGTTGTGTTTTCCTCCAGTGTTGCAGTGGTTGAGCTTCTTTTTCAAGCAGTTTCATTTTAAGAAAGTCTGAACCTATTTTTATTTGATCTGATTTTATGAGTTCCAGGAAGGTCATCTTGCCTGGCCTGGAAGCTGCAGAAGCATTCACGCCCACAGAGCCATTTCTAAGTGTGAAATAGTTCCCTCTTTCCAAAGTATCCGTACTTTCTGTGGAGTCACCAACTCGATCCGAGTTCTTGGGCTTAATCAGACAGGATGGAAACGAAGCTTTCAGATGAAAGTATTTTTGTAGTTTCTATACCTGCTTTATTAATAACTGATGTGTTAATAATGTTTTGTTTTAATGGTTCTGTGCCTTTAGTATGAATTTGACACTAGAGAAAACTTAGTCAATATATTGTTCGAACTGGGCTCAGTGTTTCATCCACTTCACCTCCTCTGCTCACAGAGATGCTCTTTCTGTGTGAGCTTTGTATTTTATTAGCATGTTCTCTTCACGAAGCTCTTCCATTAAGGTTTCCCACATACACCATTGTTCATCTGATGAAGGGCATAATAGTTTTCAGAACAGTGGTGGACATTTGTGTCTGAAATGGGCGATGGCTCAGTGGAGGAGGGGCAGCCCTACAGGGCCGGGTTGCAGCCATGGCTTTCCTTCACCTGCCCTTCCCCTCCGAGGGAGGAGCAGCTCCTTCAGCCCCGGGGTTCTGGGGGCCCCCAGCTCTCAGGTTGTGTATCAGCTCTGGTTGGGCGCTGAGCCTCTCTAGAACAGTCTTTATCTTTTTTAACTTCAGACCACATTCCTACGTAGCTTTGTAGTGGGACAGCCTGAAGGAAAGGCAAAATAAATCAACTTAATATTTTTTTATAACCCGATTAAGAGTGAAGCATCATCAGATTGTGGTCTCTGGGCTACTGGCAATTTCTTCAGTTTCTCAGACTCAGCTTTTCCATTTACCCGCTAAATCCCAGCCATAGGAATCTGGTCGTGGCACTTCTGCCATTGTCCTGGTACTCGCTGTACTTCTCCTGGTGATGCAGAATCACTGATGTAAACACATGTGGAGTGGGAGGAGGAACTGTACATGAAATGTGCTTGCTTCGAGTGACCGCGCTGTGTAAAGTAAAAGATGAATTTATTTCCAACTTCAGACCCTGCACATTTGCGTGTCGGGGTGAGGTGGCTGTTCTCAGTCCCAGTGCTGTTCCTGGAGGTGCTGGGAGGCAGCCACCTTCAGGCCCTATGTGTGGGAGCCGTGTACGCCCTGGGCCTGGCACTGGAATTGTATACTGTGTTCTTCCTTTGTCCCCTCTCTTTTTGATAACTCTGTTCTATAAACATCAAGACACAGTTTTCCTTGAAAAAACTCCATTGTCGCAGCCTCAAAATTACCAATTTTTGCAGTCATAGTGATTTTTCTAAACAATCGTTTCTCCTATAGTTTGCCTACAATAATAATTAAATTACCAAGGTGATTTTTCCCATGGGGCCCAATACTGCACTATATAACTTTCTTTGAATCTACTGAATGGAATAAAGAATTAAGCTCCTACTGCTTATAATTGTGCTGTGAACTGTTTGTAAATCTATTCATTATTTCATTTTTAAAGCCCTAAATTGGGTTTAATTGTAATCATCAGATTTCTGCGTTTCATATTCCAGTATCCAGCGCTGCAGTCGGAAGAGGCATGAGATGCACTCGGTGCCCTGACTCCAGCCCCGTGCCCCCGGGCTGTGTCCTCGGGGGCTGTCATGGCTTCACTTCACTTTGTGAAACGGAGCTCAGTGACGTCTGTTGCAGCAAACAGCTTTGTCTGTGGTTGCGTCAGCCCAGAGCGTCGCTGGGATTCCAGCCCTGGTGGCTGACCTCCTGTAGGAAGGGGTGATGTTAAGTCCGAGTCCTGCTCTGTCCGTCCATTTTCCTCAGACCTTTCATTTCAGCTGGAGAGGCTCAGCTGCTGACTGAAAGTGCCCTCTTTGTTGAGTGATAGGTTCGGAGGTTTCTGGAGGAGAAATTTCCCAGCAAAATAGAAGGTGGTAAGACAGACTCAAAGTGCGCTGAGCCCTATTTATCTTCTGAGTAATTGTCCAGAACAATTCACAAGCAGTTCCACGTGCATAAATGCTGAAATAATACCACTTTAAGTCCTTTTGACAGTCTCTTCGTTCCTACTTTTGACTGCTGTTTTTCTTTTTGGCTTTCATACACTACCAGTGCCATCTGTATTTCTCTCCCGAAAACCATTACCCAAAGCCATGAGCTTCTGACAGAGTGCAGCCCATCTTTATTTATTCCAAGCCAATCTGGCGTGTCCGGGGTATGCTCTTGGCCTCTCCAAGCTGTGCTCGAGGAGGAGCCTAAATATGACATCAGCCATGCACAGCAGCTTCGCAGAGTGCCGGAGGCCCCAGCTCTGTGTCACAGGAGTGATGTTTGAGGTGAATGGTTCAGGCTGTGAACAGGGGCTTCCACTTTGTCTTTTTAGTGAGTCCTAGTAATCGTGGAACTCCTGCATCCATCTGCACATCCATGTTCTTTGCAACTGGTACTTGGAACGTAGCGAAACTTAATGTGCAGTTGAGAGTGGAGTTAACCCCGTACTGTTTCCCTCAGTCTTCTTAGTCCACACTTAGTTTTGCTTAGGTGTTTTGTAACTGGAAGCTGTAATTTTAATCAGTCAGAATCTGCTTTGAGACGCTGTCTCACGGTAGCATAATCATAGTTCAGATGATGAAAGGAAAATAAGTATTCTTTGGATTTCGTGCCCCCGTTCCCTCTTTTCTGTTCATTTTCCCCCCCTGCTGTGATGCTGGGTGCTGTGGGTGCTGAGCCAGCAAGGTGCTGCTAAAAGCAGGGAACCTGTGCATGGGGAGGGAGGGCAGCACCCCCTTAATCCCTCAATGGGAGCAGATGATTAGCAGGCTGAGCTGCCTGAGGCTCCTCGTGTGCCATCGGGCACCGGGGCTGAGCACCCATAGCCACGAGACACACACAGCCCATCGCCTTCTCTGCAGCAGTCCCAGGCCTGGAGGCTGACGTTCGGCATCCTGGCCGCGGGCCTCCTTGCCTGCTCTTACATTCTGCCATTCCCAGGCTGCAGTTTGCCTTCTTTGCAATTGTGCTGATGCAACTGTTTGTGCAGCCGCACTGTAAACCACGAGTGAGTTGCTGAGGTTTATAAAAAGCAGCCAAACAAAGAGTTCCCTTTCACCTCCACATATAGAGGGTGCGCAGAAATGGTTGGACCTTTTTAACCAGCAGAGAAAATGGAATTAGGTCTTAATGATTGTGAGTTTGAAAAGAAGTTGTGCTGCAGTCATTGTCTTTGAAGCAGAGGGCTTTGACCCAATGGTCTCGAGTCCTCCATTGGTGGAAGGTCTTCTGCATAGAATACTGCTTGTGTTTTATATCAGGTTAACCTTGCTTCATCGCATTTCTTTCCACACTCACACATCTCCAAAGCCCCTCTTCTGCAGTTCACACTGAGACTGTTTGAGACTCTACAGTGTGCCCATCCTACAGCACTGCTCTGACAAACTGGAGGGATCTTCCAAGTTAAACACAGCCTGCTTCAGAGCAGTAGTGACACAAGTCACACACATCTCTTGTCTAAGATTCCTGTTACGCTGGCCTGTGTGGGAATAGTTCAGCATTGGTAGGAAAGCAGCAGCGGTCCTTTAACACAGAATATAAGGGATAGTTCAGTTGGAGGGGACCTGCAAAGGTCATCGAGCCCAACTGGTGCTGTCTCATGGAAGCTCCTTCAAAGGAAGGAGCGACATAATGGTGCTGGGAAAGGGAGCAGGAACTTCAGACACTTCATTAAATGTCAGTGAGTAACGCATCATCTGGGTGTAGTCCTTGGAGAAAAATGAAATCACTTGAAAACAGCTTGGATAAAGGGTGAAAATGTTAAAAATACACTGTTAGTGTGATAAAATAAGACTGGATGCTACAAGCCATGGCATGCCCTGGCTTTCAGGAAATACAGCCCTGAAGAAGTACAAAAGGCCTTTAGTTTGAGGTAATGAGGTGCATCTAATTATATTTAAGAAAGAACAGCAAGAACTACTTAGGAATACACTACCCACCCTTTTCTTTTCACAAGAGCCAGACAGAATCCCAATCCTGAGACACCGTTATTTTACAGAGAGGTGAGGATTTCAGAGAACATCACAGCAAACAAAGTTATTTTCCCATAACTGTGGAAAAAAAATGGCAAAATCTTTCTTATGCGTTCTCTTCTTCCTCTCAATAACTCCCATAAGGGGAGGGGAAAAAAAAACACAACAAAAACCAACCAGGCCAAAATAAGCCCGACCGTCATGAGAAATGAGGGCTGTCACAGTGACATTTGACACCATCGGGCCACAGCTGAAGAACAAGGGAAAAGTTTTCGGACGACTGTCACTGACCCATAGTCCCTCGCTCCTAACCTTGCTCTCCAACATATGTTTCTCATTTCCTTGCTTATAGCTGGTCCAAGCTAATGATATGTGTTTTGGCAGCCATCCCGTGCTTGGCATAGTGCCTGCCTTGTTCTCATTGTCTCAGCTACTTACAGAAACCCCTTTCTCTGTCTTTCTCTCTCTCAGAATCAGCTTTATAGACCTCCAAATATGCAAAGCAGCTCTTGCTTTCAGAGCTACCATCTTCAGGGCTCCACCCTACGTCCCTCTTCCCTTCCACCACTGCCAAACATATCAGCAGAAACGCAGGAAAACTGCCTGGGTGCGAGACGTGAGCAAGAGTGGAATCAGTGGAAAATCAAACATATTGGCCCATTAGAGTCCTGCTAAAAATACGAAGAGCGCGGCTATTCTGAGGGACGATGGCATGGGAAAACTCTGCCTGGAATCTGGGATCTGTCGGAGCAGACAGGGCTTCCCAGAGACGTGGGAAGGGGAGCGACACCGCAGCACAGAGGGCATCACACTTGGCAGATGCCAGGACGTAACTCGCAGGGGCTGGGGATGGCAGGGCAGTTACTTTTCTGTTTGCAGTCAGAAAGGGGTGGGTAGTTATGGCAGGCATGGGGAGAGCCTTCTGCGGGGTGCAGTGCTGCTCGGGGAGCTGGGAGCCCGCTTTGGGTCCAGGTCTGCGCTTCTGTGTGACTTGGACGAAACCTGGGCAGCAGTTTGGGCTGTGCCTGAGCACCTCCCCCGTGCAGGACTGCCGGTGTGGGGCAGCGCTGTGGGGTAATGGCTGTGGTTGGTTTTGTGGCACAGCTTTTGTTGGTGCTGAAGTGCTCGGTTGCTGTTATACCTCAACACAGATATTTGCCGTTCTGTTTTGTGTGGGCAAAGGGGAGCACGGCCTGTGGATCTAAAGGAAAAGGCCACTGGTTTTTCACCAGGCGTAAATAACGGGAAACACCGCAACAAACAGAACAAGTGATAGCAGCTAGCAATAACCCCAGGCTATGGCAGAGCTTTGCTCCAAAGGGGTTTTGATGAATCTTGGTATTTTTCCCTCAGAACCTTCCCCATACCAAAAAACGTAATCTGTGCTTTAGTCCAGGCAGTGTTTCAGCCACTTGAGCTAAAACTGTCTTTTAAAAACCCCGCAGTCTGAATGCAGTGTACTGTTGTTGGAAGTCATGGAAATACATGACTGTGTAATATATACGTTTACAAATCAAAGGCTCTGTACCCAACCTGTGCTCCATACCCTGCTGCCTCTGAGATGTACACACACACACACACAGAGTCGTACCGTTGTGCTTTTTACTATCACGGTAAGAATTGTAGTGGTGGGGATGTGAAACCCAACGTGCACTCCTCGGGTTGAGGGGCTGCCTCTGATCAATCACCAGGAGTCGGTCTGTGGAGACAAGAACGTCGTGGAGTCATTGTAAAGATGCAGAGCCAATTAATTTCAGCGGCAGTTTCTCCTCAGTATTTGTTGCAAACTATTTATTTTCATTTTTTAAATACCGAACAATAGAATTTCAGCAGTTAACTCCTACTCAGCATGATGAAAGTGAAACTTAAATTTTTCCTTCTTTCCTCCTCTATTTTCTGACTCTGTCATCCACTTTAGTGTCTGCTCTTTTAGAGCTTGGTCTAGTGTCACTGAAGTTAATAGGAGATTTTCCATTCTCATTGTATGAGAGCGGGAGCAGACCATTACCAGGGCTCATAACCTTCTTGCCACATTCAGCTATTTCCTCTTTGTTCCTGCTCCTTCTATCAAGGTCATTGCTGAACGCTTTTTATTCTTCCCCTGCACTATCTACAGAAACCATTTCTTATACAGAAACTTTACTCCTCATTCTGTGATCTCAGGTGTTGACTGTGTGACCTCCACATCTCTAGCCTTCCTGGTTATCGCCATGTAATTTAGGTTAGAGGGGACCTCGGGAGGTCGCCTTGCCCAGAGCCCTGCTGAAAGCAAGGCCAACAGAAATCAAGTTGCTGAGGGCCTTCTCCAGTCACGCATTAAAATCCCTGCAGCCTCTCTGGACACCTGTTCCACGTTCCTCCTTCTTTCACGATATTTCCTAGTGTCTGCTTGGAATTTTCTGTGTTCAAAACTCTGTCCGTGGCTGCTCGTCCTTTCCCTGTGTGCCCCCATCATGTGCCTGCTCCACCTTCCATGTCATTACGGCACAGCCCCCGTTCCTCGGGGTTTGCAGTGGAGCTCTCCCATGTTTGACGTGCCAGGCCGTGCTGTGAGCGTTGGTCCCTCTCTGAAGCAGCACTGAGCTCTCTCTGCCGGCTGCATCTCCCCGTCCCAGCACCACAAATGTCTGTCTTCACGCCCCAGCACCTCGCAGCTGAGTTTTGTGCCTTCTGAAATGGGGACACCAAGGAGGGGACAGCAGGTATCGCAGGCCTTCAGCTCAGAGGACACTCACATTGCTGTGCATGGCTGAGTTGCAGCTCTCTGCCAGGACAGCACGGAGGGTCCGTGCTGCAGGGAGAGGAGCTCCTGTGCCCCAGGGGACAGCTGGTATTCAAAGAGTTAAACCACTGTCACATTTCACTCCTCTTGGGTTTCTCATAAACATTCAGCGAAGCAGTTTCATTCAATCACATGTATTAACTACTTAAGTTCCCCTCTCCAAGGATGTGGATTGTTATTTTATGCCAAATATGCTGTAATTAAGTTTGACATAAGTGCATGGATTAAATATGTGGTTTGGTGGGCAAAAGGGAGATGGCTTTTCCTTCTGGCCCTATGGAGAATCCGGCCAGACAACACGAGCCAGGCTCAGGGTGGAGGATACAAGTCCTTACTGTTTATTTTATTGTTCAGCAATGTCTCTCTTATTAGTGTTGCACAGGTTAATTAGCTGGTGCCAAGAGCATCAGCATTCTTTTAACCCCTTCCAAAGCATTAGCATCAGGCATCACCTTGGATTTCTTTTTGTACTCCCCGTGAAGTATGTGCATCTGTAGGCATACACCTATACTTGTGATTTTTAGGTAGAAGCGATACAGACAACATCTGTTGGGTAGCAGTGAATGATGACAGAATTATCATTGAATCTGCTCATCGAGTTGACCTCATTATTATTTGTTCCATTGTCAAACCCTGGGAAGAATACTGCTCCTTTCAGTTTTACTTGCAACAATGTGGTGCCCTTTATCATTCACTTGCCATAAAATGTTTTACAGTGATAATAGGATCTCAGCTGAAGGCCTTTATTCTGTTATAATTAATTATTATTAATAATAGTTGTTAATATATACAACTTTCATGACAATAGTGTCTAAATAGGGGTGCAGGTTTCTCAGAGTGTGTTGCTGTGTGGGATCACAAGAAAATTTGTTTCTCTGAAAATACTGCTGTCTGGTTTAAGACCACATAACAATGACAGCATCAAAAATACGGAGGTGAGGAGGTGATGAAGGTGAAGATGACATCCTCACAAGGAATGAGCACAGAAAATCATTCCAAATGAAATACTGTGTTTTAAATGCCACAGGAAAACATTAAGTTTCCACACTCCTTAATACTTCCCTCCTTCTCTCTGAATGCTGCCTCTAGAGTCAGTTATTATGCATGCATTAATTAATTTATTATTTATTTATTTTCCCAGTCCCCTGCATTTCCAGCTGCTTTTCTCTCTCCCATTTTGGTTCCCAATTGCTGCCCCCCTGCAGCTTCTTACCCCTCCTGATCAGCAGTCAGTAGGCCCAGGGCAGGGGAGGATGCAGGCTGCACACGGGTGACTGAACATGAGTGCTGTAGGGGTGTGACAGTACGAGCTGAGGAGGTGCTGCCGTGTACCAGACGGACACAGCAGACACTGAGACACCGCTGCCATCAGAGTTCCGGCTTGTGTCAGTGAGTTTAGCTTTGGTGAGTGTTCCTCGAAGAGAAAACCATAAAGTTTAGAGAAGAGCTGCAACAAGGAGTGCTGATCTACAACATCTGCTTGTCAGTGGCAAGCTTATCTTGATGTCTTACCCAGTGAAACCCGTAGACTGTAAGGAGATGAAGGAATCTATGCCAGAGCATTTTTAATTGAAGATTGAATGCTCTTGTCATGAAAAACGATGGACTCGGTGCAGGACTGAACAGAAGAGCTCTGTTGGTGCATGCAAGGTGAGCAGAACTGCATTTGTGTGTGCAGAGTGGCAGAGCCAGCTCTCATGAGATGCGTCCCCATCATCCAATGCATTCTGATGCAGCATAGCTGTGTGCAGGTGTGGTAGCACGGCGGCACTTGGTGACATGGACAGCCCCACGCTGCCTCAGGATCAGTGCTGAAGTCTGTATGGCTCCCAGCTGCAGATCAGGCTTGTCAGCCCTCGTTCAGGGACCTTTGCTCCGTGAGCAACTGAACTTAAATCTTCTGTTATCTCTTCTGACATAAAAATCTATTGCTCTATTACAGATTCTGAGAGGGAGATCCTAAGTGCGAGAACTAGTTCTTTCCAGAGGAGAAAAAGGAAAGAGGGAAGAGAAATCATTATTTGGTTAAGAGCTGAAGGACCCATAGGAGGAGGTGTGGGGAAGACTCTATTACGCTGATTTTAACTGTGCGCTTTGCAAGAAATTGCTTCTTTCAGTGATCTTTCAGATGGACTTAGATGTAAAGAGAAAGATGAGCCAGAAGATTGTACAATCTTTGTAACGTTGTTATCGCTCTCTGATACACCGATACATATACAGTATGCTTTTTTTGAACTCACAAACATCATGTGATGCATAGGCTGACTATCCAGCAGAAAATAGGAGATGGCAAAGCTGAAAAAGTCTGCCAAAAAAATGAAAAAAAAATAGGGTATAATGCCTTTTCTGTACTGTGTGAAGGAGGCATCTGTTGTAGCTATTTGTTGTGTAGAAACCCAATGAAATGTAAGTTCTGCATGGCAAAAACTGCAACAGATCTGGAACTTACTGCTTGAGCTGCTTCTGGCAGCAAAGAATGTAATTTTCAGGTTAGTCTGTGAGTTAATGTCTCCATAACAGGCTCCTTCTGCGACTGCAGCCCGTCAGCTCCTCTGGCACGTACTTTTCAGCAATGTCTGTTTGGCCAAATTGAGCAGCAAACTCAAACGCAGCTTATTTTCTACATGCAAATATTTTAATGGTATCAGATACTGACAATGAGCTCACTCTGTTTTCTGCAGTTTATTGCACCAAAAAACAATTGGTATAAACAGGATTGTTTTGCAGGCGCTGTACACAGACCGTGCAGTGCTGGGCTGTAAAATCCTCAGGGAACAACTAAGGAAGATCAAATTCAATACAGACACACAGAGATCAGAATTTTTATTGAAACGTAGTTTGTTTCAATATTTCCAAAAGCAGCTCCTTTCTGTCACTGAGCACAGCTGCCCGTCCCCCATCCGAGCGCGTCTCTGGGGCGGCCTTCGGACCGCGCTGCTGTGCTCTCCCCGAAGTGATCTTCTGATGGGAACCCCACTTACATGAAGGAGCACATGAGGTGTTCGTGCAGAAATCGCAACTTCAAGAGACATACAGATTTCTCATACTTTATATTTTTAAAAACAAAGGCCAAATTCCCTCATAAAAGATCTGACACCTAGGGAAGTCCATAGGCAGTCGTGGCAGAGCGTTCATCACAGAGATGCCAGGGAGGCGGCTGGGCAGCTCGGGGGGTTTGGTGCTCGCTGGTTTCATCAGCCCGGGGTTGCATTTGATGCCCTGCAGATCTTGCATTTGAGGGGAGGCCGCTCACCCTGCAGCCCATGCCGCTGTGCAGGCACTGCTCCGCCGCAGAGCTGCGGCTGCAGGGGAGTGGGGCACGGCTGCCGGCGGCTGGGAGTGCAGCGGGAACCGGCACTGAGTCGGCACGGGAGAGGAGGGGGTGCACAGGTTCCCTCTGCCCTGAGAAGATGAAAGGAATTGCTCCCAGGACTGGGAGGAAAAGCTCTTCTTTCCAAAGCAATGGAATGAGTACAGGTGCAGAGCGCAGGTTGGGTTGGATCTGCTCAGACGTGGGAGGGGGCTCGTGGTTTGCCGGCATAGGTTATGGCTCTGCTCAATGAGGTTTTGCATTGCAGGGCTGGAAGTGTGGCAGCTGCAGCCCATAATAAGCGGAGCATTCGGTTTTGGGGTTTTTTGGTGCAGACATCTCTCCGGAGAAGTCAAAATTTCAAATAAGAAAGCAATTTTCTCATAAAAGCATAACTATAGTTCCTTTTAATATTCATATTTCTTTTCTGCTGAAGAAAATAAACTCCTTGTGAGAAGTCAAACAAAAATCAGATGTAATTTTAATGCCTAACTGATCTATTAGGGAATTTTGCATTAAGAGCTTTCAGAAATCCTTATTTATCTTTTTTCTTTATATAAATTAAAGCATTTAATCTATATGTGTTCGGTGTAAAATTTTAATTTTAAAATTGTATTGTTTCCATAGTGTGTCTGTGTTCACGCCTTGGTCACATCAGATTCCTCTTCCTCCTCTGCTCATTTTGCTGTTTAATTTCATAATTATCTGGTGGAAGATAGACGCCCCAATTCATTGAAGCACATATACTTGCATTAAAAATCCATATCCTTTCAGGAAAGATATTAAGTATATATGTAAAGCCCATGAAAATCAAAATTAATCAGGTTGCTGAAATAGGTCCGTTGTCATTTTGCTTTGAAAACTTTTCTTTTATTGCTCCATTATACTCCACTCTGGCCAATGTTTCTCTCATTCCTTATTTGCTTTGCCGAAATTGACTATAATTGCTATTCATTTATTACGGTTAATTTTTACAATGTTTAAAAATCTGACTGAATGACAATCCTTGTTTCCCAGCTTCCCCTTCCCTCACTGTTATGTGTACCCCAGAAAAAGGAAACAAGGAAAAGAAGCAGCTCCGTGTGGTCCCGCTGTGGGAGCGCAGTGCAGGGGCAGCTCCCGAAGCAGAGCTGCTTGCTGCCATCTGCCTCCCAGCCCTGCGGGTACCTCACCAGGAGCTGGCACTTGTTTCACCTGTGTCACGGATGCGTTGCATCGCTGTCAGACGTTTTGCTTTGAGATGTGCTCGGTTACGTGACTTCCCTTCCTGCGCAGCCGCGCTGCCTGACGGCTGAAGCTGACCCCGGTGATCCCCGCCGGCCGCTGGAGGCCGTGGTGCTGAGCCCTGCAGCGCTGCTCGGCCTCCCCGTGTCCCACCACCCCCAGGTGTCACTCGGCCCCGCCGTGGTGTCCCCACATGGTTTGGGGTCTGGAGATGTCAGGGAAGGTCTGGGAAGCTGCGGCTCGGTGCTGGCTTACAGCGTTTCCACCAGTTCCGTTGGGCGATGTACGCGTTTTCAGTGATCGTTGCTGAGGCAATTAATAGTAAGGTACTTTCAATACAATCATGGTAATTAGCTCTAAGCATATTTCCACCCTTCGTCTCTCTGCTGCTGCGTGAAGCGTTGGCGTCAGGCCGCAGGTCAGGGCCGGGTGCTTTCTGAAGGCACAGCCTGGCTGTCCCCCGCCCCTGGAGACGCTCCCACATCTGACGGTGTGTCAGCGTTAACCGGAAGGTGGTGATGGGTTTCCAAATGAGTCCTTTAGAGTTATTGGGTCGAGAAGTAATGTAAGAAGCTCTAGGTTTGACAGACACTGTTGTGCCGACACCTGTACTGCCAAGTGACCTTCATGAAGTTACAGTGACGAGCTGGGTTGCAGACAGGCACTGGGCATGTTCTATTGGATGTAACTTGTTTTTCCACAATTATTGACATTTTTACAGCCTCTGCTTAGGAACAGTTAATTACTGTAGGTAATAATCAATTATAGGAATTTCTTATATCAAAGGCGACTTCAAAACTCCCGGTGATGTGCGAGCGGTGCTGCCGGCTTTTCCTACGCGTCGGCCATAGAGATTAGCTTCTGGCTTAGACTAATTGTCACAGATGTTTCCCTTTCTAATTTGTTATGGTTTGAGTCCTGTTTTTTATAACCGCTTTCATATCCTCTTTTAGCAAAGACATATAAACTTCCTTGTGAGTAGCACTGGAAGCTTTGGGGGTGCCAAGTGAGCTGCTCTGAAACGTGAACCTCTGCAGTGGGAGCTTTCATGTCACGCGGTTTTCCTATCCCTGCTGCACACAGGTGTGCTCAGTGTTGGAAGTTTGCTCCTTTTAAAGGCACGCGGGTGTTCCTTCTCACACGTACAGCCGAGCTTGGCTGTTGGCGCGTCGCAGCTGAGGTATTTCACTCCCTTGGTTTTGCCTGCTCGTTCTGACATGCATCGCTGTGCCATTTTGCGCTCTATGTTCACATCTCGGTGGCCTCCCACATGGCGTGCACAGCGTGACGCAGGATGCAGCTTTACTCCCAGACTTCACATTTCCACGTTTCTGTTGGAGCAGCGGTGCGGTGCGTGGTTGCTGGCTCAGCCCGGGGTGCCTCGCTCTGCGCACTGTGTCCGTGTGCCGCGCTCAGCGCCTGCGGGTCCGCGGTGCACAGTGCAGGTGTGAGCCCTTCACTGGGGCTGAAGGCGCAGCTCTGCCCTCTGTCTCCTCAGAGCACAGGGCTGGTGTGGGAGCTGAGGAAGTGTTGAAAAAAGGAACAGGAAACAGATGGCAGAGGAGATTTCTTGAAAGTCTGCAGAGGCTCTGGCCGGTCCCGCACCTGAGGAACATGGGGCACTGCACAACAGGGACAGATGGGGCCAGGTAAGGGGCGGCCGTGGGCATGGCAAGGAGGAGGAACCCGCTTGATATGGGCCAGGCTGTGCGGCCCCGTGCAGGCCATGACACTGTGGGGCCGTGACACCATGGGGCCGTGACACCATGGGGCTGTGACACCATGGGGCGGCCTCCCGGCGCAGCTCTGTGCCCGCAGCTGCAGCTCCTCCCAGCCCGGCATGTTGGCAGCCGTGTTTATGTTTTCCTTCAGAGTGGGGCTGAGCTCTTTAACCGTGAGGAGAAATGTAATCTTTTTGCTGATAAGATGGTGAAATGCTGCAGTCCCACTGACCTCTGAACACAGACCCGAACTGCTGGGCTGCAGAGCACGCAGCCCATCCCACGGCCGCGTGCCACCGATGGCCCCGCAGTGTCCCAGTGCCCTGCCATAGCTCCAGCACAGCCCTCCACCCTCACACAGAGCATTAAACCTCAAGATGCAGTGAACACTAATCCTGATTTATTTAGGATTTATCTGCATTATTAATTCCAGGCATGTTGTGAAAAAGTACTGAGGGTTCCAGTTTGCATTTAAACTTTGGCTCTTTTGGAAAGAGGTTTCTTTGAATCTTCTGTGCAAAGTGACATATTAGCCAAAATCTCAGACTTTCCCGTTTTTAAAACACTTGTATGGGAGTTATCCATAATCTTTTGATTTATTGATATTTTTTTCCAGTAAATACCCTCTTGGACTATTTTATTCATAATCTGGATTTGATGTGGATTTAAACATTTACAATGCAAAATAATTTGGGTTAAAAATAATCCCCCTTGATAAAGCTAAAAACCCCCCACAACTGTCACTGTCTCCAAGAGCTGGGGCCCGGCTCTGTTTGGGGGTGTCCAGGCAGTGGGCACAGACTGGAGCCCAGGGAGTTCCACACAGACATGGGAAAGGGCTTCTTTCCTGCGAAGGTGGCAGAGCTGCCCAGAGAGGCAGAGGAGTCTCCCTCACTGGAGATGTTGGGAACCCACCAGGACGCTGTGCAAGCTGCTGTAGGGAGCTGCTTTGGGGCGGAGTTTGGACTGGGGGAGCTTCAGAAGTCCCTTGCAACCCTTATAGCTTTGTGATTCTGAGATTCCATTGCTTCTGCCCACAGCCTGCCTCTACCTGGCTCTCAGTTTGGGTTTTGCAGAAGGGAAGTGCTCCTCTGGGCTCAGTACTGTGCAGTCTGAAGCACCATCTGTCCCCAGCTCTTACAGATGTCTCAGAGTGATGAAGGCCATTGCAAAACAGTCCCCTTGCTTCCAGTGTGGCCACTGGAAACTGCAGCAGAATCAGCTGTGTTAGAAACCTTGTTCCTGCCGAGGTCTGTGCTCACTGGTGGCTGTGGTGCCTGGAGCTCCTCGTACCAGAAGCAGCTCTCTCCTCACCCCGGGGCAGCACAACACTGTTCTGCCTATGGCTGGGCTCTGCTGCAGCTCTTCTGCCTCTCAGTTCAGCTGTGATTTGTGGAAGAACTGTTTGAAACAGCTTCACACTGATGTGGTGTTGGTGTTTGAGAAAATGGTTCTCAAATGCAGATATTTCCAATTTACGCCTTTTATCCGTGGAGGTGCCAGTATGGAATTTGCCCATTCTTCTCTTTGCTGTGGTGCTCCTCCTCACGTGCCCCTTCGTGTCTGTTCTAAACCAGATTGCCAGGCCTAAAGGGAACAATTTTCCAGTGTATTTATTTGTTTCCTGAATAGGCACTTGGGACACAGGCGTCTCCTGATAATCTCCGCACACAAGAACTGAACAAGAGCTTCTGACAATGCAACACAACGCAGTATTTCTGCAGTGAAACTAAAATGTGAGAATTAGCTACGATAGTATTCTATAGAAGCCATAAAATTTGAAATTGTCTATTGAAAAATGGCAATGCAGGAGAAGCCATCATAGCGTGGAGCTTCTCAGGTGAGAGATCTTGGGGCTACAGTAAGTAGCTTTCTCTAGCATCATTTGAGTGCTTAGCAGTAATCAAATGATCAAACATTGTTAGGGATCATTAGGAAAGAAGTAGAGAAAAAAGCATAAAGATCATTAAAATCCTTTAATCACAGGTTGTTGGAGCTTCTGGGGAAGCATCGTAGTCTGCTCACTGATTGATTCTCTTGCTGACAGGGCTCTGTTGCTGGTCACTGTTGAGGATTGGATGTCGGCTGGATGGGCCATGAGTTTAATTTTTCTTCTCGCCATCATTTAGCTGATATGCCTAGTTCAGTTACAGTACTGTTCCAACATGGTAGGTCTTGGAAATCCATGAGGAGCATACTTGTGTCTGTATGGTAGCCAGGTGTTTGTCATCCAAAGGAAGAGTCTTCCTTTTGCTCTTGTGTTGAGCTGAGGGCATGCCATAGCCCAGGACACGCCGAGAATTACATTTATTGGAGTTCGGATAGCACAGTTACCCCAAATTCTGGTAGTGTCTTTCCCCTCCTCTTTTTGTGATTTCTCTTGTTTTTTCAAAGCAGTTTCAGATGGTTCCCCTGCAGAAGGTGCCTTTTCGTCCCGCGGTTCCCTGGCACGGGGGTCCTGTGGTTGGGGTGAACGCTGCTGCATGGCCCTGTGAGCCCCCAGCGGGAGTGTTCTGTGGTGGGAGGCTGAGCCCGGGGCTGTCTGCACTTTGCTGGGCCGGAGCTGCCGCACGCGGGGCCTCAGAGATCCATCGAGTGAGGAAAACCTGGCGTCAATAAGCAGCTCCGTGGGGTCAGTCGATGAACTGCCTTGCAGACGGCTTCCGACCAGTTCTCCAGCAACAATCAAACAGTCTTTAGCTGCTATCAGCCACTTCCATCACCTCTGAGACTGGCAGTTTTCCAATAAAGCCGATACCCCCTCCCCCAGGGTACGGCCATCAGCGGGAGGTGGGCATTGTCTTTTTACTCCAGCAATTTGAGGACAATGTTAGCTTACACTCCATTAGCAGGCGGGACACTGACCCCTGACCCTGGCATTGACCCGCAGCCCATGGTTGGGCGCAGGGGAGTTAAGGTGGTCTGCAGCCGCTCCGCCGGCACCGAGCCGCAGTGCAGCGCGGCCGTCATGCTGAGGCTCCAGCCAGAGCAGCAGTGCTCCGTGACCAAGTGTCCCCATACAACCAGCATTAGGGTCCTGGATCGAGTGCAGAATTTGGGTCAGCAGTTAGGACGCTGTCTTCAAGAGGAGATGCTGGATGCAGCAGTGCATGCTGAGGGGTGCCACGTTCACAGAATGGCCTGCAGCAGTGTGCAGAGCCACCAGGCCTGGCAGCGAGGTGCCGGGCTGCCCTTGGGTGGGCTCTGACCTGGCCTGGCACCACGGCGAGGGCACCTGGGGGAGACCTGGGGAACCCAAAACGCAGCAGAGCCGCAAAGCCAACCACGTTCCAGCAAACCCGCCTGTCTGACTCACGCTTCATTCACTTGTCCACGCTTTTCCCTGTTGAGGACTTAAAGGGCTGCCCGTCAATAAACACATTAGCTCGCTAAACATTCGGATGCCTTTTCTTCTCTGGATTAACCCTTCGGGAGCTGGGGCTTCCTTTGGATTTGTTAGGGTATTGATCACAGATTGCGTTTGCCTTTCAAACTCTCTTTCTGCTTTAGACTTGACAGATAGTTTCAGTGCTGCAGTCAAGCAGCAAATTCACTGCAGCCAGAGTAAGATTTGCAGAGCCACAGTGAGCATCCCGTGCCGCTTTTCTTCTGGGATAGGAAGATGCCTCTTCCATAACTTTCCAAAGGAACATGCCACCATTAGGAACAAGTTATTCTCATTGGCATTGCTAATTGAGCAAATATTTAAATCTTAAGCAATGACAGATACAATATATGTTTATTTTTAGTATTAGCAAAAATTAAATTAAGTTAAATTAAAACACGCTTTAGCCTAATTCAGCTCTTCCTTTCCTATTGAAAATCATTCCTCTTTTTGGTAAGTGTCTGTAAATGGGCATGAGAATGTAAAAGGCAGCCAGCTGGGGTAGCCCCACTGTGTCTGGTTAAGAACAGATTAAAGGAGCTCTTAGGAGAATGACTTGGAAGAAACTTTGCGAAATTGAAAGCTCGTATCTTATGACCCAGGTGACCCAAACTGATGCAAAAATATCAGAATTAGTGACCTATGTAGAAAACAGTACTGTTGGCTTTAATAAATTGTACTGAAGCTCCATGCTTCGGGTTCAGGTCTGTCCATTAGACCTGCTAAGATCATCCCTGGTTTTCTGTCTAGAAGAGGATTTCTTTGTGTTTCCTCTATTTATTATTTTTGGTTTTATGAATTCTTCAGAATTTGCTGTGCATGTGTGAACCGTGCTTGTGCAAAAGTAATCCACTCACTGTGCAATAGCTGAGTTCATCTTTTTAGACATTGTGCTGAATACCAAAAACTCTGTAAGATGTTATATAAACTCATCCAGACGTCGTCTTGGGGCTTGGCTCCTCAGATCAGAGCAGTCTAGCCCCTCTTTCCTCAAATAATTGCTTCTTTTCCATCTGCATTCTGTCGCTTTTAGCAGCAGTGGCATCTTCCTTTGAGCATCAGCTGGACGTGGCTAACCCCTCCTGAGCTGGAGCCACCAGCTAACAGGGTAGAAGGTTTCAGGCTAAGAGAGCTACAATATTATAAATGTACAATGGGAGGGTATAGATGTGGTCCTGTAGTCCCCAGCATGGCAGAGGAGGTGACCATTACAAATCACTTAAATAATGAAACAACTACAGTTTGGGAATTGAATGTGCTGCCTTTCCTCATCCTGTTGTGTCATGCAGAGGTTGATTTGCCGCTGACCAGACATGACCTGATTCTGAATGCTCTTCTTACTGGTTTTGCTGGTCTCCTTTCTCTGTTTACTTTCTGACTTTCTCTTGTTTAGGCCACAGAGATTTCTCATTGTCTTCAGAATCCGTATAATGAATTTATATCGTTTTTTGCCTTCTTCAACATGTAGCCACTCTGAAATGCACAAATGACATAGAAAGCATTATGTTATTTACCGCCTAACTTAGCATCTGTGTACCTAACAGTGATCTCAGATTCCTTTTGGCACAGGCAGTGTTACCGTGTCTGTGCCTGGAGAGGAAGGTTCTCTCCCCCTGTAAGGTTCGTGTCAGATAAGAAGCTAATAGCTGTGATTTAAAGGGTCCTTCTAAGCCTGGGAACAATTACCGTGTCAGCACGGGCGTTCGTTTGTTCTGTCACGCTCAGGAAGTCGCGTCACTTCCCTGCCGCAGAGCAGCGGAGATAGTTCCCTGTTTATTTCACAGGAGCGTTGAGAGGACCAGTTAGCACTTCTCCATCATCGGTGCTGTGCTCAGTGTGACGTGGTTGGCTGCAGTGAGGTGCGGCGTCGCACCGCGGCTCAGCCCCTTTGGGCACCTGCCCTGCAGAGCCCCGGCCCCAGGGCGAGGGGGAGCCTTATTCCTGCAGAGAGTATTTGTTTAAGAGGATTTCCTTTCTCATGCAGGGACAGCAGTAGCCATGCCAATAAGAGTGGGAGTGATTATGAGAGATTGACTGGTGGAATATAATCCCCGTGCTGTACTGATCTGATCTGGTGAAGATTGCGTTTCAAAGGTAGCAGCTCATCCCGCTCCAAGAGTGGTGTTCCACCCACAAATAGGGCTTAATGAGATCCGACAGACCTGATTTCTCTGGTGATACAGTAAAACAACACGACCGATTCTGATGGTTTGGGGTCCTGACCTTTAACAAGGCCTTGTGACGTAGGGCAGGCTGCCCAGGAGAGATGGAGGGGCAGGAGGCCGGGGGACAAGGTCGGCGGATAATGAAGTGGTCAGCATTGGATTTCTGTCACTCACAGTGGTTAAGTACAACAGCGAGGGACTGCAGCAGAAGGAACTGCTAAAGAGCACACGCAGAAAGGAACAGAGGCAGGGGAGCCTGGGGAGCATCTTCGTTACCTTTCGGGGTGAACTCGTATGGTCCGAGTGACTTTGATAATGAAGATGGCGAGTGCAGAAATCATGCAAAGTGTGAGAGAACAAGAAAGGAGCAGGAGAGATTAAACTGAACAGTGAAGGAAATCCAAGGAGACTCTTAATTTGGCTGAGCGTTGCAATCAGCTGCTTAGAGGGAGCAGGAAAGAAAGCAGAATAGAGGTGGTGAAATAGAGGGCTGCAGCGAAGGTGACAGGAGCGGGAGCCCTTGGCTGCCCAGGCAGGGCTGCAGCAGTCACTTGGGGCTGGCAGTCTGGTGGTGGGGATGCTGTGCAGTGCTGCAGTGCCCACATTGCTGCTCACCGTGGAGGTGTGGGCCCAGCGGCCGCATGGCCCCCATGTCCGCCCGCGGCGGAGCCCCGGCCACGTGTCCTTCATCCAGCAGCCTCGGCTGTGCTGAGGGCTGTGGGGGCAGAGACAGTCTGTCTTCTTCTGACTTCCTTTGTGCTGCTAGATCTAAATTTAGAGTGACTATTAGCTAGGAAAATAACCCATTTGGTACCAACCTACCTGCTGTGAATCCAGACAGCAGAAAGGTGAAATGTAGAGGAAACGAAGACCTGTTACTAAAGAGGTGTCAGGTGATTATGTCCAAATTTAAGATCCATTTCCTTTGCAACTATGCTCCTTTATACCTGGTTTTGATAGAAACATTTCATTACAGTTTTGCTACTGTGGCTATCTGGAATGCAGGCAGTAGGAATTAAGCACATTCAACCAACGTGTGCACATATTGTTGCACGGCAACCCCAAAATTAAGCTAACAAGAAACAAAAGTGAAAAGGTAAGTCTGAGCATGTTATTCAACTTAGATAAGATGCCAAAAGCAACTGAGATGATCAGTGAAGCATAGGGAAATGGATTTAAAGATATTTTGTACTCAGTGCCATGAGCTACTTTTATTTACAGGACGAAAAAATATATGTTGTTTTCATGTTGGTGATCCCTTTGTAAGTGTTCCAATGGCAAGGCCCACAGGGAATGAAATGGTCACATCAGACAGGTACAGCCATACACAACACAGCCTTCACTGTCAGCTGCACAACGGTAAGGGGATGGCAGGGAGCTCCCTGCGTCCGTGTCCGCTGCAGCCTGTGGAAGCTTTGCTCTTGATGTGGTTTTTTTTCTTTATTTGGGTTTGTATTATTGGTTTTTTGTTTGTTTGTTTGTTTTTTTCCTCTTCTAAATGGGACGTAGAAGCCAGGCAACCTGCTAGAGAGGTGAACTGCATGATTACACGGCATTGTTTTAATTTGTCTTTGGATGAATTCTCATAAGCTTTCATGAGAAAATCTCCCATTAGAAGCATTCATTTAATTTAAGAACAGTTGGGAGAGGAAGGGCTGAGATGACAGATGGAGGACTGTGGGTGTCTTATAGGAGAGAGCAGAGCTTTTTGTATTTGTCTTTTGTGGCACATAGTTGCTGTTCTCCACTGCTTCCATTTTTTAATCTGTGCTTTTTGTGCAGTATTTCTTAGAAATCTCTCCCCTTTTGTACTGTAAGTCTAATAGATTTCATTAGTTTTTCCTGTACTGTGCCAGCTCTAAAACATAACAATATAACATCGTATCGAGATGCATCTTGATAAGCAAGCAGAATAAAATAGGCTTTAGCTCTACCGTGTGCATTTCAATCCAGTTTTGAACTGCATACTATTTTGCAGGAAAATATATGGAAATATAGAATGATTTCTTTACTGTGTGAAGTTTCTGTTTGTCCAGCACGTGCTGTGTGTGTTCTGAAGACACTGTGTGTTCTGGTAATCAGGGCATAGCACCCTTTTAACAGAGGTTAAGTTATAGTAGCAGATAGTGAATGCCTTTGCATCGGGCTGTCAGGGCCCTTCTCTGGAATAACTGGAATTTAGAAGCAAATTTAAATCTTGTTAAAATACACTGGAGAACAGCGAAATGTTTGCTTTATGTAAAGCTTGCTTTGCTCTGCCATGTAAGAAGTGAAGTAAAGCCCAAATTCCCAATGCCCATCTGGTTTGTTCTCTTCTTTTTATCTGCGTGAGCTGTCCCAAAATTTGCACTGCATGTAACGAATCAGTTGATAGGAATAGCAAAGTACATCCATTGGATTTCTGTCGCTTTTCTGTGGAGTTTTTAATGTAATATCCCCAAACCAGAATCCTGCCCTTCCCCACAGATTCCTTTCCTGTCCCCATTTTTGAATGATTGGATCATTCTCTGTTTAAACACAAATCTCTTTCCCAAGATGCCTCCATCCCTCACTTGCATTCCTGAGCCGCTTCTTTTTGTTGTCACGCATTTCAGCCTGTGCAGAACACATTGCTGCAGCACACTTCGTGGCCTCTCATTTTTCCACTGTACCCATTCAGATCTCTTATTCTTTCTCCATTCCTCCTTCTAACAAAGCAAGCCTCACATTCACCTCTTTCAGTCTTATCCTTCCTGTTTTACTTCGTGTTCCCATGCTCCTCCCATCAGCTTTGTCACAAATTGGAGAGGAGCGCTCATTTCTCCGATAGTTTTGACCCTTCCTGTGGCAGTGGGTTGGACCTGGCGATCCTTGCTGTCCTTTCCAACCCAAGCCCTTCTGTGATTCATTCTATGACTTCTTATTCTTAAAACATCTCAGTACTTTCTTCCATTCTGCATCATCCACATCACTTTCCACAGTCTGAACTGTGAATTCTGCTTTCCTCTCTTCAGAATCTGCTCTGGACCTGAAAACTGGACTTTTTTTTTCCTTTAAAACGTGTTGTTCCTTAATTCCATCATCACAGTGCTGAACTCAGCAAGGACCTGTGCGGTGACCCCACCTTGGCCGCACGGGCTCTGGCAGAGTGGGAGCGGTGGATGAGGTGCGTGGTGTCCCACTCTGCTCCCCCTGCATTCTGCCAGGGGACATCTGGTCCTGGTCAGCTCCTGGGAGCCCCCACCAGCACTTGCCCGTTAGCCACATCCCTGCAGGAGGCACCGACACCTTCCAGCTTCCTTTTTGTCTCCTTTATTGCCAGCTCTGTTACAAACTCCTTCTTAGCATGTTTTCTAATATCAGCTCCCCCAACCCTGGAAACAATTATCCTCTGACCCATTGTCTTCATGAGGAGATGGATAGGCAGGGACATTCCTACATCTGTCTTTTCCCGCTGTCCTGATTTATTACTTTGTAAAATAATGAAACATTAAAAAGGTTGAACCTGAACTGAAGCTATGACTGTGACACTATTAATCAAACTGTTGGAGAATTGCTTAATATTAGGTGCCGTGAGCACTGAGCTAGCCTAAAAGTTGGCCTGAAACGTTTTCTAAATGTTGAGCGTTGGGCTCAGGAAAAACAGCTCTAGACTGCTTAGTCTTTCCTTGCAAGATGTGGCCATACAACACAGCAGAGCCCAAAGCAACACTGAGGCTGAGGAAGGCAGCAGGCGGCTGAAGGAAGCTTCTCCGACTGCTCCTGGCACAGAAATGGGCTCTGGTGGGAGCGGGCTGTTGCAGACGTGTCTTAGTGGGCAGGGGCTGGGAGATCCGTGCCGTGCAGGGAGCTGAGTTACAGCCATCCTGCCATCCTCCTCCCCAGAAGGCAGTGTTCCCTGCTGCCCCGCTCCCCAGGCAGGCCGTGCTGTCGCTGCATCCCTTATCTTGTGCCACGTTCACCTGATGTCTCAGTTCCAGCACACAGACGATATCTGGGAAGCCGAGCTCTGGCCCCAAAAATATTTAGTTAGCAGCTATTCTGTTAAGTGGAATTGACTTTTTATCGGCTTTCCTCTGTACGGCTGCCACCAGCAAAGGCCGTTTCCTCCTTCCCTCTCTCCGGCTGTCAGCCCGCCCCGCGTTCCTATCGGCAGCCGTTAGCTCTGATCGATACCCAGCCCTGTGTAACAGCTCACGCACGGCTGCCCTCATCCGCATCGACCGCAGCCCTCTTCCAACAGGTAGCCAGCTCCTGCGGCAGCGCCGAGATAAACTCCGGCTTCACTCCGGGCTGATTCATTGCGGCGGCCTTCAAGGAGACCCGGCGCCCTGCTGCAGAGGCTGGCCGCCGTCACAGACCCGGCACGGCCACACCTCGGCGTTACCCTGCTTCTTCTGAAACTCAGCCCATAAAAATGATGTTGTCCAAATACTTTCAAAATACCTGTACAGAAAATTACACTTCTAACTAATTAGTCAGGAGAAACTCTCGTTTCTGAAAATTAAGGAGGTGAGTGCTGATTGGCAATGGGCACAGGATGCCACGGGCAGCGAGAGGCCCTGGGGGGACACGGCAGCCCCGGGCTGGCCATGGTCCAGGAGCCAGCAAACATTCTGTAGGAGCCTCAGCAGCGAGCTGCAGCCTGGGAGAGGCAGTGGTGCTGACACGCTCTGCTCACCAAATGTAAATATCGACTATCAAGTGATCCATCCAAGCTGAGGCTGTTCTCTGCCTCAGAAAATGTTTGTTGGGTCTGCACAGCCTTTGGGGAGGGAAGGAGCCCACCCTGAAGCTGGAGAGCTGTCAGGTGGCCGCAGAGCGTGGGCCCGAGCACAGCTCTGCCTGCACACGTGGTGCACGCGCAACTTGTGCTCCGCGAGACAAACCCTGGATGAGAGTCCCTTTTTGTGTGGGCTTGGAAAGCAGAGTGGAACATGCAGAAAAGGGAGGGCTGTGCCAAAGGTGGAACACGCAACCCTTAATCAGGCTGCTACAGACTCAGCCAGAGCTGAAGGCCCCGCGGAGAGCAGTTAGCAGTGGAACAGCAGCAGACCGCTCCGGGGTGCCATCCCCGCGCCGGTTTGCACAGGGCCTGCAGAGCTGCACGGCTGTTGCAAACTTTCCACTGAAATGAGTGTTTATTATTATAGGTTTGATGCTGTTCCCAAAAGGACCTCATCAACAAGTAATAATGACTCAAGAGAGCAATTAGAAACCTGAACTTTTAACTCCCTTAGAACCGTGGTGCAGAAGGTAGCGTTTGCTCTGGCATTATGGTATACAGCCAGGTGTCTTACTGAGGAAGAAGCACCAAAAATCTGAAATTTGAAGTAGCTGCATACCATTATTTAAGCAGTGAGATACAGGATGTTACTGCGGCAGAGTGACTGTGTGGCAGAAAGCACCAAAGGTTTGGGGGGAATTGTGCCCAGATATGCAGCCTCTTCAATCCTATTTGTTTCAGTGCTGTTCCCAGCAGTGGGCGATCACTGAGGGTGTGAGGTGTCAGCGTACTGACAGCTTCTGCCTCCTAAAAAATATGGCATCATTTCTCCCACTTGTAAAATATCAATAATATCAGCCTAAATAGTATTGGCAGAAGGTGGAGATGCTTGGTTTGTTTGAAGCTTGTTTTGAATATTTTGGATAGGACATTGAAGACAGGAACTATGTTAAGTAATTCTTGCCATAGAAAGTCACATGGCTGCTGGAAGGCAAGGAACTTGCTCAAGGATACAGCTCTGGCTCAGATGCTCCTGGAAGCATTGCCTAAGAGGGCTGACGTTTCTCACTGCCTGGCAGAGCACGCAGCTCTGCAGGCCTCTGTGTAGGTATTGTCAGACATGTAAGTGCATTTCTAGAAGGTGTTACAGAGTTAAAGTTGGTTTGTTTTGTACCTCCTTTCCTTTTTCAAATACTGCCTTTGAAGGCCATTTCCTTTCACAGAATATATATATGTCCACACGTACAGAAGAGAGCTGCCATGCATTCCTTTTTCAACAGGAACTACAGCAGGAAAGTAAACGCTATTCCCGTGCAGGGAGCTACGGAGAAAAAAAATGCAATGCCCTCTAGGGTTGTTTGTCCATTCTGAAGAGTTTGACCCTCAGCAGCCTCGGGGGTTCCCAGCCCATGGTGGGAGCACAGCCTGGACAGCGTGGGAGCGGTGCTTGCAGCAGCATGGCCTGCTGCTCCGAGGCACAGCGCACGCCTTCCCTGTCCTGAGCAGCTCAAAATGAGCGTCCTTCTGTTGTGCAGTCATTGCTGCAGAAGTAAAAATACTACTGAGTAAACAGGGAGAAGCAGGAGCAGTGCTGCCGTGAGGACTGACCAGGATTCCTGTGTAACTGCTGCATGGAGCAACAGCAGGCGTGGCCGTGGGCAGGGGCGAGAACATGAGGTGGGGCACCGCAGGAGCACACTGCGCTGCAGCGTCCAGGGCACATCTTCTAATATTCTGTGTTTTCCTCTGGAAGGTACACAAAGCAAACAGACTTTGGTGGTATTCACGTGGTGTGTTGTCACGTTACATGTGTGTACCCAAGTGTTCCTGCAGCCAGCAGTCATGGAGCCCCGCTCCCTTTTGGGATAGCAGAACCAGCGCAGAGCTTTAGCTCACCCTGGGAGTGGGAGCAGGCGGTGCCCCGTGTCCCAGCAGCGGGTGGAGGCACGGCCTGGGCTCTGTCCCTGCAACCAGAGCGCTGACACGGAGGAGCACTGAGCTGGACACAGAGGTGTCCCAGTCTTAGACACATTTAAGGTCTTGAAAATCGTCAATGTATGAAATGGAGCCAGCAGAGGGAGTGAAATGCAGGGACGTTACGCTGCCTGCGGAACAAGGAGCTGAAGGGGTTTTGGTCCAGTTGCTGTGATTCAGCCATGCTTCTCAAAACCCAAAGCGTGGGTGCAGTAGTCAGGGCAGGGCTGCCCGTGATGTGGGTATGGAGCAACAGGGGCAGGTGAGCACTCACAGGAGTGAGAGGCTGTCTGCTGTCTCATGAATAATTTTTTGTTTGTTTGTTTGTGGCTAATTCTGTGTCTTTGCAGTATGAGGGAGGTATGCAGAAGAACCTTTACTTCTCAGGTAGTTCTGTACGGGGCTGCCAAGCACCATCTTTGAAAGTAGGTTCGATTGCCAACCACGATGGTCAGAGATGCTGTGGGACCTAGCGTGAGAGGCAGAGCACCCTTGTCCTGACTCCTCCAAGGCCTGCCCAGACTCCAGCAGACATTGAGTTATGCACCATTCGTGTAGTCAGGGTTATATATCTATCTGCACCCTCAGTAACAACAAAAGCTGTATTAATATTTTTTACTCAGTCTGAAATCTGTGAGTAGCAATAGAATAAAATGTGAATCCTATAGCTGCGGATTCATAAAGAGCTGTGCTCATTGCTCCAGCGCTGGCTGCGAGTTGAGCAGCACAGCTCTGTTCCCAGCTCACAGTGCATGTGAGCAGCCTGGCTGCTGCTTCTGCACAGGGCCCAGAGCACAGCGTAGTGAAAGCAGAGGAAATCCACAGACTGAGCTGCTGTTCTCATTCAGAGTGGATATTGGACTAAGAGGTGACAAACTGTTGCATTCCTATGAGCAATCGAAGCCTGGCTGAAAATGAGATGGAATTCCAGCTATAGAGCCCTGTCCTCTTCTGGCTCCGCAGAAACAGCAGATGAACTTGGCAAACAGGTGTTGAAGTTTCACCCTACAGATAAAAACCTCAACTTTTGTTGGTCATCTCCTGGGGAAAGCAGGGGCTGGGCTGTCGTGACAGCGGCCGAGCAGAGCCGGGAGAAAGCAGGCCAGTTTTTATACTGCTGGATTTTCCTAAGGCTTGAACCATCGGTGTAGGTGTTACTGCCAGCTACAATGTAGATCGTTAGAGTCAGTGTTTTGTTTTGTTTTCATCTAGAGGAAATGTGACGGGGTGGGTCAGCAGGGCTCCAGCACTCAGTGCTAAGGGCGCCCGCAGCCTGTGCTGCTCCCGCAGCCGGCGTGTCGGTGCCAGGCTCAGGCTGCCGGCGCCTCAGCTTTTCACAGCCTTTCTTTCCAGCATCCTGGGCCGTTTTCAACCAGAACCTGTTCATATAGTTGTGTATTCTATGCGCATTATTTTTAAAAAGTGTTTTAATGTGCATGTTTACACACTGGTCTTCAGAGATAAATGTGTTATAGCAAAATAGTGACGAGTTGGTAGTCAACAATGATTGCACCGAGTGCTGTGGAATTAGGTTACAGTAAGTTCTTCCTCCTTGGAATGAGTGCTTGTGCCTGTACCAAACAATTCTGCATCAGTCTTGAACCCGTTACAGATGAACGTCAGAATAACCACTGCAGTGTGGAAAAGGAAAGTGACAACAAAATGGCACTTTGCCAATGTTTATTAATCACAGAATATGATATAAAATCATAAGAATAACCACCGAAAGGTAAATAAATTACCCAGCCTACTACTTATTTTCATGTACAGTTTGACACAGAAGCTGAAGCCATGAATGATTTATACGTGTTTTAACAATAATACTCATTTTCTTGAAAGATGGTCAGCACTAAGGCTGCGGTGGGCACTGTGCCAGCTGTTGAAAGGTTAATGTCTCGGCAGCAATACATTGAATTATGAATTATACCAGTCCCAAAATGGAAGGTTATTAGCTCAGTATGTTTAATTAGCCCAGCTCAAACTTTGCCATCTGCTAGCCCTGCCCTTCACTGTTGTACAGCCACGTGGAATAGGAAGGTTGGGGGTGAGGTGCTGGAAGGAGGACACCTTGCACTGCTGCTGCCCTGATCCCCCGGGAGCTGCCTGGGGTGGCAGCACTCCGGCACCTCACAGGGCCAGGGGCTCAGCCCCATGGCTCCAAGTCCTGCCTGTAACAACCAGGCTGATCCCCGGGCCCCAAAAGGCCCTTTATGTTGTGCAGAATTCAGGGGCGCGAGGAAATCCGTAAGAAGACATGGCTTGTTTTCCCCTGAGTCTTTGGGACCAGCTTTCCTGGCAAAGCATCTGATTAATGTTTACAAATTCTAATTAAGAGTTGTATCCAGTTGTGTTCTGGTTACATCACAGTGTTTACCATGAGGGGAAAAGGAAGAAAGATGAGAGCCCGGCCTGCACGTGAGCAGCATCTGTGCCAGAATTGGAGGGGCTTTTCTAGAGACAGGTCTGGAGCTGCAGCAGCCGTGGGCATGGGCAGCGCCGTGGAGGGGCCCTGGGGACAGCCCAGAGCACGGCCCCCTCCCCAAATTGGTGTGAGGCTGCGATATTTTGATTATCAATAAGTACTGAAATGTTACTTCTTTGCTCATTTTTTTTAAGAAGGAGAAAAGTAAATAAGTGTTTCGTTTTTTTTTTTATTTTTTATTAGCTAAGATACTATGACTTTTAAAATACTAAGTTTACCTTGATTAATGATTCATCATTACTATAACGGTGCTTCTGGGGGGTTGTGTGTTAAACCTGAGGTCAGACATGTGCCCTCAAAAGTGGAATGCACAAACACCATGGGAGATTTTGAGGCCAAACATGGTCTTATTTTTAATTCTTCTTTTTCTAGGTAGGAATACCTCGCCAGGGAGGAAAGGAATTTGAACGGACGTAACGCAGTGCCTGTGCAGCTCCCGCTGGCTGGACGCTAAAATGAAGAGGGAGTTTATTCATCCCAATCACAACGTGGCCCTCCAGAATTAAAAGGTGATTTCACCTCCCAGAGAGATTGGGTCAAACACCGGTTCACCAAAACTTGTCTGCGTGAAGAGGTCCACGTGATTCTGCTGGCTATGAAGTCTCTGTGCTTCCGTGTTGTGTGTGAAGAGTAATGGAAGTCTGACTGAAGTTTCGAGGCATCCGAGTCAGCGTAAGAGACAGCATCAGGTAAAACCTCAATTCCTTTCTTAATTTCTTTACAGTAATTGTTTCTTCTTCTCCCCTGGAGTTTTTGCTGATTCCATTTATTTTACTTAGTAAATCCTCTGCAGTTTTACTTTTGAAGCACGTGGCATGGCTGGAATATTGGAGTAACACATAATAGAGTAAAACCTGCAGACAGAAACAGAAAGTAAATGGAAGATGAATTGATCAAAGAAAGGGCAAAGGATGGAGAGAATAAAACAATGGAAAGAAAGACAAGAATAATACCTAACCTATGTGCTATAATTTTTACATTATCATATTAATATTGTATTATTATTTATACTATTTTCATACAGCATCCAGGGTATGCAGGATCCGTTTTGGTGAACAGATAGGAAAAAAAGAAAAAAAAGGGGTTCTCGGCCTCAAACAGCAAACATATTACTTTAATCTGACAGCCCAACTGCATAAGTGGTCAGGCCAGGGTGACAAGGAATAATTTAGCGCTTACGAAGCATGAGTTACTTTAGTTTGGTATCCACATGTGTATGCCATCAGATGGAAGTCTCTCGTTTTTTTAATAAGTTAGTGTAGAAGAAAAATGTTTCTCTTTGGAAAGTTCTGAGTGAGAGAGAGAATGTCTGAGGGCACAGACAAGTGTTTTAATCTAGAGGAACAAAGCGACTGCCATTTTAATACATCTTAGAAAGTGTGACAAATTTAACCACAGCATTACAGCAGAGGTATGAGGGAGCACTGCAGATCCCCCTCTGGCCAGCCTACAAGGAAGCTCGTAGTGGGCTGAGAAGCGGTGTGGAGTAAAGAGAAAAGCAGAGGAGACAGGAGGAAAAACTGGAGCATTCGCTCTGAGCCATCCAAAGCTCAAGTTTCTAATGAGCCGTCCAGACAGGACAGCGAGGAGGTGACCTGAAACAACACCGCTGAGCAGGAGAGATTCCAGGGGAGAAGCAAACCACAGAATCGAGGCGGCAATGGCAAAGTTGTTTTCTAGCACAGTTACTGCAGTTTCAATTGCACTTTTATTCCAAAAGCAAATTCCAAAGTTTTATGTCCATAAAGGTTTAGACATAAACAAGAAAGAAGTCAGGAAAGCGGTATGTACTTGTATAAATAGTTCCACTTTATAATTAATGCTGGAGATCAGGGAAGCGGGAATAGCTGTGCATGTGTGGTCATTCAGATTTACTGTTGGCCTTATTAAAGCCTAGTTCTACAATAATTTTATGCCCAGGTAGGGGCAGAAGGAGAGAGAGCAGGATGCCCCCAAGCAACCCATAAATAGTGTGGTGAAGACAAAGTGTTTATTACTTAGCTTCACAAAGGCTCTGTAAGTGCTCTCCCAGGGTATGTATACTTGTACCCTAGATGCCAATTCTGCAAATTAGCATTATTTCTCAAAATACCGTGTAAACAGAAGTCATTTAAATACTTGAGTTCATAGGACAGAGTCCCACACAGAAAAATCAAAGTCTTCCTTCTGCAGAATGAGTGGAGGTTTTCGTTCTTTTTTATTTCTCTTGGAGTACTGTTACTGATGAAAAAAACTTGCAGGATCTGGGATCTTTTCAGAACTTCCACAGTATTTTGCCCCACCATTGCCCCCTGCCATCTTTCTTCCTCATCTTCCCCCTCCCCGTACCAAAGTAGCCATTAGCCTTTGATCTGAAAACGTTTGAGAGACAAGGTGAGATTACATACCCATCAGTCTGAAAGGGCAACTCTGGGGCGTGAACTTTACCATTTGTCACTGAAGTGTGCTATTTCGAATCTTCTCTTTAGCAATTTAAATGACTATGCCAAAAATTTTCAGGGCTGAGATGCGTAGGGAAGTTCAGGGATCTGAGATGCTGTCAAATGAGCTTTGGGATGTCCCTTTTTTGAAAGCAGAAAAGCCACAGTAACTTCAGCTCAGATGTTTGATAATGAACTGCTGTATTGTTACATGCCTTACAACTATAAGTTATTGAAACTTTCACAAATGTTTCTTTTTTAATCTGTTTTTGCATGGCATTTCACATAGAAACAGGTACACTGGTTTACAGAACAGTAAAACAATGTGAGAGGAGAGATCCATAAAACCATCTTGAAATGGCAAAATAGTTTTCTTGGATAAAATATAATGGAAAAAAATATGAATATATCAAAATTTTCCAGAGCTAAAATCAACTGTAGCGTCCCATTGGGAGGATGCACGGCTGTCCTGTTCCATGGGATAAAGATACACTTTAATCATGAATGTTACAGGGCACTGGACTTAGTAAGCCTTCCTCCTACTGTAGTTGCCACTCAGTCGTAGGCACTGAGCAGTAGAATTAATTCCATAGAAATAGGAAAAGAAGAAAAGTGTGAGTGAGAATGATCAGTGATCGCTGTGAGTCCATAGGATTTCATGGTACTCCATGTGGATGTTAGCTGCGTGTGGGGAAACACATCAGGAGGATTTACACAAACACTGTACATGCTCTTCTCCCTCAAGTCAGATCAGTATGATTATCATTCTACAGACTGGGAAAACAGGACAAAAAGTGGAGGAGAGTTTTGAAGACCATCCTCAAATGCCTTTGTCTCGGGGCACTTTTAGCATGCCCTGTGTTACTGCTGTGCCGGTCCTGTGGAGCAGACAGCGAGTCTGTGGCGTGGCTAGGAATAGAAGCCAGGCCCTTCTTCCAAGTCCCAGAGCCTCAAGAGTATTTTTAGGCATCTAATACCATTAATTTCATACTTTTTTTGGTCAAAGTTCTGAGAAACAAGATCATGCTTCCTCCTGAAATAATTTTTAAAATTATACTTCTGTGATCTTGGACAGTTTTTTTCAGGGAATAGTATAAGTTTGGCCCTGTTTAGGAACAAGAGGGCTTCAAAATTAGATTTGGGAAGAGTTCTGTATGGATAGTGCTTTTGTGCAGCCTTGACGTGTGATTAAGTATGTGGAGAAGATGGTGCAGGCTCTGACTTCTGCGGGCTCAGAGCAGGGCTTTGGCAGAAGGTCACTGCCATTGGGTACCAAGGCAGGGGAGCAAAGGAAGGCTTCTTTTAATGGCCATGAGCTTCGGATTTCTCTTCTGAAATCTCCAGTCTGCTTTTGTATCTTCAGATACAAAACCTTGCAGATTTGAGTACAGTGGGACCATTGCTGTATACCGCCTTACCAAATACGCTGACGTTGTGCTAGCAGACGAGAAGCTTCCAGAAGCGCCGGCCTGTGGCGTGCAGCCACAGCGCTGAGCCCTTCCCAGGGAGCTCACAACGCCCTGGACAAGTACACCCATTTCCTACATATGGTCAGGCTTTAGTATGCTAAGTCAGCAATCAGTTCAAGCCCTGCTCCTGCATCCTATCTATTATTAATTAATTGATTTCCTATAAGCTCGTTATTTCGATTGCTGTAACTTCCTCACAGTGCGCAGGCAATGGAAAGACAGTTCCTGTCACAAAGAGCAAACACACTGAAAATGCCCATGCAGACACAACTGAAAGAGCACTCCTAAGAGAAAGCAGACGAGCGGGCAGGCCATGGCATGCTCGTGCCATGGTTATCTCTTTCTTTTTGGTTGAACACCTCAAATTCCCGACAGCATTCTCTGTTCCTCTCATCCCACATTGCAGCCACTTTGCATTCCCTTCTCTCCCTGTGCAGTCACTAAGATGGGCAGATGTGAGGGGCTGCATACTGTTGGTGTTGTGGGAAGGAGTGTGTGGGGTCAGGGCTGTGCTGCATGGGGCCGTGGTGGTACTGTGTGGGGCCGTGCTGGTGCTGCGTGGGGTCAGAGAGCCCACACGGAGGAGTGGTGAGAAGGCCATGCATGTGCTGCAGCCATCAAGGTGTGTCCCTCCCAGTGCCAAATGTGCTTATTAGAGTGCTAATGTCCTGCCGGTGGAATCCCGCCTCTGAGTGTATTAGGGTAATGAGTTCACACCTAACTAATGGAGACTTAATAGAGTTCCTAACAGGCTGCCTTTTCCCCCGGCGTTTATGACCCCACAGGCCGGAGCTGCGAGGGGAGGGAGGGAGCGGCCGAGGCCGCCCGGTCCCACAGGCTCCGCGGCCGCTCTGGCCTCCGTCTGCCTCAGGAGTTGGTTTCCAGGGACATCATCCCTCCACCTTTCTGCAAGGAAAAATAAACAGTTTGAGGCTCCTGCGTCTTTATTAAACATTTCCTTCAAGCTGCATACTTTGGCTGCGTGCCCAAATGCACCGAGAAAGCTTCCAGAGAGCAGCTCGAGGCCGGAGCCATGACCAGCAGCCCCAGCACGGCCCAGCACCTGCAGAAAGTGGCGTGGCTGTGCTCCACCACACCGCGATGTGGAGGTGGCAGCGAGCATGGCACGGCTGTGTGTGGCTGCTGGCGGACAGGCCTGGCGTCAGCCAGGGAAGGGGTTTGCAGAGCTGCTGGAGCTGAAGGAAAAAGCAGTGATGCTTTTAAGGCCGTTGCAGCAGATGAATGGTATGTTGGCGCTTGAAAGCTGTATTCTCTGCCCGCCATTGACAGCACTTCAGCCAGCTGTCAGTGCGGGTTTGGTGTGGGCTGAGCTCTGCCCGAGTGGAGGGCCTGGTGATGCCGAGTGGTGTTGCCAGGCTGGGCACGGTGTGTCTGTGAGGAGCAGCAACCGACCCCGGCCTGCAGTGAGGGCCCATCCCCGCGCTGTGCAGGAGGGGCTGAGCTGCGGGCAGCACGGGCACAGTGCAGGGTGATGTCAGAGCTTCCTTCAGGGCCGGTCATGTGTGCCTGCCAGGTAAACAGTCTCGAAATAGCTGGGAGGAAGGCAGCGGATGGAGCGCCGCCGAGCTGGAGTGTGGCCTCCACCCTTTCCTCGCCACGGCCATCCTTGTGGGCAGCTCTCCAGGCCTGGAGCCAGGCACAAGAACTGCCAAATGCAGGAGCAGAGAGCACACCGAGCTCTGTCATGCAGTGCAGTTTAGACATCGGGACGCACTGACAGCACAGGCAGAGGCTGATGGCCTGCAGGCGGTTGCCCCAGCACAGTGCTCTATCACCACTTTGTTCGGGGTCCGGGGGAGGCCGTGGCCCTGTGGCTGCACAGGGACCCAGCCTCCCTGACTGTGTGCACTGAGCCCCGCTGTGCCTTGAGCCAGGAACAGGTTATACTGGGAGGGGATGGTGTGTGCAGAGGATCACTTATATCATGTGAAGCATTCACAGCAATTGAACAAGTGAAGCTGAGGTATAGAAGCTCTGCAAGTGCCAGGATCATTCTTGGTTGCCTCTTTCCCCATTCACTAGAAATGTGCCTTTTCTGTGATGCCTCTCAGAGCAGCCTGGCAGCTAGTGATTGCAAATGAAGTAGTAAAAATAAAAACAAGTAGGAATAAAAATAGAATTAGTAACAATAAAAATTAGTAACTGCACGAAGAACTACAGTGCTGCTTGGAGACAGGGTGCTGTCTATGCCTGCTCACCAAGCACAGCTGGGGGAGGCCTGGCCCCCCAGTGCAGCAGCTCCAGCCGGCAGCGCAGTGCTGTGTGTTGCAGTCCAGGATGGGGCTGTGTGCTTCCAGGCAGGATGGAGTTTTTCTTCAGGCATTTTCCAGGTGTCACAGGATGGTCCCATTAATCCTCCCTGTGTGTACCCTTTCTGGAGCAGCAGGGAGACGCTGCAAGAGTAGGGCTGGGAGAGCGGTCACAGCTACCACTGACAGCCAGGTGCCAGCTCAGCACTTTCCTTTACCCCACAAAACAAAGCTGCCGTCATAGCAAGGACCCATAAAATGCACGGCATTCCAAGTGCGGAGATTAGTGGTAATTTTACAAGGACTCAAATAACGTCGGTCTGCAGGGTGCAGCACTGCCTTGAAAGGGAACAGCAGACATTTCCCCTGGAAGCAAGTTTCCTCTTTCGAGCAGTTTGCAGCTGAAGTGCAGTGTCAGATTGTGGTGCAAATATCCTATCGGCCTTGGGTTGGGAGGAGGATATCTGATACCTCTTTCTGTTGCCGAAAAGCGCTGCCCAGACAAGGCTCCCAGCACAGTTATTTTTTGAAGCATTATGTAATTGGATTGCGTGGTCAGTAGTGCTTCCTTAACGAGCCTTTCAGCGAGCCCTCCGCCTGCTGCAGCCAATCCTCAGCCCTCTCGTACGCACTCACGCAGGCTCAGTCTGGAGGAAACTCGCTGCTAAATACAGTTAGAGCGCGGATGGATCGGGCTGCGAATAGACCACTGCTGCCACAGATCTCCCCCCAGGACGCTGCCTCGGCCCTGAGGGACCACATGCAGTGCCACCAGCGTCCTATTTCCCCGGTGTGGGCACAGACCAGGGCTCCTGGTTCTCAGAGATAGTCCCAGCCTCTGCCACTGCTCCAGGCCCTGAGTGACCCCGGGTCCCTCCCCTTCCCTCCCCTTCCCTCTGCCCTGTGCTGGGTGTCATTGGGCACGCAGCGCTAGGAGCTCGGTCCCGGTGCCCTCGTGGCCAGGCCATGGGCCGGGGCTGGCAGCCCGCAGCCGCCTGGCCCTCAGCCCCGCTGTGCTGGGCAGGGTTTGGCCGTCTCCTCGGCCGCTGGCCGTGCGTGGTTGTGGCTCTGCTGAGTCACCGCTTCCTGTTTGTGATTGCAGACTGGTGGCAGCAGTTGCAAAGCAATAAGAGATATTAAAAAGTGTGAACTTCCACTGGGACCAGAAGATACAATCAGGGCCGTGCCAACAAATACACTGCAGCAGGCGGCTGTTGAGAGGGATGCCGAGCCCTGAGCACCCCATTCCCCGCCGCAGGAAGTCAGAAAATGAGCGTCACCACCTTTATCAGTTAATTTATACTGAACCCAAATAAAACTGCATTTGAGTGCTTGGGCGTGCAGTGGCTCCGCTCCACGCTCCTCAGGGCCGCGGTCCATCCCGCCCAGCCCCCAACCTGCTGCCCCAGCTGCCGGCAGGAATGGGAGCCCCTGTTCACCATCAAGCACTTCTCCAGCGCTGACATGGTGCTGAGGGAAGGGGCTGCTTCCATAGGCAGCCATAATGCTCCCGACATTCTTTTTTTTAATGGGAAATATCCCTGGGGAAAAGCATGAAAGTGTATGGGGAAGGTGCTCTCTGATCGTTAGGTTCTAAATGCTGCATCCACGCAGCATCTGTGCTTCTTCATATTACACTGTCATCTGTCTTACGGTGCTGTTACTCTGTGGGCATTTCCCTATCTGTCCTTTTTTTGCTCAAGCATTTGGAGTCATTCATTGCCAGTAGTTTCATTTCCAGCCGCAATCATTGTTGTCTCTACAAGTTCCTTCTCCACTCTCTTGTTTATTGTATTTATATGGGTCTTTCAATTTGTATTTTAAATCCATATTAACTTTTTGGCCCTTTGGAGTATACGTTCTGCTTGTTAAGCTCAGCACAAAAATGAGAAGATGAAGTTCTATAGATTGTCAGTGGAGGAGAGAAACGTACTCATACTGCCCTGTGCTGGGTTGAAGCAGCAGTAACTTTCAGCTAAGAAAGCATGCACAGCTTTGTTACTGCCATTAGACTGATTCTTATTTTTTTTAACCCTGCGACAGACACAAGGCTGAGGACTGGTGTAGAGAACATGTCTTAGAGAAAGAAAAAAAAAACACACAAAAATAACCTCAGTTATTTCAACAAATACCAAAAGTGGATTGAGAGTGGATGAAGAGGAGGAGGAGGCAATAGTGAACACACAGCACAGTTCAAGCTGGCAAGGAGCCCTTTCTTGAAGAATGTAAGTTTAACCTTTAGCATTCAAGTGTCTGGGCTTAAGTGTCATTATGAGCAATGCTTTCCTCCAGCACAGCCACTCCTGCCTGGAGGAGGGTTCTGTGCAACCCCATCTGTTTTCCCCTTTCCTTTACACTGCACAAAAATACGTATTTGTGTGCTTGTGTTCAGCAAAGTTTCTTCTGATGGCAGCCCCGTACGTGACAAAAGCAGGATGCTGCTGGCTGGCTCCTAGGAGGAGCTGCTCGGGGAGGCTCTGGTGCAGCTCGTGCCCCCTGCCATCACCAGCCCAGCACTCGCTGGCTGCAGAGTGGGCTGGGTCGCGTGCCCCGGCCGTGCAAGGGGAGCACGAGGGCCGTGATAGGAGCTTCTGCAAGCAGTGCTCCGTGGCCACCTCTTTGTTCTGGGCTCTCACCGGGTACCTCTGCAGCTCCTGATGCATTCTGGCTGCAGGAAGGAGGCGGCTCTGTTAGTGGATTGCTTTTGCAAGAAGCAAGCTAAAATGAGGAGGAGGGAGGGATGGGCCTGGTGTCATCGCGCCTGTCCATCCCCCTGCCCCCCCGGTGCAATACAGTTAATCTCACCTCTTGATGGAGGCAACATAGAAAAGAATTAGAGAGACGGCAGCAGACAAATGTCAGACCTGGCTGCAGACGGACAGGCTCGATGTGCCCCCCAAATCATCTCCAGCTGTAAAACACTTCAGGGCTGATAGAAACCACACGCATCCCAGGCAGAACCGATCTGCAAAGCTGCATTCCAATAAAAATGCAGTACAGACATAAAAGAAATGCTGCCTGGGATTCCTGTCCGGCTTTGGGGGCAGGGAGGCAGCCCCGTCCCTCCTCGCTGCTCTGCAGGGCCGGGCTTGGGCCCTCGCAGCCTCCACCGCCGCCGCTCCCCGGTGTTTGGTTCCCAGCTCCAGCCCTCGGAGGGCACAAATCAAAGCAGCCACATGGGCTAATAGGGGAGGGTCAGGGTTAGCTGCAGGGTACATTGCTGCCTGAAATCACATGCCGGCATCCGAATTTCAATAAGCACGCCTCATGTCTGAGGCTGTGCTGCAAATGTCAGATGTGCTTATGTTAAATACAGGTAATATTCTGAGTGTACGTTTGAGAGCATGATTATTTCAGATACCTTGTCTGATGAATTTTGCATCTCCTATTTGTGATTTATTTTATACGAAGTACACACTGCCTTCTCGTTTCCACCTTTTGTATAAGCTCAGGCTTTAGAGGAACAAAAACACGTATGTATAAGAGGTGAAGATGAACTATTTGATTAACTGCAGCAAAGATGCTATATCGGATCAGATTTCCCACTGCTTACAGCATAGGCTCTGAGTACACAGTTACTATACAGTAAGTGCAGCTGGTACTGGTGCTCAACGTATCGAACAATTTGATGCAGGCTTTTCTGCAAATCTCCATTTTAAATCTAAAATAATTTGGAGGGGAAGGCAGCGGGGATGCTCCCGGAGGTGCGTGGTACCCGGCTCTCAGCAGCGGTGCTGCGGTGTGGGGTCCCACAGGGAGCCCCCCCGGGACAGCTCCGTACTGACACGCTCTGAACGCTGTGGACACGACCCTGTAAAAAAGGATTCTTCCTGGTGCTGAAAACCTTTTTTTTTTCTTCCTAGCTTAGTGCAAATTGTAATTTTATTTTGTAACTTATTTCCTTCTCTTTCCTTTTAAGATGGTTCCCAAACATTTATTGTGGGATTTTTCATTTAAAATAGTTTTCTAGGGAAATTACTGTGACAGTGATTTAATTGTTTAATTAAAATCTGACATTGATGACAACATAAATACAATAGGCATGAGGTGATATAGGCATTAAACAAGTGCAATTGTGGAATACATCCACAGAGTACACTGAGCATACAGAGCAGCTCACGAAGAAATGACGTTCAATATTTATCAGGTTAGTGTGTCCTAATTAAATGCCAAGACTTTTTTCTTCGTTTCTTAAAAAGAAAAGCAAAGAAGCATACAGATGTATGGCAAGTGTTTATTTCCATCGCAGACACCTCTGCTCATCTTGTGCTAGGGCCTGCAAAACAGCACATTCCCATTGAAGATGTGCTCTGTGACTCAGGCTGTTGCCAAGCCCGACTGCAGCGACGGCGGAGGTGTGGAGGTGCGAAGGGCCCTGCTGTGTCCCACTGCACCAGGGCTTTCTGAGCCCACTGATTACAAAATGGACAGACAGGTTCATTTTAACAGTCAAGTACAAAACTACAAGTGTACTGAAGACAAAAGAAGAGAGTAAACGGTGCTCTGAACTGCTCTGAATATTCCCCCCAGTCCAAATCTCTCGCAGATCCTCCTGCGTGCATTTGCTCTCGATATGCATGTTCCCCACATCTCTCCCCTGCCCACAACAATACGGACGTGCTGCCAGAAGGAACACGCGTCTCTGCCAGGATTGCTCAGCAGTGCATCTCTCCAGCCCCGTTCTAAGCCCTGCTGCATTTCTGCATCCCAACAATGAACGCGCTGCTGCTGGAATATCCCCATCCATGCCTCTTGCTGGGCGTCTTTAAATGGTATCAGATCGCTTCTGCGGCTCGTGCAGCCCTTTGCAATCAGTCGCTTCTCATCAGCTGCACTTTCCCCCCTTTCCCCACTCCTAAATAAAAGCGTCTGCTCCAGCCCAATTCATGTCAGCCTTCCCCCCTTCTTGTGTGCAACTTCACGCAAACAAACTTCCTGAATAAAAAGGCAGCATACCTGGGCAGCGCTTTGAGCATAAGGTAATAACCGATGGAGCAGACATCCCAACTCCAGTGCAGGGATTTGATTGCAAATTTCCATTGCAAAGGAGGAGAGGGAACTGGAAATCTGACAAATGCCTTCAAATTGACCTGTGTTTTCACAATGCACGCTGTGTTTAAAATGAATGGCAGACTTTATCATTTGGAGCTCCTTCAAGGACTCCAGCCCTCTGCGCTTTGTTCTAATGCTTCAGACGTATTTCCAAGAAGCACAAGGCTATGTAAGTGGATGATATTATGGAGATTTTTTTTTTTCCCCACAATCATTTTTAAAGCCTGAATTTTAAAAGCCTGGAACCTTCTCCTCACCGCACCTGCCCCAGGGCCACGTGCTCTCCCCAGCACCGTGCAGGGTGGCCAGCAGCCTCCATCCCATCGCCATGCGCTGCCCGGGGACACCGCAGCACGGCCATGGCTCCCCAGAAATCACTGCTGCCTGCACACATCTGCCCGCTCCCACCTCGAGCTGAACTGTGTGGCACTGCTGCAGGAGAGCCCCAGCGCTCCTCGCGGGGCCAGGGGAGCCCAAGGCCGCTCACCCCACCCCTATGGGGCATCTTAAAGAAAGCAGCCACCTTTGTGAAAAGTTACATCCAGAAAGCCGCGTGCACCACCGCAGGAAACAAACATTCTGCATTAACATTGTTCCTCTTAGTCCTCACATAATGGAACAAATAATTTTCCTTTATGGCACAGGTATTTAGCTCTGTTTATTCAAAATAACACAGACATGAGTGACACGATTCTGCGTGCAATCCATCAGATGTGCAGCATGACAAAAGGGGCTCATCTCATAATTTGGGCATCTTTAGAAAGTTTCTCACAGGAAAAATCTTATTTTTCCGGCAGCTCTGATACCGAGGGGTTCTTCTTACTGAGCACAGAGAGACTGGAAGCAGAAATGCCCTCTGCAGATGGACAGAGCCAGGCGGGCAGAGCCGAGGGGCGCCCGCAGCGCAGCAGTCAGGGCTGGCAGGGTTTTCACCCAGCGCAGGGAGTGCTCTCCCTGTATTTTTGGAACCAGGATGTCTTTTTACCCAGCACAAAGGAGTCTTAATGGAAGTAAATTTGCTAGGGGAGAAACGTGTGCACACGTGTGTTTGAAAGCTGTACCCAACAATTACTGTACAAATTGCTCCTTAATTCCCTGGATGTGTTCTGGTGCTGCATGGGGCTGCTCGACTCCGCGGCGATTCCTTGCTCGCGCCCTTCTTTGCACACCCGGACACGCACACACCTTGCCGCCTCTTCCGGCGCCCTGGCAGAAATGGGAAAATGGGAACTCTGCCTTTCTGTGTGCTCAGAGCGAGGGCAAAGCTTCACCCTGCGCTCCCCTCCCGGCCGCTGCCGGCTCTGCCCGCGCCAGGGGACGGCAGTGCCCTCGGCCTTGACCCCAGCCGGACTGCTCCTGGGGGCCGTGGACACGGGCTGCCCCCGCTCCCGCTTAACCCTTCCGCTCCCGGCGCTGACCCCACGACCGCTGCCCTCCTCCCTTCTGGGGATCACCATGGGAGCATAAAAGGACAGGAATGCGGGAGCGGCTGTCACGGAGGGCACGGCGCGCGGCCGGAGCAGCGCTGGGAGGGGAGGGAGGTTTGGTTTGTGTTAGCAACCCAGACAGATGCACTTCGGCATGTTTGCCTTTATGGAATCCATATGTTGTCATGGGAAATTAAAGGACGGCAACGCAGAACTGGAACACACGACACAAATGCAAAGCAAACGCTCAAGACTACCAGACTGCATCCGCGTGCGTGGGCTCAGGTGCCTGTTCCCACAGCATCAGTTATAGGTCCCCATGCCACCTTCCCCACTTGTTTACTTCTTCCTTGCTCCACAGAAGCACACACAGGCAGCACCCATTCCCTGCAGCCTCCGCACCGAGCTCTGGGGACAGGGGTGACTTCATTCTCACCCCAATTCCGTCGCCAGAACACATTTGTTTCACACTCAGAACAACAGTTAGACATTACGTGCACCTCCATACGCAGCGCACCGAGCAGCCCCAACAATCCGCCTGCCCGAGGGCTTCTTGCTTTGGGTATTTTGTGTTGGGTTTTTGCCCACAGAGCCAGGCAGACACATCTGGAGCAGCGGCTGCCGGATAGGAGCCAGCACTGCGCTGGGTCCATCCATTCCACAAAGCAAAGAACCCACAGCATGCGCAATCCAACCGTACACGGTGCCGCATTTATAACATTCACACCACCGTGGTACACACTGAACCCTGATCCGCAGCACTGGGAATACCTCCGAAACGCACGGCGCTTCCAGTAGCACCCAGCACAGCCGCCCGCAAATCCTAGGAACCATTCCTGCTCTGTTACCCCCCCATCCCACCGAAGAGAAGCGTCACAATCCCAGCGACAGCCGCCACACTGAGAAATACGGAGCGCTCGATGCATTCCACTGAAATACCAACAAACATGCAGCTTATTACCTCCCATATAAAACACAGCTACAGTAAGGTTCTCTCAAATGGAAAAACTGACCGCAACTGCATTCCTCGTTCAACGCTACGAAACACACCGGGAAGTTAATTATTTGGGTTACTATTTAAAAGAAGGGAAAAAAAAAAGGAAAAAAAAAAACATTTAAAAAGCTTCCTTAGATTTTCAAGAGATGATTTAATTCAGCTGCATTCCTGCCAGTAATGAAACAGTCTCTTACAGGAGGATGAAGAAAACAAATTCCTGAATCCTGGACTGAGGTTCTTTTCTGGTTCACCTCCTGAAATTGAGATTCCCCCTCCCCAGCATCCACCTCTATTTTTTGCCAGGGTTGGGTTGGGAAGGAAAAGCTGCTGGAAATAGAAAAATTAAATAATCATCACAAATGGACGCAAACACAACATGAAAAATGTTACCGTAACACCAGGGAAGTATTTATTTAATCAAACCAGAGGTTCTGCTGGGACTGCAGGAATGCTGCATCCTTTCCTAAAAAAAAAGAAAAAGAAAAAAAAAAAAAAAGGAAAGAAAAAAGAAAAAAAGGGAAAAAAAGGGAAAAAAAGGGAAAAAAAAAGGAAAAAAAGGGAAAATGAGGAGGGGGTGGGAGGAAAAAAGAGAAAGCAAGAAAGAAAAAAGGCAGAGGCACAGCCGCCTCCTGGAGTTCCCCATTGTCCGGGGCTATAGAGAGCCCCGGAATGGCATTAAACTCACAAAAGGCATATTGTGCAGGGGACAAAAAAAGCCCCTTCTTCTACAATAACTTTTAGCTTCTTATTTTTAGAAAATGACAAAGCTGTTGCCAGCGCTGGCTGGTGAAACCTGTAGCCCGGCTCCCGGCGCGCCCGCATCCGTCAGCTGTCCCGCGCGGAGGCGGCCGCAAAGTTTGCACGGGCTCGGGCCGGGCCGGGCAGCGCCCAACGCCGCGGGGATGCGATGCCGCGGGGCCGCTCCGCTCCGCGCCGCGCGGGGCGCCCGCCCCGAGGTGCTCTCGCCGCCGCCCGCAACTTTCCCGGCTCCTCCCGGGGAACTTCGGCGGCGGCGGCAGCGGGGGTCGTCCTCGCCCTGCCCTGCGCGGGGCGGCGCGGCTCCGCCCGGGGCCGGGGGCAGGTGGCCGCGGGGCGCGGCGCGGAGCGGAGCGGTGCGGAACCGCCCGGCGGCCGCCAGCCCCCTCCCGGCGCGGCGCGGGGCCCCCCCCCGCCGCGGGCTGGGGGCCGGCCGCTGCCCCAAGTTTCGGTGCGGCGCCGCCGCCGCCGCCGCGCTCCCCCCGCCCGCTCCTGCTCGCTCGCTCCCTCCCCCGCCGCCTGGGCTGAATCTTATTGATCCAGAAGGTGGCTAATTAGCCCTTCCCGTCGTGCCTGGGTAATGAGGCACATGCGCACTGCACTAATCAGCCATTTTTTGCAGGAAACTAATTAGCAGAATAAAGATCCAAAGAGTTTTTTTTCTTCCCAATCATCAGATCTGAGTCCGGGCGCTTCCTGCTCCGGCGACCGCCAGCCCCGCCGCCCGCTCCGCTCCGCGCCGCTCCGCCCCGACCCGACCGCCGCCGCCGCTGCTGCTGCCGCCGCCCGCGGCCCCCTCTCTCCGGGGGGCTGCAAACTCCCCGACAACGATGCCGCTGCTGGGCAGCGGCGGCGGCGGCTCTCGCTCGGCTCCGGCCGCTGCCCCCGGCTCCCGCTGCTGCTGCCCCGGGCCCCTCCGCGGAGCGCGCTCCTGCCGCAGCCGCCGCAGCCTGCATGGGATCTGTAGCCCCCGCGCCGCCGCCCGGGATTAAAAGCGCCGCCGCCGCCGGAGCAGCGACCGCGTAAGTGGCAACTTTTCTGCCCTGTCCCCCGCTCGGGCTCCTCCTGCTCGGGGCGCCCGGGCTGCTTTGCATGGGGCTGGTCCGGCCCCCCCCCCCCCCTCCCGCTCCCACCCACCGCCCCGGATCCCCCGGCAAACTTTGTGCCGCTCTCCGGCCCGGAGCCCCGCGCCGCCGCCGCCGCCGGGGACGCGCAGGTGCCGGCGCCGCGGGGGCCGCCGCGCGCCCGCGGAGCCCCCGCCCCGCCCGCCTTACCGCGGGGCGCGGAGCGGCGCTGCCCGGCTTTGTGCGCCGCCGCCGGGGCGGGCGGGGGGCGCGGAGCGGCGCGGAGCGGAGGGGCCGGCGGCGGGCATCGACCCGCGCCATCTGCATAATCGATGGGCGGCGGGCGGAGGGCCCGGCCCGCGGCCGCGCAGCGCGGGCGGCCCTCGGGGAGCGCGCTCCGCGGCGATGGGGCCGCGCCGCCGCCCGCGGGAGCAGCGCTCCGCTCCGCGCAGCCCCCGCTCTGAAAACAAAGGGCCGAAGAAGTACTTAAAATTGTTCGGGCCGAGCCGGGTGCCGCGGCCGCGCCGCCCGCAGAGCTCCGTCCCCGGGATGTGCGCCGGGACGGAACCGCGCAGGAGAGCGGCGGCGATTTCTATTTTCCGCGGGCGCGCTCCGTTTGGGAAAGAATGCGGCCGAGGGGGATGGGAGAGGTGAGGGCAGCGGGTCCGCCGTAGGCCGATCGCCCCGCGCTCGGTTTCAGTTCTTCATTACTTAACGCCGAACGCTTATCGAAATATTTGCGACCGCTCCTTCGCGGGGACCGCTCCGCACCGCCGCCCCGCGCGGCCCCGGCGCCGTCCCCGAGCCCGGAGAGCCGCCCGTCCGCGGGTCGGGGCCGCCGTGCGTGTGCACGTACGCGCGGCTTCGGGAAGCGTTGAATTATTGATACACCGGGAGGTGGTTTTGTTGGGCTTTTATTTAATTTTTTGGAATAGTTGGAGTCCTTCCCGCTCCGCGCCCCGGGGCCGTGTCCGCCCCGCACAGCTCCGGGCGCCGCAGCGCAGCACTCCCGCGGCCCCGCGCGGAGCGGAGCGGCCCTCGGCTCCACGGGGTCACGGCGAGTTCGGCTCCGCGCGGAGCTGCGGGGATCAGCGCCGGGGAACGCGGGACACAACGGGGTCACGGCGGCCGCGCAAAGGGCAGCGCTCCCACCGCCGTCTTTAGCGATCCATGGACAGTTCTGGGCGCTCCTCGCCGTGCTCCGCCGCAGCCCCGCTCCCAGGTATTTTCCTCCCCGCTCACGGCTCTCTCCCTTTGCCCTCCCCCCCACCCCCCCGCCGCCTTTTAGGGGAGGGGGGGGGGAAGGGAAAAATAAAAGAAAAAAGAAATTGGCGGGGGGGGGGGGGGGAGAAGAGGGGAAAAAATAAACCCATTGAGTTTAGGCAAATAAGGTTCGGTCTCCGTATCCTATTACAAAGCACTTTGAATATGCAAGACATCACACAGGACCAGTTATTCCAGTTACGACAAACTTAAAAAGAGAAAAAAGAGAGGCACGTCGAGATCGCAATTTGTTACAGCCAGAACCCTTATTTAAAACTCTGCCTTTAATTTTAATTCGCAGCCGCGCACAGCCCTGCTCTGCTGTCAAGGTGTCGGGGTTTCTTTTTTCATTACTGTTATTATTATTAAAATCTTTCAGTCGAGTTTGGGAAGACCGCTGCGAGCAACGCCTTTTCACTATTTCTGTTCCTGTATCTCGGAGGAGAGTTGGCAGCGATGCTGTGGTTTGCAGTTACACAATATGTTATCATGTTTTTAATCACTAAATCATTGCAGCGGTTATAGATTTACAGTCGCGGGGCATTACGGCGCAGCAGAGCCCGCACGGCCGCACCGCGAGCGCCGCAAACGCTCCGCACCTCCGCGCGGGGAGCGGCCGCGTCCCGGGGCCGACACCTGCCCGCCCGGGGCCGCGGAGCGCTGCGGGGCCAACTCGGCGGGGGCGCGGCGGGCAGGGCCGGGCCGGGCCGGCTCCTGCGGGGAGAGGGCTGCGTGCCGCCCCGGCCCCGTCCCGCGCGGCGGGCGGCCCTCGGCCGGCGGCGAAAGCAGACAAAAGGCGGAGGGGAGGGAATGCGGTGCGCTCCGGGACGCGGCCGCGCCGCGGTTCCCCCTCTCCGGGCGGTGGCACCGGGACGTTCGCGGCGGCTGCGGGGTCCGGCCGCGCTGCGGGCGGCATCGCGGGGAGCGGTGTCCGAACCGACGGGCGCACGGCCGCGTAGCTCGGCCCGCTCGCGCTTCGTTCTACTTCCCAAAATGACAGCGGACACATTAATAATAGCGCTGTCGCACGGAGGAGCCGAGAAGCGAGCAGCAGCCTTCCTCGCGGACCGTTCTCCGGCACGGCCGTGCCGCGGCTCGCGCTCTGCCGGCGCCGGGCTCAGTGCTGCGGGAGAACCGCTCGGCCCCGTGGGCAGCGCCGCTCGAAGCCGCGGGATTTCCGCGCGGGAGCTCGGGGAGGGCCGCGCAGGGGCAGCGTCTCGCGGGCTCCCAAGTGCCCGCGCCGTGGCTGTGCGGGGCGGCCGCGCTCCACTCCCCGCAGTTCCGTGCCCACGGGGCTCAGCCCGGGCCCACGCGTGGCGGCCGCGCCGTCGGGGCGGGAATCGGGACAGCCGAGCGCGGAGCTGCTGTCTGTCCTGTGCGAAACACGCGTCCTGCGCAGCGCCCGAGGGGCCGTGGTGCACCCAAACAGAACCGCTTTGCTCCAGGGGTGAGGTGAGGGCAGGAGCCCAGCCCACCTCCTGCTTTGTCTGCTCCGCGATTCAGCCGCTCCTGAGGTGGGCTCGTGTGTACGCGGGGCTTGGAGATATGGATCCATCCCAGGCTGTTCTTGCATTTTCTCTTTATGAAACAAAAAGCGGTCGAGGAGGGCTTCCTGGGCAGCAGAATGCTGTGCTGGGCACGCTCCTGCCCGGCCATGCTGTGCCCCCAGAGCTGTGTGCTGCACTGGGCCTGGCTGCAAGCAGGGCAGGACATCCATCGCCACAGCAACCGCGGGCTGACAGCGGGGCCGGCGGGAGCCGTGTCCTCGGAGGCAGTGTCAGTACTGCTCCACCGAGTGAGTTGGTTCTGTGCAGGATGCTGCGGGACGGCCCTGCGCTGTGCTGCGCCCTCGGCTCCGCTGCTGCGAGGAAGGAAGGGTGTTCGGCCGCCAGTTGTAGTTTCATTATGTCACAAGTGCCAGACGTGCCTCGGTAACGAAAGGCAAAGCGGAGCCGCTGCAATGTTTGTTTTCCGGGGAGAAAAACATGTTGTGCTCTGAATTGCGTGGCTCATGCTTCTGGGGAGTGGGAAGATGAGCCCCATGGTCCCGCGGCTTTGGGTCATAAATCCATCAGGACTGAGCTGTGCTGAGTCCTCTGATGGAGGCGATGAAGGAGCACCAATGGATGCGGAGGTCGGCCCCTGCTCTGGTACCAAGGAAGCTGACCCGCGTGGCCTGCAGCGCCTCGAGCCCCGCTCTGCTGGCTCCAAGATGGCGGCCGGCCTGGCTGGATGGCAGCGCCTAAATCCTCATCTCCCTTCGGCATCACCAACAGCCTCCTGCAAACAGCAGTGCTCGGCTGAGAATCTAGAGCACACATCTCAGTGCTTGTGGCAACAGGCTGAGTCCCACTAGGGGTGGGCCCGGCCTTCCTGGCACAGCAGGGGAGGGGGGGGAGTGCAGACGCAGCCAGGTGCACCTGGTGGAGAGAGAGCTTGGGCCTCGGTTGTGGTCGGGTTAATCTTATTAGGGAGAGAGCTGAGGTCAGAGGTGTGTTGTTTGGGAAGAGAGCTTAGGTTTTAGGTCAGGTGCATGCCGTTGGGTGAGAGCTGTGCCAGGTGTATCTTGCTGCTGGTTTGCTGGGATGCCATGGGCAGGGCTGGGCTCAGCTCAGGGCGGTGAGCGTGCCGGCTCCTCGGTGCTGCGGAGCCATTTCTGCGGGCGGTTCAGGCTCAGCACTGGCTCATCTCACCTCGTGCTGCAGAAGGCCTCGCGCAGCCCCTGGGCCGCAAGCAGAGCAGCACGGCACGGCTGCCCCCGCTGCAGTGCGTTCCTGTGTGCGGCTGCTGCGCGGTGTGACGTGGCCGGCGTTCTCCATCTGACAGTGTGCCATGGCTGCTGGGCCGGTGCGTGGCAGCCGCCATCCTGGGAGCCCCAGCAGCAGGGCCCTGGCTGCGGGGTCACCGTGCGCCTGCCCCACTGTGCCCGCGCGCGCTGCGCCGAGCAGCCCCTGACTGTGCCAGACAGAACTGTAGATGTCAGGCTTTGCACAGAAAGGAGAGCGGGAGGGAGGGCGAGGGAGAGCCCAGCGTGCGGCAGCGAGGCTGCGAGTTTCAAATTAACCTTCTGCTTTGTTGATGCCGAACGCCAAGCGCTCCCCAGCCCCCCCAGCGCAACGCGCAGCAAATTGCGGGAGCCGGGTGCGATTTACATAAAGCCATTAGGAGCAGGCGGCAGCAGGAGCAGCGGCCGTGCCCCTGGGAGCTGCGGTGCCCGCACTGTTGGGCAGCAGTGGGGCAGAGCTGGGGGCCCATGCTCCTTGGGGGCACCCGGCTGTGCTGGGGCCCCACCGTGCTCAAAGAAAGGAGCCCCGCAGGGCAGCAGCCCCCGCAGGGTGCCACGGTCAGCTCCTGCACCATCGGCACCAAGGAAAGGGAATCCCGGCCTTCCCCTGGGGATTCAGGCCTGCAGCATTGTGGCGTTTGCTCCTCGAGAGCTCCTGCAGATGTCCGGGCACCAATTTCTCCTCTTTTGTTTTTTCCCCCATTAATTCTGTTCCTCTTGGTTTTGCATACTTCCTCCCCGAGTTCCTTGCTTCACGCTGTTTTTCATCTCCGTACCGACAGTTGGAAGCAGCTTAACACTGTGAGCTTGTTTGGAAGTCAGAGGATCTGTGTTAGGGCTGACGCTGACTTTGGGCACAGCACCAAATGTTTGCCTCAGCTGGAGTGCGTAGTGGGATAATTCTCAGTTCACATGCAGAGACTGTAAGTGGGGGTTTATTATGAAAAATCATAGTGTGTCTTGAATTCCTGAAGCACCATTGTATTCTTACATTTTGTTCTTTGTTCCTTTCTCCTATTTTTTTTCCTTCCAAACAGTTCACAAGCTGTTATGCATTGCTCCCACTGCTTCCAGGTGGGAATGTGGATGTCCTCCTGCCTGGAGCTGCACTGCTCCGGCTGTGGTTCTGCAGCAGACCTCAGAGAAGGATGACCTTCCTCCTCTGGGCACAGGAGAATCAACTTGTGCTGTAGACCTGCCTGTGCTGTGCATATGCTGGGGGATTTTGTTTGGGTGCTTTGCAGGAGGAGGGTTATGCACTGCCCTGGTGACAGGGCCCGCTCGTATTCGCTTCTTGTTCCAGAGGTCCAAATCTCAACAGGGCCACGTGCAGATGCAGCAGGTGCACTGCTGTGCCCCGTCCTGCTCCTCGGGATGGGCTCACTGGGAGCCGTACCAGACCCCATACCACTGCTGGGTGCTGTGCCCCTGCTCAAACACGTGCTGCATGGCAGTGGTGTGGGCCTGGCCCCAGAGAGCATCCCAGTGCCTCACTCCCACCCATCCACAGTGCAGATCCTCAGCTTTTTCCTTGTCTGCCATGTTCTGACCAGCCTCCTCCCTGCTTCCTCTTCCTGGAGGTTTGCACGGCATCCTGGCAGTTCCCCAGGTGGGTCTGGTGCCAGCACAGCCCTGCATGAAAAGCACCCTTCGTGGCAGGCCTGCTGTGCTTCCGCCTGAAACTGCAGATGTTTAACAGAGCCAAATTCTGACGGTGCCCAGGGAAGTGCTCCCAGCACGCTGCGAAGGAAGGCTCAGCCCCATGGGAACAGGACTCGGGCTTCCTCCTGAGCTCCTGGCTGTGCCTGAAACTCCTGTGGGGTCCTCGTGGTGTTGGCGGTGCAAGTGGGAGAGCCCTGGGCAGCTGCTTGCTCCCCGGTGCATCTCCGTGTAGTGTTGCTTTGCATCTCAGCAGGGTTGGTGCTGCCTGCAGCTGGGATCTCCTGTCCCACGGAGTGTGGTCTGGCTGCTTCCAGCAGCTGTGAGGCTGCTGCTGTTCCTCCAGCCGTCTCCGTCGTGGCCCCGTTGTGCTGCTGGGTGGGATGTGGTGACCAGTGAGATGTGTTTGATGAGGTTCTGTGAGAAGCCATGGCTGTCTTGTGGAGATTGTGGATTCTGTGGTTTCTCTGTTGCTGGCCTTCAGTACTGATAGGGCTGTCTGCTGTGTTCTGCTCTGCCAGGAGTGCGTTTGGGCCCCTTCTGGTGTGCCAGGGGAGGGACAGTGTGGTGGCACAGTGCTGAGTGTCTGAGGCTGGGGAAGGGCACGAGCGAGGCTGCCTCGTGCTGAGCAGAGGGAGCTGTTGTGCAGGGCACAGTGAGTGGGTGCTGCAGTCCCAGCCACGGGGGACGTGTCACCTGGATGAGAAGGACCTGGCTGAGGGGCTTGGGAGCAACGTTCCTGTTCGTCGCACAGTTCCTTCTGTGGTGTTGGGCTCTGGTTTTCCTGGCTTCTGCAGGGGGCTGCCAGCATTGGGTTTGGGGCCCCAGAGGGAGGGGAGGCTCCGGGTGGGTTTGGTGTCCACATACCCCTGGGGAAGCTGCGGGCCCAGGAGATGCAGCGCATGGCAGCAGTGGGCAGAGGTGCAGTGGGTGGAACGCGGGCAGCCAGGCTGCTGGTGGCTGCGGGGACTGCTGTGCCTCGAGGGCGACAGGGAGTACTGGGAGCCTGGTGGGACAGGTCCTCACAGGGGGAGGAGAGAATGGTCCCATGGGGCCTCTCGGTGGAAGCGGCTGCTTTGGATACTGCAGTGGACGGGACAGATTTTATACTTTGAACGTTTTCATTGTGTTGATTGTGAAAGGTTTTTTGTTTTGATTTAAGGTTCCGTCTTCCTCGTGTGAGCCTCTTGCACAGCGGAGGAAGAGAAACACTTTTAACAAAAATAGAGCATGTGTTTTCTTAAAATGAGATTGCTGTGGCATGTTTAGGACTTGAAACTGTGTGACTTTGAAGTTGACTTCATTTCACGCTGGTGATATCCTTTTAACTGTCTTAAGTAAACAATACAGCTCAGCTCTGAGAAGTGTCGTGTGAAAGCCATGCTGGGTTTCTAATTCTGACTGTTTCAAAGATTTTCGTTACAAATATGCTTTTCTTACCAGCAAACCTTCCTACTTAGAGAAGTTTGCATTGATTTATTATTATTTTTTCAAAGGATTTACTTACACATTAGAATGCCCTGTGGACATTATTTTCAGTTCAAGAATGGTTTATTTTAGTTTGACTTAATTGAATTGGAAACAGTTATAGACTCTACCAAAGCTGGTTGGTTCCAAACCAAAATAAGAACATCCACACGCAGGTTTACACCACGGTGAGAAACCCAGGCGGCATTTGCATGCATGGATTTGTCCTTTGCTCATGTGCACAGAGAGCTGGCAGGCAGATCTCGTGCATCGCTCAGCGATGCCGTGTTGTGCTCAGGACTGACAGCAGTCAGAAGTGAGCGGTGGTTCAGAGGCTGTGGCTGTGTGTGCTTGAAGTGAGTTGCTGCTCGGAGCAGCTTTGCCTTGGATGCTTTCTTTTTTTGCTGGCACAGGACTTTGAGGCACGGGAAGTAGTTTAGGGAAGGGACCTGGGTTAAAAAAAACTTTGCCAAGGGAGAAAGAAAAAAAAAAAAAGGCATCTTGGTTTGTGGCTGCAGACTGGAACTGCTGAAATGTGCAGTGGTGATTCTTCCACACTCAGCTGTGTGGGGTTTCCTGCTGGTGATCACGAGTTTCTCCTGCAGCTTTCCCTCCGGAGCCACGTGCAGCAGTGGCTGCGTGCTGAGCTGGGCTGCTCCTGCACCTGTACCTGTGCAGCGTGCTGCCATGAGCCTCTGTGTGCTGTGGGTTTGGTGCTGCTGCCCAAGGCAGGCATTGCTGAGCACTGCTTAGCCTGGCTCACTTCTGCTTTTGTCCCAGCAATAAACAAACAAAGCCCTCCGCTTCCTCTCTCTACAGTGGCTGTGGTCAGCATCACTGAGAAGAAGCCTCTGCCTCTTGTCCAGGCCAGGCCTGTCCTGATCATAGAATCACAGTGGCCTGGGTTGAAAAGAACCTCAGAGATCATTGAGTTTCAACCCGTGGGCAGGGTCACCAACCACCAGAGCAGGCTGCCCTGAGCCACAGCCAGCCTTGCCTTGAATGCCTCCAGCAGTGGGGCGTCCACAACCTCTCTGGGAGTCTCCATGTCCTCCTCCTCTGCGGTCAGACTGACCCGGGGATGCTAAGTCCCATTTAGAATCCTGGTAGTCCTGATCAGTTTTGAGCCCTTTGCTTTTCTGTTTAGTGCTTTGTGCAGTGACAGAACAAATTTGTGCTGCAGGTTTCAGAACTGATTTTGTTTTTATTTAAGCAGTTCAAGATAGTATTTCGAGGCAGTCCTTCACATCTCTGCTAACGCTGTAATGCTCCGGAATTTCATTGTCTATAGTGGAGGGGTGACAAGGAGGTGTGCGGCTGGGGGCTGCCCGAGCACGCGTCATGTTCTTCTCCCTGGCAGGTTGTGCTGGGACTGGATGTTGCTCCTGGATGTCAGCCGTGTTGGCATACTACTCTTGTTGTCTTTGTAAGTCAGGCGTGTTGAGGCTGTGCAGCAAGATGCTGGCTCTGTCTGCACACACATCTGAATGCCAGAGGTTGGCAGGGAGCTCGCTGGGGGCGGCCGCCCGCAGCAGTAGTGCCACGCGGCCGTGTTGGGTTCCGACCGCAGTGCCGCGTGGTTGCAGTGGGTACTGACTCAGGACTCACAAAGGCAGAAAGTTTTGCTGAAATACTTTGAGTGGGAATAAACTGGTGCGTCCGCATCATGTGGCCCCGCTTGTTGTGTGCAGTGCTTTGTTGTGTCCTCCCCTGACTAAGACTTGATTGTCCGTGTAGGGTGTTGCCAATTTACCTCCATCAGTTGCTATAGTGATTTAGCTACATCTGTACAACGTTCAGCTCAGTTTCGCATCACTTCAGCTTTGTCCTCCAACAGTAATGGATGTCTTTGTATAGCTGCCCATTTTCCTGGTCGTTAAAGAGCAATTCCTGTGTAAAGCCATCAGATTCTGATTGTTACTACGGATTGAAGATTTCTTAGTGGTTTGTTCTGTACGAAGTCATTAGTGAAGAAAAACTTCATAGCCCAGAGTGAAAATGTGAGCTTAACAACTGACTTCCCAGCCTGGACAAATAAAACTCATTACACCTGCAAACACACTCAAGAGCTTGAACAAGGAGGGTAGTTTCTAAATCAGGTGGTGAAGGGCATGAGAGTAGGAGATGCTCTTAGCAGCTTTTGTGATTTCTTAGGTGAAGAAGTCTAGCCTGGAATGTTTCCACTTTAATACTGTTCTAAAACCATTTAGATATGCATTATCTGTTGTGGAGAAGCCTGTCCTTTCTGTCTTGCTTGATTGTTCAAACTTGGCTCCCGTTTGGATGTGTCATGCTGCAGCCACTCTAAGAAGCCAGGCATGCTCGTTGACTGCAGATAAGAGGTAATGAATTTCTAAACACCGTTGTGAAAGCGCCTGCCTGGGCACGGTTTAATGGACGTTGTCCATTTTGGAGGGGCTCTGTGCTCCTGGTGGGGGCAGTCCGGGGACAGCGGCAGCCACGGCCGTGCCTGAGCTGTGCTGCAGCCCGCAGCGCTCGGGGCTGGGGGCGAGAAACTTGTGTTCCATGAAAGTCACTGGGGAAGGGATCTTGGGATCTTGCCAGGAAGAGTTTCCTGTTTAAAATTAGAAAGTGGATTTATTTATTTATTTATTTTAAGTCTCGATGTAAACTGGTAATGGCTTGAATTTGCTTTTAAATCCCAAGATGCCATTTGGAGAGGGAAAAAACGGCAGAATCCCAAAACAGTGAAATTGCAGGTTTTGGCTTTTTGTGGGAGAAGAGTAGTCTGCTGTGTGTAGCAGCCCCTGGGCACTGAGAGCAGGGAGACCAGCTCCAATGGGACGCATGTGGTTGTATGGGAACTGTTGAATCATGGGCTGAACTGATTGATCACCTGAGGCAAGTACTGAGTCAGCCACAGGGCCACAGGTGAAGGCAATGTACCTGTGTGATTGGGAAGGGGGGGAGCCTGGCTCCACCTCTCCCAGACCCCATTTAAGGGCTGACCACCACTGGGGAAGGTTCTCTTGTTGGAGATCCTGCCCTAGTGGAGTCATCAGCACACCTTGATCATCGTAAAGGTAAGCCTTCCTTTTCTTTTCCAATAACCTGTGTACCATCTGTACAGGGCTATATGGAAATATACCATCCTCCATACTATTCCATCTGAATTCCTTTCTTTAGAACTATTTGCCCTACAGTGATAAAGCCAACCACTGGGGAGCCTGGGAGGTGAGCTTGTGCAGCTATAGGCACGTCCCCGGAGCTTGTCCTGCTTGGGTTACTGTTTCTGGCTTTGGTATGCCAGGTGTGGGATGCGTCACCTTCACTTTGTGCCACCTTCATCCTCCCTTGAGGAAGAACAGAGAGGGAATCAGAGTACTAAACCACCAGGTTCCCTTCCCTGCTTGGCATCTGCCTGCCTGGGCCTGGTGTGCAGCTGGACCGCGGGCAGCAGCTGTCCCTGCCGTGCTGCTCTGACACTGCACGGAGCAGGGCTGCCCCGTGGGGAGCACGGCTGCTGCAGGGACATCACCACCTTGGGACTTCTTCGAGCTGTTGCATTGCTGTTATGTGAGGCTGAAGAATTTATCCCGTTCCGTTGTTGTTATGTGTTTCTGTGCATGTGGTTGTGTTTTGTTTATAAGAAGGGCAGAAGCCTTATCCCCATGGCTTCTGTTGGTGCTGGTAAGGGGAGTGCTGGTGGAGATAAGGCCGCCGTCTGCTGCCCTCCTGGAGCTGGCAGCCAGCCTCAATCCGACCCACCCACCCTGGCCGGGCTGGATTTGTGCATGCTAATGGACCTGGCTTGTCCTAGCTTGTTTATAATGATTTGTGACGGCATTTATATGCAAATACTAACAACTTGCTGCTGAGTTAATTAGCGTTTTTTTTCAGTGCTTCCTGGAGCTTCAGCAAAAGGTCTCTATTCTCCCCAATTCAGGCATCTGACCTGCCCACCCCCACAGCAGCACTGCCTGCATGCGGGCCTGTCCCTGCCACGCAGACAATGCCTGGAGCGGTGCTTGTTCTGTGCCGTGCTGTGTCACCAGCGCTGTGCCATGCCACACTGTGCTGCTGGCCCCACTCTGGTGTGGGGAGCCCAGGCCCGGCCCCATGGGCTGCCCCCCATGGTTGGCTGTGATGTGCTGGCAGTGTGCTGTGAGCACCCTGCTGCCAGGCCCAGGCTGTTGCGGCTTTGCAGATGCAAACCAACCCAAGTTCCTGTCCTGGACAGTGGTGTTTGCTTTTTAACATCGACGTGGGGAGTGCTACCTGTGCGGGGATGAATGTCCCTCCTTAGACAGGAGGCTCCAGAGGCCTATCTGGCGAGCTGGGCATGACAAGGATGGAGTGGAATTTAATGGCCTTTGACATCAGCTTGGAGTTTGAATTTGGCTTTTGGGGAGGGACAGGCAGACATTTCCTTTTCCTGGGGATGACACTTCTGTGTACTAGCTTGGACCTGAGGATTTTTCTCCTTTTAATCTTTCGTTCCCTCCTGCTTTTAACAGTCTGTGCAGGTGTTTGCTTTTGCTGGGGTTGAGTTGCGTGCCGGTGAGCTGCCTGCCATGCTCAAGGCCAGAGGTGGGGGGCTGAGCTGCATCTCAGAGCCCATGTGGCCCAGAGGAGCCCACGCGGGGCTCTCCTGGGCAGTGCTGGTGAGCATTTGGTGCAAGGGCTATTGCAGGGGGAGAGTGACCCGCTCTCTTTGCGCCAGGCACTCTGACATCTTGTCTGTTCCAGTCTTGGCCCTATTTACTTATTTTCCTGTATTTTACTTCCATGCTAGTTAGCTTGCACTTTGTTTGGACAATAAAGTACTTAAATGGAGTATTCTGGTTCTGAGTGCTTCTGAGGTCCGGTCTAGATCACGGGAAGGAAGCAAGTTGCAGTCTGAAGCCAAGGGCTGAGAAATTCTGTGCAGAACCTGGTAAGCCTTTGTTCCTTTCTGCCATACAAAATATTTAGAGCCTCAGTGCTTCTTTGTGGGATTGTGGAAGAGTGAATTCATGGTGTGATGGAGTAAGTTGTGCAGCACTGGATCCAGCAATGAGAGAAAAATGCACCGAAGTGGGCATGGTGCAGGAAAGCTACCGAAAGCAGTGGGATGCTGCTCAAGAGACTTCTACTTGAGATAAAAGCCCTGATTGCCAGCTATTTCTGCCATCACCTTATGACTACCAAATGAAGAGGGATTGGTAGTGTATTTTACCTTGGCTTTCTGCTCTAATGCCCTTCTGCATTGAAGAGCTTCTTCTTACACCCAGTGGTTTGTCATTGGTTGGATTCTAGACCCAGGAGATGGTTTTTCCCCTGCCCTTACTTCTACTTTTCCTATTTCATATCCTGCAAGACAAAGGGATGTGGAATTGCAGACCTGTCCTGCTGCCATGCTGAACAACATGGTTTTGATTAATCCAGGGGGAGAAAAGTCAGTTTCTCATAGCAACCTCGATGATTAAAGCTCTAGGAGAGGCAATTATTCCTGGTGTACGAAGCTCTCCTACCACACTTGTCACGGGTGGTTTTTTAAAGCTCATCCACTGTGGCAAGTCACTGCTGCTTTTCATAGCAGCACTTGTGGAGGCTTTGACTGACAGATGCCTTCCCCCTACCCCTGTTCCTTGCCTTTTTCTGCGCAGTATGCTCTCTTCCTATGGGAGGACCAGCAGAGGAGTGCAGGTAGTGCTAGTGTTCACTCCAGGATGAGGTAAACCCTGCTGGCACAGCTCAGGGAAGGCAGGGCAGTGCTTGGTTTTGTGCTGTGCTGGTGGCTTTGCCGTGTCCTTGGGCAGGTCTGGTGGCTGCCTGCTTCAGGTTGGCTGGGCGAGAGCAGGGAACAGGAGTGTGCTGGTTGATAGTTGGGACAGCACCCGTGAGTTCTGAGTTTAACAAGAGAAGCTGAGCAAACTTGGTGTTCGCTGTGCCCACCCCAGGCTGCCTGGACATGTCTCTGTCCCACCCACCTTTCAGCTTTGATGCTCAGGGGACCTGCACGGAGGAGCTTTGGGTCTGGAGTAAGGAAAGCAGCAACTCAGTGAGGCCTCCAGCCATGCTGTCAAGCTGGCACAGTGCAGTGTGGGTCACTGGTGCCTGGCACTGGTCTGTGAGCTGGGCCGTGCTGGGTGTGGACCTCTGACCTGTGTTGGTTTCCTGCTGACCTTGGGGTGGGCTCTGCAGCTCCTGCAGTCCAGCTCAGAGATGTTTTCCCTGGAAAGTACAAATAGAGGTTTTGTCACTCAGGATCTGTAAAGAATGGTGAATGTGTGTACTTCCAGAATGTGCTGACATTACCCCGCTCTCCTCGACCTGCTTGGCATTTCCATGGCTTTCCTTTCTTTCCTTTCTGGCTGACCTATTCCTGGTGAGCCCGGTGGGTTGGTGTGAGGAGGGCTGTGCTGGCACATGGCAGCACAGCAAGATGGGGCTGGCAGCAGCCTGTGCCAGTGCCGTGTGCCAGGCAGCCTCACCCGTCACAGAGCTGGAAGCTCCGGGTGATGCCATGGGCTGCGGTATTCTGGCTCCGTTGTGGCTGTGGGGCCTGCATCAAAGGTCCCATTTCTGCCTGAGCTCTTGCTTTCTGCTGAGCTGACCATGCTCTCGCTTGGGGCAGCCTGGCTGAGTCGTCGTGGCCCTCTGGATGGGGTTTCCCGCAGAGTGGCTGCACCTCGCGTTGGGGGTCCTGCTGCCCGCTGCGGCAGAGCGGGCCTGGCGCCTGGACCCTGCTGGGGCAGGACGGGCTCCAGCTGCCTGACCCTGGGTGAAAAGTTCAAATCTGCATTTAAATAGAGGAGGGCCATTAAACAGCTGGGACAGTCTCCAATCAAGTTGAAACTTTATTTACAGCTGAGCTGGTCTCTTGCAAGATGCATCCAGCCCATGCGTAGGCAGCGAGCTGCAGGTCATGCCCCAGGACCTGCTTTGTGAGCTGCTTTCCAGGGCAGCTCACACCCGTGCTTCGCTCTCTCCGTGATGGTGGAGGACGTGACCGAGGCCCTGTTTTGCGTGGGTGCAGTGGTGGGGCTGGCCGTTGGCAGGGGCTGGGGAGTCCCTGCCCTCTGGGTGGGCAATGGCAGCAGGACCTGGGCATCCTCCTGGAGAATGAGTGCTCCAGAGCCCCTGTCCTTCCTCTGCATTCACAGATGTGCTGCGGCATGGCTGGATGTGGCCGAGAGGAGACTCGTGTTTCCATGGTGGCTCGGCCTGCCCCAGCAGCAGGGGCGGCTGCTGTTTTTGGGGCTCAGGACGGCGGTGAGCCAGGCAGTGCCCACACTGAGTTATGCACAGGGCCCGGAGTGGCACCTGGTGCCGGAGTTTGTTCATGGTAACACTGCACAAATGCAAACAGTTCCGCTGCTGTCCTCCTGGCATCAGGCTGCCCCGTTAAAGACCCAGTGTGACTGTGAACGGAACGAAGCAGGCCCCCAGGGGCTCGTTCTGATGCTAAACACCGGGTCTGTAACTTGCCGGTCTGTAACAACGGGTAAAGGAACGGTCCCTGCGAGTCGAGTCCTTCATCTGAGGGTGGGAAGTAAGGTTTGGGGGTATACCGGCCCTGTCCTCGTTTTCGGTGTAAGTGTGGGAGGACTGACTTCTCTGAAATCCCTGCGAGCAGATTCTCAGCGCTGGAGGGAGTCCCGTAGGGCTCCTTTTAAGGGCAACGGAGCTCAGTGGGTGCGGTCGGGACTGCGCGCTGAGCGGAGGAGCCGGCGGTGCGCGGCGCCGGGTGTCCGCGTTGTGTGGGGCTGCTGGACTGCTCGTGTCGTAGCGGCGTGCTCAGTGCAAAGGGCTGAGGTGCGGGGCGGCTTGGAAAGGCTGCGTGGCATGAGGAGGCGAGTTAGCTCTTAATCATATCATATATTAGCCTCCTTCACAGCAGATACATCTGCCGTAAAATGCTTAGCGCTGAGAGCCTGATTGGGCAGCCCATGCTAAGTGTTCAAACTCCTGCTGCCTTTTTTCTTCAAACAATATCTTCTGGCTTCCAGATTTCTGATAAATTGATAAGAGGAATTGCGTGAGTCAATAGAGTTGTAGACACTTTGCCAATAGAACCCTAGCGCTATTGATCTGCCAGTAAATTAAAGTCTTACTTAGAGGCTGCCGATATTTCTAATCTCCTGCCTCACCAATTACGGGCTCCCAGCTCCGTGCCGCCGGGGCTCCGCGCTTCGCTCCCGGGGCGGATCCGCTCCGTGCTCCCGGTCCGCGTGCCCCGCTCCCCGGGGCGGCCCCGGCGCGGAGCTCGGGTCCGGCGGCGGAGCGGAGGGGGATCCTCCGGGAGAGCGGAGCGATGGTTTCGGGAGGGGAAGGCGTGTGGGAAAGCTCCCCGTCCCGCCGCTCCTCGGCCGGGCCCTCTTGGCCGCCGTTTGAAGTCGGGGACAATAATGGCGGCTTTCAGATGTCCGGAGCGGAACAATGGCATCACAGAGCTCCCCGCCGGGGCTCCCACTTTCGGCGCTGATGGTTGCGGCGGATCGCTCGCCCGATAAGCCCCTTTCAAGTCTCATTTACGTTTGAAAGTCCGTAGTTAGCTTTGGGAAGAAATCTCCAGATAAATGCTGTGTTCTTTCTAATACCCCAGAGCGAAAATCAATGGGAGGGATAATACCTTCCCTTGTCCTACACAGACTTTCATGTGTTCCTACCTCCAGCAGCACCTTTTAAATACGGAACAGGAAGAAGCTCTGCCTTCCCTCCTGCGCCTTTTGGGCTGAGCCCCGCTGCCGCGTCCCCGTGGGCCGGGACGGAGCTCGCGGTGCGGGGCCGCGTCCCGTGACTGCTGAACGCTTCGTGCGTGGCACTGCGGACGGGACGGGGCGGTCCCTCGGCACGGCAGCTGCGGGAGAGCCGCGTCCTGCAGAAGCGGAGCTCCTCCGCCGGCCCCTCGGTGCCAGCTGTGCTGAGTTGTGTTTTCCTGATGCTGTGGAGTTATCGCAGAGGGTGTACATTAAAAGTTGTAACTGTTCCAAATACTGCTGTTTTGGCAGGGATCTGCTGAGTCTCGTGATCTGTCCCTAATGGAGGGGAGATGCTGAGCTGCAGTTGGGTGTATTTACATCAGAGGCTTTTTTGTTTTCTTCTTTTTCCTGTGGAGGAAACATCTGAGCGCTCAGTGCGGCTGAATTCTTTCCTTCCACTTCTGGTGATTCAGTGCATGAGATGAGCAGCAGCCGTGGAGCGCGAGTCCCAGGCCCTGGGGCACGAGGCCTCCCCGGGTTGGACAGCTGTGTGAATCACTGGAGCGGTGGCGATGGGAGAGCTGAAGGAAGCGTTTGGTATTGAGCAGAACCTCAGCTGAAAGATGCTTGAGGGCTGCAGCTCGCTGAGTGCTGTGTGCTGTGTCTGAATGCTGCTCACCCCGATGGCGGCGGTGCCCCGGGCTGGGGCAGGTCGGTACTGGGGGTCTCCACTCTTTCCAAATATGTTTTTAGGGTTTGATTATTTTCTTTTTCCCCCCACTCTCTTTAATTGGAGATGCAAACTTAGTTTGATCCGTTCTGCCTCAGCAGTGGAGAGTCTGAAGGAGCAAAGGGCTTCTCTGGAAGCAGAGTGTTGCTGAGTCCTGGGCCATTGTGGTCGATACAGGAATGGGCATTTCAGCACTTCCACTGCTGGTGCCATTGTTTTAAGGTAATTGGGTGATGTCATTGAAAGCTGCGTGTCAAAGTCCTTCCTCAGCAGCTGCTGAGCAGTGTCCTGGAGGTGCAGGGAAGGCCGTGCGGGAGCCACTCCTGGCTCCGGCCCTGGGGATGTACTTCTGCGGCCGCAGCCCAGGCCGCCCATGGCACAGCAGTTGGTTGCAGGCAGCAGGAGCCTCTCCTGAGTGCCGTGCTGGGAGAGTGCTTCGTGAGCACCTGTGGGTCACCCCTCAGCGCCCATAGTTGGCTGGGAATTCAGCACTGCTGTTCATAAAGGCTGGTAACTGCTTCCCGCACCTCTGTGAAGCAGAGCAGTAATCCAGGGTGACTTCTGTTGTAAATATTACATGGCACTTGACAGGGAGAGACAGCACCAGCATGAAGAACATTTGTGGGCAGCATCTCTGTGTCTATCAGGGTTTGCTTTTAGGATCAGGGTCTGCCAAAGCATTTTTCTGGTTGGTCTGTGGTGATCAGCTGTTGAAGTAACAGAGCGCGATTCAGCATCTGCCCTGTGATTCTGCTGCTGTGAATCCTGAGATGCTTGGTGCTCTGTGTGTGAACTTAATGCCTGAGCAGGAGCATGGGCAGGTTAGAGTCCAGAACCCATAATTCAAACGTCTCTTGGCTTGCAGGAAATCTAAGTTTGGGATCTTTGTGCTTTCTGTCCAGGCTGGTAATTCGGACAGCATTCCTAGTTTATTTCCATGAATCAGAGAAGGGTGTAATTTGCTATTTTGAGAAGTCTGTGGTTCAAAAGACCTTTAATTAAAAAAAGAGAGTTTAGTGCGTGTCTGAATCTATAAGAATCACCAGACTGGATCAGGACGGTAATTTGTGGTAATTTGACCTGTGCAGAATAGATGTTTCTTCCTAATTTTCCTCTTTTGTGACCTGTCTGTGTAGCAGTGTATTTTTAGAGTCCCAGAAGTAAAGGCTTGGAGTGGAGTGGCGTTGCTCAGAGCACAGCTGCCTGTCCTTACGTCCCAGTGCCACTGCTTCATCACGTGCTGTTGGAGGAAAAGCCCAACTCCTGCCCTGAAACCTGTTCTGCATCGATATGAACAGTTGGGTCTTTTGAGGGGGGAGTGTTGATGTGTGAAGAGTAAAATAGGTCATAGCTGTTTTATAGCAATTATCTGTATATTGGAAAACATTACTCTGTCTCTTCTCTTATAAAGCTTTACTCAAGCAGTTATCCACTGAAACAGAACAGTTCATGTAACCTTCAAAGCGAACCTTGGAACGTTTCACCGCGTCTTACTTCCCCTCCTCCTGTGCCATGTCTTGGTTTCAGTGATGGCTGTTGGCACTGCGTCCCAGACATGGGCGGTGTCGCTTTGGTTTGGGTGATACGGGGTGATGTACTTCTCACTACCACTTACTGTGTTTAAATACCTCTGTCTAGCTCTAGTCCTCCTCCTCACTTTCTGCTTGTCCCCTTGGTGTTCCCGGTCTCCTGCCATGTGTGGTGGTGGCTCAGTGGTCCCTTTGATGTCCTGCACAGTTCGGGTTGTGTGTGGTTTTCATTCATCCCCAGTGAGGCACAAACCTTTCTCCTGGGAGAATAAAAGCCAGAAACACTCATCAGTTGCTGATAGACATTTGTGTGCCATCTTGCAGAAGCATGCTGTATGGGGTTACCTGCACCCTGGGGTCTCCGAGGCCCCATCACAGCGTGTGGTTGATGCCACTGTCCCTTACAGGTTTTGCCACCTGCCCATTTAACCGTTCTCCAGGAGCCACTTGTGTGTGCAGCTGTGCAGTAAATGCTCTGCTGCCATGCAGAGCTAAAGGTGGGAGCAGCACCTTCTGAGGGCACGGTCCTCCCCTGGGTGCTGCTGAGGGCTGCTCCTGGCCCTGAGGCTGTGGTAGGAGTTGGGCTCAGCGTGCGTGCTGTGCTTCATCCCTCAGGTTGGCTGGGCTGGCACAGCCATAAAATACTATCCCTGGTGGAGAGGTGGTGTGAGCTGTAAAGAGTGCGAGATGCCCAGCAGTGTATTAAACACTAGTTGAGTACAGGAGGGCAGCATATCACAGGAGAGAGATAAGCAAAGTTCTCTGATTGTGGATCAATAAAGGTTAGTGACATCATATCTCAAAGTGAGAGAACCTGCTTTCTGCAGAGCCATTTATCAGATCGCCGGCTGGAGCAGCATTAACCTTTTCCTCGCCAGAAATCTGCTCCCCTTCTGGCTGCAGGCAGCACAGCCTTCATGCTGGCAGCAGAAGCTCCGCTGCGGGGCACTGCGCCTCGGAGCTCACCCGCTGTGCTGGAGCTCTGCAGGCCTGGTGAGGCAGAAGGTGCTGCTCACAGGGAATCCTTTGGGTCGACAGTCTGGCACAGTGCCGGGCGCCTCGTGGTGTGCTGCAGAGCTGGAAGGCGCACTTGGGTTAACCTGGCTGTTACAGCGGCGGTGGTGGTGAAGGCCGTGGGGCGGTCCCCAGGAGGGCTGTGTGGGGCGGCCGCAGGCTGCGCTGCGAGCTGGCCTTCCCGACGGTCGTCCTCCTGGGTTTGCTGTTATTGTTCCCAAAATAGATTAAGGCTAAAGCCAATGTATCAGCCCATTCTGCAGGCCCCTCTCCTCGCCGTTTGCTGTGGGGCACCAGCTTTCCACATGAATGCAACTTCTGAATGTGGGGAACGCGGGGCCGCGTGCCAGTGCTGGCCGCACTGCGAGCAGAGAGCGCTGCGCCGGGCCCCGCGTGCCGCCCTCAGCGCAGCCAGAGGGCCCCTCTGCAGGCAGTTCTCCTGCATTTTGTTTCCTGCTCTCATCTCTGCGTTGTTGGTTTGTGGAAGCGAGCACTGCCGTTTCTGCTGTTGAGTTAAAGGTGGCCTGCTTTGCTGATCTAATCTGGAGGTTTGTAGGTTACCCAAGAAGCGTGCAGTGCGGATGCTTGAGGTCTCTTGCACGTTCTTGACGTACATGTTTAACTTGGGCTGTCCTTCACAAGTTTTCCTCTGTCTCTTCTCTGTACCCAGATAACTTAGGTGATTTTTAGTACAGTGGCTCAAAGCGATGTGAACGCTCTTGTGCCCCAGCAAAAGCACTGGGATGTCCCCATGCAGGGCAGTGGCTGCTCATGGCACAATGTGCTGAGGGGGCCCTGGGTGTTACTTAGGCCTCTAGTGCAGCTGATACAGGGAGAAGGCATATTTCATGGTATGGCAGCAGCAGCTGTGGGAGAGCACGAGGGGCTTTCTCCAGGTGAAGGCATCCAAAGGACTTCCAGCATCGCGTCCCTCGCGTGGTGTCTCTGCCAGCAGAGGAGTGTTACTGTGCCCTATAGGTGGGAGCTGGATGTCGGGATTTCCGTGGTCTCTAGCTTTCAGTGGATGAAAGGAGAGGCTTCTGCCTGGAGGAATCTATGGTCTGAGTTTAGAGATAAGATAGTGAGGGAGGATGACAGGTGGAGGGTAAGGGGCAAGAGGAGAGTTAATTCCCTGAATGAACTTCTGTTGTCTAGCAAGAAAATACCAATTTTTCAGAATCTACAGAGGTTTGAGTTGTAAAGACTTTCTGATTACCTTTCATCCTGTTTCCATTGGTGACTTCTCATTGGAACAAGAGCCTCTTCTCTGTGATCTCGGCTGCGCTCTGGGCAGCAGCTGTGGCCGTGCGCTGCACATCCTCGCGGGCCGGGGGAGATGCTTATGGCTCAGCCCGTGCTAATGGGCTGATGTCCAAGTGGAAAGTGTATTTTCAATGAGGAAGTGCTGAGATATTAGTGGAGCCTGGATTACTCTGTGATTGTGCTGTCAATACCACTGTATTGAGTCGGAGAGAGCCTGCACAACACAGGGAAACACTTAGCTCACTACTGCTGCTTATTGAGAAGCCAATAGCAATTTACTTGCTGACACTTGACATCGAATCCATTCCCAGAGGTGCAGCTCCTGCTAAACCACTGTTGGGCTCTCCTTAACACCTGCCCCTTCCCCAGGCTGCAGAGATGCAGGTGTGAGGGAATGAGCAGTGCTGGTGCTCCCAGCGGTGGGGAGAGGAGGACCCGATCACGCATCGCTCCGCTGTGCCGGCAGGAACAGACCTTCCTGTGGGGCAGTGGGGAACTGCTGCTCTGCGAGGCTGATGGAATTAACTCTGTGCAAATGCACCTCGTTTTCTGGCACATGTTCAGTGAAGAAGAGAGAATGTGGGTGTTGTGGTCCTTCCGTCCCTATCCTGAAAACTTTAAGTGAGGCCTTAGGATGGATCCTTCCTGGTTTGCTTTTCTGTTTTGTGGGACTGGCACATGTGGGCTGTGGTGGTTCTTCTTGCATCCATACAAAACTTGTAGGAAGCTCCTTCGATCGTTTGCTATTAAATACTGTTGAGGAAAACGATATCCAGGATACTTCTCTGAAGAGCCAACTCCCTGCAATGGAAAATAACATGCAGGGGATGAAAACAGAACTGGAGCATTGATATGCAGCAGCTGGAAAGGGGACGGGGAGAAACATCTTCCTGTCCAACTGTGGCATTGCCCTTCATATTCCATTTGTTTGCCCAAACCTTCTGGGAGGAGTAGAAAACCTATGTCCTACATAGAGCAGGCAACAAAGCAACTGTGATGCCTGAGGAAGACGCTTGGAGCTACGGTTTCCATTTTGCAGAAGCAAAATTTAGGTCATATTGCAGGTCATGTTTTAAATATGCTCGGTGCCCTGTGCCTGCAGCGTGCTGTGCAGTGCAGTGTGCGTGGGCCGCTCGGGGCTGCGGGCTGTGCCCAGCCCTGCGGGAGGGCAGTGCTGCTGCTGGGGCTGCCCTGAGGGCTCAGAACTGCCAGCACAGAGCAGCAGTGTGTGGCTGTGAGGGCTCCCACTGCGAGGGGCAGCCTGCAGGGCACAGTGCCATTGAGATGTGTTAAGCACAGGGCTCAGGTGGGCAGTGCTGGTAGCAGGGGCTCTGTGCATTGCCCAGTGCGCATACTGCATGTGGTGAATCACTTCACCCTGCCATGACCTGCTGCTTCCTGATCTATGCACACTGCCCCACAGCTGAGCTCTGCTGCCCCTCTCCCTGCACGGCCTGACCACGTCCCTGTGCCCATCCTGGGGGCTGGGAGCACAGCTGGGAGCCCTCGGGACCTGAGTGCCAGTAAAGCCCGCTGGCAGTGCTGCCTTCCTTCATCAGCTTAAGTCAGTGATGTGTCCAGCAAAAAAAATTGTGCCAAACCAACCTTGGTGACACATGAGGGAGAGCTGCAGCGGTAGTGGTGGAGGGGAGAGCAGAATGAGGAGGAAATGTCAGAATCAGATGCCCTCTGCATGTCTGCAGAGGGGTGAGGAGCCCTGTGGGATGCTGCGCAGCCACGGGAGGTGTGGCACCGCAGTGCTTCTGCAGAGGCCCCTGTTGCTTGTTATATTTTGTTCTAGTCTGTTGCTAATCTTGTTCAGCAGTTGCTCCTCTTAATTATTGAAGTACTTTTACAGAGATGTAACAGATTAATCCTTTTAGTTCTGGCTGTTGCCAGGAGAAATTGCCGCCATTATTCTCATGTTGCAGTGGAAGTTGGAGCCAGAAGAAGCAGAGCTCGGCCTGAAGGGCCCGTGTTTGTGTGTGCTGCTCTGCCGTGCGGGGCAGCAGCCAGGAGCGGGCCGGGGCAGGTGGAAGCTCCCCACAGCCCTCGGTCTGCAGTGGGGAGCAGAGCTGAGCGGGCCGTTATCTGGTCCTTGCCTCGCTGGAACACAAATATTAACTGACAAACAATTGCATAATCAACAACACAATCACTTTGGCCTGTTGACTTATCTCCCAGCAAAAGAAATAAACAAGGAAAAGTAGGAAAGTTAACTTATAAACCAATGAACTGTTATTGCAATTGCGGTGGTGTGGCCCGAGGCCTGCGCCACGGCTGCCAGCTGATGTCATCCAGGAGCCCAACTTGGACAAAACAGAGAAGTACTTGGTGGTTAATGGCTCGGGGCTCACACTGTGCCTCCAGCCCTGCGCGTCTCCTCGCTCTGTGCTTTCCCCAGAATGCTGTCCCAGAGCAGTTTTAAAGCTGGGGTGGCTGTGTCTGTGGGAGCTGGTAGTTTGCTGGAGCAGAAGCAGTGGGGGCTGAAGGCTGCTCTGTCAGTGGTTCCTGAAAGGTATCTAGAGTGGAAATGTAAATCTGCCAGAACAAATCTCCTGTGTTTTTAGGGTTGCCTGAGTTACCTCTTCTTGGAAACATTACCGCTGGGTCATTAAGGCTCCCTCCTTCCACTGCTGGAGCAGGCAGTTCTCTCTAAATATTGATGTAGTGACTTCCTTGCTCGGACGCGGCTTGCAGCCGTGCTGCTTCACTGGAGGAGTTCCTGAGTTCCGCCACCTCATTCTCATGGCTCAGTCACACCGTACAGCTTTGTGCTCGGGTGCTGCAGGCTGCCCTCTGCACCGGCCCCAGGTGAAGTTTCTTCTGTGATGTGGTCGCAGCGGTCCAGACAATAGCAGCAGAGGTCCTGCAGTGGCCTTTGCATGCCATTATCTTTACAAACAACAGAACGGCATCCTAAGGTCATATTAATATCATATAAGACCAGAGGGTAAGAATTGCAATTACTGTTGCTTTATGATCACACCCAGGAAATTCCCTTCTGTCTTTGGTCCTCTGGGGAATTCAGAGCCATCACGTCAGCATTCAGGCAGTGCTCAGTCTGCCCACAGAGGCCTTGTGGGTCTCACTTGTGGGTAGTGTCTGCCACCGAGATCATCTCCCCCATTTAGAAAAGGGAACTGATTTGCAGCTCAGCTTTCAGAGCATCCAACTTTACATGTGCTGTGGCTGCTGTGGAGAGAGCAGCAGTTCCACTGTTGGTAAAGGTCCTCTGGTTGTGCTCGTTACTTCCCACTGTGCAAACTCACAGAGTCCCCTCCAGCCCCGCAGCACTGCTGGCATGTGCTGTGTGTGGTGTGAGCAGCAGGGAAGGATCTGCTGCTGCAGCGGGTACCTGGCGAGCCAGGCATCCCCAGCGGCCTCAGGTGAGCGTGCGTTCTGTGGGTGCTGTGCATCTCAGAATGCAAAACACCGATATGCTGATTTGGTTTTTTTTTTTTTTTCAAGAATCATAGTCCTTGGGGGAAGAAAAGGTAGTCATGCATTGTTAGTTTTCATCTTCCTACTCATTCCCACTTTGTGGTCTGTTAAAATTCAATTTTAATTGAATTTCTTGTTCCCAGCTGTATTTTTCAATGCTACCCTATGCTGTTTCTACCAGAGATATTTTAAAATAGGTTGGAGAATCATCCACAGAATTATCTGTTGCAAGGTGTGGTCCACATCAGGCAAGGAATTAGGTAACAGACTTCAGGAAATGTTGTTTGTAAAATACCTTAAACATAATCACATCACTTTAAGAGTTATGGGTGAGATCTGGGAAGATGGTGTGTTGGGTGGTACGGAGATCCCGAGTGGCTGTCCCAGATTGCAGAGACCCTGGAAAAGATTTTGCATCATCTGTGGCAAAGGATGAGCTGTGCAGTCCACCAGATGCTGCTGTCACGGGTTGGACTGGTTCCAAAGACTTGAATGCTGTTTTTATGTCCCCTTGGAGCTGAAAGATCAAATGCAAGGCTGGCTGGGCTCCAGATGACTCTTGCTATGATTTGGCTCTTGTTTTCACTGAAAAGGAAGGACCCGAGTCAAGCTGAGGATGGACAGAAGGACGCTGAGGATGGACAGAAGGACACTGAGACAGGACGGTCGGGGTGGTTCTGTATGTTGGCAGAAGGTTTCCAATGTGTGAGCAGAGGACGTGCGGGGTTTGAGCATCACGGAGATGGAGTTCCCAAGCAACCGGTGTATTGCTGTTAGCACAGCACGTGTCCTTGAGGAAGGAAGCTCAGTGGAAAGGGCAGTTGTTGTGTAGTTTTGGTTCTGGCGACTTGTATTCAGTTTCAGGTGGTGCTTGTGTTCCTGGTAGACTTGAGTAAGCTGCTGGCCTTTGCTCACTGCATTTCTCCAGAGTGGAGCGCTCCTGTTTTAGGAGGGTGCTCGGTGACATTGCAGCCTGATTTTCAGAGCTGCCCTGGGTTGTTCGGTGTGGTCTGTGTTGCAGGTGGGTGAGCACCCATTTTTCTGCTGTTCCACCTGTGACCTGCTGAGATATTTAACTCCTGTGCTGGAAAACGACCTCCAGCTCCAGCAGAAACGTATTGCCAGAAGAAATGTTGAAACTCAGGAGATGACCCACAAAGTTACCTTCATTAAAAAGATTCAGCACGAGAGAAAGTTTGGTTGGCTTGTTTTTTGTCTGGGCAGAGGATGCCGTTTTCCTGTAAGTGGCACTTTCTGCAGAGCAGAAGAAATGCTGCTGAGGTGAAAGATGAACCGTTCATTGCGTTGTCTCAGAGTACTTTCTCTTGGTGAAACTTCTGGCATGGGTGTGCACAGAAGCACAAGGGGAGGGTTCAGGGCAATCCCAGCTGCGCTGTGCTCGTGCCTTCTTTCTGGCTGAGATCGCAAGGAGCCCCTGTTACTGCTGCTGCAGGTCCTTTCCCATGGAGTTTTTACAGAGCTAGAGATTGCTGTTGAGAGCACAGCTCCTGGGCCTGGGTATGGCTTGTACACTCTCATTGTTTTTGTTCATATAAATAATGTAAACACACCTCAATTGTTATTATTTGAATCTTTGTAACAGGAAACTAATCAGTAAAGTCCTCAGCGTTTTAACAGGACCATACCTGTAATTATGTGGCTTTTGAAAAGTGTGTATTTCCTATTTCCATTGACAAAAGCACTCTGCGAGTGTAAGAACAAGTGTGCAGACTACTTTCCAGCCTCCCAAACTGATCATCTCGGCGGATAGCTGACGAAGAGCCGCAGCCTTTTAGCTTTGACATGCAGGGCGCCAGACGGGATGATCTAATGATTCCTTCAGGCCTTGCTTTCTCTCACTCTGCTTCCTGGAGGCTCACTCCCTGTCCTCACTTATCCAAGAAGTTAAAATCTGGCCTGCAAGAACATGGCAAGTTGCCTGCTGGTGCTCCCTGCCTGGTAGGGAAGGGATGTGTGGGGGTGAGGAGGAGAGTTTGTGAATTGGAGAGTTGTTTTGTAAATCCATTCATTCTTTGCCTGACTTGTGAAGCTGGTCCCTCTGCCTCGTGGCTGGGCAGGGATTGCGAGCAGAAGAAAGCTGGAAGGAGATGCCCTGTCATGGGGTGAGGGTTCTTGGCACTCTCTTCATTTGGGGTCTGGAACTTCTTTCCTGCAGGGGCTTATTGCTGGATGCTCTCGCACTTCTGTCCATCTCTGAAGGCTCTCACCAAAGTCTTGTGCTCTTGGTTGTGGTGTTACAGGGATGCTTTGGCTCCCAGTATGTGCTGTGACTGTCCCTGTGCTAAGGGAAGAAAACAGAAAGAGGAACAGATGTGGGCAGTACATTCTTCTTTGCTTGGATGGCTCCCAAGGGGCAGCTGCCGGACTTCAGTGCGGGGCAGAGCTTCTCTGGGCTGAGCGAGTTCCTGCTGTCACAGAAGTTTTATGTGGAGCTGTTGGAATGAAAATAGAACTTTGTTGAGTTGGAGGTGCACATTGTTCCAGACTATCTTGTGACAGAGGTTTGTTGGTTTTTTAACTTTCTGTCTCACAGAGGTGCCTTGTCTGACTTCTGCCAGCTTTGGGGTGTTGATCATGGTCATTGTACGTATGCGATGATCGGACATTCTCCCTGCAGCACAGCAGCACAGCCAGCAGTTCAGGATGATTTATGCACGGGTTTCACACATCTTCTCTATGTGAACCCTGCAAAGAGAAACAAGCTCTCTTTGGAAAGAGAAAGTGGATTTTAAGCCTCCTGGTACATGCTTATGTAGAAATGGGGGATTTCTCATGTCCTTCTCTTCCAGCTCCTTCCTTTGTTTATACCAGTGTGTACATTAGTTTGGTTGTTGAATAGGTTTATTTCCTTTCCACCTGCTTTCTTGTATTTTTATTCTTTGAGAAATTCTTTAAAGAGTGAGGAATTATTTGTACTTCGTTGACACTTCCCTTCTACTTCAGTTTTCAGCTGAAGCTCAGTAGCAGGAGTTGGGTTTATTTTGCAGCCCCCATTTGCTCTTTAAGGGACTTCTCGCTGTTTGACCTTGCACAGGAGAGTCAGAAGAAATGATGCTGAGGTTGTTCCCTCTCCCCAGGGAGCCGCCCCAGCCCTCACCTGCTGGAAGCCGCCCTGGGTTTCCCGGGTTGGGAGCCAGCGCTGTCGCCCCTGGGCTGTTGGAGCAGGTCCCAGGCTCCGCGTGGTGCGGGCTCCTCTGCCGCACACCTTCCCTTGCCTACAGCTACAACAAGAAGCCAAGAATTAATTGCTGCATGTTTCCTTTTTCCCCCCCCGGGTGCCTTGTGGTCTGATTGGTATCTGGGCTCATTGGACACTGCAAGTGTTCGTTTCCTTCACCTTCTCCATCTTTCTTGCTTTCTCAGAGGAGGCTGAGGCAGCCCGCTGGGGCCGCTCCTGTGGCCATTCTTGGTTCTGGTTGTGCAAAGTAACACTTGTTTCAGAGACCCTATTCCTGTAAGTGTGCTTCACACGGACCTCTTTTCTTTTGTATTTCATAGGGCTCTATCTTTTTGGTTTGTGCTTTGCCCCAACTCTTGAGCAGATTGATTTGTCAGCAGCCTTCCGCATTTGAGGTGAGCATTAAGCTGCCTGACCTCAGCGAGCGGGCGAGGAATAGGGGCGGCTCAGCGCGGTGCAGGGACCCTCCGTCAGCAGTGCTGCCGTTCTGACTTCGGGCTCGGGCTGCAGAGCTGTTTGTGCTGAGCGAGCACCGGGTGAGAGCGGGCAGTGCAGGGCTGTGTGTGATGTGTGCTCTGTGTGATGTGTGTGCTGTGCTGTGTGCGTGCTGGTGGTGCCCCAGGGATGCGCTGCGCACCGCGCACTTGCCCCACAGCTCTGCTGAGAAACACACTGCTGAAGATATGAGAAAAAATTCCCGTAGTGCACCTATTAATTGTTCGTTTAGGAGTAGAATTTTCCTCCAGCTGTGTGAGGGCTTGAGGCTAATTAATTAAGTGCTAATTAAAAGCAATACTGATAATGAAAACAGATGTTTTCAAGAAAAGTGAGTGGTGCCGGGACACCGCTCTGCTGTCCCTGGCTCCTCTGCAGGCAGAGCACAGCCCACGTCCTCGTGCTGTGGGAGCAGCTTGGGGACACACGGCAGCTCCTGCTGTGCCACGCAGGGATCGCTCCTCAGGAATGGTGTGCGTGGGGGGAAGCTGAGAGCGGGCTGCACCGCCCGGGCTGCGGCTGCTGCTGCACAGTGGGTGGAAAGGGCATCAGCAGCAGAGAGGGCTGAGCACAGCACAGCCAAGCTGAATGCTTCACAGCTCCGGAGCTCAGAGTGCTGCGGCTGTCCTGGGTGCAGCGTGCTTGCAGGGCACAAAACACTGATGGAAGCCCCGCTGCTCAGAGCTGCTTTGTTTCTTGTCAGCTGTGGTTTGTGAAGAACTGGAAAGATGCTGTTGTTCAACAAGAGTACAGCCCGAGTCCTGATGAGCGTGGCTGGTGGTGCTTGGCTCCCTTCCCAGGACGGACCTGCGGGGCCCTGGCTCACAGACTGCGCCTCGGGCCGGCCGATGGTTGTGTGCAGCCGGGGTTGTGCTCACTCTGTGGCTGAGGAGCGGTCACAGAGCGAGCTGTGTGACACAGGGAGCTGAGCTGTGCTGAGCTGCACATGCTGTGCTTCAGACGGAGAAGTGGCCTTCAAGGGGCTGTACCTGTGGGTGAAGCAGGGGTTGGCTGTAAATAGTGCTGGATTTCTTAAGAAGAACAAAGCATGCTTTGTCTTGGAGAACCTGACACATCATTGCTTGGTGCTGGCTGTGCATCAGCTGTTCTGCTCCTCCTGGGCCTGGAAGGAGGGGAATGGTGGTGGCTGATCCTCCAAAGAGTGGTAGGGAGGGAATATCTCCTCCCATTCTCTAGGCTATAAAATATAAAGGATTGTTTTGGTCTCGCTTTATCTTCAGAATTACTGACGGGAGTCTGAGGGAGCAGCCCTGGCCCTCCTGGCCCTCGGTGCTGAGCTTTATGGCCTGTCAGCGCTGTTTTGGGGTGATGGGGGACAGCTTCAGCATCTCTTGGCAATACCTCTGGCCTCTGGAGCAGTGATGGTGTGCTGTGAGCTGCTTGCTGACCAAGTGCCGGTTTTGATCACATCGCCAAATTTGCCATTAACCTTTTACCTACTCTGTGAGCAAGCTGAAGAAGTAAAATCTTTCACCAGCCTTTAAAAAGGAGGGAGTGGAAGAAAAGGGGTGGGGGGGTATAAGGAATGGGGGTGTGCTGGGGAAAAAGGAAGTCATCCCAGTGCCCATGGGAGAAGATGAGGAGGAGGATGGGCTGGAGCACCAGCCGGCAGCACCGCTGTTGGCATGATGCAGATTGAGGCCAGTAGGGCTGCACTGACTGGAGTAAAGTTTATTTTGCAGTTGTAGATGCTAATTACCTGAAGAACGTGACACAAATGGCCTGAAAGCAGCCCGCCAGAAGAGTGGAGTTCTGCATCAGGCACTGTGTGCAGTCCGTAGCATATGGCCCTTTGGGTTCGTGCTACAACAAAGCTGTCACAGCCTTGTCCATACTGGGAGATAATGGGACCTGTACTTCATAATTAGTTCCCGTAGAGCTGCTGACAGAACCCTGGAGCTTCAGGCCTTGTTAGAAGTCATTTTCATCTGTGATTTGACAGTAGTGTTAACGTGGAGCCCAGTTATGTTATAGTTTCCATTCCTGTTCCTGAAGCAAGAGATACTTTTGCTGGAGCGGATGCCATCTGGCAGTTTGCATTTTGCTTGTTTGCTGAAGGCTGGTTAATGCCCATTGCTGTGTTTAGCTCAAGAGGGACTTTTAGGAATTTGTGGTGGCTTCAGAATGAGAATGTCATCACATTTCATCCTGGCAGATCAACTGCTCATCGTGCAGACACCTGGAGCCAGGGTGAGAAGCTGCTGTGTCATCATCTGAGGCGCAGCCAGCATGCATAGACCCAGCTTAGCAGAGGTGAATGTCCTCATCCAGGTATATCTTGATTTTGGTCATCTGAAAAGTAGTTTTCAATGTGTTGCACAATAATTTTGGCCTTAGAGGAAAGAATTATATTTAACTTTTTAGCAAATGAACTGGAGAAAGTGTAGAATAGAGAGAAAAAGCAATGGAAATAGTAAATAAAGCGTTTTGGAGTTGGAAATGAAAGTTCTGAATTTCATCCAGTCAGAAGGAGACCAGAAAACTGAAGTTATGGTTTTGGTCCTTCTCCTTCTGTGGAAGACATTGCTCAAGAGAATAGTGAGAGCAGGTCTGTGCGTGTAGGAGTGAGCGTGGGCTGGGGGTGCATGCACGATGTTCAGGGGCTGTCTCTTGGAGTGTGACCTTCTGCGTCCAAGCTTGGAGCTGCAGGTAGCTCAGCATTACTGCTTTGGCACAGCAGAGTGGAGGACTTTAACCAGGGTTCAGGAGCTCTTCAGACAGCAACCTATCCCCTGGCAATGCTTATTTTTGTAAAAAGCTCAAGACAGCACTAGAAGCATCTTGCAGGCACCCTGCAATTATCATAATAAACAGTTTTATCATCTGCTTGGCAATCAATAATGTGGCTTATGCTGCTTTAGTATCTCACTGGTATTGATTACCTTAACAACTGTGCTGCGGTCAGCTCCTGTTAACCCGTGCTGTGCTGACGGGGCCGTCCTGCCGCAGGAGGTGGGGGGCTCTGCCACAGCCTGGCTGCCAGCAGGAAGAAACAGTCGATGAGCTCAGAGAGGGCTTTTGTTGGGAGATGTGTAAGGGCAGGATTTTAATCCGGGAATGTGAAATAGAGTGAAATTCTGTCTGCGTGGTATTTTAAAATAGAGTTGGAGCGTGGTTCTCAGTCCACGTGGGGTCATCACTGTATGCGGTGGTGCTTTGTCAGAAGAGGGTTTGCCAAAGCAGTGTATGCCCCAGGGTTTCTTGAAGAAAAGGAAGCGTTCTTTCTGCAGTGAAGGTGTAATGCTTTGCCAGAGGCCGGGACATCCCTTTGGCTTTCCCTGGCTCCTGTGGGACCACCTGAGAGCTGGGTAATGCATTGGTGTGTGGGCACGTCTCACACCTGCCTGACATGAGGGCAGTGCTGTCTCGTGGCTGTGGAACAGGACATTTGCTCATAAAACTCCATTGATCCCACAGCAGCCAGCGAGGCTGAGCTGGGAGAGCTAAACACTGTTGTGTGTACCGAAGACTTTCGTTTCAACTAAGTGAACCCTTGGGGCTGTTTTGACAGCATTGCCTCTACTTCCAGCAGAGCGGTTTCAGGGTAGCAGGTTAGTAGGAGCTTATCTGTCAGGGGAGGAAGAAAGATGGCTCTTTATGTCGGGATCCGGATGGGGCTTTGAGACAGGACTTGGTGGGATTTGGGCATACCTAGGTAGTTCAGTCTCGTGGCCCAGTATTTCTCCTAATGGAATTTCCCATCATTTACTGCCCTGCTGATTTCTGATCAATGAAAATAAAATTGCATTGCCTCCTGAGAGGCTCTGTGTATGGCTACAGCCTCCAACTGTGTCAGTTCCGGTAAGATAATCTCATCAGGAGAGCAGGAGGGTAATAGGAAATAAAAATAAAACCCACAATTAGCAAGAGGGCAAGCAACAGAAGTAACACTTTCAGTCCTGGAGGTGTCAGGAAGCACGTGTGGGAAGTCCATTCCCCAACTCTGAAGTGACAGCTCTGAAGGTGCCTGATCCTATTAGGTGTGCTGGGATGCGGTTGGATCTGGGTTTGGGATTCTGTACAGATCCACTGGGCATGTGCTTTGAAACCTGTATTTATCTGAATCGGTATCAGTTCTCCTTTGTGAGATAGTTAAACTTTCACAAGAGATCTGTTTGCTCTGAAGTGTTACAGGGATGCAGCAGCTGCCTGCTGTGATCCTAGAGAGCATGAACTTGAGACTTTGAGCCTGTTGAGTGGCTCCTGGTTGCTGCAATCAGAAGGGTTTATTTTGACCAGGTAAAGAAAATACTTAAATAAGAGAGTACTGTGTCTGGAGATCAGAGCAGTGCACTGTTTTTAAGTGGATGAATTTGCAGATGCTCTGTTTGTGGGAACCTGGGATCACTGGGACCTCTCAGATCTACTGAGTGCCGTACGTGCAGCCCACTTGGGAAGGTTTCCCATGTGTCTGGCAGATTGCTCTACCTGCTTCAGGGTTCTCTTCATTTATCTCTTTTTGAAGATTCCTTTCCATCAGGGTAACTCCATGCTGAACGCTGATAGTGGATTGGAGCACATGTGCTCATGACTTCTGCAGTGGGGCTTTGCACCCCCGGTGTGTAATTCAGAACTAGCAGATCGTGGTGTTTGTGTAAGTAGCGAGCAGGATGGTTACCAGATGACCTCATGCTGCTGAGCTGTGCCCGCTGAGCATGCTCCGCTTGTCCAGCACCACAGGCTTCCCCAAAGGGTGGGAAGGAGCGGCTGCGCCTGGGACCAGGCAGCGTCTGTTTCCTAACAAGGACTGGATCTGAGCCCTGGCAGAGGACGTCTGCATGACATAGGAATCTAACTCTTACCCTCCGTTTGGCCCTTGACACTACTCTGGAACACATGAGTTGTTTGGGTAAATCAGCAGAGAGGAAGGAGCGTTGGCAGGACTTATTCCCCAGGCATGCGAGTCTGCAGACTGTGCTGTGAGGAGCGCTGCCTGATGGCACAGTGTTCGCTTTGCGAGCGGGGCCATCTGAGGTTGGCTGCATCTGCTTTTGGAGTCTCGTTGCAGGGCTTGTTGAGGCTTGGCTGTCATGGTTTGTAGGAGTTCGCTCTCTGTAGCAGTGCAAATGTACCATGTGTTTCTCATTGGGTGGGACTGCTCAGCACATCCAGTAACTGGAAGAAGGAATGGATGAACCATCAGCAAAGCCGCAAAAGCCAGCTGGAATTTCTCACTTTCAGGAGTCATTGCTGTGGTTTGCATCCTGTAGTCTTGCTATAAATGCTACGCTTTCTTGGAATAGGGAACAGTGATCTGGTGGTGTAAGTACAAACAAATGTATCAGAGACGGTGTCGTCGTATGAAACTCAGAGCAGTTCAGGGCATCTCTGTGGGTTCGGCGGCTGTGGATGGTGCCTAGCACGTGGCCTTGTTGGATGTGGCTGCCATTTGTGGTTGGGCAGAAGTGGTCCCGTGGAGCTGTGACAGCTTTCACTGATCATACAACTACGGTAAAAATCACAGGGGGAAGAATGGCAAGCTTCAGACTGGCACAAGGGAACAAGAGTGGGACCATGTCCCCAGAGAGTGGGAGCGCAGTCGCTGTGCAGACGGCCGCTGAGCGGGGCGGTTTGGCCCACGCGCTGCTGGGTTACTTTCAGAGTTTGTCAATAATGCTGCACTGAAAATGGGTACCAGATGCGGGTGTAGTTATTAGCGCTGCAGCGGAGGCTGGGAACAAGGTTTGACAAGAAACGTTGGGGTTTTAGAGCACGTTGCGCAAACTGAAGAATCAAGGGATGTGCGATGTTTTGGAACAAAACCTGAAAGCCCTGCTGTCTGACACGCAGGAGGGCGGCTCCTGCAGGACGTGAAAACATGCTGCCTGTCCAGGGAGCATGTGAACCACACGTCACTGAGAAACCAAGCGGTGCTCTACTTTGTTTTGTGGAGAGAAGAGCAGCTGCAGCTAGTTCACCTCTGCTACGAAGCGCTTTCACTCCGAAGAGCATCTCTGGAGGAATAAGTGCGCTTTCCCCCAGCTGCTCACTAAAGCACTCTGGCACTCCTCTGGATTACTCTATTCTCAATGGCAGTGGGTTGACGATTACATAAATATTTTTGTGTGTAGTACAGTAGCTGGCTCAAAGGGATCAGCAAACTTGGAATAATAGTTCATAACAAAATGCCTTCTGAAAAGCAGCCTGCGTCTTGCGGTGTGCTCATTGGCTCAACTGAGCTGGTGTGAAGGACAGAAAAAAATGTGGGTAATGTGGGAGGTTCACCTTCTCAAGGAGACCCTTTCTCTTAGCTCCATGCCAAGTGCTTGAGCCCTACAGCTTCCAGCCCTGTTTTGTTCAGCGTTTCCTTTGCTTCCCGCTGCTTGAAAAGCTGTTTATGCTAATGATCCCGTGAAGATCTGAGGAACTCGCTGTGCCTGTGCGTGTGAGCCTGGTGTAAGACTGCTCGTGCTTTGTGCCCCACTAATGAGCGTGCGCAGTGCAGCACTGCTCATCCTGCCGGCTCCGGCCTCAGATCCGGTGACTGCTGGCCACGAGCCCTCTGTGCAGCCATCCTGCAGCCCGAGGGCGGTCCTGGCATCACAGGTGCCTGATGGAGCTTCCTGCTGGCTGCTGTGTCCCCTGCAGGCCAGCCTGAATCCCTCAGAAGCCGGTGAACTCTTGGCATTGGCAGGATAGTGAGGTGGTCGGTAAGGACTTGCAGCTCCTGAACTCTGGTCAGTGTGTGATGGAGCCTGTGGGTCACTGCTGGTTGGATCCTTCTTCCCGCAGCAGGCATGTATGGCTTTCTAGTTCTCCTCCTGCTGCAATGGAGTTGTCACATCTCTGCTGCACACAGCACTCTGACACAGCAGCGCCTGCAGAGAAACTCCAGGAGTTTCAAAGCTGGGCTTAAATGATTTGAGTAGGTAAAGCTAAAGCTCGGAATAGGAAGGGCAGATAAAGAGCTTGTTCAGGACTTGGCAGCACAGGCTCCTGGTTATGGATACTCAGCAAACCACATCTGTTGATGAAGCAACTCCCCTGTGTTCAGGTGTGTGCCAAAACACAACTGTCTTCCTTGGATGAGGTGCAAGATGCAACCTACCATGTAAAAAAAGAAATGACTGTAGAAGTTGTTTTTACATTACTGAACCCTGCAAATAAATACCATTATTTTCAGTCTTCTGATGAATTGCATAAGAAGAGTATCAGTGAAGATATGGTCAAACATGGATGGAAGCCTGTAACTGGAGAGCACTCGTGGTGCCGTGCATCTGCATTCACTATCACATATAAAGTTTGGCTCATGTGTATCATTTTATCCTAATAATTCAAGTCCTGTTACAGAAAGCTCAGCGTTTCTCTTTTGTAGTAATAACATCTGCCAATCTTTCTGGCACCTTAATAAATGGGAAGGAGCTGGAACATGTATCTTGTGAGACATCTTGAAGGTAAAGCATTTTGTGAAACTGGGAGTTGAAGCTATCTCTGTGTTCTGCAGAGCTTCAGTATCCAGCTCATGTTGCTTGGGAGATTTCAAAAGATCCTTCTATTCTAGGAAGTGACTCTGTGCATGTTTGTGTGATAACAGCTACTGTATAAATCTCATGAAGTGACAGCATGCTTATGCAACTTTATCTTACCCTCGTATGTGACCGTCCTATTTGCTAAGTGAGGCAATGTGTGATCGTGTAATTAAAGACAGTATCATAATGCATATGCATAGTTGAGCAAAATCAAAGTTGCTTTGGCAACAGCGTACATTCTGTTCTTCCTTAACTTTTGGATACTTGATCCTTCATAACGATTTTAATCATGTTTTTCCATACACAGTTTTCAGCATGTTGTGAGAGTGCTTTGTAGCACACGAGGTGCTGGGAAGCGACACAGGAGGCTGTGGTGCCCCAGGGTCATGGCACCACTCCGGATGTGTTGGGCGATGCTCGTTCCTGCCCTCCCGAGGTTCAGTTCTCCATCCCAGCCTGGTGCTTCTCGGTGAGACGTGGTTGTGGCAGTGTGTGTGGCGGAACTTGGTGATGGTGGGGGTCTTTTCCAGCCTTAACGGTGCTATGACATCTGCACTTTGCTGTGCCGTGTCCCTCTGAGTTTCCGAAGGCTGAGAGGAGTGTGTCAGGAGGGGTGCACGGGGCTTCCCGGCCCACCTCCACCCTTATGGTTTTTTGTCTTCTCTGTCTCTTTCCTCATCCCCTGAAAATCAGCAGCACCTGCGCCGGAGCTCATTGAGGGCAGTCTGAGCCTGTGTGTACAGTATTGATTTATGGAGTGGCTGTTGGCACAACAGGTAGGCGTGTATTTACAAAGTTTAGAGGCCGCTGTGCAGCTTTCTACAGCAGGAAGCGCTCGGGCCGGGTCGGTGGCTGTGGCTGTGTGAGCCACGTCTCCTGCGCAGCCCTGGCACAAAGCGTGGGGTCAGAGCCGGCCGCGGGGAGCAGACCCCGCTCGTGCTGCGCTGTGTGCTGCGGGCAGAGCGGGGGGGCTGCCTGGGTGTCTTCCAGGGTAATGGCCGTGGATGTAATGCATCTGCTTGTATCTTTTCCCTGTCCTCAGCACCCTTTTTTCATGGTGCCATGTGGGTCATTAGCAGAGGGAACAGTTTCTCACTGTCTCTTTCTCCTTTTGTTTTCCTCCTTCCTCATTGCTTCCAGTCTTGGTTTACTGCCAAACAGCCTCTTGTGAAAGGGCCGCCTAATTAACCCTGTGCTAATTAACAATTTAAAATTACACAGCACGGCTGTTCATATTTAATTCTCGGGAAGCCTGGGCAACAGCAGGAACCCCTCCTCCCACCGTCTCCCTCCGCCACCGCCCGGGGGGGAACGTGGGGCCGCCCCAAGCTGCGGCCGCTGCTGGGAGCAGCGTGGCTGAAAGATGGCATTTGTGGTGTGTGCAGGGAGATGGGGCTGGGGGAGCTGAGGGCAGCGTGGGGTCACTGCCCGCCTTCCATCGGAGCAAAGCGGCCATGGTTGGAAGCAGTGCCTGGTGACAGCGTGGGGCCGAGGGACACAGGGCTGTCCGGCCGAGGGACACTGCAGTGCCTTGTCTGCTGCCCTGCCTGCTGCCTGCCCGACCTGCTGCCCTGGGGGGCCTGGCCCGCTGCAGCCTGCCCTTGGACCGTTATCTGCCAGACCCTGTCCGCTTGGGGGGCTGCAGGGACAGAGCAGGCGCGGCACTGCCTGCAGGCTGTGGAGTGGTGTGGGACTGGGGGGTGGCCATGGGGTGCGGGGCTGAGAAGGGACCGAGGCAGAGCCCTCCCCACTGCCGGGTCTGGGGGCATGGGGAGTCTGCGGCGCTCGGGCTGCTCTCTCTGTAACTGGAGTTCATTGATTTTACGGGAAACCGTGTTTACAGACAGTGCTGATCGACCTGACGAGTTGACTTCTGCCTCCTTAAGTAAGAACTACCTTTTCTTATTGACTGGCTGATAAACAGTGTGAGGCGGGCGGGGGGCACGCAGTGTGTGGGCTGGGGCTGTCCACAGCACTCTGCTGTCCCGTCCGGGTCACCTGGGGATGGTGTGGGGCCAGGCAGGAGACACAGCCCATGACAGCGAGCTGACGGGGTTGTACTGCTCAGAGCCGGGTTTCCTTAAAAGCTGAACTGTTCTTTTTGGTTCAAAGACAGGTAATACCGAGAGCTCACGGGTGAATGGGAATAAATCTGTGCCTTCTCCTGAGGCACTGCTGTCTGGGAGTAGCACTGGAGAAATGATGGGTGGGAGGTGTGGGGCTGTGTGCAGGGCTGTGCGTGGGGCTGCAGGCTGTGCCACACCTGCTGAGGACTGTCTGCCGATCCCCCCACAGCCGCACCTCCTGCGCTGATTAACTTGCAGTGGGGGGAGACACGTTAAAGCCACCCATGGCAGCAAAGCCCACCAATTAATTGGTAAGCGCTTGCAGGTTTGCCTGGCCTGGCCTGGCTGGGAGAAGAGATCGGCTTTCTTGTCAATAAACAAGTCCCCAGTGCAGCATCAAAGCCGCAGTCCTTTATCAATCGCGGCCTCCTCTTCCCGCATGTTCCTGTAACTTACCAAGCATTTATGACATTGATTTTGCAATCAGGCTGTTAACCCTCCCGCCCCACCAGCCCTGCTGGCCCTTTTGGCCCCGCTGTCAGTCAGGCATCTTCTGTCAGTCGGGAGTTCTTGGTACTGCAGATGCTCGGGTTCATGTTGTGTCACATCTGCACGTGTTCCCGGGGAGCTTGCTGTGCTTTGCAGTTCTACTGTCTGCTTAATGCTGATACATATAAATAGATATATATATTTAATTTTTACTTTTCTGATGCAAGAGACTCATTTGACCAGGCTGGTAAACTGCATGTTATTTTGTCTGGGTGCTTTGAAAGTGAGGTGCTCTTTCTCCACGTTGTTTTGAAGTCTGCATAGCTACTCCCAGCAGTGTACTTGGCAGAAACGCAAAGCTTATGGAATTTGGCTTTACTCAGTCTTTCACACAGTATGAATTTGTTTTGGTTTGATTTGGATCGCTGTCCTGAAGGCAGAAGGTAGCGCTGAGGTGGAGAGGATGTGTCATGTTGTGGGAAGATTAATATGCAGCCTCAGTGCAGAAGAATCTGGGATCAGTTTAAAGCGAGCATGTAGCTGAGGACGAATTTTCAGTGGGAGAGCAAGGGCTGCCACAAGGCAGTGTCAGAGTGTCATGTTAGCTAAGGTAAGCAAAACAGCATCTGAGACAGCTGGGCTTTTTGGCAACAGAATTCCTCTTCTGAGTTCAGTGCAGTCCCTTGCTGATCTGTGGTCTGCCTTACCGTGCTCCAGCTCACAGCAGTAGCATTTTGGGGACCTAATCTCATAGGCCTGTTAACTCCAGGAAGGTGTTGTGCCCAGGCTGCATTAGGACTGCAGTGCAGGAGGCCGCATGAGGTTACAGCAAGTGGGGTTGTGCCGCTGGGTACATGGCCTGTGCACACTGGCTCCTGCCCACAGGGAGCTCTGCAGGTCTCGTATTTGGTGAAAGAGCGTAGCAGGGGGGTGACCATCCTTCTCAAGAACTTGCATCATCTCTTTGCATCTAGGGGTGTGGGGGGAGCGGTCTGTGCACCCGCTGTACCCTGCAGGATCCCTGGGAGCTTCCTGGAGCATGTGGTGCTGACCACTTTGCAGTCTCCAGGATGGACCCTTGTCAGATCTGGAATTTCCTGTTTGGTTTCTCTCCTGACGTCTCTCTTCTTAAACTCTGTCCAGAGCACAGCAATTAAATCTCCCGTGCATACTGAACGCTGTGACCGAAATTCTTGAGAGTTTCTCTGGGTCTCGTGATCTGCCACAGAGGTCCGTGTGTGCGGCTCAGATGGAGATGTGTGCTGTGCTCCCAGAGCTGCTAACGGAGGGGAATTGCCCTAAAGCAGTGGTGTCTGACTTGGGAAGCCACAGATAGGGGAGAATAATTTTTGCATTGTTTTAAAGCTCGGCCCTGTTCTTTTGTAGCATTCTAACTCCACTTTTCTCAGAAACTTTCCTGTAAATTGTTTTGAAGATACCTCTGAAGATGAAGGCACTGAGGGTGGCGGTGCAGCTCCTCAGTCTGCCCGAACCCCCAGGGAAGGACTGAGGGGTTCCCCACACTCCCAGGTCTCTTCGATCACCCTCTTGCCTTTCCTGCTCCAATCTGTGACTACAGGAGCGTGGTGGGCGCAAGCACCTGTTAGTTTCCATTGCTTGTTTCGAGTGGTTGCACACCTGGTGCTGCACTGGTGTCCTCCTCCAGGCCTTCTGTCCCCATTTGTGGCTCCGGTTCTCGTGCCATCCCCTGCGATCCCAAAGAGCAGGATGCGCGTGGCGTTTGTGGTGCGTGGTCTTAATGGCGCTGCCTTCTCTCTGACTCACCTGCCTCTCTTCCTCTCTCCCGCCTGCAGGTCCCAGCCGTACCGGGTGCAATGAGCGCTCCGTGCCGGCCCTGCCATGGAAGGCTGTGACTCGCCCGTCATCCCCGGGAAGGACAATGGGTGCGGCATCCCTCAGCACCAGCAATGGACTGATCTCAACAGCGCCCACCTCCCCGACACGGCCGGCAGCATGGAGCAGCCCGCGGCGGAGAGCCGCGGCCCCCTGGACAGCCTGAGGGTCCCTTTCCCCGAGCGCGTCCCCGAGAGCAGCGCTGCGGCCGGCCCCGGCGCCGAGCCCGCCAGCAAGGAGGTGAGCTGCGGCCAGTGCGCGGCCTCCTTCGCCGGCCTGCAGAGCTACATGGAGCACCGCTGCGCCAGCGCCCGCCCGCCCCCGCCGCTGAGGGGGGAGAGCGGGAGCGAGAGCAGCGAGGACGGGGACGAGGAGAGCGATGTGGAGAACCTGGCCGGCGAGATTGTCTACCAGCCGGACGGCTCTGCCTACATCGTGGAGAGCCTCAGCCAGCTGGTGCAGAGCGGGGCCGCCTGCGGCAGCGGGGCTCTCCCCTCGCTGCTCCCGAACTCTCTCTCCAAGCAGGGGGAGCCCTCCGCCACCGCCCCCGTCTACCCACAGATCATCAACACCTTCCACATAGCCTCATCCTTCGGGAAGTGGTTTGAGGGCTCAGACCAGACCTTCCCGAATACCTCAGCCCTGGCGGGCATCAGCCCCGTCCTGCACAGCTTCCGCGTCTTCGATGTGCGACACAAAAGCAACAAGGATTACCTGAACAGCGATGGTTCTGCCAAAAGCTCCTGCGTATCCAAAGATGTTCCCAACAATGTGGACCTGTCCAAATTCGATGGCTTTGTGCTCTACGGGAAGAGGAAGCCCATCCTGATGTGTTTCTTGTGCAAGCTCTCCTTTGGGTATGTCCGCTCATTCGTGACCCACGCGGTGCACGACCACCGAATGACTCTGAGTGAGGAGGAGCGGAAAATTCTTAGCAATAAGAACATCTCCGCTATCATCCAAGGGATAGGCAAAGACAAGGAACCTCTCGTCAGCTTTCTGGAACCAAAAAACAAAACCTTTCAGCACCCTCTTGTTTCCACAGCTAACCTCATAGGCCCTGGACACAGTTTTTATGGTAAATTCAGTGGCATTCGCATGGAAGGTGAGCAGGCACTGCAGGCCGGGCCGGCCGGCGGAGCAGAGCCGCCGCCTTCAGGCGTCCTGGCCCCGGGTGCGCTCCTCAACCTGGGTGGACTGACCAGCTCGGCTCTGAAGACTCCAATTACCTCAGTCCCCCTGGGCCCGCTGGCTTCCAGTCCCACCAAATCCTCCGAGGGGAAGGACCCTGGGGTGGCAGAGGGGGGGGAGAAGCAAGAGGGGGGCGACCAGGACAGCCTCTCAGAGAAGGCAGAGCCTGTCGAAGAGGTGGAGGAGGAGGAAGAAGAGGAGGTGGAGGAGGAGGAGGAGGAAGAGGAGGAGGAGGAAGAGGAAGAAGACGAGGATGATGAGGGTTGCAAAGGACTGTTTCCAAGCGAGCTGGAGGATGAACTGGAGGACAGGCCCCAGGAGGACCCTGGGGCTGTGGCAGGCGGCAGCAGCAGCAGCAAAAAGGACCTTGCTCTCTCAAACCAAAGCATTTCTAACTCTCCCTTAATGCCTAACGTGCTCCAGACCCTGTCACGGAGCACAGCTTCTACTAGTTCTAATTCTGCTTCTTCCTTTGTCTTTGATGGTGCAAACAGGAGGAATCACTTAAGCTTTAACAATGAGGGCGGCGGAGCCAATGTGGCAGAGGGCAGCAGGAGGCTGGACTTTATCGATGAAAGTGCCAATAAAGACAATGCCACAGCACCAGAACCAAATGAGAGCACAGAGGGCGAGGACGGGAGCTACATCTCCCATCACCAGCATGCTGGCCCCCTCTGTGAACTTGGGGGTGGGGAGTGCCCCTCGGGGAGCGGCGTGGAGTGCCCAAAGTGTGACACGGTCCTGGGCTCTTCACGGTCGCTGGGTGGCCACATGACTATGATGCATTCTCGCAACTCATGTAAGACGCTCAAGTGTCCCAAGTGCAATTGGCACTACAAGTACCAGCAGACGCTTGAGGCGCACATGAAGGAGAAACATCCTGAGCCGGGGGGCTCCTGTGTCTACTGCAAAAGTGGGCAGCCGCACCCACGGCTGGCACGGGGTGAGAGCTACACCTGTGGTTACAAGCCCTTCCGCTGCGAGGTCTGTAACTACTCCACTACTACCAAAGGCAACCTCAGTATTCATATGCAGTCTGACAAGCATCTCAACAACATGCAAAACCTGCAGAACGGAGGGGGAGAGCAAGTCTTCAGCCACACCGCCGGGGCGGCAGCAGCGGCTGCAGCAGCCGCGGCCGCTGCGGCCGCCAACATTGGCAGCACCTGTGGGGCCCCCTCCCCCACCAAACCAAAAACCAAACCCACATGGCGGTGTGAGGTGTGCGACTATGAGACCAACGTAGCCAGAAACCTTCGTATTCACATGACCAGTGAGAAGCACATGCACAACATGATGCTGCTTCAGCAAAACATGTCCCAGATCCAACACAACCGCCACCTGGGCCTCGGTAGCCTGCCGTCCCCTGCCGAGGCCGAGCTCTACCAGTACTACCTGGCACAGAACATGAACCTTCCCAACCTGAAGATGGATAGCACTTCCTCAGATGCACAGTTCATGATGGGTGGATTCCAGCTTGATCCCACCAATCCCATGGCAACCATGGCTCCATCTCTAGGTGAGATTGAAGGGTTTTCCACTGTCCCTGTGCGTAAGGGAGGAATTGTTTGTGTTGCCCTAAAACGCCCAGTTGTGGGCTGGGCACAATGTGCCATGAACTTTGTTCTGTCTCTGCACCTCACGGTGAAGTGCAGCTGCAGTGTTGTGGATTGCCTGTGTGTGTTGGCCAAGGATGGAATCTGTGCAGTAGGGATGGAGTAGAATTCTCTTCTGCATTCTTTCACAACATTTTGTCATCTTGGGAAAGCATGTTGCTTTATTCGGTGTGTTTTCTAAAAGTTCTGGAAGGAAGACAATAGAACAGCAGTTACACGCTGTAGCTAACACACACCGGATGTTCCTCTGCAGCCAGGATGCTTTCGCTGTGTTTCCTGATGGGTTTGGTTTGGTTTGGTAAGGGAAGGTGGCTCTGTGAGCTGCTAGTGCTCCCAGGGCTGGAGGCTAAGGTGGTGCGCTGTGTTGTGATGCCCTGAGGAGAAAAGGTAAGTGTGTTTTGAGAGTTGTGATGAATTTGGTAGGTGTTCCTGTGCTGAATAAACTGAGCTGAAGCCATCCCTCTGCCGCCAGCATGATGGGCAAGATTTGAGGCCGGACCAGAGGAGAGCCATTAAACGGAAGAGGAATGGCTGTAGGGAGGGAAGATTATTTCTCTCATCAACTGACAAAAGCACTTTGAAATAAATTACCAGATGTATTTTTCCTGACAGCAAGCATTCATCATGTTTGTGTTGGCACTGTGGGGGGCACACCCTTATCCCCACACGGTTCAGCCCAAGAATTAGAATAGGGTAGGGAGTGAGTTCCTGTTAAGTTCCTCCACCAAGCTGCTTTTGTGTCCCTTGAGACTGACAGCAGCCACTGCTGTGCGCTGTTATAGTTCTGCTTTCATCCTAGAGTCCCATGCAGCACTTAGGGCATGGCAGATGGAAATGACTTATTTCTGCATTGTTTTTCTGTTGCTGAGGGTTTTTCAGAGTGCCCTGAGAAAGTACGTGAAAAGAAATCTGCCACTTACCTGCCTTCCTTTGAACTAATTTATTTGTGCTGCACTCTGCCCTCTCTGACCTTGTCCATCCATTGATGCTATTATTACTGATGCACTACATTACTGGTTCACTGGTCTCATGCATGTTCTCCTTTCCTTCAGCTATTCATAGTACAGTTTATTATTAGTCCAGAAGGACGTGGAAGTCTTAAGAGAGAACAACAACACAAGATACTAAAAAATTGAAAAAGAAAATGGAGGAACTCAAGTGATTATAACTTGAAGTAATTATCTTAATTATCTCTGTTTGCTTTTTTTTTTTTTCCTGTGATGTCCCAGCTTGCATCTTTGCGAGGTCAAGGACATACACTTTTCTGGTATATTTGCAGTAGCTCCAAGTTGTCGTGCGCTGTAACGTATCTGAGAGCAGCACGTAATGTTAGGGAGTCATGTGTGAGCGGTGCCCTGGGGTGCATCCCTTTGGGACACAGAGCCTCACTGCTCAAGTATGGGAGGTTGGCACGAGAGAAGTTGGGAGTATTTTAACTGAAACCTCTTGAAGTGCATTACAAGGCCTTGAGCATCTGTGAGCTTGCCTGGAAAGTGATTTGTGAGCTGTACACTTGATGGTTATAAATCTCAAGCTGAGGATCACGGAGGGAGGCCCTTCCCATGTCAATAAGCACTTGACACAAGTTTAGCTCATTAAACTCATACGCACACTGTGAACTTTGTTAGAAATCAAGCACATTTTTCCCATTTTTACTCTTCAGTCCAAAACCGAGCTTAAGAAGAACGTTAATAAATCAGAAGATATTGCTCACAGGTTTTTACTGCACAATGCATTTAGCATAGATGGATTCAAAGAGAGGATTTAAAGATGCATTCTAAGAGGAATGCTTAGAAAAATTACTGTGATTAGGAGATAGAGGTGGTGGAAGGCAGCTGATGGGTTCCCTGCTCTCTGGTGTGCGGTGAGCAGCTGTGCAGGAGTGGCTGTGGAGCTGTGCTGCGGCACAGCGAGATGGAAATGATTTGAGGAAGCGGACCATGGTTGTGTTGGCAGAAGGGCAGGGTGCTGGTGCTTGTCCCATGTGGATGTGTGCACCAGCTGTGGCTGTGTCCTTCAGGAGAGTTGGGATGGAGTTCTGGTACCCACCCCAACGCGGAGTGGCCCCACAGTGTTGGCTCTTTCTCAGCAAACAGGTTGAACCATGAGAAACTTTTTGTTTGGCTGGGCAACTGTTGACCTGAAGGTTTCTTTGATAAAATCAGGTTTTTAAGCCAAGCTATGACATAAGATCAAAGCAGAATACCAAAAAGCTGCAGGGGGAGCATAAGTGTCTTCAAAATGGAAAAAGAGAGCAAAGTGGAGCAAAGGTCCTAAGAAGAGGCTCATGGTGGCTCTCTGTGCTTTCACATAAAAAGTTAATATCAGAAAAAAGTCTCTCTGTCCGTATCTTCAAAGCACTCTGATGTAAATAAGAGCTTGCTGTATTCATTTACTGTAAGTGAACAGAGTTCAGCTCTCGGTTTGAAGGGTAGGTCTATGACATTTAAGGACAGTAAGCACCCTGCTGGCTTTCCTTGACATGTTCTTGCACTCCCATTAATAATAACGGTTGTCTTTTCCTTGGATGTACAGAGCATCTATCAGCGCTGGTTTTAGAAGACTGCCATTTCAAACTGTTGGACAAGAGAGCAGATCTGAGTGGCACTGCTCAGGCTGCGCTCTGTACACGCCATGTTCTGCATGTTGCCTGCTTCTGGCTGCAGAGCGGTGACCAAACTATATAATGCTCATGTAGCCATTACTGTATAATGCTCATACTTGTGGGCGAGGTCTGTTTTTCTTTGCTTGTTTCTCCTTTTTGAGTCTGTGCTCAGGGGCAACATTTCTTGCTTCTCCAGGTAAGCAATTAAAAATAGGATAAAGTGTTGTCCTTCTCCTGATATGGCCACAGAGAATTTCAGTGCAACACTAAGGAACTTTTCCTTCTCATAAGCACTGTAAGACGTAGAGCTTTTCTTGTCACCTTTCGTGGGCAGAGGTTTGGATACTTCTCTTTTGGAGCTTGGTGTCTACAAGGTAGGTAGCAAGGGCTACTTCAGTCCTGTCCCAAGTTTACGTGCCAGCTGCTCTTTTTCCTGCAGATATATTCTGAAATCAAGGAATAAATGAAGGGACAGCAGTGCTTTGCTTTTGCTATGATTTTGGTGAGTGCAAGAGTTGCACTGGGAGCATATGTTCCGCTCTGTTCTGTTCTGGCAAGTGAAGGATTGAGCTTTTCTGACCTCTTTCTCCCCTTTTTCCTTCGTGCAGTGGGTGGAGAGATCCCCCTGGACATGCGGTTAGGCGGTGGACAGCTGGTGTCTGAGGAGCTAATGAACTTGGGTGAGAGTTTCACGCAGACAAATGACCCATCACTGAAGCTCTTCCAGTGTGCTGTGTGCAACAAGTTCACTACAGATAATTTGGACATGCTGGGCCTCCACATGAACGTGGAGCGCAGCCTCCCTGAAGACGAATGGAAGGCAGTGATGGGAGACTCATACCAGTGCAAGCTGTGCCGCTACAACACACAGCTCAAGGCAAACTTCCAGCTCCACTGTAAGACGGACAAGCATGTTCAGAAATACCAGCTGGTAGCACACATCAAGGAGGGTGGGAAGGCCAACGAGTGGAGGCTGAAGTGTGTGGCCATTGGGAATCCGGTACACCTGAAATGCAATGCTTGCGACTACTACACCAACAGTCTAGAGAAGCTGCGTCTTCACACAGTGAACTCGAGGCATGAGGCCAGCTTGAAGCTCTATAAGGTAAGGGTTGGCTTTGCTTCGTCTTCCTTCGCTGCCTGAGTGCTGGAACAAAGGAAGGTCTCCTTTGAATCTCAGTGGATTGTGGTCCTTTGGAGACAAGCTGCTCAGCTCTCTCCAGGACCCAGTTGCACTTGTGCAACTCTGCTTTCGTTATCGCAGCGCCTGCAGATTTTAAAGCCTTCAGCCAATGAGCATTGATTTCAGGATGTTTTAATGGGGTCTTGAATGTGTTAGTATCGTGTGTGCGTCAGGTGGTACTTCTACATGCAAAAAATGACAGTCGTTTTTGAAAATGCGTGAGATGGTATTAGCCATGGCTAGCTCCCTTCCATAAGGTGGATTGTTAACCCACATGAGGTGCTTCAGGAGAATCTGACGGCTTTTGCTCTCCTCAAATAAATGAGTTATTCTGGCATTGAGAATGCTGAGTGGAGGGAGCAAGGAAGGAAGGAAAGATGGAAGAGGGCTGCTGTCACTGTGTGTTTGTGCTCTGCATATATTAATGCTGGGATCTGTAGGGAAAGTGTTGCTTGACACTAGAAAAGGGAAAAGGTAGAAAGAGAAACCTGTGTATGTGCATATGATTGTGCATGTGGCCAGATGGTTGGAGGCCTTGCAGGATTTCATCCGTGGTAATACTTGGCCTGGGACTGCCATCTTGTTTTCCTTCCTCTCTTCGTGTGTTTGTTTGGTTTGGCCTCATTTTGTGTCTTCATAGCCATCTTCTTTTCCCTGACTTACATCTCTCGCTCACAGCCCCCTCCCCTTGCTGGCCTGAACCCTGTGGGCTGTAACCCAAGAGGAGCTCCGGATACAGTAAATAGTCCTTTCACTTGTGCAGCAGAATTGCTCCAGACGTTTCTATTGATTTTCACTGGACTTAAAGCTTCACCTTTTTCTCTAATCATCCCATAATGGCTTTAGTATGATCAATCAGGTACGAATTGCCATAAATCTAAGCAGCTGCATACCTTCCATTCACACATGCTATTGTATTCATTGCCTTCTTCCTCTCATCTTTTTTAGGTTTCTTTCTGCCCTCATACTCCTTCTTTAAATGCAGTGATATTTTTTTAATATCAAAATACGTATGTGTAAGCAGATAGTATTTTTTGCTTTTTGATTATTTCTCAGTTATTTTTCCTCATGCCCGTTAAAACTTGACAGTGAGTGGTACAGTGTCCCACCCCCATCACGGTGCACATATGTTATATTTCAGAGCTCCTGGGATTTTCCTAGGAGTGAGTAGCTGCGGTGTATGCAGAGAGGAAGGACATCACCAGGCCTGTTTCAGAAGGTTTGCCTGGAAATGTGATAGTTGGATTTTTCTGAAGTTGACAGGGAAGTGGTCAGATGAAGAACAGAACAGATTTCTGCTGAGCTTGCTGTCAAGACCAAGGTGTCTGTGGTGGGAACCAGCGTAACTCAGGAGTCCAGCTCTGAAGTGATCAGGTCTTCCCTTGTGCTTCTGCTCAGATAGGCAAGGGACCTGAGACAGTAAAATCACCTTGCAAGCTGGAGTCATAAGTATTGCACTGAGACTTTAAAAAGCCAGCTGAGGAATCAAGTCTTGTGTGTGGAATTCAATTTGGGGTACAAAAGAAGGTATTTGAAAACTCTGAGTTCTGACACTTAACATTGTTCTCTCAAATTACTAAAAGTTCTTGATCCAGACTCTTTATCGATAGTGGTTTCTGCTGGAGAAGAGCCAGTCGGGGCACTAGAGCTCTAGACACACTGCAGCTGGAGGAAAGAAAAAGACTGTAGGACATCCATAAACACCTATGCCTCATGCATTAAAATTCCTGTAATGTTCTGCTCAGGTGAAGAGGAACTGTTATTTTGAGGTTCATAAGGGGCCTGGCAGTTCTCAGAGTTGCCTCAGTCCTGCTTTGTCTTTGATGTGAAAGCAGTGAAATGCCAAAGGATAACACAGATGAGTGAAATCTGTTGTGTGGTCCATACATGAGTGTAGTGGCAATGCTCAGTCACGGCCTGAAGCAGTGATGGAGCACCTGGTGGGAAGGCAGGGCCAGCCATGGGAGCTCAGCTGCATGCAGTGCACCTGAGTGACCAGAGGGGCTGGAGCCAGGATCAGCCCTTCCCAGCGCTCACTTAAGGGTTGGCATTGGAGGTGAGTGTGTTCTCAGCCTCCCTGCCTACCTGAGGCCTTCCCAGAGTAAGCAGATGCTTTCCTTTGTCTCTCTGCCCACGGCTGTGGTCCTCACTTGCTGCAGCCTAGGACTTCGCTACTACGCCGTCATAGCAGCGCTTTCTGTCGCATTACAGTGAGCTTTCTTGTGTGTCTGTAAAAAGTCTTGAAATGCCCAGCATGGGATTTTCTTTATTTTGATGAACTTCAGATTATTTCAACGTACAGCGTAGCTCACGTAGCTCTGCCTGACAGCCCGCCTGCCTGCTATGGCACAGGATGGCAGAAGGCAGGATTCAGGGCATCCCACACCAGCATTGTGGGAATCAGTGCTTGATCTTTACGGATAAAGTGGGCTGTTTCCTGAGTCCTCCATGCAGTTCTTGCCATCTTCAGAGTGGCTGTAATGCTGTGTCTCTTTTGATAGCTGAAAAGGTGCAGTAGGAGTGGGGGTAGTTCTCAGAATGGTTTCTCTTCTCTCAGGCCTTGGTGTGGTCTGCAGTAAATTGAGATTGATTGGATGTTATTTTTCCTCTTGCTAATGTAATCCATTAGCCTGGCACATGCATAATCAGTTTAGAGCACAGTTAACTGGATGTAATCGAGTTCTTCCCTGCCTGCTGGAGAAAATCCTCTCCAGATGCTGCTGGGTGAGAGCGCATACTAGGCTTATCACACACAATCCTCCTTATTTTGCTTTTTTTGCCTTTTTCATCTTGCATTACCTGTTTTTGGCTGCTTGTGTTGCCCAGGAGCCTCTTCTCTTGGTGCTACTTGTTGCAAGAAATGTGATCTGGAAACGCTGTTTCCCATAGTCTGGTGAATCTTTAGGGGATCTCATGCATTGCTTCCAGGGTTGGAGGAGGAGGTTTTGTATTCTGCTGCCATCTCTATCCTGCATATTGTAATAGTTCTCATCAGCCCTCTTCCCATGTCAGAGGCACAGGTGTGGGGTCCAACAAGGAACCAGTGATCCTTTTTCCTTTTGTTCCCCAGAGTCCCCATTGTCCCACTGAAATCCTGGTGGTACTGAATTGGAAATTCTGTTACTTATGTGTTGCTTACCAGGAGAGCACCGTACTCGTGCCTCTGACCGTGTTCCCTCATCTCCTTTGTGTGGAAGGAGGCTTTTATTTTCTCAGAGAAACTTGCTGGAAAGCAGGAGTACAGCTGTAAACATGCGGTGATGTTGCTGAGATGGCAAGAGGTGGCTGTGGAGCGTTGGTGGCAGCTGAGAGGACCCCTCTCGTCCCAGCTGGGACAGCCTGGTGACGTGGCACACCACTGGGGTTGAGCTGTGGCAGTGGTTTGAGCAGACAGGCAGGAATTGTGTGGACTCCTCACGAGGGCAGGATTAGTGCCGCAGAAGCAATTCTTGTCTCCTCGTGAGCACTGAAGTCTAAAGCAGCCTTGGCAGCAAAGCTCCACATCTGGAAGAGGTCAGGAGCGAGTTCCCAACAAGCACAGGTGGAATTTCCAGAAGGGATCAATCTGCGAGAGCATGAGCCGAGTTTGAATGTTTCCTACAGCTTCCTGAAAACCTCTAGTTCAAAACTTGTAACTCCATCAGAAGAGGTGTAAATGAAGAACAACTGAGGAAACATGTTGCTGGCCAGACTGCCCTGAGTGCGTGCCTTCAGTTCATTCGGCGTCTTCCATTTCTGCCCTTCCAAGCGCTGTCAGCCCTTCAGAGAAGGGGATCTGAAGGAGCTGGAATGGGGTTTGGGCTGCAGGATGCCCTTCAGAGAGGTTCTTTGTTAACAAGGAGATACAGAGCAAATGGGAAGGAGGCTCCTTAATGTCAGGAAACTAGCAGCGGTGGAACTTTCTGGATCTGTGCTGTCATGGAAAAAAACAAAGGCGACCAGAACTGAAGGGCAGCTGCAAACCCGGCTGGAGGTGGTGGCAGTCCCCTTCCACCACCCTACCACCCGCCCCAGGAATGTGCTTCTGTCCTTTGAGAGCAGAGGCTGAACAGGAGAGATTAATCTCGGGAAAGATAAAAGATGAAACATTAGCAATAGCCCAGAGAAGTGGCAGGTATAACAGCTGGATGGGCTGTGAGTACACTTTGGAATTAGCTTAATGCTCAGATCCAGGCTGCAGCAGGGCAGAGGAATGGACAGAAGTTCCTCACCTTACTCTGAAAGCAGAACAATATGGAGCACCTGGTATGATTAGCAGCAGGGTTAAAAGGGAAAAATATGCTTCTCTGTGCTGCGCATCATTTGTCTGTGAACTCACTGCCTGGGTTGTTACAGAGAGCAGACATGCAGATGGATTGAAAAAGGAGCAGGACAGATATGTGAGGAGCTGGTACATTGGTGCTCATTAAATGGTAATTGAGATGCAAACTCTGGCTCCTAGGTTCTCAAATAGCGGGTAGCTTGAAGCTTTGATTATGTACTGGGAAAGGTTTGTTACATATCTGCCTTGTTTCCTCTTACGAGCTCCACTGCTAGTGGCTGATCTCTGCATGGATTTGGAATGGATCAATCCTTGATAGCACCCATTATGGCTGTAGTGTTACTGATGCTCCTGTCGCACTGGGCAATGTGCTGCTTGTCCCTGACTCTCTGTTGTGGTATTGTCATCTTCAGGGGCTTGCTTGGTTTTAATATGCATAAGATAAATGCTCCAGGCATGAGAAATCAACAGTTTATAAAATCTGGTCACTATTTTTGTGTTAATGTGGGATAAGTGGGCCAGAATTCTGTAAGATGGCAAAGCTGAGCTCTCACCCCTCCTCTGGGCTGACAGTCAGTGTTTCTGTGTTTGAAAGCTCTGCATTTTTTCAGGAAGGACGTTTAAGGAAGTGTCTTGGGTTTTCAAGTTTTAGAAAGAGGAAAAGAATCAGAAAGTTAACGGCATCAATGACAAGCAAAGAAAAGAAGTTCTTGTGTTTGAACTCAGTGATACAGGAAACTGAAGTGGAAAGTTTTTATGTTTCTTTTTGTTTTTAAATGCATTTTAATCAGCCTTCCAGAGGTTTGGAGGGCACTCCACATCGCTCCATCCGTCAGCATCTGCTGAGCACACAGAACACTGTGGGGGAGCGTGGCTGGCGCTGCTGGGCCGGTCGGGGACCCCGTGGAGCAGTGGGCACTGCCAGGGCCCAGCAGTTGGTGTCACCCCGCTCTGAAGTACCCGCGTGGTTCGATGAAGGCAGAGGGGAGTGTGGTTAATGATTGATTTGCTTCAAGAACTTCCCTCGGTGTTTGCGTTTTAGGGCTCTTGGGGTCAGGGTGCCCACAGAGTCTGTCGTGCATATTCCAGAGGGTTTAGAACATATTCACCTTTAATTTCCAGGCTGTTTCTTTTTGCAAGTAAACTGCAGGTGCAGCATCTGAGCTCTGCATTGAGAATGTGGATTTAGCTAGGAGCCCATTTAAATTGCAGATTAAGGGGACTTTTAACTGCTTTCTACAATGCCTAAACTCAAAATTCCTATGGCATCTTCACAAGTGAAGATCCAGTAAATGTCTCCCCACAAAACTGTTTTAAAGCTGGTCTGTGAAACCTTTCCACCCTCTGGCCTCGGATAAATTCCTAGTGGAGGATGAGCTTACGAACCAAAACCACTGTGAGGACCACAGCGTGCGTAAATCTGGGCCAGACCTGGAGTGCTGCTGGACTCGTAACCCCAGAAGGTCTCTGAGCTGCGCACCGTGGCCCTGGGGCTGTTCTGAGCCCAGTACCCCTCCAGGCCAGTGCTGGTCCCCAGGAGGACACATCTGCCTTCAGCACAGTCGGTTGCTGTTTGCCATAAAGCAACTTATGGGAGGACTGGACCCCCGTGGTCTGTTTTACTTTAATGTCCTACTGGGACAGCCAGGTATTTTAATACAAAAGCCACTCACTGTCTGTTTAACCCTTTCAGAAGCCTCCCTCGCAGGACTGCAATTTTTCTGAGTGCTGGGTTGCTCTGATCCGTTATCCCATCATTGAGGGAAGTGCTGCTGTGTGTTGTTTTTTTGCCTTCCTTTAGTAGTGAAGTGTTATGACTCAAAAAAAATCATACTTTCTCTCTATACTTCTTAATGAAAGGGCTGAAATCGAAACTACCGAGCATACTCAGCACCGGGTGCTGACTGTTTTATTTATGGCCCTTGGGCACTTAGATTGTTCTGTCAACAGTTCTCCAGCAAGTACTGTGCCATGTGCAGCCGGCAGCTTGGTGTCAAAGCAACCTGAGTAACAAATCAGAGACTGCAGCTGGAGTGGCAGCCAGGGCCCAGCATCAGGTGTCAGCAGCCAGCCCAGACACAGCTCTCTGTAAAGCAAGGTTTAAAATTCAGATTTAGAATCGGGTCAAACAGAAAGGAAAAAGAAAGGCCAAGGAGTTTAAGCTGGTGCTTGTCAATGCAGAGTCTCCAGCGGTGGTGGGGGTGAGGACAAGGCAGCTGTGGTCATTGCTCTGGTTTAGGGCTGGTGACAGCATCTCTAGCAGACTTTCACGCAGTCCTGGTACGGCTTGGGCTGGAAGGGACTTCAGGGATCATCACGTTCCAAACCCCTTCCTCAGGCAGGGCTGCCAGCTGCCAGATCAAGCGCTAGGTCATGTTGCCCAGGGCCCCATCCAACCTGGCTTTGAACACCTCCAGGGACAGGTCATCCACAACTCCTCTGGGCAGTCTGTTCCAGCACCTCAGCACCCTCTCCAGCTTTCATTGTGCTGGGCAGCAGCCCTTGCCAGGTGACTGAGTGCAGCTGCAGGCTCTGATGGCATGCCCCATTAAATAATGGTTGTCTGTTTGTTAATGTTCATCTCTCCCAGTGGGTTGATGGGCAAGCCGGGAAGGATGGCATTGGGTGCTTCCCCAGCCTGTTTGGTGTGACAAGGAAACGACTCTTGGTTTCTGTTAGGCTGTGCTAGTGCTGGCAGGTTACAAGGAGCATTGTCTTCTCCCCTTCTAGATAACTGAGCTATCACTGAAGAAAACTTTCTAACAGCTAGACTTAATGTGAAACTAGCATAGGACATTCTAGGTTTGCAGTCTCCTCGGAAGTTGATTAAATTAAGTAATGTGTGCATAGTACATAACTCGGTACTGCAGTGCTTTGTTTTCTCATACCTGCTGGTCCTTAAAACCTCTGCTCTCGCATTGCATTGTGTGCAGTCAAGTTCTGCAATTCAGATTAGGCAATAAGTTACACTTGTGCAACAGGTTCTCTGAAAGCTGTGCCTTCAGGTGCAGTTGGACGAGCCCTGGTAAGCAGTGCTGCAGCTGTTTGAAGATACCTGTCTCCAGGCTACCTTGCCTCTCTGCCAAGGCAGCCGCACCGCAGAGGCAAGCCTGGTGCTGACACACGGCTGTGTGGGCCGGGCAGTGCCACGGGCTGTGCGTGGGGAGGGCCAGCAGTGCCTGAAACACTGCCACCATCTCATAAGTGAATGCTTATTTAAAACCTCAGCTGCGATGTTTTGTCCCTTGTTGTCACGGCGTGTTTGCAGGTCCTTCTGCCCAGATGTGGAAGGCAGTGCTGGTGATTCATGGTGAGGGACTCTGTCCCATGTGGCTCTGGGAGGCACTCAGCATGTCTGTGCAGAGCAGGGATAATAAGCAGGCATTGGAGACGGTTGATTTTTTTTTTTTTTCAGCATTGTATCATCATTCTCCAGCACTCTTTCTCTCAGCTGCACTTTGAATCCTTCCCATTGCCACAAGCTGTAAGGAATTAGCAGTCTGGATGTTGTGGCACAATATGGTAAGGCTGCTGGGATCAATTTGCAATAAAAATATTTGCTTCAGTGCTGGCTTGATTTATGTAGGAGTTGTCTTACACCTCAGCTGTTGAACTGCTTTTGTCCTGATAGTAAAAAATGTGTCTTGATTCCTTCCTTCCCTCTCTTGCTCTGCAATTAAAACGGGGATGTGGATTTCTAAGAAGGCCCCCTTATTTGGCCCTCTGGATCACCCATGAAGTGCAGTTAATCCCAGGATCCTGGTTGCCTCGCTGCCTCTAGCAGAATGTCTGGGCCCTGCAGAGCAGGGTGCCGTGGCTTGGCCAGAAGCGTGGCTGTTGTGCTGCTCGTTGGGAGCCAGCTCCCACTTCCCTCCTGCAGCCTGTGGCTCCCAGGCAGGGGAGGTGAGAAGAGCAGAGAGCTGAGGCAGGGAGACAGGCTGAGATGCTCTGATCTAATTTGAGGGAATGTAAAAACTTTGTGTTTTATGCTTTCATCCTGCGGTTGTAGAATTCGCAAAGATTGATGCACGTGATCTGTTTGGATTTCGGTACCCTTGTATGGTGGTTCGGGTCCTCTGACCGCTGTCGGTTCTCTTCAGCTGCCTCGTGGCCTCCATGCTTCATTTCTGCCTCTTTCCTGAATACACATTGCTTCCCTGTCCCACCCACTCCTATTTCTCATGCTTGGAGAGCGATAGTTACAAAGAGAATCACCTGGGGAAGTTTCAGGCAGCAGTAACAAAGCCTATTTCCACAGAGGGGAGGCTAATTACACAGCTAATTAATCCAACAGATGTCACTTTAAATGCCTGTTTCTTTGTGATTCTGTTGCACACATCATGCTGGTTAAACAGACTTTGTGGACGCTGTTCAGAATGCCTGCACAGGCTGTTGGAAACTGCTGTTTGAGACCCTGGCGTGTGTTGTTAGTTTCACAAGGTTTGTATCGAGAAGCGAAGCCCTGGAGTTCAGTCTAGACTTCACTCAAAACAAACTGCGTGCAGAGAAATGCCGCATCGTGCTTACCGTGGGTTTGAAAGGTCCCATACAGCAGTGGCAAGTCTTAAAGATGTTGTTTACATTCTTACTGTGAAAGTACTCAAGAGTGGTGGAGATGTCGGGGACAGGAGGCTGCTGCCCCATACAACTTTGGCTCGAGGAGAACACAATTTGGAAACCTGAGCCTCTCCCTTAAGGTCAGCAGTTCAAATCCAATGCACTCCTGCAGCGCCTGAAGCCGCTGTCTGTCTGAGTGAAATGCGGTCGGTCTGGTTCCAGCCAGCAGCTCCCGTGCCATCAGGCAGGTTCCCTTTCCGTGTCTCTCTGGGCTAAGAAAAAATGAACGTTTCTCAGCCATCCTGAGCAGGTCGCCTCTCATCGGGGCCGTGGATGTGTCCACGGGTCACACCAGGAGAAGGGCACGCTTTGTGATCCTCACGCGGAGCTGAAGGTCAGTGGTTGCTGTGACAGCTCCTGTCACCTCTTTGAGACTCAGTCTGCGACTCGATCTCCTGCTGTGTTTGATCACAAAATTGGAGAATTTGGGGATTTTGGAACTACTCGGTGCTGGAGGTGACTTTACGCTGCAGTGCTCTGTGTCCGTAACGCTGTTCTGAGGGCTGGTGACTTCGAGGCCAGGAGTGAAGGCTCAAGCAGCATATCTGACCCTAAGTAACCCATGGTGCTGTTAAATGCTGTCCTGCTGCATCTGGTCATCCCAGTGTGAGGCTCTGTTCCTTAAATACCCCCTTTTCTGGGATGCTTTCTGGGCGTGTGCTCTTCTAGTTTGGCGTTTTATTCCACTTCTTTACTTCCCAGTGAGAATGTCTTCTATGGACAGAAACCACAGACAGCTGTGTGCACTGCTGGTCAAAGGCCCACAGCACTGCTCTCAAAGCTTGGCTGCTGGAGTCAGAACACAGCAGCACTGCTTTGGGTACAGCAGGAGACATGGTCCATAGACACCGGGTAGAGCAGCGTGTGTGGAAGCAGCAGCAGAGATGCAGTCCAGGGAAAGAGCATCTTTCTCGGGGTCTTAACGCTATCGGTAAATCACAGTTGGCATACTTGATTCAGTGTAATGGATGTGTTCTCATTTCCCACAGCTGATGAGGATTATATCAGCTTGGTTTAACAGTCTCATTTTCTGCTCCCAGTGCACACTTGTTTTAATGCGTTTCAGTTAATGAGGTAGAAGAGAGAATGAGGTGTTACTGTTTATGTACAGACAGCAAGTCTGTGCAGAGGGCTCTGGAGCCCACGCAGTCCCTTCCCATTGCTCTCAAAGGGACAGCATTAGCCAGCATTTATAGAAAATTTATTGGCTGTGGTTTATTCAGGTAACATTCTTCCCACAAGTGCGTATTTCTCTCGTGCCTTCCCTCTGCACCGTTGCAGACTGCCAGGCGTGTCACCAGCAGCCCAGTGTGAGGAGCACGAGCCAGGCATCTTGCAGAACAGCACCATGCATGGGATATGGCAAAGCTCTGAGATCTATCTACCTGAGGTATAAAGTCCATAAGTGCCTTGCACTGATGTAGCTGGAGCACTGTGTATGGCATAGCATGGGCCAGGCCAGGGCTGCCCTTCGCTGCGTGCTGGGTCAGAGCAGCGTGGTCAGGCCCTGCCAGCTGCTGGCCCACAGGGAAGTGTCTGCCCTCAGACAGCAGGCTGTCCTTGCCACGGAGGCAGATGTTTGCTGTGGCATGGGTGCATTTCTCAGGGCTGCATGCAGCCCCGTGCCCTGCAGCAGGATGTGCCTGTCCATAGTTAACGCTGCTCCTTGACGCCTGGCTGGGCGCCAGCTGCTGGCATCATGGCCGGGGCCTGCGCCTCGCGGCCTTTGAAGGTAGAGCTGCTGTTGGCTTAAGCGGGAATTAAACAATTACCACGTCTTAGTTCCCCCACCTTCGGTGGATGAGCTCTATAAATTGTCAGCCTGTTGACATTTTAATGTGAATTATGTCATATGGTATCCCCTTTGATTTCAACATGCCTCGGTTTGTAAATACATGAGCCTCTCAAAGGCTTGTGGTTAGCGTACATGCAGGAGGCCTCGGGCTTTTTGGTGGGGAAGAAGCGTAGCGTTTGTCTTGCAGCTGGTGTGCTGGCTTCGTGGCCGTGCTCGGGGCACGTGCGGCAGCAGCTGCCCTGGGGCAGGCAGGGTACTGCGGGTATAGGCAACCCCTGAGCTGGAGCTGGGCCCTGCTGCGTGCTGCCAGCCCTGGGCTGGGGCTTCCCTGCTCTTGTGTGGGGCGATCAGCTTCTCATTGCACACCACTGGGGTGGCACTGGTGTCACTGCCCGTCGGGCAGGCCCCATCCCTGTGTCTCACTGGACCTCTCTGCGGCCTTGTGCCCCTCTGCCTGCCCTCCCCCTCCCCTGTGGGTGCTGCGGGAAAGCTCCTGATTCTGGAGATTACTGCTTCTTGGATTGGCCTTTCTTTCTATTTTGACCCTGACTCAAAGGAGTTGTTGTTCTTTCATGCACGTGCCATGGAAAGGAGGGTCCCTACACAGGGTATGTGGAGGAGCGAGATGCTGGGAGCTCTTGTGGGGTGACCACCACCTCCCTGCCCTGGCCATGACCTGCTGCCTCTGAGTGTGCCCCCATCCCAGCACGCAGGCTGCTCACCGCTGTGGGGCCGGTTCACAGAACTGAGATGCTGCGTGCACTCACTCCGTGTTGGGACAGTGGTGTTTTAGTTCCACAGATGGCTGCAGGTGCTTCTGCTTGTGCTGCATGGTACGTAACCAGAGAGCAGTGCCCAGAGGAGGACAGAGAGAGGCGGTTCTCTGAGTGGTTTTGGCTCTTGACCACCAGCTGCATTCTTAGAAGCTGAGCTGAGGATGATGTCTGTGCACCACTGGAAGTCCTTTTGGGGAGACCCGAGAGAGTTCTTGAGTGTGCATTTGCCATAGGTTGAGGGAGAGCAAAGATTTTGGAGTCTTGCAGACTATGTTTCAGGTTACAAGGTCCACGTTGCACACAGTGGTCTGCTGTGTGAGGACCTCTGCTTTTATTGTTGCCATACCTTCTCACAAAACTGTTTTTATTTTTCACTTACCTGGATTTTCTGGTATATCTGCTGTATTGCCCAGGAAGACCTATTAAAATGTCTGTCTTTGGGCTGGGCAAGTAGATTATCAGCATAAGAAGCCCTCTGAAATAGCAGGCATCAGCTCTGAGCACATATTTTTGCAAGGAAGCTCATTGTATGTGCTACCAGAAATGAGAATCTTAAGGTCACTAAAGCAAATGCAGTTACACTTGCAATTTAATAAATAGGATTTAGACATCTGCCATCTCTTTACATTTCTTTTATGTGGTGAGTGGACACTGTTCCCGAAAAGGTTTTGCCGCTTCCATTTTATTTCTGAGTTGTGGTGGTCAGTAAGTACTCTTAATGCTGCTTAGTGCTGCCTTCGTTGTATTTATCATTTGCTCTGTGTGTGCCTCCACAGACCTGACACTGTGGATTGCAGATCCAGAATTGTTAAAACCAATAAATAGTGTACCAGGCTTTCCCCAGGAGCTTCTTTACCTGTATGCAGCAAATACGAGTGGATGTAGGTACTGTTGAACAAAGGAAGCACCAAAGAGCAGAGGCATTTGTCATCATGGGTTTTATTCCTCAGTGGCCTTCCACAAGATCTGTATTTTCCTTTTTTTTTGTAGTCTCTCCTGCAGGGAAGAGCTGGAACTAATATTCAGAGCAATTCTGGTCTCCTCTAGGTCCTCTTATAGAAGTATATGACAGTTGAATTAATCTTCACATACACATAGGACTTCTAGTACACAAATCAGTGTTACTGTTGCACCAAAAGAAAGCACTGTATACAAACTCCGGAAGGTTAAGGCTTAACCTGTTCTGGCACAGGAATTCTTCCTCATTCTTTGCTGGGACTGCTTTTCTTGTGCTTAAAGTGATTAGCAATGGAGAGTGACAGGATGGGAAGGGGCAGGAGCTACTCCAGGTTGTCTCTTCTATTTCAGGTGCCCTTTCCCATCTGCGTGGTGCTCAGATGGCTGTGCTGGCAGTGCAGCTAAGCCCATCAGCATCCAAGTGGCTCTCCAGCTCCGTACCATCACGCTCACTGTGATTTTTCTGATAGTGAAGTGCAGGTCATTCAGAATCATAGAATCCTTAGAGCTGGAAGGGACCTCTGAAGGTCATCAGTCCATCTCCAGCCTCCCAGAGTGTCTGATCTCACGTTCGTACCAGCGTCCTGGGCTTGTGGAAAGAAAGTGCCTCTGTTCCTGGCAGCCTTGCAAGCTAATGGCCTGTTGTGGCAAAATCAACCCATGCGTAGATCATGGGGTGGTGGAGTGATGTGTGTGTAACACACAGGCCAAGCGGTTCTGCTGCTGCCAGTTGCCACTGAGTTGTCCTTTCTGTGGAATCTGGGCCTGAGAACGTGTGTAGGAAGCGTTTTGTGTTCAAGGGCTGAAGGGATCTTCCAGTTAAATGTGGCTGAGGCTGCAGCTGGGCGTCAGCAGCCCCTATGGGCTTCCTTGCAGTGATTGCTTGGTGGTGTGGGCTGAGGAGCAATTGCCTCAATTTATTTACACAATTCTTAAGACACACTGGTGTCCATTCAGTTCATGGAAGTTTTCACAACCGTCTTCAGCACAGAACATATCTTACTTCAGGTTGCCTTAATTCAGTCCTTCCTTTGTGCTCAGGCGCATTATAGTAGTTTTTAATTATAAGTATTTCCATACATATTTTTTCCAGTAGGATTCTTGCCTTATTCTGTGAATGAGTAATTATTCTGTTTCTTTTTATCTTCTTCTTTTATTGCATTGCCCCAGGCTTTGTCTAATACAATCCAAAGCTTTCACTGAATGAAGAATTATTTATTTTCTCATGGGCATTTCTGTGGTGCTCTGTGTTCTGTTTGTGTGTTTCACAGCCACTTAATGAACTTACCTTCACAGTACTTGTCTGAAATCAAATGATGCTCCTCTCCTTGTGGGTTGGGTACACAGAAGCACAGGAACTGCATCAAAGGTTGTGATTTTAGATGCCCCGCTTGGCGCCCAGCCCTGTGGTCCTTACCTCAGAAGTGCTGCTCTGCTGGGAGGGCTTCACTGGTTTTATCTCTCCGTAACAGTTTTCAGTTCACGTTCAAGGCCCAGCTCTGATCTCTTGGAATTACTGTACGTTTCCTCTTCCTGCTTCCATTCTGCTGTACTCCTTCGGTGCTCCTTTGGGTGGGGTGGGAGGAGTGAGAACCACACACTTTTTCACCATCGCAGTCACACCGCCTGTGCCGCCACTGTCCAGCTTTCCTTTCACCACAGCAACTTTCAGTGTGCCCCTGAGTGCAGACATTGTCCCGGCTGACCTGAGCTTATCTGTAAGGGCAGCATGTCTGGGGTGCTGAGTAAGGAGAAGATGTACGCTGTGTGGGATGCTGGAGAAGAGAACCAAACAGAGGGCGGTGATGGTCCTCGTGGCTTTGAGGATGCGCTGCAGCAGATGGGGGCTTGGAAGGGCTCTGTGTCCAGGGATATGTGCTGCTGTGCTGGGGATGCTGTGACAAGGCAGAAGGACGGCTGCTTACCAGCCCGTGTTGCATGTAGAGCTCCAGTTGGTTGGAAGAATGTGGAAAGCGTTTCTCTGCTGATTCTCTGGGAGGACTGGTGGTAAAGGGGGAGCTTGGTCTGCTGCTCCTGCGTGCATCCTGGCTGGCCTGCATGGAGGCAGCTCGTGTCGTCCATCTCTTTGGTACTGATATTCTTTGACTTATGGAGAGGATTAAAAAATTGTCTGGTGTATTGTTGTTGTTATTGTATGGTTATCTGTTGGGATTCAGGGTGGTATGTAGCTGTAGGAAGTTATAAAGAAACTATATGAAAACAAGGAAATCTTCAGTCTATCATAACGCTTGTAACTTCTCTAGAGATAAATGAAACAATAAATACTGGGCAAGGGGAGCTGATCTATGTCTGTAGTATTTTATTAAATAACGTAGACTCGGTGTGGTTTTCTGTGGCTGGTTCAATTTCCCACACGGTTTTCGGAGCATTATTACGATGGTCCCTTTGCTGTGTGCAGGTCTGCAGCAGCACGTGCTGCCAGCATCGCCTGCCCCGCCACGCAGCCCTGCAGCGGTGCGAGCACACGGCCGTGGTGCGCTGTGGGCAGCGGGAGCTGAACCAGAACTTGAAAGGGCTGTGGGGGTCTCCTTTGAGCATCCCACCTCCTTCTGCGTGCCGAGTCCTGGCTGCCCTCAGTGCTAAGGGAGCAAATTGTCACGGGGCCGTGTCCCTGTTGGCACGAGCTCCCTCGCGGCCGCCTGGCACACCGTGCCAAGGCTGTGGGCAGCAGTGCAGTGCAATGCAGCCTTTTCCTTCAGGGATGTGCAGCCGAGATGGCAGAAGTGTGTGCAATTCTCAGAGGACTTGGGGTGGTGGATCATGGCTGAACTCTGAGGAGTGCTCTGAGCTGCGCTGTCGATGGCAAAGGTGGAGGGCAGGCCCTGCGGGGTACAGCACCTCCTGGGGGGAACGTGAGTGTTCCTGCTGCCAGAAAGGAGTACTGAGCACTGAGAGCAAAGAGAAGTGCCCCTGCTGCAGGAGGGGCCGTGCGCTGAAAGGGAGTGTGTGCTGGAACTTGTTCTCAAGCACATGTGGGCTCTGATGTGTTCTGGAATTCCTCTTAATAACTAATTATATTTCAAAGTAAACAAGTAATGAATTATGAAAATGCATTGACTTTAGAGTTTTTGTTGAAAAATCAGGCGCACAACTGGAGCAAGCATCATCAGAGCAGGAACTGCTGCAGAGTGACGTGGTTATCGGCTTAGTGAGAAACCTGAAGTTCCAAGTGAACTTAAAGCATAAGTTCTGCATTCAAGTAATGTTATTCCAATTTAAGTGATGGTTTGGTTTCCAAGAGCTGTAAAGTGGCATTTTCAGCTGCCTTTATTTATGTCTTATCTTAAGGCAGTCCCACACATGCAGAAGGGATTTCAGGCAGCTCTGTCTGAGGCAGTGCTCCCAGCCCGGTGCCACGTGTGCATCCCACGGATCCTCCTCTGCCATCAGCCAGGGTAACGCACGGCCGTCCCTCGTGCTGCTGGAGGAAGCAGTGCGTCACCTGTACAGACTGTCCCACGCGTGTTCTGTGTTACAGGATGCCTTTTTCAATCACTCAACAGCCCCATAATTGCAATGTGGGCAACAGATTTGTGTCCTGCTGACTGTTCAGATTTCCTCCCAGCCCTTTTTATTATGTAATTTGCCTTTTCCAGTGCTTTTCCATATTCACAGGGTGCTCTAGTTCACCTGTGTGTTCACAGCTTAACAACTTGCACTGAAGCAATCACTTTAAAGTACGCATACAAAGTACGTTGCAGAAAAGCTGTTGGGAGTGGGATCTTTGAGCCTGCTTTTGCTTAGCGCCTGGTCTTCACGTTCAGCTGTTCTGCTGCTGCTGCTGTTCACTACACCTGAAGAAGATGTGGCTTCCAGAGTGCCTCAGCTCTTAGCTGTCCCCAGGAGCTAGAGGAGCCCTGGGCAGAATACTGGCCTGCCCGTAGAGATAGGGTTCTGTCACGGTGAACGTTTTGTTGCTGTTTTTATAGCTTCATTCTGTTTCTGCCCATGGAATACTTTCTAGGCACTGCTTTTAAAAGCAACGTACAGCTTTTCTCTCATATTGCCCCAGGGATGACAGCTTCTATGGAAAGAGGAAATGACCGAATGCAGCTTTCCCCAGGAGCCGGATGTCACCGATTTGGATGTTGGGTGACTCGTTAACTCCAGAGGAACCCCACCACCCCCAAACCACCACACTGCTCTGCAGAAACAGCCAAGTGATGTTCAGCTTATGTCATTTCCCTCATTTGTAACAGAGTACACTTCATGGGAAGGTTTTGGGGTTCCTGTCTGTCAGAGGTATGCAGTGAGCAGCTGCGAGTCCCTGTACAGCCCCCGGGGAGCAGCAGGGCTGCGGCCAGAGCAGGAGCACAGGTTGAGGGCAGCACTTTCTAGAACAGCTGATAGGAAATGTACTCTCAGCTGTGCTTTGTTTTTATCACTATAATTAGCGAGATCGATACACGCACTCCCCTGCCCATCTCCACATATAGCAGTGCTTTCGCTGGTGCCTCCCTGGGGAGAGCTGTGCAGATTTCGGGGACCTGGAAAATTCTCGGAAGTTGCAGCTGTCCAAGAGCAGATGCACTGTGGCTGCTGCTCTGGTAAAGCAACAGTGGGAGGAAAGAAAGTTCTGTGACAGTGAACAGGGGACGGACCTTTCCCTTTTCTCCCTTTCACTCTCAGTGAGCGTGTGTTGTGCTGTCCAGCTGCACAGGGATACGTGTGCTACCAGAATGAAGTAACAGATGCAGAATGGCATCTCAGTGACCTGGGTGCCCTCCACATCTCTCCTCCCAGCAGGTTTCCGGCTGACATGCAGTCATGTGAGCACAGCTTGACCCACAGATGTGTTCTTCAGGTGCGTGGGGAATTTCTTAGTGATGCTGTCAGGCTTCCGCTGGTCCTATGCAGATTTTCATCTTTTGGGATCTCTCCTAACGAATGATTAATTAGCACTTTCAAGTCGGCTGCACAATTAAAAAGGTGTGCGTGTGGTGGAGAGGTTACGTTCAACCTTTCCTGGCTCTTGTTTTTTGCTAATCTGTGTCATTTTTTGTCCACTGGCCGTGGGGGACCGCAAATATGAGGAGATCTGCTCATCACAGCCCGCATAAACAATGTCCTCGTTAAGTGCTGATGGGTTTAGCAGGGCCCTGTGAAGAAGTTAGCTGCCAGAGCAGAGCGAAGCAGGGGCTGTGCCTCCCTCTGGGCTTTAGCCCCTCCTCATTAAGCAGGTCCGGGCTATTGATTGGGAGCTTGTGTTTGGAAGAGTCTTACTTACTCCATGCATTATCTTGACAGATTGATCAGACCTGATTGAGAACCTCTTAAAGGAACGAACAGCTGTAATGGGAAAGTTGGACTCTGTCATCCGTTAGGATGATTCTGGGAGCGAGAAGAACGAGGCTGACATCTTGGAGCAATTGTATTTACAATTAACATGGCTGAAAACGATTGCCTCTATTGATCCCCCCTTCCTGCAATTACAGCCCCATTGTTTACATTCCAGCACTTCGGTTATAAAAAGGAAATTCAATAATTATTGCATTATTTAAAGTTAAAGTGCCACAGAGTTTGCTGGCTACGCTTGCTGGTTGATTTAACGTTCAGTAAAATCCATGCTGAGCTCTCCATCTTTAGGCTGAGCAATATTTGGCTCTTAATGAGACTTCAAGGGCTGGTGGAGCAAACGCAGAGTGCTGCTGGATGGCCTTGAGTTGCTGGGGAACCCCACAGTGTTCTAGGATGGCTGGTGCCAGCATCGTGCCCACATCTCTGCCTGGCCCACTCCCAGGGCATGGCTCCTGTCCTGTGCTGTGAGGGTGCTGGGCTGTCTCTGGGAGATGCTGATAGTTTTTCAGCTTTGTGCACTGCCTCTGACCTTGCTTTAAGCGTGCCAGGTCTCTGCTGAGCTGCCCTGTGCATTGCTGCTGGGATCCTCCGTGAGGAAAGGGGCTTGCTGTTCCTCAGTGTGAAAGTATGGATTTGGAGGGTGGAGTGTAGGGTCTGCCTCTTACCCGCGCTCATAGCAGTGCTCCTGGAGCCTTTCTCTGTGGTTCAGGGCCTTGCACCAAGTATCGCAGCCTCTCTGGCAGGAGAGAGAGCTGCGTTTCCAGCCTTCTTGAGCAGAAAACCAAAGATAGAAACCGAAAAGCAAATCAGCATCCAGGTTTGTTGTGCAGAATCTGTGTGTCTTCATCTGGTGGCGGTGTTTATAAGGGTTTGGATGGTGCCGAGGAGCCCTCGGGACGGGCGGCCGTGCTCACTGTGAGCCCGTCCAGGTTGCTGCAGCTGCAGTGCAGAGCAGTGAGGCCGGCCCTGCGTGGTATTGGCAGGCTGCTGGGGGCTGTTACGCAAGGAGCTGGAGAGGCTGGAAGGAGCCAAAGGTTTTGTAACGTTACTTCTTCAGAAGCAGTAAACAACTGCAGGACGTTGGAATAGAGAGGAGCAGAAGTTCATCTTTTGAACCTGCCGTATGGAGAATCGATTTTCTCCTCCTTTCACAACATCTGGGCCGGGGCGGTTGCGGCACTGCAGCCCTTCCAGCACCCGCGCGTCCTCCCAGCGGCTGCAGGAAATTCCAGCCAGGCCTGCAGGTGTGAAAGGAGAGCAAGACGGATGGGCAGCCCTGACTTTTATGGAGTACTTGGAACGGGTTGGGATCAGGCAGCTGCTTCCACCTGACTTTCATTAAATATTCAAACTCTTCTCTTCTAGGAATGTGTGATTTATCTCATGCAGCAGATTGGAGGCGTGGGGGGGCAACAGACACTGCTGAGTTGTGCTGCAGGTCTGGTTCCTCTCCACGAGATCTTGTAGCGTCACCTCCAGCTCCATGAGAGCACGTCATTCTGGGCACAGCTCTTGCTGGCATGAGACGTTTCCTACCAGCTCTGCTGCTAATTACCCGTGTCTGCCCTTGGCATCCTCCTCTCTTGAGGATGTGCTCGTAGTGCTGGTGTGCTTCCAGCAGCTCCTCCTGGGCATGGCTGCATGCTGGCATTGGCTTTCAGAGAACCAGGCATGGTTTGAGACTGTGTGCTATCTCTGCTGTGCTGCCATGGGGCTGTCCTGGGTCAGTAGGGCTGTGCTGACCTGGGGCTGCGGTGTGCACAGGAGGAGGTCGGGGCAGTGCTCCCTGGTGCAGCTCCTGCTGCCCCTCCACGCACTTTGGTTCTCTCTTCCTCGGCTGCATCTGTCCATTTCTAAATCATTGTTGATTTTACCCATTGGAACAGAGCGGATGTGCTGAGTTCGGTGAAATGCTCTGTGTGGAATAGAAAAACACAATTTGATCTCTAATGGTGTTCCTCCAAAGACGTTTAAGACTGAGAGCTGCAGCAGAGTGCCCCATGAAGGTGCTCCTGGGAGCTCAGCAGCCCCAGCTCTGTGGAGGGGCTGTTCTGTACCACGGGAGCCAGGGACAGTGCGACTTCAAAGTGATCTGAAGCAGGTTTCTTCAGACTGTTCCTCAGTTCACCGTGCACCCACCACGCGGTTGGAGCTCGTAAACAAAAAGGACATTTGTGTCAATATTGGGGTTCTGGACCGTGGGCCCGTTGTCTCATCTGCATTTCCTCCCTGCAAACTCCTTGACATGAGCAGTTCAGCTGTGTGCCAGAGAGGGAGCTGGGAGGGCAGGCTGTTACTGGGGCACCTTGCTGCTGCATCCTGCCTGGCAGCACGGGCTGAGCAGCAGCAGCTTCTAAGGACCCTCCAAAGGAGAACATGGCAACTGGGACAGCTGTGACTTCTTTTCTAATGAATAGTAAATAGCAAAAGGATAAGATGGTTCAGAGTGATTACTGCACTTCTCTAGTGGACATGGGGCACAGTGCAGATCAATGTCTGACCCTCTGAACACAGCAAATAGATTTTGGGGAGCTTCTTTCATCCCTTCCAGCAGTGGAGATCAGTAACGAGCACTGCTGCTGCAAGAATCAAGCTCGTGCTGCCCCAGGCTGTGTGGAGCATAATACAAAAGAGGTCCAAAGCAGACACGGGTTTCGCTCCTCTTTAAAATACGTACAAAAGTTTTTAGTGACTGCATGAAATGGCAAACATCGTCTACAAAAATACTGACAAAGTTGTTGGGCAGGAGAGCGTATCAGTGGTGTTGTGGTGGCCACATGAATCCTTTGTTATTAAAACAGTCTCATCTCTGAAAAGTTAGTGCACATGTACGGCGCGGGGATGAGCAGCACTGCTGCAGGCAGATTAATACAGCTGTTCCATTACATTTCTCCATTATTGAAAAATACGGTGGGTGCGGCAGTGCTGGATGGGGAAAAGATGGATGATAAAATAAACAGTTTGGGAACGTGTGGGATGGAGAGAGAGAGAAAGAAAAGTGGAGTATAGCGTCATTCCTCACTTTGTTTAAAAGTTATACTTCCACAGTCATATGGTGTACACCCTGTGCTGTTCCTCATTAGCAGAAACCAGGTCCCAGCCAGGCTTGGGGCAGGGATGTGGGGCGGGCCCACACTGTGCTGCTCCATGCCCGCACTGCTGCCTCCTCCTCTGCTTCTGTGCTTCTACTCCATCAGCTCGTGGCTGTGCTCGTGGCTGTTGGCAGTGCCTTGCTGTGATCCGTGTGTGTGCCGTGCCCCCACTGGAGCAGTGCTGGGGGCTGTGTGCGGTGCGGTGCCCAGTGGGGACGGCTGTGTCCCGGCCCATGGCTACACTGCCTTTCTGTACTGCTGATTTAAATGGTCTCCGTGCTCAGATCCTCTGAATGTGCTGATTCTTTCAAGCCAAACCCAAAACATAGCGAAGGCAGGGTGGTTCCACAGTAGTTTCTTACCTGGCCTCAAACGTGGACCCGGCACTTCTGTGGGGCAGGGCTGGAGCTGTCCTGGCTGTTGGCACGAGCGTGGCAGCTGAGTGAGGGGCTGTGCAGTGGCAGTACCAAATACTGTTACCCAGATGGGAAGCAGAATGAGGAGTTGTGGGCGCTGCTGCATGCCAACATTCCCACCACATGCGGGAGGTCAGCTCAGCACTGTGCCACGCAGCTGAGCCCGGCAGGGGCAGTCCTGGCTCTCCCTGCACAGCCTCTGCAGCGCTGTGTCCCAGGGGACAGCTCTTGATGTTGGCAGGAAATTACCAAGCTTTCTTTCCATAACTGATCAGGAGTTGGTACCCCAGAGAGCAAGGTCTGTGCTAAAGGTCAGGAGGAAGCAGTGATGGCCAATGAAATAAATGGGATATTTGAACAACGTCCTTCTTCATGAGAGAGCACAGCTTTGCACACAGATCCGTGCATTCCCCGCATGGGCGATGGGCCGGGTTTGGTGTGCTGCGGTGCAGGGGAAGGTGTTGTGAGCCACACGGAGGTGCACTGCGGTTCGTGTACGTACAGGAACGGCTCCTGTCCCCCGGGAAGCGTTACTTGTGAGCCGTATGGTTTCCATCAGAGCGTTCTTTGTCTGTTTCTGATTTAAAGTGGAGCTTGACTAAAGCTGATCAATATTTTGCATGCCATGCGTGAAGAACCAGATGTTGGAAGTTTCCTATCATTGAAAGGGAGGGAGGTGAACACCCTGCTCAAACTTGCAGAAATCAATGTTCTCTGACAGAAGTTAGTTGGTTTTCCTAGAAACGGTATATTCCTTTGATTTTCAAGTTGATTTGTCTTCTAACAAAGTCCTAGTCTAATATTTTGGTGTTTTTTGTGATACAGATAGATTCTCACACTGGGAAAGGTTCACATTATGATGGACAAGAACTGCACTCATAGTGCAGTGTCCATCATTTCCAGTACCTCAGCTTCTTGCTTTTGGTCCTATTCTGGCCAGTGCTGCAAGACAGATGTGGACCACAGTGGCTGATGTCGTGCTGTGGTTGTGGTGGTGATGGTGGTAGTGGTCCTGGTGGTGGTTGGGGTGACTTTGTGCTGCAGCACTGAGAGAGGTGCAGCTGACCCAAGCATGAGGGGCTTGTGAACATAGCTCACACCTGTGACACAAAAGAGGAGCAGGAAATGAGACGTGTTTGTGATACTGTTCAGAACAAACGTTTTACTGAAACTCCATTTTAAATCAGAGCAGTTCGGGCTGTGCTTCTGGGTCCCACAAAGCCCATCCTTAATGCTTCCTCGAGCTCCTGACCTGATGGTTCTGTGGTTGCTTCCCGGGGATTTCTGTGCCTTCTTGCCCATGCCCGAGAGCCACTTCTGAGCTCTTTCACACCTTCTGGTCCTGAATGAGATGTCTGTAGGATGGGGCACTTCCCCGAGGTGTTTCTGAGCTGAAGAAGGAAGCAGAGTCAGTGCAGCTTGTGGGAGAATAGGGCAGGAGGAGGTTTTACTGCAGAAATGGAATGGAAGCGGAGCAGAGCGGGGCTGGCTAAGCAGGGCTGTGCGTGCCGTCACGCGGCTTTGGTGACCGGCTCACCAACCTTCGTTTTCATGTCTTAAGCCATTGCTCTTTTTCTGGCTCAGGAAGAAGGTAATGCATGCAAACAATAGAAATAAGGGGAGGAATAAGTTCTTATGAGGGAAAACAGCAAAAAAAATCTTCCGAGGGCACCAGTGGGATTAGTGCCCTGGTGGATTCTTCAAATATTACAGTGAATTTAATTAAATACATCGTGATCCCAAAAGAGGCTAGTCTAATTAGCTAGATCTAGAATACATTTATTCTCTTCCCTCGCACTCCCAATCAGAAGCCTCAGCATCGGCTCCTATCCTATTTTTAATCATTCCTGGACTCAGAGGGCTCTCCTTCCTCCGTGTTAGCTAAGCACACAGAGCTGGGTAATATGTCTTTAATCTTATCTGAGCTGTAACTGAGATAATACCCTTCAGAATTTTTACCAGAAGGTCCTGTCTGCACGTAGACAATATTTTTGATTGACAAACCTTGAGATCATATCCACATTGCCCTGCTTATGTGCCCCGAGCGAATGTGTGGTGAGGAAGGAGTTCTGTGGGGTGACATGGAGGCCAAGAAAGGGCTCTTGAGGTTGGACAGTCAGAGCTGGTGTGGACTGCTGCTTGGCTGCAACGTAGGTCTGTGCTGGAAGCACCAAGGAGCCTTCACCGAGGAGTGTCCCCTGTCCCTTGGTATCCATTTTTCCTGTGTCTGAGATGAGGCCTTGCTGCGGGAGTGGGGAATGTTACTGCAGAACCACTGCCCCATCTGAGCAGAAGCAGCCCCGCAAGCAGAGAGCTCTTCCCTGCGGTTCTCAGAGACAATTGCTGCCTCCCTGGGCTCTGTGACATGGAACAGTCATTCACTTCTCTAGAATGGTGGGACCTCTGTGCGAAGGAATTGATAGATTTTTGCCAAGCAGTCAGAGTGTATGTTCAAAGCAGCTGTGCTGGCTGTGACAGCACGGCCTCAGAGGGTGACAGCAGTTCTCCCAGGTGCCATCCCCACTGCTGGCAGTGCCCACACCGCTTCCAGGGCCATGGGGCAGCATCTGAGCGGAGCAGTGGGTGCTGGGGGCAGAGTTCCCCATTGGAGTGTGTCTGTCTGACATGAAACTGAATGCCTTCCCAGCTTTAAGTATCAAGGAGTTAGCTACATGTGTGCTATAAATAGTAGTTAATGTTGGATCTGGTGTTTTCTTTCACCGAAGTTATCCTGCCAATCTTTCTTCTTTTTATTATTTTATTTGGTTTTGCCTCTTGTGCTCGTTTTGACGTGCTGTGTTCCTTTTGCTTTCTGATCCAGAGAGCATGTGGTATCTTGAGAATAAACAGTCTTGGTCGTAGTGCTTCTTTTTGAAAAAGTGATTTCTTACCTAATTCCCAGGTGGCTTTTAGCAGTTTGCAGTGGTCTAACCTGGAGATGGTACAGGAAATTCACATCTCTCTGCTTTGTTCTTCACAGCACCTTCAGCATCACGAGAGCGGGGTTGAGGGTGAAAGCTGCTATTACCACTGTGTCCTCTGTAACTACTCCACCAAGGCCAAGCTGAACCTCATCCAGCACGTGCGCTCCATGAAACACCAGCGCAGTGAGAGCCTCCGCAAGCTGCAGCGCCTGCAGAAGGGCCTCCCTGAAGAGGAGGAGGACTTGGGGCAGATCTTCACCATCCGCAAGTGTCCGGCTGCAGACGCGGGTGAGTGCGGCTTCTCTTGTTCGCACAGCGTTGGGCTCTTGCTCGTGTGTCACAGTGTTTGACCTTAGGGCCATTTGTGGCATTTCTTGGCAAGCAGTGATTCTCTCTTTTTTTCCCTCGCTGTTGTGGGGATGATGCTTGTTGTTCATGGATAATAAGCCGTGGAAGCCGTGGCTGTGCTGCAGCAATAACAGAATGCTGTTGTACCTGTGGTGTTGCAGGTAGCTCTGCCTCACAGGGCTTATGGTTGTGGGTCTGAAGCACCAAGGGCTTCTGCCCATGCTTCCTTTCATACTTGTAGGTGATTTTCTCAGTTCCTGTAGGGTTAAATGTAGCTTTGATATGAGAAGTGTGCGTTCAGGTTACAGTCTTATGCAGCGGAGTATTGTTTGCCGAAACATTTGGGCACCTCTAGCATATCAGAGTACTGTACTTTCTGCAGGTGTTTCTCATTGTGTCAAGTGATGTCTTGCACACTGCTGCATTCCTGTTGACTTGTCTGCTGATGTTCAGTACAGTAGTCACATTGACGTGGAGGAAGATCTGCCTGAGGGCTAGGCAGGAGAAGGGGCAGATGTGGCAGATGTGCTTGCCAGTTATCCACATCTCCTCTTGACAAGTGGGCAAAGTGAATGGCACAGTGCAAGCATTTCCTTGTGCAGAACGGGATAGGGAAGGGATTGCAGCTGTGAATCTAGTGAGAGAAAATGCCCTAAAGGAGACAATGAGCGTGGCCGAAACAGAAACTGTATTTTATTTAATCATTTAAAAGTTTTGGAAGCGTCTTGTGTTAGGAAAAAAATCAAGATCTCATGAAGGCCTCTTCAGAGGGAGGAGGAGGAGAGGTCACCCAGGAAGGCTGCTACGTGTGCTGTCAGGTGTGATGCTGCAGCTGAGGGCATGCAGCTGGATGGAGGTCACCACAGCAACCTCTGAGCTGCAGCCTGGGCTTCCATCCATGGCTGCTGCAGATGTGGGTGAACCTCACAGAGCAGTGCTCTGCGAAGCTGATGTTCTGCAATGAATAGCCACAGTGAGAGGCTGGGATGAGCGACTGGAGCTTAAAGCTGCTGAGGAAGGAAAGCAGCTCAAGGAAAACATATGTGGGTCGTCGTAATGTCCCTTGAACTAACACTTGGGTTGCTTTGCTGTTAAGCCTGTTGGTAGGAATGATCTGAAACTGCTGCAAAACAGACAGAAAGTGAATGGGGAGATTTTTTATTTGGAATTAAATGACATCTTCGGGAAAAAAGTGCCTGATCTGTGACCGTGGAGGCCCAGCAGAGTCGCAGGAGTGCACTGTGCCATCCCAAAGGTGGCGGTGATAGGGGCAGTGCAGCGCGGGCACCGCACCATCCCGGAGGGGACAGGAGCTCTGAGAGCAGTTCTGCCTCTCCACGATGCTCTGCTCTGAAAGAACAGTCAGCTTTTGAAAGGACATGTTGACCAGAGTTGTACGGTTTGTGACTTTTCTTAAAAACAAAAAGATCAGAGAGGAGACACTGTCTGTGCCCTCCTGTGTCTTGAAGCTGTTTGTTTGCTTTTTACTTCTGAAATATCTTTTCCTTGTGCATCTGCCAGGATTATGGCATTGCAGGTACTGAGTACAGAAACTCACAAGCTACAAAGGAAAAGGTTTTGTCAACCACTTGAAAAAAATGTAATTTTTTAAAGCTACAGATCTTAATTAATTATTGAGAGGAAATCTCAGGGATGCGGCTGGCCCTGTGCAGGAGCAGTGCCTGGCTTCCCAGAGCTGCCTCGTCCCGTGCTCCCCATTCATGCACAGAAAGCAGGACCTTTCCTTTGCTCTCCAAACTTTCAAACTCAGTGCTGAGAGATGCTTCTGCTGCGCATTTCTCTGCCTGGTGCTCTCAGTATCTCTGTGCTGCAGGGCTGAGTGGCGGGGCAGGCGTGTCCCAGGGCCCACTGAGGCCTTTGATTTGTTTTGGGTCCAAGATCACCTGCACTTATCCACCGCACTTCGTGTGTGGGTTCTGTGTGTGGATTCCACGTGTGGGTTCTGTGTGTGGGTTCCTTGCGTGGGCTCTGTGCACAGCCCTCGGGGCCCAGTGCCGTGGTTCTGCTCACCGCGCACCCTTTGCAGTACTGCCTCTCACACAGTGCGGTGCTGTCTCTGCTATTTCCCTCTCATGCTTTTTATCCTCTTTTCTGTGGGCTAGGCAGACCTTTCTCACTGCTCTGTGATGAGAAGTCTCTTGTGATAACTGATAACATGAGAAAATCTTTCCTGTGTTTCAGACGCCTTGAGTAGAAAGTGCTTTTCTGATCTGTGACACTTCTCTGTCAGCGGGGCCCGCGGGGACAGTGACTTTTTGCTGGTGTGCTGCATTACAAGTGCTCTGGTTTGTTTTGATGCCTGCTATTACTCCCCGGTAATCATTGCTGTGATTCTCTCTCCTCTCCTGGTTAATTATATTTGTTTAGAATCCGTTTTCCTTACAAAATACAATATTGGCTTTCATTTTCTCCAGATTGAGTCCCCTTTTGTTACCACTGCTCTTTCCGCAGACTCTTGAAGCCTTTTTTATCCCTCACCCTCTTCCACCTCCTGCAAAAATTCAGGAGGGAGCCCAGCCCAACCCCAGCCCAACCGCAGCCCCAGCCCAGCCCACGCACCGCAGCTCTGCGGTCCCTTCCTGCAGAGCTCCATGTTCAGTGCTGGGCCCAGAGGAGTGGGGGTGTGTGAGAGGTGGGGGTCCGCTGCTGCTCCCAAGGCACAGCCCTGGCGTGGTGCGTGCCAAGTTGAGGAGCTGCCCTCTCCTGTTGCAGGGAGTGCAGCAGCCGCGGTTGCACGTTCTGATTCTGGAGACCTCTGTGGCTTTGATTTACCTCTTTTTTTCTTTCCCTAAATTCTTCCAGCTTTTGCTAATGTTTTAATCTCTAACTTTACATAAATCCATTGGTTAGAGCAATAAAAGGTAGCTCAGCCCTTTTGCTGTACCTTTGTTAAACAGGATGCATGCACTGAGTAGATGGAGTCACGTCGTTCCCCTGCCTGCTCCATCCTCAGGTGCTTTGTAGCAGGGAGAAGGTGCCAGGGTTCAACATGAGTCCGCATGTACTTAACTCAGTGCTGTGTGCAAGCATATAACAAAAGCACTGCTGTCACTGGGGCAGTATGTAGATATTTGCTTGTGTAGAAGCATCTCAGTCTGTTGGAAGAGAGTGTCTGATCATACCTTAATTAGTCCTCTAACAATCTGCAAAGGTCAGTGCCAATTGCCTGTTCATTTACATTTGTAATTGTGATGGTTCTTGATTGCACATTAGTTGCAACTCATTCCCTCCCACCCCTCAGGAAACACATGCAGCAGCCCCAGAGCAGCCTGCAGATACAAGGAGCTTTGTCTCCGCTTGCGCAGCCCTCACTGAAACTTTTGTGTCTTTTATGGCAGAGAGCTTTAGAAGCTGCACTCCACTTCCAGTAAAGGGATGGTGAAGTCATTGTCAGGGAAATGATACGGACATCAAGCAAGAAATTCAGTCCTCCTTGAACTGGATAATTAAAGACAATTAAACTTTTCTGCTTGCTCTGAGAAGTGTGCTAATTGCACAGGAGGAGGGAGGAGGGCCCAGCCTGGACGCTCAGCGCTTCTGTTGATCAGAAAGAGTACAGCTTTAGGGGGCGGGAGTTTCATTTTCTTCTGTGGGGTATTTTTGGACTATTGCTGTAGTGTCCAGGCTGCTGCTGCTGCAGATGTCAGCCCCCTACTGCAGAAGCATCTATATAATGTTACCCAAAAGCTAATTGATTTTTAATGATGGGGGGGGTTAAGAAAAAACTAATAAAAACTGAAAGCTTCTCAAGATGTAGGGATGAATGCACTTACAGCTCATTAGGTGATGATAGAAATGAAGGAATGAAGGAACCCACGCCGAATTTTCAGTGCGGCTTTGCGGCAGATTCCTTGTAGAAGGCAGTGGGTGCAGGCAGCCCGATCTGCAGCCGTGCTGGGAGCGGGACGCAGCGTGCTGCTCGCCCGGTGCCATCGCTCTTGGCACGTGGGACGTGCGTTGTCACAGACACAGTAGCTGAGTGGTGATTGTAATTAACGTTTCCCCCTTTAGCAATTACTCCTGACCTGCAGGTGTGCTCCTTTCTTCTTTTCCAAGGAAGTTTGAGTAGCATAATCTGGACACAGTCTATGTGATTGCTGAGAATACTTAAAGTCAAACCTCACGGAGCTTCTGGACACTTCTGGAAGTCGTGTTCTGTTCCCTGGGAAGAGCTGATTATCTCAGCAATGTCAGTCATCCTGTAGACTGTGTCCTGCATAGGTAGCAAGTGAAAGAACAACTTCGGTGGGACTTCAGGTGCTTTTTCCTAGCACTGTATACTTCTGGAAAACCCCTTTGTCCTGTTGGACATGGGAGTGTTCCCCTATGACCAAACTAAGCCAGACAGTAATACCACTTGCTGTTTCTGAAAAAAAAAAAAAAAAAAGTTCTATGTTTTGCAGAGCAGAGGGATACTGCGCTGGGAACTGGCCCTCTGTGCTGGGCATACTGCTTCAGCAGTCCTCCTAACCTCTGCCAAATCCTGAGCAGCCATCCTCTTCCAACACACAAAGTCATTGTTAGGGGTCCTTGCATGTGAAGGCTGAGGGCAGGCTTTCTGGAGGCAGTTGCTAAACTCAGCCAAGTGCAGTCAAAGGAGCTTTGTTTGGGCAGGAAAGGAGCCGGAGCAGTGTCAGGAGGATCACTGCCTCTGTGTCCTCCCTTGCCCATCCCAGTCTTGCTGGAGCATCCAGCACTCTGTGGTGCACAGTGAGGACTGCCCACTCTGATCAGATTGAATAAGTTCCCTAGATGAATACCTTTACTGTAAAACTCTGTTCTGCTAGAAATCTGCCCTGTTCCCAGAGCTCCTGGAAGAATGGAGTACCCCATTGCAACAGCTTTTCTCCTTCTGCCCTGTGAGCAGGGGTGAGTGCAGCGTCCACATGTTGCTCATGTATTCAGCCTTGCGAAGGACTGAAAGCTGTAGCCTGAAATCAGGATGTGAATTTCTAATGAAACCAAGTATGTAAACAAATACAGCTAAAACTGTTGCCAGATGAGAAAATCCCTTGTGGTTTAAAATAGTGGTTACCAAACTCAGCTTGGTTTTGTCTGTGGTGGCTACAGACAGCTGCGTGCTGAAGTTGCTTGCACCTCTGTTTTCACTCTGAGTCATATGAAACACTTTGCTATTGTTCCTGTTTCCTAAAAGCAGTTTCTGGAGCTGCAGCAGGGCTGTGGAGGCATCGCTGCTGGGAAAGAGTGATGGTAAATGGGAATGCAAGCAAGTTCCCCTGGGATCTGGAGCAGATCTGTTTGTGAAATGCTCAGGGTGCAGTTTGCAGTGTGAAGAGATTTCTCTTAGGCAGAAAATAATAATTATACTTAGCGGAAGGGAATCTTGATGTTGGACACATTTGTCAGTAGCAATCTGTGACTTGCAGGTCTCACAGAACGTGTTACCCTTTTCCTTGAGGCCAGAGGTGCTGCACTCTGAATTTCCCTCTCACCAATCCAAGCTCACTAGTTCTTCCCTTCCCTTGGTGGCCGTGCTCTGCACTTAGAAATGGTGATCAGGCCATCTGTAAAATGAGGGGAGGCACATGGTTCAGAAAGAGGAAGGAGATCTTCCACAGAAACTTTCTGGGAGGGGAACTGTCCTGATACTTTCCAGCCTTGCAGAGTGGCAGCCATGAAGGCATTTCTCACACGCACTCATCAAGCACCAAGGAATTATTAATGCGTTGTTTCAACAGGGATACACGATGCTCCTTTGGAGTGTATCTTACATGATTGCAGTCTCCATACTTCCAGCGGAACTTAAAAACTTTTAAAATGAAGTTTGATAATGCCAAATGATATTTCTCCCTGCTTGAAATAACTCAAGTTTATTAATATGTGATGTCCTCTACTCGGTCATCACTAATGCTGGAGAAATGCATGTTGGTGCTCCATCTGATAGAGGTAATGGAGGGTTTCAGAAAGCAATAAGATTTTTATAAGCCTCTCTCTACTTTTTCATGGGATGTAATTGCACACAGCAATTAAAAACTTCCCAAAGCAGATTGCTTGTACAGTGCCTGCCAGAGAACAGTGTGCAGAATTTGTAGTGCAGTGTCCGCATGGACAGGAGCACAGCAGCTCCAGCCCTGCAGGTGATGCACAGATTTGTCAGGTTGGAACATCTGTGTGGTGCAGCCCTTCCCAAGGGGTACATATAAGGTGTATTTTGAAGAATTCATTATAAGATTTCCCATCTCCCCATAAGAAGAGCTCCAAAATGAAGTTTTGCATGCCGCCTCCTCCCACTGCCCTTGTTTCTAATAACCAGAGAGGTCCTCCATCACGTGCTGCTGCTGGTCATCCCCTCCTCTTCCAAACTGGATTCCTTCCTCTGGTGTTTAACAGCTAACCTCGTTTCACAGGCTTCCCCTTGCCATTTCCAGGCTTGTCCTTGATTGACACATTTAATAATCTACCAACCAAAATGACAGTCTGAGCTCCTGTGTGCAAACATCAAATGCTGCCCAGCTTCATTAGCTTCTCCTGGGCTTTTTGCCTCTCTCTCTCATCCTGCAACCCAATATTGTGTTTTCCCAATATGTTATCTGTAAACCCCCGAAGGCAGCAGCCTGCTCAGTTGTTTCTGAAGTGTTGCATGTAAATGCAACCAAATCATCAGTGTATAAATTGTGAGAGAGGCGCGCAGAGCAGCAGCACGGGCTCAGCAGGTCCTTGGGAGAGGGCCAGAACGGCCGCAGGCGCCCGGGCACGCGCACCCAGCTCTCTGCCGGGGTCCTGTCCTGTGGCACAGGGTGTGCAGCAGCTTTGTTCTCTGAAGAGGAAATCCATTTCTGTCATCTCGTCCTCAGACACGGGGAGTAAGATGAGCTATTGTCCTGTTTTGAGAAAACATTCACCCACGGTGCAATAACATACGTGAAATAGCAACAAAGAGGGAAAACAGCTCGTGGCAATATGTATGTTAAGCTGATTAAACTTGCAGTTCCCCTTTACTGAAGCATTTCTGATCTCTGTGCCAACCCCACCAAGTACCCCCACATGCAGGATTATCGTCTTGTTTTCCATGATCCCCTGTCATGCATGCTCATTTAAAACAGGAGGACAGCTTGTTGCTTTCCTCTGTTGTTCTGCTGAACCCTGGAATGTTTTCATTTTTAGCGTGGACTGAACAGCTTAAGGACCTTTCCAGCAAGTTCCTATTGGGAGTTGCAGTGTTTCTGCTCAGGGTCCCTCCTCTGGAGGATGTTCTCAGAGACCGGGTAGGTAGCAAGCTCTCTCCTATAAGGATGGGTACAGAGTCAGGTGGAAAGTTCTCATTCTGTCTCAGTTTCATGTTTTCACGGTGCTCAAGATTAAAGAGATACGTTACTTGCTGCAGGAAGTCAGAGTTGCTGGGGCTGTTCTCCTGGAAGGATGGTGATGAGAGGTTAAAGCCTCATGACTTGGGAAAATCGGTCTCTTCAGAAGCCAGAGGGACTTCTCTGTCTTGGAGTCATTCTGCAGCATTGTTTGTAGCCATTCCTCCTTGCGTGCATCCCCTTGCCCAAATGTGGCAGTACACCGTGCCTGTCTCAGTGACATCTTTCTGTCTTTGTGCTTGTAGGACACCACGGGACAGTTGATGTCTGGTCTGGCTTCAAAGAACTCAGGGGTGAAGTTGGTTCCACTTTAATATCTGGCAGAAACAGATTTCCTTTGTTATTTATTTTTTGGGTTGTTTTTGAGTTTAAAGCAGAAAGCGGTTGTGTCCTAGCTCTGTTCTGACCAACCACCAGCATATAGATAATCTCCAAAGGATATGAAAGGTTTAATCATTTTAATTTTGTTTTTATTAAAGTTTATTGTGACTTTTTCATGTGCCCCTGGTATTGCGTGGGGGGGGGGTAACAGATCCACACAACCCCCCGAGCATTCGCTTAATGAAACTCTAATGGGAGGCGCCTGGTGGGAGGGAGGTGGTGAGATAGCAGGGCTGGAGGAGGCAGAGCAGAGGCATGTGCTAATGCCACTGAAACGTGGTGGGAATCTCACCGAGCCCCATCTCACTCCAGCAGACACTTGTCATTGGGAGCTCATGGCTTTCATTAAGTGGAAAGAGGGGAAGCTCTGATGGCTGACTTGTTCCAGAATGCTTTTCTTGTTCATTTGCGTCTTACAGCTCTTTCCACCTCAGAAAAGTACAGGGAAAAGCACCAGATGATGTAGTAAAGCGATGGGAAGATCTTGGTCCCCCTCCTGTTCTGTTTTTATCCCCACCAAAACGAAGTCTGGAGCCAGATTGAAGCCAGGTTGTCAGCATTCGCTCTGCTGCGTTCAAGCCAACTGCTCTTACCTCCGGGACAGAAAAGCTGTGTGCTTTACCTATACTTCACTCTTAGTACTGAGTTTGGTCACCAAAACCTCTGCTGCTAGTGCCAGCAGCATTTTCTGCTTCTCTCCCTTTTTTCTCTCTTCCCACTCTCACTTTCAGAACAGGGATCTTCTGTCCAGAGGACTTCAGGTGGTTGTTGCAGTGGTGCAGGTTGAATTCAGGACTGAAGGACCACAGTAGAGCCATGGAAGCACTGCCACGAGAGCTGAATGATACTGCAGCCGTGTCTCTGGATGTGTTGGAGAAGGGTTAGATGTCAGCATGAGCAGCACAAGATTCTTCTTAGCAGCAGATTCAGCTCATGTCTGAAGTCCCCTCAGCACACCTGTGCAGGTTCTGTTCAGCCCACGCTTCACCAAGCAGGGCAGGGTTTCTGACTGAGCTGCTGCTGTGATGTTCTCATTGCAAGGAGAAAAGGAAAGCTTCCAAAAGTTTGGATACAGATGGGAACTGTTCCAGCAGACTGTGTTCTCCTGTCAACCCTAATTTACAACCATCCTTTCCACAGCATTGCATGGGAGCAGCTCATCTCCAGTGCCTTTCCTAGATGTTTGGCTGCTTGTAGCCATTCGTGCACTTTGCTGTTCTCTGCCTACATCACCGGGCTCCAAAGTAAATACACCTGAGGTGAACAAGCCTTCTTCTGTGTTAACAGGTTAATGAGTTGGGGGTTACCTCACTTGAATGCTTTTGTTGGTACATTAACTCGGAGCCTTTCCTCCTGTTCTGCTGTTACCCTCAGCCACAGGGGTCAGAGATCCAGACCCAAAAAGTGCTGATTCCTCGATTCCTTCTTGCTGCTAATTTGCCTGGTGACACATTAGGTGGGAACAGAGACAAAGAAAAAATCTTAGTCACGTTGAGCTGGACAGAGGCTTTGTGCTCAAGAGAACAAGGATGTTTAACTCGCCTGTAAGCAAACAGTGGGCAAGAGTGAGGAGGGGCCGTTCAGGGCAGGCTGTGCCTCCGCTCCCCGGCTGGCACAGCCGTGCCCACTGCAGCAGCCAGGCTGGGCTCCCTGCTGCCTCCTGGCTGTGCAGCACCACGCAGGAGCATGCTGGGCCCATGCCAGAGGAGGTGGGAAATGGGAGCAGGACCCCCTCCTGGCAGTGGTGTCTCAGGGTTTGCCGCAGCTGAGGGCTCTGCATGCGCTTTGGTCTCTGCAGTCAGCAGCGTGGAGTCTCACATTATGACTGCTGGCAGATGTGGGAGCACGGTGCTCTGCTGTCTCATCTCCCCTCGGTCGTACAGGCTGACACTGAAGGAGTGTCAGAGGCTGTTTCCCCTGGATGAGGTTTGCCTTGGCTGCATGCCTGTGGTTTGTGTCACGGCTGCAGCCCGTGAAGGTGGCAGAGTTTCCAGGAGCCCCTTCCGCTCAGCTGTTTCCTGCCCATCTGCACGCACCGTCAGCAGCGAGCCTTTCTGGCTGACTGCTGCGACGGGCCATAAAAATGAAAGTTGTTCTTGAAGCCAGACATCTTGTCCAGACTTGTGACTGTGCTCCAGAAGTGCCACTGTTCTTTGCTCTTCAGGGACAGAAACAGGGCTGAAACTTCTGAGATGGGGGCACCCAAAAAACCGCCAACGCCAGCAACGTGCTGCAGTTTCCATGTTGTGGAAGCATCCACAGAGCGTCAGGAAGTGGTGGGCAGGAGCGTGCCAGCTCGGGGGGGCCAGACCTGCTTCTGGATGTCTCCCTCAGTTACTGGTGGCTCCTACGGACCGGTTTGGCAGGATGCCGCTAGGCAGAATTGCCAAGCTTGTTTTCCTTCTCTGTTTTCATTGAGATGTAGGAAGAACAGGGAAGGAGGATGTGGGACGGTTGGTGTTTCTCGAGAGCTGTATACACAAGGCTGGATGCAGTCTCCCTTGGTGTAGCTGTAGTTCTGTGTCTTTTTGTAAGTCCTTTTTCCTGAAAAATGTACACTTTTAAAATAACCTGACATCTTTTATATAGAAAAGATCATCTGAGCCAGTCTAAACAGAGCTGTCTGAGTCTGCCTGGGGCACTACCAGAATTTGCAGGGCCATGGTGTGTGCTGGAGAAAGCAAATCCATGCTTCCTGCAGAGGTAAAGCTGTGTAGTTTGTACGGGTGCACAGAGTGATTTCATGGCCTTGTTTCTGTTTATCACACCGTGTAGTTGTGCTGGATTTCTGGTATCCAGCTCTGTCCTTTCATCAAAGTGGAGTCTGCAGGACAAGATCTCTTCATTTGTCATCCTGTGGTGCATTTAAATCGTTGGTTGGAACATAAACGTCCTGTGGGTTTTCCAAAGACAGTTTCACCAGCTTCTTGCTGCAGGGGGAACTCCTGTCCAGATGTTCAATGCAAATAGTGATGGACAGGTCACCAGCAACCTCTGGGCCTTGGATTAGGTAGGGTACTGAGCATCCAATAGCACTGCATTAGTATTGCAATGTTTTAAACATTTTCTACTTAGAAATTATAAAAATATTGCTGGTTTGTTCTAGCAGTTCTCAAGAGCTGTAAAAAGATGAACCAAAACTTCAGAAAGCTGAACACTCAGGGTTTCACTGATGGAACGAGAAGAGTTTCTGCTTGCTCTCTGACATAGTTGTGAAACGGAATTCCTTCAGCTTTTCCACATTCTTTTTGAAAGTTCAAAGGGAGAGGCTGAGGCCGTTCTAATGGACTTTCCTTTGGATCTTCAGGGACACAGAAGTGTCCTAAGTGCGAGGAAAGTCCTCCCAGTCAAATGGTTTTTAATTCTAACCAGGCCTCTCTCACAGCTGATCAGCCAAAGCAGTTCCCAGGCAGAAAGAAGTGGGAAGGAGCTTTTCCAGGCCTTGCACACCCAGACCCATGGCATCAGCACACTGAAGTGCCATGCTGTTTGGAAGGTGGATTTTAAACTTGTTGCTGTTAAACATGTGATTTTGCATTGTGGCATAGGCTTCATTTTCCTATACAGAAGAACCATTTATAAAGGCCAACACAAGTCCACTGTGTGAGCACTGGAAGAGAACATCCTTCCCCCCTAACAAGGAGTATTCCTGCTGAGCATCAGTTCCTTTCCCTTCTGCCTTCTGGGAGCAGCAGGTCTGGTGGTCTTCATCATGCTGACAGGACTGGCAGAGAGTGCCTGATCTACATGCAGAAATGCTTTGAGGTCTTTGTTCAAATGAAGCGTCATCAACATGGAAGATATTCTCATCCTGCAGCTCATTTATTAGGAGTATAGATTTAATTGCAAGAGATACAGAGCTTGGTTTCTGAAATTGATTTTGTTCTTCTTTAAGAGCCATAGGCAAAATGAGATTGTGTACCTTATCAGTGGGGTGATTTGTGGAAGGTTTCACAGCAGCCAGCACAGAGCTGGAAGTAACGGCTGGCCCAACCTGCTCCACCATACTCTAGGCTGTTGAGCATACTTTGATGTGTGTCAGGGGCACAGTCTCCTGTGTACTTGCTAGGAGTCCTCAACCATCCTCAATCATCTGCAAAAGATGAGCCTCTATTTATTTACTGGTTGTTTACCCTCCAGATAAGCCTAGCAAAATATACCATCTTCCTCACTATTTTCTCTGAATACTATTCTTTTGGGTTATTCACTCTACATCCTCCCCTTCTACTCTGCCCTGGTGAGGCTTCACCCGGAGTACTGTGTCCAGCTCTGGGCTCCCTGGTACAAAAAAGACCAGGATCTCCTGGAAAGAGTTCAGAGGAGGGCTACAGAGATGATAAAGGATGTGGAACACCTCCCGTATGAGGAGAGGCTGAGAGACCTGGGGCTGTTCAGCCTTGAGAAAAGAAGACAGAGAGGGATCTGATCCACATCTATCAATATCTGAGGAGCGGGAGGCAAAGGGACGAGGCTGGACTCTTCTCAGCAGTGTGTGGCGATAGGACGAGGGTTTGTGTTTATTCCAAATAGCCAGTTTGCTTTTTTACGTCTTTGTTTTGGTACATGTTGGTGCCCCTGCCATTTGGTTTTCATCTCCATGATTTCTTAGGCCATGAGTTTCAAAGGTTAATTGGGAGTTGTATGAGAAAGTATTATCCGTATTTGCTCCAAATTTGCATTTTTTTTTCTGTGTTCATTATCAGTTCTCCAGAGACTGGAGGAGGAGAGGAATAGTATTGGTCCAGCCCCTTCAAACCTCGGTCACTCCTGTCAAGGCTGTCTGATTTTCTTTTCAGACCAAGCATCTCTAATCTTCTTCTCTTCCTATCCGCTCTCCTCATCCTTTCCATTCATCTGAAGTCACTACATGAAGTAATTTAAGTACTTTTCCATCCCATTCCACGTGTCCCAGTGTGTTTCTTTCACATACAGCATGTCAGCTGTCGGTGCCTCTGCTCTGCCTGCAGAGTGCCCCGGCCCCTTCTGCGCAGGGTGCTCTGCAGAGACCCCAAGCGTGTTCCTGGGCCCGTGCTGGGACCCCACGCCCTGAAAGCTCTGAGCTGCTGAACTCGGCCTACTGCACACTGCTGGGCAGAGGACAGAGTGGCCCTGGACAGAAAGTGGGGATGGGCTCAGCGTGACTTAAGAGCATCTTTCTTTGCTTTTCTGATTGCCGGCATTCAGTGTGGACTGGGAACTCCTGCTCCTTTTCTGGGAGCTACTCTCTCTCATTTGGTTACCAATTAAGCTGAAGCATTCTGGCCTTTTCCATCCTCCTTTTTATTGTTACGAAGGGTGAATTAGGGCTTGGTGTTTAGGATTGTTCTCTGGCCTCCGCTGCTACTTTGCTGCCTCCTTTGTGACAAAACAATGGCATTAATTTTGGCCTTTGCAGCGGGCAGGCAATCTGGCAGCGCACAGTGCCTGTCCGTTCCACTTCACTTGTGCAGCCACCTCTCCTTTCCACATCACCTACTCACTTTGCTCCTTTCTTTTCTTCCCTCCCCTTTTGTGTGTGTGATATGGAGGATCGTTCGGGGTTTATTCTGCTCCAGTCCTGGTGAGGTCGAAGGTTGCAGCCAGTGGCGAGGAGCGGCGGGCCGGGCCGGGCCGTCCTGCACAAATGGGCTGCATTGGTGAATGGGGAGGGGGAAATCTTCACCAGGAAGGCCAGGGTCACTGTAAAGTGGCAGGAGCAGGAAAATACTGAAGAGGCAGGAAGCATCTGTGCATCAGGGAGGTGCTTTCTGAACGGCACTGTGGGGCTTTGTAGTGCCCCTCGTTGGATGTGGAGCTTCAAGCCCTCCAAAGCTGGGTACCACTGGACAGGAACATTGAGAGCCAGGGAGAGGGCAGCCGCTTGTGGCCCCTGCAGGTAACTTGTATGGACAGGACATGTGTCAGGTGGAGCATCACTCCAAATGGTGCAAGTTGCAGAGGGAAAAAAATAGAAGAATGGCAAGCTTGTGTGAAAGGAAAAGAAGCGTTAGAAATTGAGTGAAAGAGCACCGTATTTAAAAAAAATATAAGAATGGTTCTGGAAGAAGCACACTGCTGGGTTCCTCGTGGTGGGTTTGGCAATGCCCCATGCTGGGAGGAAGAGCCCAGAGTGGGCACAGTGCTGGGCAGAGGGGCTGGAGCAGCTGCAGAGCTCATGGGCTGTGCTCGCTTCTGAGCATGCCTCAAAGTCAGCACCGTGGAACAGGGACCTCATGCATGGCAGTACCCCAACTCGTGGGCTCCTGCTGGGGTTGGGCCGTAGCTCAGAGGGACGTGGTGACCCCCTGGCAGTCAGAGATCTGGATCCTTTTTTGTTTCCAGTTAAATAATGTAAGGAGGAATACAGGGATTAGAAGCGGTTGCCCAGAGTCCAGTGCTGGGATGACTTGCAGCTGTGCTGTCCCTGGCTCCATGGCACAGCGGTTCCAGCTCCAGTGATGACAGGGGGATGCTGTGCATGGCCTGGCCCCGGCACACACCGTGCTCACGGCAGTGCAGTGTCAGGAATGCAGCACAGGCCCCACAGCTGAGCTCTGCCTTCGGGAGGGCTGGGGCAGAGCTCGGCTCTCTGCCTCTGCTCCCTGGGATTTTTGCACAAGGGGACTCTCATCTGTGAGCCCGGTGCTAGGGCTCACCCCGTGAGGTTCCTTCTGCTCTGAAGGAACGCGGCCGTGCAGGTGCTGCCTGGCACCCAGTGCTCGTCCTTGCCTTCCAAAGGCAGCAGCCAACTGCATAAATGGAGCGCGCACACAGTCAACAGTTTCCTTTCTTCTGCACAAATTGGCAAGGACTAACCTTGTCATATCTAGTGCAGTGCTAACGGGCGCCTGCCTCCAAGGGGTAATCATGCAGGCATAAATTCGGAAAGTTGCTAAGCTATGAGCAGTCTTATGAGCATTAAAAGTGTCCTCTTTGCCAGAAAGGTCATTCATAACTTGGCTGCGCTGCTGATGTACAGTCAGTGATATTGATTGATTAATGTATAAAAAGCACCAAATCCATTTGCTTCTATGAAAGAGAATAAAGTGCAGTCGACTCTCTCTTTATTTTCACCTCATCCTTTTGTTTGAAGGACGTTTTTTTTTCTCTTTTTGTTTTGCCAGCTAGGTTTAAGGGGGTTACAAAAAGCCAGTTTCTGCCAAGTAATGCGTTCACAAAGGGAACATTGATTCACATCAGTGTCGCTTGAGTTACCCTTAAAGGTTTGCCAAGGAGTTGTTCTTATATTAACCTTCTGTTCATCAAAGATGAAATAAATAAATAAGTCATAAAATCAGCTTCACCGCCCGCACCAGAGTCGGATGCAAAACAGGAACGTCTTCAGTTAGGAATCTGCACCCACGGTACCGCCTCGGCCTCCTGCCAGGCTGCCGGCCCCCACCTCCATCCCCACGCTCCGTCCCCTCGCAGGGAGCTGGGGCTGCCCCACGGCGTGGACAGGGCCTCTCTGGCAGCACAGGGAGGAGGACTGGCTCCCAGCACAAGGCTTAGTTCTGCCCCACTGCCTCTGCTTTCACACTGCCTGGCGCTGGGGAGAGGGGCTGGGGACGCTTTGTTGGGCCAGACTGGGAGGCTGCAGCACCGGGGCTGGGCAGGGGCAGCGGCGGAGGAGAGGAGGAAAGGGCTGTCCCTGCACGGGTCTGGCTGCTCCTCCAGTGGCAGAGCTTGCTTCTTGCAGCTGGGAAGAATGGGGAGCCGTGCAGCTGCACGTCATTTCTAAGTGAGCACACGCTGACGTTGGTCTGACCTGCCTAGGGAATGCTGGGGAGGCAATGGGTGTCTTCTCAGGCAGTGGCAGTCTCGGCTGCTCGGACGTTGTGCAGTACTTGCTCTGTTCTGAGCTTAGGCAAACAATGGTGGTTTCAGGGAGGGGGTTGCTGGGCTCCGTGGGCAGCTGTGCGTGTCACCCTGTCCATAAGGCAGGGAGCTCAGCTGGCTGCTGTGCCTGGAACGAGCCGTGTTCGCACCTGGCTGTCACCACGATCTCCCAGCGTGGGAGCTCCTTGACAGCCTCCAGGTCCCGGTGTCACTTCCGATAACCTCAGCCACAGGCAGCGAGAGGAGCAGGAGCCCATGGCTCCCAGCCAGAGCTGCACAGCCGTGCCCGTGAGTGCCCTGGGCTCCCGAGGTGCCTGCTGCAGCAGGAGGAGGGCCCGAATCCCTCTGCTGTTCTCAAGCAGTTGCTGCTGAGAGCCGTGGAGGAGCAGTGCCGATGCCACAGGACAGTGCGGAGTGCTGTGGCCGAGGCAGCACTGACCTCCACAGCACTGCCCACGTGGTGCTCTGACCCCAGCATCCCTTACTCGGCAAAGGGAAGCGATGGTGACAGTTGTGGAACTTGTTGAGGCGCGTGCTCTGGCGTGCACCAAGCATGGCAGAGAGCAGGACCGCAGGGTGTGCTTCCAGGGCAGTGCTTGTGCCTGCCCTGCTCCGTGGTGTCCTGCAGGAGCTGTGAAGCAAAGCCCTCGAGCCCCGTGCTCCCAGGACAGGCTTTGTCCCCACGGCTGCTTCAAACCCCGAACAGAAAATCACCTTGTTTTGTAATCTTTTTCTCCAATTGTGGGAGAATTGCAGAACTCTGCCGCCCCCTCCCCCTCTGGCGAGGCGGAGGGGATTGGATCAGACGGTACAGAGGGAGCATGCTGAGAGTGAATCCATTTTCTCTCCTTCATCTCCCCAGAATAAATTAGAATTTGCCTGATTTAATAAAATGGCTTCATCTCTCTGCCATCTTTTCTATCTCCCATGCGTTTCTTCCCCACCCCCACTGCGAAATAATAGATCTCAGCTGTATAGCTCTTGTTATAGGCTGCGATGTAGCGATGGGTTATGGCGGTGTGTCTGCATGCACAGCCTGCACAGGATCCAGACGCTGAGAGCGCACAGAATTCGTCCCTGTATCTTAATTTCCTTATTGTCAACTGTGATAGTTATAATTGCTGTCGAGGTCAGTGTAATTTACTGTCCATCTGTCATTAACCTGACCTCATGGGTGGATGTGACTGCCATGCAGATATTGTTTGGGGACTGGGAGTGGTTAGTGATAGAAATTTTACAGCGCAGATTTGCCCCGGCCACTTTTCTTTTTAATTGGCACGTATTTGTCTATGCATACAGTGGAGCTGCAGCTCTTTGCTGCAGATGGAAAGGAGGGGTTATTGTTAGAATTCAGATGGTTTTGCTGCAGCTGAACCCTTTTCTCTCACTTAAATCTGGTGTTTTAATTTCTATTTCCTAGGTTGATTTTTTCCTTTCCGCTCTGACACTAATTATGCCGGGCGCATTGGGAGCGGTTGCTGCTGAGAGGTACCCAGCTAAGTGTTAAGAAAGGTTTTAAAAACAGACTGAACTCTTTCTTAATGAGGCTCAATCGTGCTCTCCTCCGGGTGGTTTTGTTTTGCTGATCTGTCAGTTTTTCGAGGATTTAATTGCACTTTTTTCATATTATTCTTTGAAATGGGGCTAAGCAGCTTTCTGTAAAATAAAGTATAAAAAAGGAGAGATGTTACTGGCTTTTCTGTTTTCTTTTTTTTTTTGCTTTCATCACTCTGGGATCATCGTCTGCCACTGACTCCTGGGACCCGACAGTAGTAAAGAACAAAATTTATGAGAGCAGCAGATGAAATGGCAGGCTGTGGCAGCTCCAGAATTGTAAACCATCGGAGGCAATTCTCCTTGCTCCTCTGCTTCCCAGTTTGGCTCCTGTCAGGTTGCCGCTTATGCTAATCCTAGCAAACCTTCCCAGTGTTTGTTTTGGAGGAAGAACCCGGAGGTGAAGGAGGGACAGGGAAAGCTAAGGTGGTGTGTCCAGCATAGCTCATTTCCTGCCAAGAAGGCACGGAGCGGCCCCGCGCTGAGCGTGGTGAGGTTGGCAGAGGTTGGCGGGTCGAGCTCTGCTCAGAGCTCCCCGGGAGCTGCCTGCACTGCGGCCCGTCCTGCCAGCACAGCACCCTCAGCCGTCCCCGCAGCAGCAGGAGGGCAGCAGGGGGTGCTTAGTAGTTGCTGCTGGGATGGGAACAGGCAGGGAGAGAGGAGGCGGATGTATCGGTGCTGCTATTATCTTTATGGCGTAGAGAAGCATGTTTGAAGCAATCAGCATGGAATTCTTAATTGCTCCACTTACTTCTGCTCTCCTCGTGGGACAGATTGTACAAATGCAAAGGCTGCCAGGACCCTCCCGTTAGCGCTCTGTCCCTGCTGCACGCGCTATTTTTAACTAGCACTTTGTTTTGCAGCGATGCACAAAGCTGCTGGTTTTTTTCCTCAAGGTTGCTGATAAACAGCAGAGGCAGCCAGAGCTGCTGTCCACCTGACGGTGACATGGCTCTCCCAGCCCTCAGTTCACTTCTCCTTGTTTCATTCGCATTTCTTTATCTGCTTTCCCTTTCTTTGAGCTTTGGTTCTCTCCCTCTCAGTTTCAGTGTTTATCCCTTAGCTAAGGGTCTCCTTTCTTTCCATCCCGGCCATCAGTAATCCTGTTTTCCTTCCTCTGCTTGGATGTGTGCCTTCCTCTTTTAGTTTCCAGTGCACCTCTCGTGAGGATGTAAAATCCAAGAACCAGATCTTTGAGATTTCAAAATAAAATAAAAGTAAACTCTGCTTTAAAAACACTTTAGCAGGAAAGCCAGGCTAATTGTAAATCAATGAGTCTTAAAATGCAGCATTGATCTCCAGTTAGAAGTTTGAAGGGGAAAGCAGTAATTACTGTGCTGAAGGTAGGGTTTTTTTTTCTCTTAGTAAGTTCTGGGCAGAAGGAAGGCTCATTAGGGCAGCACTTCGGAATCTGAGTAATTAGTTTAAAAAGTACTTTTGTGGTGTTATTCCCAGGGCTGGAAATTATCGGAGTCTTCACAGATTTATAGTTCAGCTCTGATAAGGTTTGATTTATTACCGCGTTTGGCGTGGAAGATCCTGCAGAGCCACCTGGGTGAGCAGGGAGCAGCGTGGCCGAGGAGTGCCGTCGCCCACTGGGGCTGCAGGGCCAGCTTGGCTCTGCCTGGCAGCTGCCATGGGCCCACTTGTCACACCCTGCCTGGCCTGCTGCAGTGCTCCAGGCAGGCATGGCAGGATGGCAGTGGGATGGAGGGAGGCTGGTGGCAGGGTGACACCCACCATGCGCTGTGCTGAGCAGCTCCAGGACATCTCCTGCGTAATGCAGCTCCCTGCTTAGGTTTTGAAGCGTCAAAAAGGTTTTGTTGATTGTCATGGCAATGATTGTTATTTCATTTCAATTCCCATGTGCAGTTGTTGCATATAACACATGACTTTGACATCTGAATTAAGTTGCTGTAAAAGCAGCCTAGGCAAGAGGTGCCCTTTTGGGCTGGGCTCACAGACATTGCCACAGATCCCAGGTCCTGGAGGTGCAGCATGGACAAAGATGTCTTGCTGCTCATCAGCCCCCTGCTGCAATCCCCGTGGTGCCACTTGTACCCCTGCCTGCAGGACCTGAGCATGGCAAGATGCAGAGCACGTGCTGCCATGCTGGGGCCTCATCCCCTCAGCTGTGAGCTGTCACCCAGCAGCGCTCAGAGTGTGGCTGGAAGGGGCCAGGAAATGACAGTGCTGGAAGACCACAGGGTGAGAAAAGAGCTTCGAGCTCACCTGCTGCCACAAGAGTGCCCACGTAAACTCCGGTGGTGAGAAGGCAGTTCATACATGCCCTAAAGCTTGTACGCTTCCAAATTCTTCTGTTAGATTTAGCAATTATATCTTTAGATACTAACTTTAATTATCTGATCTCTTCTGCGAATGTTGCTGAAATCCTGTCCACAGCAACATTTGTGGCACTGATTTCTACACTTCAATTACCAAGTCTAATTCTGTGGGGAAAATGTGTTTGCTTCACCTGTGAGGTCCTGCAGATCCATTAGCTGCTGAGCTTCCTGCGTGTGTGGAGCTGCATAGGCAGATCCAAGGTGAGCAGTGAAGAGGGGGATGAAGGCCAGGAGCAATGGGCAGCCCGCTGACGTTTCCATCTTGGTCTGGCTGCTGGAACGTTTACCAGACGTACTGCTGTAGTGCAGACACCTACTCCCAAGGAAAACAGAGCCTCCTGCATTGAGACAGTTGATGTGGCACATCTTCGAGCCTGCTGTTATCTCCTCTGGCAGCGAGCCCACGTCTGAGAGCAGCATCAGCCTCCTGGGCTGCAGGATCTCATCACGTGCTGGGGCATACAAGATGACCCCTGGCTGTCTAGTCATGTCAGCTAGAAATTCAGCAGCCAGATGCTGAAGGTAGCTAAGATCATTGCAAAGCATGGCCACCCACAGGCAGAGGGAAACAAACTCCAGCAGGATGGTATGTGAGCTCTTTTTGAATTTGTTCTGCTCTTGAAATCTGGTTGGCCAAGAGGCCTGGGAAAACAGCACAGAGTCTCTGTAGGTCAAAGCAGGGGCTCTTAAAGGAACATCATTTGGTTCATGTCAAGTTAACTGAATATCCCTTCCTGCTCTGGGAGAAATGGGTTTGAAAATCTCACTTAGTGTTCTTCAGACTGTTACCCATTTTATGTTCTTTCATCAGACTGTCCCTTCGTCACCTTTCTCAGGAGAGCAGAACCAATCTCTTCAGTTTCTGTCTGGGGGAGGTTTGGGTCTAGTGTTCTTCATACGCATTTCTTCCCCCAGAGGTTGTGTGGGGAGGTACTGAGTGATCCTGTGTTGCAGGTAGCATTGCACCAGCACTGCCAATGTCATCGTGTTCTCCATCTGTTCACCAGCATTGGATGCAGCTAATTTTTGGACTTCAGTAGAGTAGAGCTGCTTCTAAAGTCTTAGAGGATTTAAGGACTCTTGAGCCTAAGCAGAGCGGCTTATGGGCAGTCTTTGTTATCAGAGCCTTTTCAGGTCTTTGGTAAATGGGTGAACATTCACTACTCTGAATTCCTGATGTATTTCAGCTGTTTTGGATCATTCCGTTCAGATTTGGGTTTAGTGCAGAAAATACGAGAAGACTGAGTGAGTCTCTTGTAGCCAGTTGTTGAGGATTAGCTATAGCCAAGAGGATTCCCTAGAGTTTGACCTTGGTTAATGCTCTTTGTCAGAACTCCATTTGTGCTCTGCTGTGTTACAGGGCTTGTGTACTGGAGCTGAGGCTGCTGGCCTCAGCGCGGTTGCAGGCACCACTTGGGATGCTGGGGTCTGTAGATCCATGTGACAAGGCTTTGTGAAGATACCAAGTCCCCAGCTTCACTCTGGAAGGTGGAGTAGGGCAGAAATGTTGAGAGCTTATTGTTCTCTGGCAGACTGTGGTAATTCGAGGAACTGACCCTGTAATTAAAACTAGGCTGTGTGCAGGGAGGCTTTCTGGTATGGCTCTTGAGCCCCTGCATGTCTTTTGGGAATGGGCTCATACTCCTACCCATCTCTCCAATGTGTTAAATTGGGTCAGTCGTACAGGTCTGATTTCTTAATCTGACACCTTTAGCTGTCCTACTTGCATAACCTGATAAATATTTTTACAGAAATGATTTAGTCTGCAGTGACTGTTATAGATCTGATTCTGCAGCGAGAGGAAAGGGGAAGGTCTCTGGAGGCAGAAAACCCTTGTGTGGCAGAAAGCCTGCTGGGAAGTCAGCTCAAGAAGAATTAGAAACCCTTTAAATAAATGCTTACTTGACATGACTCTGTCTTCCACAGTCTAACAAGCAGGGAAGCGAATGGCAGCCGCTGGCCAGAAATTGATTGCATTAATTGATATGCCAATAAGAGAGCTTGTTACATCCGCCATTGGTTAGGAGGCCGGCTAACAAGTCCCGCTGATCAATGGAACCAATAAAGATTTCATCCATTAATGAGCAACATGGTAATTAATGTTATCCATAAACCAATTAGCCTGGGTAGCTAATGTGCTGGTTAGCGCAGTGAGTGGCAGAGCAGTGGGTGTGCGCAGACCGACCATCCGGTGTGAGGAGGGCATCGCCTCTTCGATGCCGCCGGTGGGATTTAGGCAAACAGATGGCTTCCCCTGGAGAGGACGAGTTGGAGGATGGCTGGTGGGATGGGGCCCGTCTTCTGGGAAGGACCACACCACTCCAGATTTAAAAAGCAATATCAACGATTTTTTTTTCCTTCCCTTTTTATAACCTTTGTGTGGTACACACAAGGATCTTTTCCATTTTGAGCATGTTTTCTGGAGATGTGTGGGATTACTTAGCTTGTGTTCAGATGGCAAAGCACAGTGTTTGTTTACCTCCTCTGTTTCATTGGGAAGCTGCTTGTGTGCTCTGCCTAGACCCTGACCCCTTCCATCTAGCTTTGTGGGAGCTGTTCTGAGCATGATTGTGTATACTTTCTCTGCTCCATCATTGCACTAATGCAGAAAGCACAATGTGTACACTGAAGGCTGTTGTCTAAAAACGCTTGCAGTGGGGTTGCCTCGAGTTGGTAACCGCTAGCTGTTAATCTGCATTGCTGCTCGTGTCACCAGCACGTGTGGAAGTGACCTGGTTTGTGGCAGGGTCCCTGCAGAGGAGCAGTGGGTGTGAGCGGGGCCACTGTGTGCCGCTCGGATCCCCCCTTCCTCCACTGCGAGGGAAGCGGTGCATTGGGAGAGCACGGGGCCCAGGGCTCCTCTGTGAAGGGGCGTGAATTGCTGTCAAACAGAGCCCCCAGCATGGGGTTTTGAGGGCTGCCCTCTGCCCGTGGCACTGCTTCTGACAGCCCAGAGGTTGTGGTTTGGGTGCCAGACGGCAAAACACCTGTGCAGAGGCTGTGTGCTGCACGGTGCCTCCCTGAGCACGGCCGTGACTGTCCCCTGGTCAGGAGCCCTCTGGGCAGCTGTCCCCATCCGGGCAGAGTGTGAGGAGCATCTGGGAGCTCTGGGTTTGACAGTGCAGGAGCAGCTCTGGCACTTGGCAATGTCAGTCCCACTATTCCGCCATGGAGTTACTTTGTGTTGTTAGATATTGACCCTGGGAGACCCCTTGTGGATTCCCTAATTGAAAATTAATACCAGATCAATGCCATGGGCAATTTGCATATTGATCATAAACAACTTTGAAGGCACCAAGTGTGTGTTGGATCAATAGAGCTCTTGAGCAGGCTGCAGTGGGCGAGCAGCACCGCGCCGCTCTCTGGGAGAGGTGATTGCCTGGGGAAGTCAGAATGGGTCCGTGCAGCGGCTGCGACCCTGGGAGTGGGGAGCTCGTGCCAGGATGGAGTCAGGGTGGTGTCTGAAGTCAGGAGCTGTTTCTGGGGCTCACTTTGGAAGGGGAAGTGCTTCTGTTGGTTGATTCAAACCAACCAAGCGAAGCCCAGAGGCAGCAGCATCACAGAGTAATGGCAAAGCTGCCGTGCCTCCTGGCACCTGCACCCGGGGAGCATCACAGCCCATGCTCAGCTTCATCGCGCCTCCTGCTATGTGCAGCCTGCTGTGTTACCCTCAGTAATGGCCTCCAAAACGGGACTTTGTTTTTTCTAGGAACAGAAGGGATCTCATCAGTAATACTTGTTCTGGCTTTTTTCTCCTACGTTTGCTTTTTGATGGCAATGGATTGATTCCTTCTCTGTCTGAAATAGGGTATTTCAGAATGCTGTTGAGTTGATGGCATCAAATCTTTCACTTCAAACTCCATTAAAAATCAAAACCAAAATCTTCATCTGGAAATACACCAGGTGCTCCTGGAAGCCTTCCTTTAAAGAAGGATGTGTGTGGGCAGTAGAAGGAAAGTGTGAGGATGCAGTGCTTCATTTGACCACTCCTGAAGAAGCAGGCCTGTGGTTCTCATGGTAAAGCTGCATCTGCCTCGGCCGTGGAAACAGAAGCTGCCATGTGTCTTGGAGCAGAAGGGTGGGTAGGGTTGGGAACCTGCTTCCGAAGTTGCTGCTTGTTTCAGGAGCTCTGCTGGCCGCATTGCGCAGCCGGCGGTTCCAGGAAGTCGCTGTGCATCTGATTACTGCATTACAGAGCTTTCATTGACTCGGCTGTGCCGTGCTGATGAACTGAGACTGGGGACAAGAGCTCATAATTGAAAGAAATAAATTCTTATCACAGGCCTCTGCTGGAGCCACCACCTGTACGTGCGCCTCGGTCCAGGTTCCAGGAACATTTGGGATCCCTGGAGCACCTGGTGTTGCGCTTGGGGGTGGCCGAAGCGCTCCTTCCCGGGTGCGATGGGCACTGCTCTGGAGGTTGGGCTGCTCGTGAGCTGCAAGCACCTTCAGGGCCTCCGTGGGGGCTTTCCCAAGCTCTTCCCTTTCACTTGGTCCACTGTGCTTCACTTACAAGGTGGAACAGCCATATAACAGCCCATCGTGTCGTGGATTTGATGGTGGGTTGAGATCCTTCCCTGTTGTGCAGTAGAGAATACGGGAACAGAGAATGTGTTTCGCTCGCTGCAAGAGTATTAAGGGTGAATATGTAATCTTAAATATATTCTCGCATTAATTGAAAAAAATGCAGGGGTTCACTGGGGCTCTGCAGTTTGGACACAGCTTGCTGGCCGCTTTTGCAGAGACGCAGCTGGCACTCCTTCCTCCCCGCTGCAGATAAGCTGCGAAAGGATTTCCATGGCCGTTAGCAGCCCCTGTAATTTTGCACATTCCTCTGGGCTGTGGAGCAGGCTGCTGCCATTAGTGCAGTGCTGGTGGTATGGAGGTGAATGGAAGGGCTTCACTTGACACCCCGTGACCTCTCCATACTGCTGAATACTGGAGAGCCCGGGCTGAGATTGCAGTCGCTTTCAATTACCCAAAGCCAAGAGAGGTGGAGAAAAAGGGCCTGTTGGCTGCAGGAAGCTGAAGTCTTCTTCTGTTGAAAGCTTATTAGTAAAAGTGGAAAAGCAATCACTGACATTCTGTTTGTGCAAGTAACCCGAACCCGGGGATGGGGCATCTCAGCCTTTGGACATGGTCATCTCTGCTGCGGTGTGATGTGGTGTTCCTCAAGTGTGTCCTCACAGGCGGCTCCAGGGCTGTGTAACCACTCACTGTGTGCACCTCTGCTGCCTGTTTGCATCACAAGGTGTGCAGTGTGCTGTGTTTTCTCCCTTTTTTGCACCAATCCGATGGTTTGGTCCTGCTTCGTGGGAAGCTGTCAGCGTGACAGCAAGGTCAGGAGTCACCAGAAATACACTGGGATTGTGCTGAGCGTAGCCAGTGCATGCAGGAGAGAAGAATACAGTGAATTACCGTACGGGTCACAGGAGCAGCTCCTGCTCTGGGCTTCTTGTGTGGGGCAGCCTGCACGGCCCACATGGACGCACACATATCAGGACACAGATACTTCCCTCTGCCAGCACACTCTGCTGGCCGCAGTTCCTGCTGCCTGCCCGCAGTCCCTGGCACAGCTGAGAGCGGCTGAGGAGGGCCAGGCCTGGCCCAGCAGCCTGCAGTGCCCTTGCTTTGGCCACAGCCCCGCTCCCAGAGATCGGCTCTGCCCCTTCCCTGCCCCCTGCCCTTCCCAGCCTCCATCTGCCCCAGGAGCTCTGTGCAGGGGTTATTTTCTCCCAGATGAAAGCACGGATGTTCTGCGGTTTCATTTGCATAAGCTGTGCCACGGCCTCCATTACTGAAGTGTCGGGTCCTCGAACACTGCCACGTTTATCTTTTTGGCAGCTCAGAGGGACAGACAAATGCTGTTTCCATTTTAGAGCTGGAGAGCTGAGGAGCTGGGCTTTACTTGTTTCATGGGGCCGGGGTCCATCCCTGGATCATGTCACGCTCCGGTGTTGGTCTCCAGGCTGAGATGAAGCAGAGCCCAGCTGAATGTCTCACCACCTGCAAATCCTGCCCGTGAGCCTTTTCTGCAGGCAGCTCATGAAGAAGACTGTGAGACTGTTCCTCTTTTGGTGCAGAAGGACCCCACATGCACATCATGTATGGCATTTGTGATGGTCTGTGCTCAAATATAGTGCTAGTCCCTGGAAATACGCTCCAGGAGAAGTTGGCTTCCATGACACCGCAGCCACAAGTGCTGTGACTGAGAGCACATGAGCGGAGTTTCACGCCTTCATCGCAGGCTGTGTCTGCAGCGTTCCACGTCACTGGTTCCTCAGGCCCTCCCCAGAGCGACCGGAGCGAGCCCGTGGGTGCGAGGTGAATTTCTGCGAGCAGGCAGCCTCGTCTGGAGAGCTGCATGAGGAAGAGCAGCATGGATGTTTTCTGTGGTAGCAAGGATGGCTTTTTTATTATTAAAAAGCCAAGAGCCTGGCAAGCCTGCAGCAGTTGTGAAGTGTCAGCATCGTCTCGTCGCGTCTGTGTGGCGCGGTGCCTTCCCAGCACGCGGGTGCTGAGGAGGGGCAGTGTGGGGAGGGAGGGAGTGCGAGGCAGGGTGAGCAGCAGAGTCCCACCAGGACGGTGGGAGCAGCCCGGCGCTGGTGGCCCTGCTGCTGCTGGAGGGGTCGGCAGCGAGCGGTGCCGGCCGGGGACACGGGTCCCTTTGTTCCCAAAGGTTCACTGGGCTCCATCGTCACCTTGCTGCAGCCCCACCTGCTCTCCCTCCCCACTGTCCCTTCCCTTTGTTCCCTGGCCCTCCTCCTGCCCGCCTCCATCTCAGAGGCCGAGCTGTCCTTCCCTGCAGACCTGGAGCTGGAGATGCGTTTTCTTTTGTTTTGCTGTTTGATCTGTGTTTGTGTATTTGCATGAGTCTCCTTTCCAGCTGATTCCGGTTTGGAGCTAGGTTAAACTGTGCAAAATGCTGTTTAAAAGAAAAAAAGAAAGGAACTTGTCAAGATGCATTTGTTAGATCACATTTAAAATGAAATAGAATTGAAGGTAGTTTTTGTCCAAAGGAGCGGGGGGTGCTGGAAAGCCGTCAAGCCGCAGGAGAAAGCCCCTCCTTTGTTGTCCTCCTGACATTGAAGTGTAATTTTTCATGGTTATTTGGACTGGAAAATGGGGGGAAAGGGAGAGATGGGCTTGCGATTATTTCCCATAAATGACAACACAATCACATCACGCTCCACTACAAATATGCTCAAGGAATTTGCCTTTTTTTTTACATTTCATGTGTGAAAATAGCAGCATCTTTCTAGTTCTGCTGAAATTCAAGGGGGCAAATCCCTGTTGGGCTACACTGACTTAAAACCCAGCCCAGTTTACAAAAACACTGGATACTGCCATGACGCACAGAGTGAGGTCGGTGCTGGCTGAGGAAGTGGGTTCCTGCTTTTGGTCTCTGCACGTGGAGCTGAGCACACGTCCTCCAGAGGTGCTCTGTGATGGTCACTGTGCCTCCAGACCCATGGGGGGAGCCGGGAGCCCACCTGGCAGCGCAGCACTGTGCCCCAGCCCTGGGGCAGACACAGCCCCTGGGCAGCAGGGGGGTGGGAGCGACTCATGCTCTGCTCCCGTGGGGAAGCTGACCTTGTTTGTGCGGAGCTGTTTTCCCAGGCCATGTTTTCTGCAGGATCACGCTCACCCGCTTTGCCCTGGCAGATCAAGAGTTCCAGAGCAGTCGAGGCCTTTTCCGAGCTCGTTCCCTGCCCGTCAGATCCAGGTTCCCTTCCGCTCCCACACACATACAGCTGACCACGGTAATGGCACTGCAGGAGCGGATTATTCTGTTCCTTACTGCTGCTACGTCTTATTGCCAGAATTACAAAGCAAAGGGTTGTGGGGCTTTATCAGCCCTTCCCTCTGCGCACTGACTGCGGGCACGGCGAGCCCACAGAGTGCTCGGAAGCAAGGCCTCTGGCAGAGCTGGTAAATCAGATAAAGCGCCTGAATGCAAAAGTAGTAACCGTATTAGTAAAAGCATTTGTATTTAAGGAGATGTCAGCATCTGGCAGAAGATCTTCTCATTTCTTTTGAGCAAGAAGCTTGTTCCGGAGATACTCAGTGATATAGGTGCTGTTGTAGGATTTTGAGATCTGTTCATGAAAACTGGCTGGAAATTCTTAACATTTTAATTGGAGCAGGAAATGGAGGAATAGAAGCTATAAGTTGGCAAACTTTTTTGTTGTTGATTTGTTTTTTGCTGCTGAATTTCTTGTTTTGCTCACCTGAGCACTTGCCTGTGTTGGTAACAGCACAGGAGCCAGCTCAGCTTTCCTCACCTTGAAAATACGGGCATGTGGGGATGGCCGTGTTGGTCTGGGATACGTTCATAAGTGGCCTTTTCTTTTTCATCATGAAGGCAGTGTAAGTGCAGTCTGACCATGCTCTCAAACAGAGCCATCTTAGAAGTGCTGTTAATCCAGGATATGCATGTAGGATAATTAGTGCTTTCCTGCAGCCCTGTGTCAGGTGCTGGGACTCACCTACTTACATCAGGGCCGGAGCTCCATGGTGTTCTTCCCTTAATCTGTACCTGGCGCTTCCACTGCTTGGTGTTCCGCTATCTGTTTCAGGAGATAACAAGTTTCTGTAGAACAATAGTTAGGAGGTAGATAGTACAGAATGAGTTTGTACATATATGTACGCATCTTGCAGCTGAGCCCCTGACAAGCTGAACACAGCAAGAGACACAGGAGAGCGGAAAAATAATTCCATGTGGATGGATTGTCTCATCCTCACATGCAAACAGTCTGCAAGCCAGGAAGAGGAGTTTATTCCTCTTGTTGGGCTGGTTACTTGGTTACAAGGAAATAGCCTGATTGCTCTCAGGGTGATGCTCTGTGACCCAACCTGCGCTATCTCATTGTTCTTTCACAGAACTGCTCTGAGGCAGTAGGCATTCAGAGGCGGAGGGGTTCACCGTCACTGCCTTCCCATCTCAGGCCACCAGCAGCTTCCACATCCACCCACCTGCGGCAGTGTTGCCAGATTCCCTGTAAGCGGGGGAGCTGCTGCCCACCTCTCACGGTGCCAGGGCGGCCGGCCAGCCAGGCTCTGGGCACCATGTCCGGGTGGCCCAGCTCGCCTCCCTGCCACGCTGTGTGTGTGCTCTCTGCCCCCGGCAGAAGGTTGTACAGGTTCAGGTGAAGCCCTGCTGGGGTGCTGCCCCCCCCCCTCCCCATGCAGCCGCTGTGCGCGGTCGCTGCTGTCAGCGCTCCCTGCAGCGCGGGCTTGGAAGGCGGCTGGGGCCCGTGCTCCTGTCCGCGGGGCTTTTTGGCGACTTCCCCTGAAAAGGGGGAGCGTCAGAGATTCTTTTTGTTGCAAAGGAAAGACCCTGTGTACAATTAAAACTTGTTTCTGGTAAACCTCATTCCAGGAAAGATGAGCTTTTAACAAAAGGCTTTTGACAGCTGCAGGGTATTTCATTTTTTTAATGCCGAATGAAAAATCAATACATTTTTCTAGGTTATACATATTCAGAACAGGCTTGATATTTCCATTATAATGGAAAATGGGTGTCTGCACATCTCGCCTGTCAGAGCTGCACCGCCGCATTTTCCAAGCCACTGCTAAATATTTCAAACCTGATTTGATTGTGGTTCATGACAGCTAATGTTTCTCAGCTCTTGAGCCTGCCGGAGGGTGGGGAGGCAAATGCGTGCCCTTTCTCTCCTGTCGCTACATTTCCAACACCCCTGAAATGCCCCTTACCCCCTCAGATATGAGATCTCTGTTTGTTAAGGAAAATGCAGCGGCGAGGAGAGGAGGAGGGGGGAGGTCTCGGCTGCTCAGCCTGGCCTGGGTCCAGTCGTCGTCTGCTGAGTTCTCCACACGTGCAAACTTTGTCAGCTCAGAAAGGGACTGAAGTGCTGCGCACGGGGACTCGGGCGCCTTTTCAATGCGTAACTGAGCTCAGAGATTCCGACATCTGCAGATGTCAGAAGATGCCCGTGGTTTTCCAGACTCCTCTCCCCCTCTTCTTCACCCTCCCCCCTTCCCGTAGTGACTGCTTTAATTTTAAATTAAAAGGAAATGCCACTGTCTAAAATGATTTATTCACGAAGGAAGAAAAGACTTTTCCTAGGAATTTGCATGGGGCGGTTCTGCACGATGGAGGAGCAGACTCCGCGGCCCTTTGCATGCCCCGCAGTTACAGCTGCGCGCTCTTGGTGTTGACCTGATGCCCCAGGGCTGGAAAATTCCTTTAAGAAAATTGTTAATAAAACGTCGGATGCCTCGTGGTCCACTCTGTGGCACAGGGACCCATGGGCTGGCTGTAGCATTTGTATTTCAATGGGACACGATCCCCTCATACAAATCCCTTAGTGGCAGCTGTTGACCTGCTCTGCTGAGCTGCTTGCAGAGGGTGTAGTCCACTTACCCTTCACAAACCCATAAACCACATGTAGATGGGAAGCTGAGGGTGTCGGTCCAGCTCCTACATCCTTTGTGTGTGGGCCAGAACAGCATCTCTGGCTGTCCAGAGCCCCCATTGCCTCCTATGAAACATCCTATATGAAGGACTTCCACTCTTCTGTGTTCAGTGCCCTCCCTACACTCTCTGTGTCCTGGTCAGAGCCCTTGACCTGCGGAGACTCCAGTATACAGCTGAAGTACTGCAGGGGCATTGCACCCCCTGGATATCAGTCCTGGCTGTCACACTTCTTAAGAAGAACAATTTTGAGTTGAGGACCTAACTGGTAGAGTTTTTATCAGTCCCCTTACTGAAAATACAGTCAAGCTGTACAACAAACAGTGTTTGCAGCCCCAAAGAATAGTTATTTGGAAATAGATTTCCTGCTTCTTGCTGACCGTTTGGCCTTCGGGAGTTGACCATGGGGTGTTCTTCCTGCTCCTGTCTTGCAGGGCTCTCAGGCTTTAGGCAGAGGCAGAGGTCAGCTCCATTTGAGTACAGCATGGGAACAACATACCACTGGGATTTGCAGACAATTAAAATGGAAGAAGTCTGGAGCCCAATGACTCCATGATGTGTGTGCAACAGATCAAGTAGAAAATTGGACCTTTCCCTGCCAGATGTGCTACTGGCATTGCTCTGTCTGAAAGATGCCCCAAAGAAATGCAAAAGCAAGGGTGGTTGGGTGCTGTTGGCCAGCTGAGGGCTGGCGTGGCGGAGGACGTGCTCCCAACCGTCCCTGGAGTCGGTCTACACACCAATGGCTGCAGGACAAGTTGGGCTGAGCACAGCGAGCAAAGTTGAATCCAGCCATCCAAGAATGTCTGTTGGAAGAGCATCACGAGGTAGCTGGAATTAACGCTTCCCTGCCCCATGCAGGCGGCAGCAGCCCTGGGTCCCGGCTGCCACAGCCCCCAGGAGCACCGGCACAGCCGCAGCGCGGCTCCAGCTGCAGCACCGGGGCGGCCGCAGACACAGCCAAGCAGCAGCAGTGCGCCGAGCTTCTGCTGCTGACCCGCAGCCCAGCCCGGCCTCCCGGGGCACATGCATCTTGCGCTCTCTTCCCCTCTCATCGTGCTTTAAAATTGCTCTTCAGAAAAGATCTGCATAGGGCTGAGAGAGGAGGAGGTGGTTTTGGCGCATGCGTGCGCTTTTTTGCTGCTGCCTGTCCAGCACAGTGGTGTTTGAGCCAAGGAGGCAGATCTTATCCTCAGAGAGGAGCTGCTTCCAGGAGCAGGGCTCGGCGAGCGCTTGGTTTGAGTGTCTGTCTGGTGGCTTTGTTGAAGGCTACCTAGTGAGACAGGCTGCGCCTTGAATGAGGGGCTGCACGCTGAGCAGGGCAGAAGGATTTGCCATTTGTAGCCTTGTTTTTTAATCATTTTCTACCTTTATTGGTATTCATAGCTCACATTTTTCCGGTTACTGTCAGCCTGGGCTTTCATCCATTTTAAGGAGCTATTTTTTCCCCTTGTTGATGATGATGATGGTATAAAGACAGATGGTGTAACTGCTTATGAATGTCCTATTTTATTTCCCTCAAACCAGACAGTGCACTTGAAGACGTATATTATTTCCACATGCTCAGGTTAGAGCCCAGACAGCGTCTGAGCGGGCAGCCAGCTCGCCGTCCTGCTGCCATGCCGATGCTGACACCTCCGGGTCGCAGCCGGGAGTGCCGCTGCGCCGGGCACCTTTGTTGTGCCCGCAGCGCCCGCGGGCAGCGGGGAGGGGCTGGGACCCCCCGGTGTCCTTAGCGAGGATTTAACACAGCAATAGACAACTCTTAATGAAGGGGTTTGATCAAGCCGGCATAAATCTGCTCTTCACGCCAGCTGCCTCCGTTAAATAGACGCACTCTCGCCCTGCACCGCAGAGGTTTGAAGGCAACAAGGCAGTGGTGTTGGGGGGGGTGGGGGGAATTCTGCAGATGGGTAAAAAAAATGGAAAATTAATTTCTGATACAGGAACCAAACTGCTGATTCCACAACCCTTTCTCCACTAAACCTGACCACTCGTCTCACAAGGCAGACTGCTTGTCTCACCTCTGTGTCTGCAACACGTGGCTTTCTGCTGTACGCGCTTTCCCCAGAGGTGCCTCCTGCTCTGGGGGTCTGTTCCACTCAGAAGAAGGCTCCTGGGATCCCTGCAGTTCTCAGGCTTGTAAGAAAAATGTGAAAGAGGGGTAGAGCATAAATCATAGTCCTTTCTGTTAATATCACTGTGGATCTCTGGATGCTTTTGCAAGTTCCTCCTTGATTTAAGTTGCCACATTCTCAAAGGGCACTTCTGAGTATCTGCAGTCTCCTAATATATATATATTTTTTAATCCCAATTTCTTGCCCTGTCATTGTTAGGAGGAGGATGTGTGGAGGGAGATGATTTAACTAGTTAGGTAGTTCAGATAAAGCCTCAGGATAGCCTCAGATTTACCATGACCATAATGCAAGTTAAAATTATGAACTCTCCTGCCTAAAAGAGGATATAATGGCTTAAAAGTACCCTTTCCTCCCACTGTTGATGTAGCCCCCGTCAATTACGTGGTAGCTGCCGAGCTGCCTGCGCTATACATAAATACCCGAGATGTTAGATGATAATGTAGCTGTTACATCCTGGTGTTAGAGGTCTGGCAGCTCCGGCTGTCTCGCTCCCTGTGTCCTGCTTTACAAGGGTGGCTGTGCACGGAGCTGCGCTCAGCCGTGTCGATATGCCCCATGCACCACGACCACAGCACACCACTGCTTTTGTTCATGGTTTGAGCAGTGGCCTTTCATGTTTCTCCTTCATGCTTTCACATTGCTGCTGTGTGTGATTGAGCTTTTCCCATGGCTGGGATGAAAATCAGGCCCCTCACAGCCTCCTCCCATGACCTGTGTCAGGGCCATGTCCTCTGCCCCCTGCTTTGAGCAGAAGTGAGCCAAGTTGCTCAGAGGTGATCTGGGGTGGTCAGGGTCAGCACTGTGCAGTGCCATCCAGTTCCAGGAGCTTGAGCTGGGGATGAGGGCATTGTTGAGGCTGAAGGTGCTGAAGGCTCTGATCAGGCCTCAGCACTACTCTGATCTGTGCCGTGGTTGAGCAGACCCTTCTCGTTCCAGGCAGTTGTTTTTCTGCTCATTACACCACAGGGGACATCAGTAGCTGTAAGTGGCAGAGGTAGGCCAGATTCCTCATTTCCTTCCCTCAGTATCTTCTTGTAGCATCTCTCTTGACCAGCTAGTGGTGGTCCTCGGAGAATGCTGGGTGGCATCAATAGCTGCCACCCTGCGGTTGTGCTCTCACCGTACCTCAGTGGCAGTTACTTGAACTTCTGGTTTGACCTTCATTTTTATGTTATTCTTTCTGCTTCTTGTTTTTCAGAAGAAGCCGCTGAAGATGCAGAAGGGCCCAATGAAACAGCTGTTGATGCTGAAGAGCCTGCCAAGGAGCAAGAGAGTGCAGGGGACAAGGACCAGAGTAAATGGACAGGTGAGTTACGGTCCCTCTTTATCTTCAATTCTAAGAAAGGAAAGTGGGGAGTTGCAGAGCACAGGTCTGCAAAATTCTTTCTTTAAGCATCCCGTGCTGCACAGCACTGTCAGTGTGACATCTGTGCTGCCAAGTCTTTGGGTGTAGATTCGCAGCACTCGCGTCGTTTGAGCCGTGGTCACTCATGCATCCCCCTGCCCGCCCCGGGGCTGCGGGTCAGAGCTCACGTGGTGCTGGGCCTGACAGTGGGAATCTGCATCTGGGATTGGAGGAGAAGAAAGGGACTGCCCTTGTTGGCAGCTGACAGTGCTTAGGCTGGATTAAGCATATCATGAAACCCCACCCTGTAGTTAAGACTGGAGAGATTGTTAACCTACTTTTCCATTGTGGTCCTAACTCTGGTAGGAGGGTTTTGATACAGAAGAGCAGAGAGGCAGACCCTATGCTTGTGCTCTGTTAACTGAATGCTTTCTGCTGGATCTGTGACATCAGGAAACAAGCTGCAGGTGTACAACAACCCTTATGTTGCTAAGTAGAAATCTGAAAGGTTTCTCTTTGCAAAATCCTTGAGCTTCATTAAATCTTCACATGATGGAAAATGCAGCCTAGGCTGCTGTAGGTGTATCTGGACAAACAGCATTCAGAGCCACTGCAAGCCTGAGGCATGATGCCCCAGCAAGGTTTCTGCACATGCACTGTTGAATTGGAGGCCTGCATTCAAACACGTACCAACACTAGCCACAAACTTGAAAGCAAAAGTTCTGAAATCATTACCTAAACAGTGCATTTGCTCAACAGGTGCCACCCCTCAGTCTTACATTATTTCTGCTTTCAAGCTCCTTTGAAGAGCATTGGCTACGTTGTCATGTCCTTGTGGACTTCAGACGTGGAAGGGAATAGAAACTAGGTTACGTTAGTCCTGACAACCATGGAAGAGCATTGTCCACCAGTACACGGTTAACAAAATGCAGCAGTGGAAGTTGAGATGTAGCCAGTGAAGGAATATAGGGATATTCCAGGATATAGGGAGCACCAAGGAAGCACTCAAACACTGCCTTGCTGTAAGAAGACTACAGGGCAGGAGCTGGTCTGCAGCTCAGCAGAGTGGGAATGCTGTCAACCCTGATGCCAGCAGCACTGAGGAGCGGCCGCCTTCTCTGCTTTCATCTTGACTTAAAGGGCTGACTACAGGAGGGACCAGCAGCCCTGCTGGCCAGACTGCAGGAAAGCTCGTCGTCCATGGGGTGCAGAGGGTGCAGAGCCACGTGTATTCACGTCTGTGACCACTGCTTCATCCTTGGGCGTTCTGAGGAGGAGACTGGAACAACTCCGACCTGTCAGCTGCTCTCCTGTGAATTCCCAGAGAATGAGGGGAGTACTGTGGTGGGACAGACATGGTATTTATTGTAAGGAGAGGAGTGGCTGGGGAACTGCACACCTGCCAGCTTCGTTTGCCCCAGATTTTCCTGGGAATTGACCAAACAACTGTTTGTAAGTACTGACTGGAAGATAATGAGATGAGGAACAGTCGACACGGATTTGTCAAGAACAAATCATGTCAACACGACCCAATTTCCTTCCATGTGAGGAAGGCCTCGGTGCAGTCAGCATCTTCTGCCTTCTCCTTGGGAAGGATTCTGGCAGTGCTGTTCAGAACATTCTCAAAATGAAGCTCAAATAATTGTGATGTAGATAAAAATACTGTAAAAGAGATGCGTTTCTTCAGCTCTGGAAAGCCTCCTCTGGAGGTCGGTGTCTGCTTCAGAGCTCAGGGTGTCAGGGAAGTAGAGCAGTTTCAGAAAAGCTGAAAAATAAAGACCATGGTCTGTATAATGTCAGCTGTGAGGAGAAAGCAGAATAAAGGAGTTTACCTGACTCCAAAAGAGACCAGAGGGAAGGACAAGATAAGTCTTCTTGAGCATAAAATGCTTCTGAATGGAAGATAATAATACAGAGGTATTCGGGATATAGACAACAAGAAGTAATGGCCCTAAATGAAAAGGAGGAAGGTTGGGGTTCAGCAATCATAAAAAAACATCTCCAGTACAGTTTGTTAAACACTGGAGTAGTATTTCTGGGAAGGCACCTGAGAAGTCATCCCTGGAGTGCAGGCAAGCTGCAGCCAGGAGCCGGGCGGGCACGGGCTGCCCACGCTGGGTGCCCTTTGGAGATGCTGTGGGCACTGCTGCTCCACGGAAGTGGGAGATGGGTGAGAAAGTGCTCGGAGGCAGCGAGCAGCTGCTGGACCTGTTCTCTGTTTGTTGTGCTGCAATTTGATCATCTCATTCCGTAGCAGTTTATTCACCTTTTGTACCTCCATTTCGTAACTGTGGACAGCATGATCATTTCTGTGAGATTTCTGAAAAAGGGCCCCATGTGTCTGCCCGGGCTCCGTCGGTGGGGCTGGGGCCGTGGGTCAGGTTTGCCTGACTGCTTTACAGCACAGCTGGGGCAGTAGTGCTGGGATTGCTGTTTGCTGAAAGGAGAAACCTCGCTGCTTTCATTGTAAGTTTGCCAAAATGTTTTCAGCTGCAAAATAAATTTATCGATTCATTTTTGTACTTATTTTAGAAGAGAATATTCCTGAACAAAAACATTTTTCAAGTAATATTTTCCATTAAAGTACATGAGAGGAAAGCTCTGTCCCAAGTGAGAATTGCTGCTGCCTCGGTTCGGTTCTCACCCATCTCGTAGCCCCTGCAAGGTGTGTCTGAGCACAGAGCAGTCTGCTCTCTGCAGGGCACACACTGCCTCTGTGCACGTGTCACAGGCAGCAGTGCTTCGTGGGAGGCAAAGCTGTTGTGTGACTCTGAGAGCACTGTGCAGATGAGATGGCTGCAGGGCCCATGTCTGCACAGACCTGCTGGCTGTCTCTCGCTGCAGTGGGACACAGCAGCTGCTGAACACTGTATGGTGAGGCCCTCACTGCCAGAGCCACTGTCCCTTCTGCCCACCGTGCTGCCCACCTTCCTGCTCACCATGCTGCCCACTGCAGCGCTGCACAGGGAATGCTCTGCCCAGTGTCTGAGCTTTAGAAATGAGCTCACTGTGACTAACACACAGCATATCTCAAGCATGGAGGGAAGAAATGTGGCTGTTCCTTGACTCCATTTTTAAGTCAGGCTGTAAGCACTTCCATCTCCACTGGTTTCCAGATGGAGTCTGAACCCCAGCAGTTCTGTGCAAGACCTGAAGATTTGGAGTATGTTTGTGTGTGCTTTTTAGCTCAAGAGAAGCGCTTCAGTCCGCGGTGACCCAGCTGTGAAAGAGACTTTCTTAATGCACTGTCAGTCGTGTAGATGTAGAATATCAAATTTTTTTTCCCAAAAAACAAGAAACAAACTCTACTTAAAATATGGATTGAAAGGAAATATTTCTGGAGGAGTAGCCTGCAGGGCTTTTATTTTTTTTAATGATTTTTTTTTTTTTAATCCATGATGCTCACCTAACACAGAGCAATTAGTGCAATGGAGCGTCCCTGATTCGAATCCGTGGTAGATTGCTATTAAAGGAGGTATTAATGGGCTGCCGAGAGCTGGGAAATTGTTGCAGAAAAGTGTGTTTATGGAGTATGGTGCTGGCAGGCATGATTTCAATCGGATTTGACATGTTTAACATAAATGTATACTGCACAGCTCCTGCAGTTTATGAATAATTCCTACAGGCCCACTGCCTTTCTAATTACTGAAATTGAAAAAAACAGGTCAGGCACATCCTGACGGAAATCTATTACTGTCCCCCCGCCCCCCACTGCTTTTTTTTTCTGTTTTTTTAATATATGGCATTTGTTGAGCACTTAATGGTCGGAATGCTCAGTGCTACCACAGCAAAGAAAAGGAGAGAGCTGGCAGGGCGCGGAGCAGGGGGCCGCGATGGAGCATCGCTTGACCCTGGAGTGCATGTGCAGGGGACCTGAAATGGGATGGGGATGGGGATGGGGATGGGGATGGGGATGGGGATGGGGATGGGGATGGGGATGGGGATGGGGATGGAGATGGGGATGGGGATGGGGTTGGGGATGGGGTGGGAGAGTCGGTGCCACTGTGATTTTCCTGAGGATTTACAAAGCAAGAAAGGTTCCTGAGCACCAGCTCCAGCCCAGGAGAAGTGCCAGGCTGGGACTTGGGGTGCTGGGACCGCCTGAAAGCTGTCTGCTGTTCAGACCTGGGCTGCCCTCAGCTCGCACAGTGCCAGCAGGAGCTGTTCTGACGTTTCCATGAAGTGAAGGGAAGTGACGGCTGCATGGCAGTCATCTCCCCGGCTCCAGCAAGGCTCTGTGTTCCCAGCTGGCCACTGGCCATACTGGAGCCAGGAGCACCCCAAGGCCCAGATGCCACACTGGGCACAGTGGCTGTGTCAGCCCTCCTGTTCTCAGGTGCTTTTGCTGTCCATGCTGCTGCTGCCAGCATCCCTGCTGAGCTCGTGTCCTTCCAGGCTAGGCCCTCCCTACTCTGCAGAATTGCTTGGCACTGCCCATCCCTCCTGTGCTCTTCTGGAGGAGCTGGTACAAGTACTGCTGTTGATACCTTTTCCCAAGCTCTACACATTGATTTTAGTAAATGAGTTGATATAGACTCTCATGGTAGGTTAGTTGAAATATTTATTCAATTGAATTGGATGGTAATATTCCCCCAGATTGATGGCTGGTTCAAGGACCATATGGAATAGGTAAATATAAAAGATTACCTCGTGTTTCCTCTGTAATGTAAAACAAACAAATGATATCCCATGGTTCTAAACCCGTAATCTTAGACATCATTGCTGGGAGGAACGGTACTGGTGCCTCTCTTTGCAGGCATGGGATGTTGCCCGAGGCGTGCTGGCATTGTACCGACCAGGTCTTCCTTGGACCTACTCAGAACCCATCTGCCTCTGGCTCTTGCCATTTCTCTGCTCATTGTGCTGCCTCCAGGCAGCACCCTCTGGAGCCCCAGCACAGTGCCGTGGTGGGGGCAGTGGGATGGATGCCTGCAGGTCGGTGCCGCCGTGCAGGACGCACTGTCCTGGTGCTCGTGTTGGTGTGGAGCGGCCTCGTGGCACTTGGGCCTTTTGGGCACTGCTGTGTGAACATTTAGTGATAATTTCATGGTTGGAACACGCTGCGGGCTGCAGGTGTGACATCGCATTAGAAAAATGAATTATATGACCATCTTCAGAGCCATATGTTTGAAAGACAGCAATAATGGTCTGGGTACAAAGGTGTGCTTGCAAATCCTCATGTATTCACCTCTGTCTATCATACAGTCGCGTTATTTATCAAATACAGATTTGAAAAAGTACTGTAGAGCAACAGGCAATGTGCAGTCCTGTTAGTATGGCTACAACATCTTATTAGAACGAATGGTACCTTCAGGGAATAGGGAATGTAAACAGACAGCGTTTCAGGAAGAAACATCCAACCATATATTATTAACACGATAGTAACAACCTGCAGTGCTGCAGCGGTGCTTTACACCCAGGTGCCATTTCTGGGAGGCCCAGGCCGTGCTCTCACAGCTGTTGCGTGGCCTGGCTCTCGTGGAGGAGCTCCTCTCCCACGTCTGTTCGTGCTGTGCTGCCTCCACGTGCATCCCACCCGCAGTCGGCCAGCACTGTGCGAGCAGCTTGCTGCAGCCCCATGCACAGCACTGCGGCCATGGCCTGGCCCTGCCCACACAGGAGCGTGGGAGCAGGTAGAACAGTCCTCAGCATTTCCAGAGGAAAGCAGAGCTGCTGGAAGGATGCTCCTGCACTGGCGGGCGTTTGGTGCAGGGCTGTCGTGGGCAGGAGGCCCTGTCCGGCCACGCACTCGTGGTGCTGGGGGGGAGCGCCAAGAGAAAACATCAGGGAGAGCTGAGCGGAGGGAGGCACCACCAAATATGGAATTTTATTTTCCATCGGGCGATGAAAACACAGCTCCCCAGCCCATCTGAAAACTTTTTCCCAGGCTGACGGCTGAACTCGGTGGGAAGAGACCGAGTGTGGGGGAGGGGTCATTCCGTTCTCTAAATCAATGGACATAGCAGAAACCCCACTGTAAATTTCTAGGGCAAGTGGCAAGCTGGTTTACGGAATGTAGGGAGATGAGAACCTCTGGCTTACGGAAAACAGCATGAATTAATAATCATTTAATTGGCTTCTCCATTATGTTGCTGGGTTGGGAGATGGAAGTTTAGATGAAGGGGCTGTCAGCGGTGCTTTAGCTAAAAGAGCCTGATGGCTGCATGGTGGGGGAGGCAGCTCCTGCCCACCCAAACCAGGAGGAGTCCGATTCTTGGGACACACCTAGCAAAAGGAGGGACCCGCACTTGAGGAAGCGTCCCATTCTGCCCGGGGAGATTGCTTTTCCTCCTCTGAGACACTGGGGATGCCAAGGACATGCAAGAAGTCTCCTCGGGGCCCCAGCAGGGAGCACCATCCTGGTGCACAGGGCTTCCAGGTGCTTTTGTGGAGTAACAGAGATCTCTGAGGCCAAGCAGTCTGAAATAATCTGCTTAGAGAGTCAAAATAGTGCAAGTACTAATAGGCAACTTGTCATCCGTCATACTGTAAGCCCACATCCTTCTTTCCTGCCATGGCTTCACCCCAAGCCTGGTGCTGAGCTGAGCTGCAGCCGCGGGAGCTGCACATCCTCGATTCTCCAGGCAGAAGAAAGCTCTTAATTCCTCTGATCTGTGATGTGGACTGAATGTGTCACTTAGTGAATTTGGCTCTTTATCAACAATAAACTTGGGTCTTGAGTTAAAATTCCCATCTGAGCTGTCAGCACAAAAAAAATGATACTCAGAAGAAATATTCAGTATGTATTTTTCAATTCACTGCAACAAAGCAGTTTCTCTGGGATCTGGACAATGATTAATAATTCTGGTTTTGAAGGACAGAAGTTAGGGGTGGATCGTGCACTTAGAAAAATGGGCGTTTTGGAATCGGTAAGTAAAAGTCAATTTTAACTGCTTTTCACTTTTCCCCAGTTCTGCACTGGTTCTTTCCAGCAGGGAGGAAGTTGGAAACATGGTTGGGATTTCAGAGGTTGTACGTAGTGTTCAGCATGGATGGGACAATGTCCGCAGTTGGGTCACGGGATTCAGCAGCTGCACGGGAAAGCTGCGGGCAGTGAAGGGGTGGCACGAGGGCTCCTGGGGCACACAGAGCTCTGCTCACAGCTGCAGGCACTGCGCCTGCTGAGCTGCAGGAGGTCGCGTGTTTTCATCCTTCATTTGGAGAGGTGACCTTCTCCAAACGGAAGGTTCAGGTTCAGCCTGCTGATCTGAGCTGAAGATCTGGCCTGTCATTCTATGCAGAAATGCTCCATCACAGCTGGGTCTGCTGGGAGGCGTTCGTGGCAGCAGAGCTCCCTGCAGCAGGTTGTGCTCAATGTGCTCTGCCTGATTTCTGTCTCCTGGCAGCTAGTTGGACAAGGGGTGATGGCCTCATGTTGCACCAGAGCAGGGTCAGGTTGGGTATTAGGGAAAATTTCTCCTCCCAGAGAGTGGTCAGGCAGCGGCCCAGGCTGCCCAGGGAGCGGGGGGGTCACCGTCCCTGGGGCTGTCGGGGAACTGGGGAGATTTGGCTCTGAGGGACATGGATATGGGCACGATGGGGTGGGGTTGGGGATCTTAGAAGTCTTTTCCAACCTGAACGATTCTGTGATTCCATGAAGTTAGTTTGCCTCTGCAGACTGTTGCTTAGGGCTGGGGCCTGGCAGGAAAGGACAGAAATACAGAAGATCACATTCCTTACTGTGATGTGGTGCCTCTGAAACGTCTCGTGTTGGTAAATGAAGGGTCTTCGAGAAGGAAGTGGTTTACCTGGGTTTTGCTCTGACTGCATCCTCTGAACAAGGCACAGACACCAGTGAGCTCACCAGGAGAAGAGGAAGGAGAAAGAATATGGGGGGACCAGTCTGAGAATGCTGCCGTGCCTTGTTAATCGGCAGCCGATCCATCATATTAAATATCCAGCTGTCATATATTACCTTTCAAGTGAAAATGAATAACTCCCATTAAGGGCGAAATGGGTTTGAAGTCGATTCGAGACAGATTAAAGTACTGTTATGAATGTGTGTTCGGGGAGGAGGAGACGGGGGCTGTGTATAATATACTTGTCCTTACAGTTTTTAAATAATAGATGTCCCACAAATTTATGTACTCCAGGCTGCCAGGGTTCGGGGGAGGGGGAAAGGTCAGGGATGTGCCTTCTCTGAGAGCCTTAACTTGCACAGTACCTCGCTCTGGCTTCTGGGTTCCTCTCCTGTGTTGCTGAAACGCAGAAAGATGTGCTCATCCTGCATCCTGCAGGTTGGGTCCTGCTGCTGGGGCTCTGTGGAACCACTGCTGGGAAGTGCCCGTGGTGTGCACTGTCCTCAGGGGTGCATGGGCCCAGTGGGTCGGGGCCATCCTCCTGGGGCCACGTGGCACCACACCCACCACCCACCCAGTCTGCTCATCCACAAGCACGGCTTCCAGCCATCCCTGAGGCAGACACGCTCCAGGCTGTTCACATGCAAAGTTTCAGATGCTCAGAGCTGGGGGTTTGCATCCTGCTCTGCTGCAGCTGCCCAGCTGCTCGCAGGAATGGTGCATTGGCCTTCACATCTGACCCAGCATTTGTGTGTCGAACGCAAGCACAGGGAAGGAGTCCCGTGCCCAGCAGGCTGGAGGCAGCATGCATAAGTAGCTGCGGTTTCTCTGCTTCTGGCTATAAATGACACAGTTCCCCTTCCACGGGAGGTAATGAAGAACAAACTTTCTTTGTCCAGGTAGGCTTTGTAGGCTGTGAGTTAGTGCGTGTACTCATCCTCACACAACTTGGAGCTGTGTGTTTCAAGATGAAACAGCACTGTAAATGGAAACACAATCTTCATCCAACATCAGCCTCTTTGGGGATGTCCTGATGAGAGTCTCTTCTTCTTGCAGCACCGGCCACCCAGGCAGAGAAGGAGCTGATGGAGCCTCCAGCATCCTCTAAACGAATACCATTTCCCAGCAGCTCTGAGTCGCCTCTCTCCTTTAAATGGTCAAAAACTTCAGAGGAGACCAAATCGGAGCAGGTAAGGACAAGCACTTGGCTTTTTGCACATCTTCAAGTGGGTAACTGCTTCATCTATGACAAAAGTAAAGAGTAAAATAAATGAAAAAGGGTGAAAGGTGGTAACTGATTGCAGGAGAAGACATCAAATTACTGAACTCTAGCTGTAAGGAAAGAGGAAAGCAGCAGCCGTAGCAATTGCACGATTCGTTTTCTGTTCTGCAGATGTACCAGTGTCCATACTGCAAGTACAGTAACACAGATGTGAACAGGCTGCGGGTGCACGCCATGACCCAGCACTCAGTGCAGCCCATGCTCCGCTGCCCGCTCTGCCAGGACATGCTCAACAACAAGATCCACCTGCAGCTGCACCTCACTCACCTGCACAGTGTGTCCCCTGACTGCGTTGAGAAGCTCATCATGACGGTAAGTCACAGCGTTGGCAGGCGTGTCTGCTGCCTTCCTAGGGAGTGTGAGGAGTGAAGGGATGGCCTGTCCTGAGTGGGCTGTGCTCACTGCAGCGGGCTCCGGGGCAGCTCCCTCACCTGTTTGCACTCTGCCATTGAGGTTTCTCCCATCTTTGCATGTTTTCTTGGCGGAGACCAACTTGTCCGTGCTTGGGCGTTGTGGCAAATGGCAGTGTTGCAGTGCTGAGTGA